>NC_138204.1:178392724-178992724 GCF_964194415.1 Vipera berus | reverse complement strand
ATATTATTGATTTAAATGAAACTTTTAAACCTATATTTAACATTCACATTGTAATAAGTGGACTTAAAATGCTTTGCTTTGACTAGATCACATCAGTTGTTTGTAGGTGATCAATTAGCAGAATTCTAATTATGAAGTATTCTTCTAGTCTGCTCTATTTTAATATTCAGATTTAGTACCAAATATTTTTAAGAGTTAGCAAATAGTTTTATGATCTTCCATATAACATTTTTCATGTGGTAGAATCTTTGGACTATATCAATTAGCATACACTTGTTTCCATTTTATCCTGTTGGCTGTTGCAGAATCTGAATTATCTAAAAAATCATTCTGAGGGTACCTAGTTTGGCCCATGTCCTTAGACCAATTAGTAATAGAAGACAACACCATAGGCTTTCTCTGAAGTGAGATAGTCTCACCCAGGTTTTTCCCACAATGATATGAGCATGCAACCCAAAGAATATCAGAATTATGTCCTAAAGACCTAAAGCTGTAAATGTCAAACACAATAAAGCAAAATGAAACAAGAAAGATTTTTGAGCTTTTGATAAAAGCCCCTTTGAATGCCATTTATGCTAATAAGAATCTCTGTCATGGATAAATTATGTATCTTCAGCACTGGTCTTGGGTGAAAGCTTTCTTAACTGTATTCTGAAATCAATTGGAAAAATAGGAGAAGAAAATTGACAAGATTTTTTAAACTTTAGTAGGGTTTTTGTTGTTTTAAAAGGAATAAGTTTTAACAGATAAGACTGAGAATTAAATGTGGATTTAAAAATAACAGGTTATAAGAATGATTTGAAAAAAAGATTCTACACTCTGTACAAATGAAACTGACTGATGTTTTAACAATTACAGTAAAAGCAATAATACAAATAATAAATCAAAAGAGTGACTTGGATAACTTTTCTATATTGGATTTACCAAAAGAAACTTCTTAAAATTCTGAAAGCTTTTGTGAACAGGTACAAGGAAAAAATAAAAAGAAATCAAATTACAAATGAAGACAAATGTATGTGTCTCAGGATAATGATACAAAGTCAACATGATGTTCATGTGAATACCCTTATATTTAAACCTAAAATATAATAGTTTTATAAAGAGATATTCACCAATCACATTCTTATTCATTTTTGCATATCCAAATGGCCAAATTGTTTTTTTCTATACTCTCTTGTCTCATTCCTGCCAATCCATTCATGTTATTTAAGATAATTTTTCCCCTGAAACATATTCATTTAGAATTCACACACAATTTCCCCCACAACTAATTTATGGTATTCCATTATCACTGTTCACTGAGGCACAACTGAAGAATGAATTTCCAGCTTTACAAGATTTAAAGAACTGTTACATAAACAACCATTTGCAAACTTCACCATCTACAATGAAGAGATAAACCCCTCAGAAATTCATGAAAAAATAGTTAAAAAAGAACCAGAAAATCTTTGCTGTAGTGTATAAGGAAATATAATAGTTTTGAACTGAAACTAGTCCAGTTGCTGGAACACTTTTCAATCCTTTTGTTTGTAATTAAATTTTCATTCTTCTCTCAGTTGGTACTAGGATTAGAAGCCCTGCAGGCACTGATTCAAAGACATAACTAGGTAAGCTAAGTTTACTGAAAAACAAGGAAAGCTGCAAAGAAATCCAGTAATTACTGAGTGTAAAATGCAAGCCATATTTATCATGAAAACAGCATGCAGACTTCCATCCTTGTATTATAGTGAGCTAAATGCTTTTGAGCATTTGTTTCTTTTTATTCATTCATTCATTCATTCATTCAATCAATCAATCAATCAATCAATCATTTATTCATTCATTCATTGTTATTGTCCTGTTCCAGTCTGGTAGACTTGAAATTTAGGACATAAACCAAAAGCATTCCAAAGATGAACATGATATCTGCTACCTAATGGTCATGTTGAGTTGGATGTTGTTCATGATAATTTCTTCCTTATCTTTCAACTAATGCTGTGCAAAGATTTTTGCTCTTTTAATTCATCAAACACTTGTTTAGATGAAAATAGTAGTGTTGTTTTCTTGGACTCATTTTGCCTAAAATGTTCTTCTATTGCAATTGTGTTTGTATGTGTATTCAAAAACAAGTCAATTGATAAGGTGCACAATATGAGAATTACATTACATTTTGTGTTTTGTATATCTATCCAAGGAAATCCTCTTTATATTCATATATGAAAGTTTTTATGGGATGGAGAATGGCACTGCATGTAAACTGTTCCTCCAATTGTTCTATTGACTGTGCAAGGAATAGACTTATAAAAACTCTTTCAAAGATAATCTAAAGCTAAATATGCTAAAGATATGCCTCAGATAAGGATCTAACTGTAATACAGCTTTGGGTTTATTGTGCCATTTCTGTCAAATGGAGATAGGAAATCACAATCCTTGGATATTAGCCTTTCATCTTTCTTCTGAAGGATCAGATATTTTTATTTGTTCATTATCCTTTAGAGGCCACGTAGCCCTGTTCAATCACATCTCCTTTAATTGGTCCTTTGCACATTCCTCAACATGTTACAGGTTATAGCGACATCATTTATAAGGAGACTATGCCTTCTATTCATGACCTGTATTTGTTTGCCTATAGCACTTGCTATGCTCCAGCCAAGTTCCTTTCCCTACCTCATTACAGTCTTGTGAGGTGAAGGATGAGTGATTCTTTTGTAACGTTGCTACAAAAAAAAAGTCTCAATGTCAACTGTGTGCAAGATGTTTGTACTCAAACAATTCTAAGCACAAATATTTAAATAAGAATTATAAACTGAGTTGCCATGACATTTTATTGAACAATATTCCTGAATAGGAATTGTACCTGAGAGTTTACATGTGGGGAAGACAGAAAGACTGACTGACAGACAGACAGACAGATCTCAGATGTGCCAATCTATATCTATATTTTTAAAATGTGAATGCACAGAGATGTGTGTATACATGTATACAACACATGCCCCAATCACACATCTTAAGTACGAGACTTATACTTTCCATTTCATTCCTTTCTAAATATACTGAGCTGTAATAAATTTTATTCCAGCATTTCCACGTTTTTCTTGATTCTGCAGTTTCTCTCATATATGTACAATTTTTCAAAGGTAACAACAATTAAAGTCAAATGAGTGAATGAATTTCCCTAATTTTTCAGGAATCCCATCTGGTCATTGAATTAATTCAATTAGGTTGATGATCTTCCAATGTCTCATGATGACAGTTTCATTTTGGTAAATCTTGATTTATTAACATTTTTCCATTTTACCTTCCTCTATAATTTCTCCTACCCAATAAAGATATTATTTTGTAGACATTCTGTCACTTCATATCTTTCATTATTGTCCTTTACATCATTCAGCATTATGAGGATCTCATCACTTTTGGTCTTTTCCTTTCTTTTTTTTAAAAAAAAACAGTCCTATCTCACTATGTATCTCTTGCCAAAATAAATTTACCATAGTGATGCCTTTGGTTTTTCCCCCCCATACTCCCGTGTGTGTGTGTGTGTGTTTGTGTGTGTGTCTTTCAGTTTCAAATGGCACCAAATAAGACTTCATCACTATTTACAAATGTATTAATGAAAAGTATTTAAAAAAAAGTATCTGGGTTAATGTTAAGACCTGGACCTGCCAATCTGCATGGGGATTGAAAAGTGATATACAATCTAGGGGATAGTTGGTGATACGCAGATGTTCTCTTTCCACTTTTTAAAGTCTTTTAACCTTTTTAATTTGGTTTTTAACTTTGTTATTATTTATGCTTTTACATTATGATATTTTCTTAATTGTAAACTGCCCAAAATCACTTAGATGAGAGGGTGGTATAGAAATGTTATGAATAATTAAAAAAATAAAGACTGCACTTTATTCCTTTAAAAATCAGCTTGATTTTTACATGAAAGCACTGCTCCTGCTTGCAATGGATAGGAGTTGATGTTGCTACTATGTAGGGGTCAACCAGATTAGCACATTGTAATTGCACTAGATTGTGTTAGCTCACTTTATGACTTTCTTGGTCTTGTGCAAGTTTGAAAACATGCCTATAGTGAAATGACTGGGGAAAAAAATCCTAAATAAAAATATGACTGGGAAAAAGTCCTAAATAAAAATATTTTCTCCCAAAAGTTATTGACTGTGATTCAGATCCCTGTATGAATCCCTTTTTTAAAATAAATAAATAAATAACCTTTTACCAAATTTGTGTCTTGACAGAATGGATAGGACAGGGGCACCACAACTATCATTAGCTAGATGGGGTCATGCTAGAAAGAGAGAAAGTTCCAAAGCCAGACAATTAAACCAATTGTTTTTCCTCTTTGCAGCGACTGAGAAAAGATGCAATAGAAAAAAAGGACAGAGAATGGAGGCAGGCTATTTCATGCTGATATTTTTTTATGACAAATCAGGGATGAACAGATAGCACTTCTATGAAGTATTGGTAGTCCTTGTTTAGTGACAATTAGAACTGGCAACCTGGTCATTAGCAAAGCATTCACTAAGGGAAAAATCACATGACTGTGACTGCTTACAATTTTATTTTAGCTTTCCTTTGCTTTATAGCAGGGGTGTCAAACTGGTGGCCCGAGGGCCAGATGTGTCATGCATAGGTCATGCCCACTCCACGTCTGCAAAGGCAAAACATGTCACAATACATCACGATACGTCACATGATGTGATCGAGTTTGACCCCTGTGCTTTATAGCTTCCGAAGACTAGGACCCCAAACAGTCTGGTGAGCCCAATGTGAAAGGTCTCTGGAATTTTACTCCTGAGGAAGCCAGGTAAAAGGACAATTCTAGTACCCCTTCCCGCCCCCCACCCCCCCGGCCACCCTTGGGAATGCTTATCCTGGTTTTGGTGATAATTAGTACAGATAGTCTTTGACTTGTCACCATAATTGAGCCCAACATTTCTGTTGTTAAGTGAGATAGTTTTGCCCCATTTTATAACCTTTCTTGCCATAGTTGTTAAGAGAAACACTTAAATTAGTAACACAGTTAAGTGAATCTGGCTTCCCCATTGACTTTGCTTGTCAGAAGGTTATACAAAAGGTGATCACATGACTTTGGGACACTGCAACCGTCATAAATATGAACCAATTGCCAAGCATCTGAATTTTGATCATGTAACCATGGGGATGCTGCAATGGTCTTAAGTGTGAAAAATGGTCATAAGGCACTTTTTCAGTGCCATTGTAACTTCGAACAGTCACTAAACAGATCTTACAGGTCAACGATTACCTGTAAGAAGTGAATTGTTTTATATTCATTGGAAAGGAAGGCATTATAAGAGAGCAAGCAGGCACACAATGGGGGAACACACATGGAAAGGAATGTATTAGCACCAGATGTTTACCTAGCAAGTGGTTTGAGAGACAAAGAAAAACCTTTATTATGAAATTGATTAGGGTCTCGTCAGTGTCAGGCAGATGTGCCAGTTGGCTGGAGGATTCTAATCAAGTCATTAAGTCATAGAACTGAGTTTGTTAACTTGGAGTAGCATGCTAGGGAGGAAGGCAATTCAGGATGAGATAGGTTGTTTAGGCAATCTTTCCACTCAGAGGGGTATGGGGGGGCAGAAGAAAAAAAATCAGGTCAGGAACAGGAATATGTGGTGATAGGAAATCTCTTACGGACTTTTCACATAAATACGAAAAACAAAATTTGTGATTCATAGCTTTTGTTATTAGACAGGATTTATGGCTTTGATTAGTAGAATAGATTATAGACAGAAATTACGATGTAACTTTAGAGAGAGAGATAGTTAAAATATAATTGTACTTACAACTGCTGTTTTACAATCTCTTTGTATCTTTTTTGTTTTCTATTTTTCTTCACATTTTTTCTTGCATTTTTTGCTTCTCATAGGCACATTCTTTAGTTAACTTTTACACAAGAGTGGAATGTTTGGGGATGACATATTTTAAAATCCTCTTCAAATTCAGTTCCTGGACTGTTTGTGAGAGCAACAGTATGTTTCTTAACTTGAAAAGATATCAGCTACATTCAATAAACCATGCTTAATCTTATTCAATTAGCGTATTGTTCTGGTTTAGATGACACACTGCCCTGTGCTGGATTAGCATAAAATGATTAAAATAAGGTTGACTGGCTAGTAGTAGTTTATGTTGTGAATACAACCTTTAGGATCTTTATAATGGTGATGACCTATAAAGCCCTAAATGGTGAGGGTCCGGGATATTTGAGGGAACACCTGCTGCCAGCATCAAGTTCCCTTCGTCCAGTGCGCTCCCACAGGGAGGGTCTCCTCAGGGTGCCGCCGGTTAAAGACTGCCGGTGGGTAACACCCAGGGGTAGGGCCTTCTCAGTGGGTGCGCCTGCCCTGTGGAACCAGCTGCCTGCGGAGCTTAGGACTGCCCCCAACCTCCGTTCATTCTGCCGGGACCTGAAGACCTGGCTCTTCGAGCTCTCTGGCCCAGGCTGAGAATATTTTTAATTTTAATTTTAACTGGGTTTTAATTTTCTCAGGGTTCTATTTAATCTCTTTTAATTTGTTTTAACGTTTGTATTGACTGTTTTTTAAATGCCCTGTAAACCGCCCTGAGTCCTTCGGGAAAGGGCGGTATATAAATCTAAATAATAATAATAATAATAATAATAATAATAATAATAATAATAATAATAATAATAATAATAATAATAATAATATAAGTATATAGGTAATAAACTGCATAGAAAAGTCTTTGCAGGTCTCAGATGATTATGTACTATCAAGTTGGTGTCGGCTTTTAGCAACCTCATAGATGATATGTCCCTAACTTAGTCTCTCAAGACTTCCAATGGTGCACCTATTGCCACTATAACTGAATTTGTTTGCCTTAACATCATCCTTATCTTTTTTTCCTTTCACTTTTTCCAGTGCTGTAGCCTTTTCTTGATAACTAGGTCTCCACACAATGAGTCCAAAGTAGGATAATTTGAGCCCAGTCATTTGTGCCCCAAGTGGGAATTTTGGGTTTAGTTGTCCAATGATCCATTTGTCTTCTCCAACACCATCCAATGTGGATTAGGTAATCCTAAACATTATTTTGTTAGCAGGGGAAGGGCTCAGATGAAGACGTGACAAAAAACATATAATTCTCCTGCATGAAGAAGAGGTTCTGGGGAGACTGATAGAAGCTGACTGTCGATTTGTGATGAGAATAGGTATTGGCTGCATCTCCATTATTCACTGAACTACAAGTATAGGTAGTCCTAGATTTATGACCACAATTGACCCAACATTTCTATTGCTAAGCAAGATAGTTGTTAAGTGAGTTTTGCCCCATGAAACCTTTCTTGCCACAGTTGTTAAGTGAAACACTGCAGTTGTTATTTTAATAACACAGTTGTTACATGAAGCTGGCATCCCCATTCTGACTTTGCCTGTCAGAAGTTTGCAAAAGGTGATCATATGACCCTGGGACACTGCAACTGTCATAAATATGAACCAGTTTCCAAGTGTTGGAATTTTGATCATGTGACCATGGGGAAGCTATAACGGTCATAAGTGTGAAAAACAGTCATAAATCACTTTTTCCAGTGCCATTGTAGCTTTGAACAGTCACTAAACAAAAGGTTGCAAGTTACCTGTATCTCAGTCTACAAAGACTGAATGTGCTTGAATTTGCTAAGCCTTAATGTAGTTTTTGACAGAGTAGTGTTATGCTTAATATGCTTTATTAAGAGTGAATAAGCCACTTTGAAAACAAATTATTTGCAGCAGTTAAATATTACTTTGTATTTTACATTTCATCAAACCCCAGAACTGATTCATCCTTCCTTGTAGCTTGTCAGACAAACCTGATAAAAATTCTTTCATTCTGAAACTTTTAGAAACAAAAAATGAATCTTCCTAGGGAGGGAAAGTGAGAATAAACATTGATAACAAATCTTGCTTTTCAGAGATGGATAGATAATCTGGAAGACTGATTTGCCAGTGACATTTCAAATCACCTTTATAATTCTTAATTTACTGTCAGTGTTTAAGTGTATTCATTTAAGCTTCTCAGAAACACTTGTCAGTTCCACAAAGCAATATAAAAAGGAAACCCCCTCTAATAAGGCAGTTGTATCTATGTTTTTCCTGCCATTATAAACTTGATCCGGAAGGAGAGGAAGATGAGGGATTAGGTTAACCATATTTTAGTCTAGATAGAATATCGTATAAATCTAGCACATTATGGTTTCTGATATCATGCAAGCACATAAATGTGGTTTGAGAAAATAGTGTTAAATCATGGCTAAGCAAATGAGCTACAGGGATTGTGAAGCCCAAACTCTGTAAACAAAGAAGCTGGTTGTCTGAAATAATATAGCACAATATTAGATAATTACAGGCCCTTGGCATGAGTATTCCTGACAACTGAAATTAGGATTGAAGATAAGTCTATAAGAGACTGTTGACTTAGAAATAGATGCACATTTAGTAATACAGCGTTTGAAAAAAACAGCTTTCCTTTATTACAATTTAAGTGTCAGCTATAAACGTTCCTGAAATGGGGTAGCCCAAGGGGAAAGCAAGGAGGGTTATAAACTCTAGTTAATTCACTATTGATTCAGGCCACGCTTCCCAACCTCTCTTTCACCACATTTTCTAGACTGCATCGCTTTACCCTTTCGACCTTCTGACATGGACGTTTCTTTCCTTAACACCGTTAACCTAAGCAACGGTGCGGACGCAGCTAGTTGCGCACAAACACAAACCGCCCCGTCTCACGAGAGGCACCGCCTTCTGAACACGTGTCTCTTTGCAGCCAAGTCGCCTGTCTTCACACAGTCCCAACCTAGCAGGTCGCAAAAGACAGCGCCGGCTCCTATTTTCAGTGCAGGCACACAACCAGGCGGAGAGCAAACTTCCGCGCGGGGTTTTTGCCTAGAGCGTCCGCGAAGCGCGGAAAAAAACCTGGCAGCTTCATGGAAGAATCGGGGCAAGTCGCCGAGAGAGAGGAGAGTGTGGATTGGGGCTACGAAGAAGGTAAGCAGGCGGCGGCGGGGTGAGGGCTGGGTAGAATTTGTGAGCTGCGACCAGTCGGAGGAATGGGAGGGAGTGGGAGAAGACGGAAAGTAAAGAAGCCCACGCTGGCTCTTGTCCCCATCAATATGTGCAGGTAATACTTGCCTTGGTTATCAGATGCTGTCTGGGGTGTTCAGTAAAGCAGATTTCTTCCAACGAAAATGAAAGGTTGCCAGGTGAAGCCAGCTGCATCCGAAAGTGAGGGATTTGTTTGGAGGTAAAACAAAAAGCTTCAGAATCGCTTTAACAACACACTGCCGTGGGGCATTCAAAACTCAAATGCTGAGGAATTGGAGTGACCGCGTCCCTACTTGCAACTGCTGTGGCCCCTGGAAGGGATTTTTAATCTCTTGGGTTTGTTTTTTTTAATCACCTGTGTGTTTTGAAAGGTGAGAGCATTCCTTTAAAGGCAGCACGGAGCCAGAGTTGTAGATGGGATGTTGTGTACACAGTGATCACGTAATATAAGAAGACTAAGAAAACAAAATTGCAGGTAGTGTGGATTTGTTAGGGACTCAGATTCTTCTTCAGGCTATTAAGTGAAAATTAAGTGATATTAAATGAAAAATTGTATGTGCATGCAGGAATGGATGCTGTTCCTGTGTTTGGGATGAAAAAAAAATGTACATTTTCTGAGATGACGGGAAGGAAGCATTATACAAAACTAGAAAAGTTAGATTTTATTTGGTAAAATCAAGATATTAAACATCTATCAAAATTCTCAATCATCCAGATCATGGATGTTCCAGAGGTTCTTTTCAAAAGGCAACTGGACTTTCTTGGTTTTTTCCTTGAAAAACTGAAGAAGCTTCTTGGATGAGAAGCGAAATGTTTTCATGGGGAAAAACCCTCCAAGAATATCTAGTTGCCTTTTTGAAAAACACCTTTGAGAAGATGTTAAACAGGAATTTAATTCTTTATTTTAACCTAAAAAGAGTTTTAATCAACTTAAATGTATTCCCTGCTTTGTGATGGTTCATGCCCTTTACTCAGGCTAAGCAAACTTTCTCTTAAAATCCTGATTTCCAGTTTTTATACCTGAAGGACATTTTTATGGCTTAAAGATAGTAGGAATTAGTAGCTCATGTGTTATTAAAATGTTAATTTAGGGATTCTTTGGCTGTCTCCTGTTTAACATACCTGCTGGAATTTTACTTGTAGACCCCTGTCAGGTTATTGCATGTCAGAAATGACACTGTTCTATAGTTAGTTTATTCTGTGTTCATCAAATGATGATCACATCAATTCTGTGTTCATCAAATGATGATTTTGGCAATCTAAAGTAATCTTTGACTTGTCCTTAAATCAACCTGAATATATATTTTTTATTTCTGATCAATGATTGTGATAATAGGAATTGAAAATGAGAACAGGAGCTGTTTTGTCACATAGTTTTATTTTCTCTAAAGAAATCATTGGCATTTGTATTTTATATTATGGTACTTTAAATGTTCTTAAGAAGAAATCTTTGGCATGACCTACTGGCCCAAAGTGGATAAGAGATTAAATGCATCTTTGCACTTGACAAGAATTTTTGAAAAAGCACCCTCTCAAATATGTGGGTATACATTGTTCATTCCTTGCATTAAGCAGGTGGAAAACACAATCTTTCTAAATGTTGTAGCTCTTACACAAACCATAACTTTCAAGCTGCTATTTGCATACAAAGAAGCAGTCCTCTGGATAAATGTCCATTGAATAGTTAATACTTTGACCCTGTTTGGTCTTGAAATATGATATGTATAAATAACTTTGGTTCATTTTCCTAGGGATTTTTGTCCCATGTCTCTTGATAATGTGATCTAGAAAAAGCAGAAGCTAGTGATGCTATTATAAAAGAAATCCAGTGACTGCTATGCTTCAAATGAAAGCACTGTTAATGAAATCAAGGTTAAATTCTTGTGTTGCTCCCTTTTGCTTCTGTGGTCTAACTAATTTAATTACTCTCATTTGGATGGGAGTTTCCACCTGCCTCTTGTTTGGACTAATCTGATGTCAGACTTTTTACTTCTGATCTATCTTCAATAGACTTGGAAAAATGTATAGCAGGACAGGGTAAATCTTGTTACAGTCCATTTTTCTAAGAGCATATAAAAAAACTGTTAACTTTCATTTCAATGAAATGTGTTATTCTCTTTTTTCAGGTGTTGAGTGGGGGCTAATCTTTCCTGATGCAAATGGGGAATATCAATCTCCCATTAACCTGAATTCAAGAGAGGCCAAATATGACCCATTGTTACTAGAAGTACGCTTATCTCCAAATTATGTTGTATGCCGTGATTGTGAGATCATCAATGACGGACACTTAGTTCAGATCCTCTTAAAGACTAAATCAAGTATGCTTTCTTCACTACTTACTTCCTTTGTTTGCTTTAGTATAAGCTAATACCAGTACCCATTGTTTCATTTTAAAATTATGTTACTTATGATTAGTATCAATAGTAGCAACATATTCAGAAATATTCTATTTGAATCGGAGAACTGAATGGGACTATTTAGGCATTAAGTCCAATCTGCTGCTCATGGTAGTAATTTAAAATAACGAATTCCTGTCAGAGAACTATCTGGGCTTTCCTTAAATGATAATTGGTTCCACTGTCAAATTGTTCTCAACTGGGAGGAAATTTATCCTAACATTCACCCAGTATCTGTTTTTCTTTAACTCAAATGAATTTCATCATCTGCATTTTGAGAGATTGGAAACTTTGTCTATATAAAATGCCTTTATGTACATGAACAGTGCCATAAAATTCTCCCTCTGTTTTCTTATTGCTGTAAGGTATGCGTTTTTCTCAATTTTTCTTTGTGCTCTTCAGCTTTATTGTCCTCTGAACTTGCTCCAGTTTATCTGAATCCTCTTTCATTTACATTAATTCAATCAATTAAATTCAATAGTACATTTATGAGGAGACTGATCCAAGGTCTGTGATCTGAACTCTGAACTGAACTGAATTGGAACTGAAATTTTATGGTTGTGCAGTACAAAGTATAAGAGTGAAGGAAAATGATGTTCCATGTATTAAATAACTGATTGACTCAGGGCTTTCCTGATTATCAGGACTCTTAATTTATTTCATTTTAATTCTCACTGTCAAACTGGGGCACAGGAAGTGCAGTACTTCAGTTACCCTAGACCAAATTGATGCCCTTTAAATATGTTGAACTTAAGTCCTTTGATTTTTTTTAACAGTTCAGCATTTGGACATACTTTTCAGCATCATTTCAATGTATCAGTAGAATTCCTGCTTAGAGAATGTTGAATTCCTACTTCTCTGCTTTCATGTACATAACCTTTGTTTGATCAGTATGGAAAAGGCATCCTGTAAACCTCAGGAAGACATTAGCTAGATATTGTTGTAACTCAAAGGTCACTTGGAAAAGCAGATGGCTGATTGCTGGGAGTGAAAGGAATGAGACCTCACTCCACCAGGAAACATACATGTAATGTGTGTACAAATAGGAGATATGAATATACAAGTCTTATATCTCTTTCAAATAGAAAAGAGCTCAGAAATTACCCTCTCTAGTATACATTTTAAACAAACATTTCCTTTGCCAGCATTCAGAGTTGATTATTTATAGTATTCCTGGCAATGTTCTAAATGATATGAGGCAGCTAGGGTTAGACACAAAGAAATCTCATTATGATTAGAAGAAATGGTGCCCTGGTAACTTGTAGCTTTGAGTCAGGAAAGTTTTTAAGTCCACTTTAGATATTCTCCAAAATTACAAACAGAAATCAGGGAAAAATTATGCCCACTATATCTCACCCAATTGCAAATTGGAGGGAGGCATATGTTGCATATGTACTGATACAGGATTTGTGTCAAAAGTGGGTATGTCTAGCTAGCCTACTGCAGCATAGAGATGAAGGCATTTCCTTTAGTTTCTTCCAGAGCAGACACATACTTTGGGGTGGCTTTTTGGCAGGAAAGGAACATTTGGAATTTAGGATTTCATCCACCTCCCTGTTTTTTTAAAACATGGCCTTATTATACTGTAAAGTTGTTGATCTCGAAATTCACAGTTTCCCTTTTAATTTACCAGTCTGGTTTTTCTTGTTGTTGTTAAATTATCCAGGGAAAAAGAGCCATAACTATATGCCCTATCTGTTTTTATGTACCAGATCCAAGGCTGACTGATGTTTGGCTTTGGCCATGACACTTCTCTTTTGCAGGCTGCAATAAGATCACAAAGTTCAACACTTTCTATCTAAATTTATCAAATAAGCTTTCTTTCTAAGACAATTATTTTGTTTTTACTTATGCAGAATGTAATAAGCAAAACTCCACAAGCTTAAAATTAAAAAAAACTGCTTACAAATAATGTGTGTGTATGTGTAATCTTCCCAGAAAACTTCAGAATATACAGTTATAATGTCAGTATCATTTTTCATCCACAATATTTCTGAAAAAATGGTTTTAAAAAAATCACTTTCCAAACTTTCAATGAGAACTTGAGCAATGTAATAACTTTCTGAGCTTGGCTGGAAGGAAGTAATTGAAGACTATAATTTATGTTTTGTAACATTGGCATGCATTATTAATATATAGTTTTAACACAGGAGAAACACAACTTAAAATATTTCAATATATCTCCCAAATATATTTGTATGAATTGTCTAGGGAGAAAGACACCATACAAAATGGTTTCTCATTTGCTGGTGTCCTCTAACATCTAACAAACTCATACAATTTTGTAGAATCTGTGCAACTGAGGTTTACTTGCCTCCTGTTGCTGCTGTCAAATTGTTTTGACTAGCTGATCATTCTTCATTATTATGTATTAGCAGGGCTCACACATGGAACTCAAGTTTTATCTACAGTTAGTTGAATGAGCCTCAGTAGCTGAAATCAGACAATATGTGAAGCTACAGCCAAACAAATCACATTGTGGGTTACAGCATTGTGTGTGTCCAGCCATTGCTTGTTCCTGCTCATTTCTTTCTTGTATTCAAATGGCCAAGTATAGTCTCAAGGCAACTGTCATATAGTAAAACATGGGCCTCCTATACAGTATAGTTTTATTTTCATAAACATGGCTCAGCATATATTTTTCACTAAGAAACTGTGACATTGCATAAATAAAAGAATGCAACCAAATACTATTTGCATAGTATAACCATGAAGTATACAGTATTGCTCTACCAACGGTGTTAATTGTGAACTCCATTGTAGCTTTCACATTTGACCTTTGCCCAAAGAGAAACAATTTTCCAACTGTTTGTTCAGAGGGATTTTAGAACATTGCTAGCCATGAATATCACTTGCTATAATTTGTATTGTGCTCTTTTCCAGTGTTAATGGGAGGCCCATTACCTCGGGGCCATCAATTTGAACTTCACAATGTTCGATTTCACTGGGGCAGAGAAAATCAGCGTGGCTCAGAACACACAGTTAATTTTAAAGCGTTTCCCATGGAGGTAAGAGTGGTCTCACCTTACATAGCCTTAGAATTTATTCTCTTAATGTGAAATCATTACCTCAGTACCAGTTGGTTTCATTTTAACCCAGCATCTTATTGATTTATAGCAACAATTAAAGGCTGTCATTTGAGGTGGGCACTGAGAATTTAAATTTACACGCATAGGATTGTGCCTCTGGTGAAAATTCTGTGTGATTAATTGGTCATAAAATTAATACACAATACTAACTTTGGCGTTAATAATATTCTAAAAAAATACCTGCCACAATAGCAATTTCTGGGTCACCTTGAGTAACAAGTTGTTTTGCTTCCTTTTCTTAAACTGCATTGTTACCCATCTTTGAGGTGACTCTGCCCAGTTTTTAATGTGATAAAACATGCAGATATCAAAATAATTATGAATATAAAACATTAAAACTACAAAGCATTAAAACAAAACAATCACAGGTTTGGAGTAGAGAAGTGGTGATGCCTTCTCTGTTACTGCACCAACCACCTCCTGCCAACAGCTCCTTTTGGGCTCCATGGCAGCCAGCTAGCAAGCTTTAAGACTTTTCCTGAAGCCTTAAAAAGGTGGGGGTGGATTTCACCTTCTGTGGCAAGGTGTCTCAAAGGGTGGGAGCTTTGGCAGAAAAGACTTTTACCCTGGATCCCATTAGCTGAAATTTCTTGGCTGATGGGGTTCACACAAAGCCTTCTGCCAGCAGAAGTGGGGGGGGGTCAGTTGCATTGCAGAAAGATGGTTCCACAGATATCCTAGACCCATGCCATAGAGGGTTTTAAAAGTGATAACCAATACCTTGAATTGGACCCAGACACAATTCAGTAACCAGTGCAGCTTGCATAACAGTGGTGTTATTTGTGCCACCCTGTCTGCACTGCTACATTCTGGACCAGTTGTGGTTTCTGAATACTCGTCAAGTGTATCCCCATGTAGAGTGCATTGCAATAATCCTACGCAAGATGACCAGGGCATGGATGACTGAGTGCCAGACCACACGATCCAGAAAAGGGCAAAGTTGGCACACAACACAAAGGCCCTCCTAATCATGATGCCATCTGAGTAGGAGTCATGAGTCTAGGGGAATCCACAATTGCATACCAGGTGTGCCTGGGGTAGAATCTGGAATTAATGATGATAATGGATCCTGAAGCTCTGCATATCTACAGCCACTTTGTGTTACCAAGGGTCAGCTGAAACCTGTTTTCCCTCATCTATGCCCCCACAGCTTCCAGGCATTGTGAGAGGGCAGCCACTGGGAGGGATCTGTAACATTTTTTTAAAAAGAAAATAATGCATGCATTTATTCTTAGATGATTTCCAGTTTTTAATGAAATGCAACATCTAGAACAGGGCTTTTCAACCTTTTCACCCATTGTACCACTTTTAGGATATGTTAACACCTGAGTACCACCAGTTGCCTAGCAAGGTGTCAAAAAGTTGATGACCAAAAAAAAGGAAAAAAGTGATGAAGTACAGGTAGTCTTCGACTTACAACAGTTTGCTTAGTGACTGTTTGAAGTTACAATGGCAATGGAAAAAGTGCCCCCCAAGCCACAGCTGAGCAAGACACCTGCCTACCTGCCCGGCAGTGCTCTTCCTCCTGTCCGAGGTTTTCATTGTTGTGAGCATTTCTGTTGAGGATTGGCAGCAGGGGTGGGGTGGGAGGTATTTGGTTTTTATTCCCCCCCTCTCTGCTGGGGGATTGCAGCAGGTTTTGGTCACTTCACATGACCCTGGGATGCTGTGACCGTCATAAATATGAATCAGTTGCCAAGCATCTGAATGTAAATCACAAGACCCTGGAGATGTTGCAACATTCCAGCTGATCGGCGCTTCATCTGGGCTCAGAAGCGCCAGGATCAGCGCCGAGCTCCAGCTGGAGCCTGGCGCTGATCCTGGCGCTTCCGCTGAGCCCTGACACCCCTGCAGCTCCAGCCATCTGTTGCTCAGGCTTGTGCGGTGCTGCCACCGGTTCAGCTCATTCCCCTCCCCCACTACCACTTTCCTGGGATGGTCGCATACCACCTGCCAGGTGCCAAGGTACCACAGGTGGTACCCATACCACTGGTTGAAAAGCCCTGATCTAGAACTGTTTCTTAAAAGTTTTGCTCTCAGGACTGCTTCCCACTTTTTTAAACCACAGAAGACCCCAAAAGAGCTTTTTTAAAAAATAAAAAATATATTTATTGATATTCATCATATTAACAATTAAAAATGATGCATTCGTAGAATATGTATTTTTTGAATCATACATGATATTATTTTAAATTTTGCAAGTATCTTCAATGTGTGGCAAATAATTTTGATTACAGAGAACTCTGATATGGTCTTGGGAGATCCCCAGGGGTCTTATGACCATATATTAAGAAGTCTAGAACATGCATTGCATATTCATAGTGCTTGATCTGAGTAGACAGAATATCTCAAACCTGTGTGTCTCTGTCTGGTTGCAATATTTAAGTGTTTCCTCATGCATTTAAGTTGTATTTTTATATATTCAAAACTCTTTGTGTACATTTTTGTTTGGCTTTAAATATTGTGCTATTTTATTTTCATCCATTTATAAGTTTAAAAACAGCACATTTTGTCTTTTTTTTACCTATATTTTGTGGAATATATTATTTTGCTAAAAAAATTCTACTTAGAAATGGCATGATTTGTAAGTTGGGGGTGGGGCTAAATAGTTTAAAATTTTCCTTCCCTCACCTAAGACGAGAAATATAGATTTCTTAATCTGATGTTATTTTGTTTCATAATAGCTTTTTTCTTGGCATTACTTAGTGGTGTATAGTATGCTGACTGGGTGGGTCAGTTTGTTATCAACAATTAAACTATTAACTATATCAATACATGAATAAACAAAATGGAGTATGAGTTTTCTGTTTAAAGGTGCAAAACTCTTTGCTTATCTACAGAATTTCTTATCTTAAAAGTTCCCGTATTCCTGGATGCATATCCTTTTCCTTTCTTCTGTTTCCTGTCATTCAACTCTCTTTGTCTTCACACTTTTCTCTTTGGGTTCTCTTAGCTTTCTGCAGGGCGCAGCAAAAAAATAATCAAAACACCAAGATGGTGGCTGTGACTGAATGGTCAAAGATCTGTTTGTTTTGAAAGGTGTAACAATATACATTAAAAAGGGGGCAGGTCTTCAATTACATGACTATATTGACCTTTGGGGAGCCTTCTTGGTTGGCTCTGTGCCAAAATAATTTGGGATCAAATTCAGGCTTGCAGAATTAGTTCCACTTTATCCTTAAAAACAAAGAATAGACAGGTAAGAAAAACTGAAACAGGAAAATGCCAATTAGATTCCTTTAAATTTTAAGGACCTTCTTCATCATTAGTCAACCCTATAACAAAAATATACACTGTAACATTAATATTAAAGAAGCTGCTCTATGAGCATCAGTAATGTACATGCTGCTGTACAGTCACTGCTTTTATAATGGGTGAATCAGCCTTCCTATAAATCTCTTTGTCTTATTTAGTGTAACAAAGAATCTACAGTTAAACTATTAAAACCTCTAGCTAGGTGTAGAATCAACAGCATAGCATATTGTTATAATATATTTCTAGAATACATATTTTCTGTTTAGAACCTGGAATATGTTTTAAAGGCTTAATAATAATGTGAGAAAATTTCATGGAGAAGATTAATTATGTGGTAAAATAATAGGTTAAAGTAATCTGTGAATGGCCATAAAATGAGAATTTACAGATTTAGTTGGTGAACAATGTTAATAGATACAGTATTTACTGTACATTTTTTTGGAAGCAGTAAACCAAGAATGAATCTGTGACAATCTGGTTGGCACATTTAGCTTGCTTTTTTCATTTATTATATTTTTCAGATGTTTTCAAACAACTAAAGTATATCTGTACAGAAATCTTTACAAACAGATTTTTGATACTTTTTTAAAAAACACTTTTTAAAGTTTTGTTTTTAAAGGTTTAGTTTTATAGAGCATTTGTTCCTTTTGTTACAGGAAGAAACAGCCTCCTATATTTTTAAAACAAGACAATGATTAATGTGCACTCCTGGGAAATCTTGAAAATCTTTACTTGAAGTGTGTGATTTTAGTATTTTAGGATTAGGATCTGAAATGAACACACAGTAGAATTACAGATAGTCCTCAGTTAATCAGTTCAGTTACCATTCAAAGTTATGATGGTGCTGAACCAGTGGTACTTATGATCGGTCCTTGCGTTCCAGTCATCACAGCATCTCTGGCTTGGCAACTGGCTTGCATTTACAATGGTTGGCGAGTCCCATGGTCACACAGTCACCAATTGCAACCTTCCCTGCCAGCTCCCGACAACTGAAGTTAAAGGGGAAGCTGGCAGGGAAAATTACAAGTCACTCTGGTAAGTTGTTTACATTCCAGTGGCTTTTTCTCCTGAGGACTCTGGCTACCTATGTGCCCATGGCAGCTACCTGCATACCCTGAGGTGCCCGGCATGCCGTGGCACCTCCCCCACCCAGCAGCAGCTCCTTACTTACCTGCCAACCTGCTTGCAAGCTGACTGGTTCCCCATTGACTATAAATTGCACAACCCCTTCAGCCATGCCCTTAATTGTATTTCAGGAACAAATCAAAAGGTAGATGCTGTCCTTTTGAGCCTCAAAACTTAAGGAAAGTGATTGCTTTAGTTTCCCTTCCCACCAAGCATCACTGTTGGAGGGAAAACATCTTATGTATTCTGAATTATGATAGAAAAAATACCAGCAAATAAGCATATCTCTGCCCTGAATAGTGTGATACCTATTAACTGAAATGTGTAAGAGGCTGACTGCAGGTAGGGAAATTCTGCATACTGCATGTCCTCCAGGAAACAGCAGAAGCTGGTCTTCCAATTTAGATGAGGAATACGACAAGGGCAAGGGGACCATATTCTCTCTCCAATATATAACACCTCATGTATTCAAAAACACAGACCCGCAGATTTAGTAACATTTATTTATTTATTTTATTTATTTTATTTCCATTTATATCCCGCCCTTCTCCGAAGACTCAGGGCGGCTTACAAGCTTAGCAATAGCCTTCATTCTATGTATATGCCTGCTTATTAGGGCTTTCACACACACCCCAAACGGCATTATTACAAAGTCAGCTTAATTGCCCCCAATAATCTGGGTCCTCATGAGCCTGGTGGGATGCGAACCTGCACTAATCGCAGGCAGCTGGTGTTACTTAAGGAGGCATTAGCCCACTGCTCCACCAAGGCTCATAACATAATGTCTCTAGAACAATAGTGGTTTCTAAATGAGAAAGTGCCCTATAGCAGATATTTTTTTCAGTTTGAATTAGCTGTTGCTAATATAATATTTGCAGTCTGTACAGATTAGTAAGATTGTTTGCTTTATAAAATTGAAATTTTCCGTTCACCCGTAAGCCACAGAATAGAAAGAAAAAAGTCAGCCGATACCATCTTTAAGTACAAAACTGGTACATTAAAGCTTCACAATTGTGGCATTATTTTCCACTGATAAATTGTTGAGAGAATTAGGTTTTAATTTGTCTGGTTTGTTTTACACAAATGTTCTATTCATAGGACCTTGACTGCTTTATATGATGTGCTCTTAGAAATCCTAGTTGTGTTTGGCTGTGGCGAGAGCTATGTGTGCTGGAACCATTTTGCTGCCCTCTGGTGTGGCAAAAAATGCTGCCCCTTCCCATTGTTCAAATAAGGTTCAACTAGCACATGAGTAGGTGGACTAGATGATAATAATAATAATAATAATAATAATAATAATAATAATAATAATAATAATAATAATAATAATAATAATAATAATAATAATAATAATAATTTGGAAGGGACCTTGGAGGTCATCTAGTCCAACCCCCTGCTAAGGCAGGAAACCCTATACCATTTCAGACAAATGGCTATCCAGTCTCTTCTTAAAAACTTCCAGTGTTGGAGCATTCACCACCTCTGGAGGCAGGTTGTTCCACTGGTTAGTTGTTCTGTCAGGAAGTTTCTCCTTAGTTCTAGGTTGCTTCTCTCCTTGACTAGTTTCCATCCATTGCTTCTTGTCCTGCTTTCAGGTGCTTTGGAGAATAGCTTGGCTCCCTCTTCTTTGTGGCAGGCCCTGAGATATTGGAACACTGCTATCATGTCACCCCTCACCCTTCTCTTCATTAAACTAGACATACCCAATTCCAGCAACCGTTCCCTATATGGAAGAGAAGCTTCCATTTTGTTCCTTGCCTCATCCCAATGCAGAATAAACTGACCTGCTTTCTGAAAAAGGCAGCTGAGGAAGGGACCCAGTCCATATAATAGGAAACATTACTAAAAGTATTTAGTATTTATTGCTGTGTAAAAAGCCATTTTGGCTTGGTAGTTAAGGCATCAGGTTAAAAATTGGGAGAATGTGAGTTCTAGTCCTGCCTTAGGCACCGAGTCAACTGAGTGACCTTGGCTTCCTCTCAGCCCTAAGAAGGGGGAAATGTCAAGCCGCTTCTGAAAAACTGCAGGGATTTGTCCAGGGAGTCTCTGGGAATCAAATATAACTACGGTAATAGGAAAAAGAGTATTTAGCATTGCTGCTAAAAAAGGAGGGAGATATTATCAAAAGCAAGCTAAAGCTTGTTGTAATCTGATGTAAAGTCCTTCATTCTGCTTATAGGTAAATAAATATATCCTCTGCTTTGGAAAACAGTAAGCATAGCTAGCTAGAGACTTCTGAATTTTCCTAGATTATATAGCAAGAATGCAGACTGCACTTTGCATAGAATCAAATAATTGGTTATTGGACAAGGGACTATAGCTCAGGGGCATAGTACAGATAGTCCTTGACTTACAACAGTTCATTTGGTGACCAAAGTTACAACGGCACTGGAAAAAGTGACTTATGACTGTTTTTCACACTTACGACCATTGCAGCTTCCCCATGGTTACGTGTTTTACATTTGGATGCTTGACAACTGGTCTTACTTATGACGATTGCAGTGTCCCGGGGTCATGTGTTCATCTTTTGTGACCTTCTGACAAGCAAAGTCAATGGGGAAGCCGGATTCACTTAGCAATCGTGTTATTAACTTAACAATTCCAATGATTCATTTAACAACAGTGGCAAGAAAAGTCAAAAAATGGGGCAAACTCACTTAACAAATGTTTCACTTAGTAATATAAATTTTGGGTTCAATTGTGGTCGTAACTCAAGGACTACCTGTACACACTTTGCATACAAAAGTTTCCAAACTCATTCTCCGGTTAAAAGGAAGTTAGTAACAAATATCATGAAAAAGTGTTGCCAGCTAGATCAGACAATAAGAACTTAATGGATAAATTACCTAACCAAGGATATTGGTTACATGTAAATATCTGATCTCATGAAACATCTCCCTTTGTAATATATTCTATTTGATAATAAGGTTATTCATGTTGTTAGGATGAATCTTTTTTTTCATACCTTTTTCCCCTGAGTGATAAAATCACAGATAAACTCTTAGTATCGACCCTTAATACTGAGATCCAAATCCATTTAACGTGGAAGGAAGTTTCATTGATTTCACAGCCTGGCAGTCTGATTTAATGCTGCCATGTCAGCTGCAACAGTACAAGAAGTGCTTTGTCCCATGGCAGCCAGTTTAGCATTCTATCTAATGTGTTGGGCAGATAGCCATGCAGTTTTTTTTCACTTTTGTTTTAAAAATGCAGT
This sequence comes from Vipera berus, assembly GCF_964194415.1. Lineage (NCBI taxonomy): Eukaryota > Metazoa > Chordata > Lepidosauria > Squamata > Viperidae > Vipera > Vipera berus. The sequence goes on along the minus strand of NC_138204.1, from coordinate 178,970,601 downwards.
GCTATTATGTCCTTGAATTTGTAAGATGCACAAAAGTTGCCATGCAACAATTATGTATCACACCTACAAGAATAAATTAGGCACCCATAGAAGGCTAATTATCTTTGCTTAGTTATAGAAGTGATCGGCCATTTTAATCCTCAAAAAGTACTTGTGGGGAGGTGTGGGAAACAGACATATAGCACCGTCTGCTCATTTCAAAGCAGCCATGCCCTACTTGCATGATCCCAGGAAAAGATGCAGCTGCTTTAAGATGTTGCAGAGAAGTGCTTCCTTTGTGCTCCCATGTGCTCTGAAAAACTTTTCAAAATGATCATCACTACATCTGGTGGCGGTGAATTCTATAGTTGAACTATACATTGTGTCCTATTCTTGATGTTGACCCTTTACAGTCAGGATAGTGCTTACAAAGGGAAGAATGGGTTATGCTAAGAATTCCAAGAGTTGCAAGGTTCACACGTTTGGAAGGCTGCATTAAGACAAGACAGCTTGAATTATACAGTCTCGTACCACTAGCTACCATATCCAGAAGCTGTCCTATACCGCAGTGTCCATTTCATGGAGAGATTTTGGAAGGACTTCTCCACAGACACAACTCTCGATTCTCAGAATCTTCCCAGAGAAGTCCCTGCAGTTTTCTTCACAAGGTGTTGCAGAAGTGGTGTGCAATTGTCTTTTTCCTAGGCTGAATGAAAGTGGCTGGCCCAAATTCACCCAACTGGCTTTGTGCCTAAGGAAAGAGTCATAGTCTCTCATATTCTCACCTGATGCCTTATCTCCTATTGGCTCTCATTTATTTCCAATAATCTTCTATTAAACCCATGCTAGTGAGGAGTTCAGGAGAATTTTAAAGTTTGCACATATTTCTGTTAATGTTTGATAGTTGCAAAAACATTATTGCCCACCTGCATGGTGGTATTAGCTAATATTGGCTTATCTCAAAAAATAAAAAAACAAAAAAACCACCAAGCAGTATTAGTGACCATCAGGAAATATTAGGGCTGAAGGCTAGCTTGGGAAGTAAGAAATGGCAAATCTCTTCCATATTTGGGCAAATTACATCTAGAAATCTATAAGGTCAGTGGGAAATGAGCTCAACTTAAATGAGACTTAACTTAAAATAAGAATATTAGCTATCAGTGAATTTGGGATGCCTTGTTCATATATACGCATAGATCTATATGCATAGGCCTGACAGTCTATCCTTTTTACGTAGGCACACACACACACATATCTAATAAAATATATATTCATTTAATTTAATATCTGTAATAAAACTCTATTTGAGTCAGCCCTACTTCAGTCTAATATACTGTCTTGTTTTATTTTTTTTGCCTCCCAAAGAGGCAGTAGGTCTTACTTTTGAGGGATATTTGTTTCCCGACACATGCCTCGCCTCGTGGTGGCAGCACTGACAGTCCTGTCTAGCAGGAGCCCTTGTGGCTGCTGGCCCACTTCTATGGCTGCTTGTGGCTGCTCACGGCTGCAGGCCGCATAGCCTGCTGTGCCGTGCCACCGCCATGAGTCGAAGCAGGTAGGGGAGGGTGTGGAGCTGCCCCAAACACCCCATAGTCACCCAAACACTTTTCACCCAGATGGAGAAATGACGGAGACTGGGAGCTTCATCTACTTGCAAATGATGTGGTTGGAAATAGAGTGAATCCCTCGATTTCCAAGCACCCCATTTGCAAGCAGACGAAGCTTCCATCTGGGTGAAAAGTGCACGGCACATCTGGATTGCCTGACTCCCCACCCACCTCTGCCTCTGTGCTGGACTTACCTGCACTGCTCCAAGGGGGCAGTGGACTGCGGTTGCTGCTGGATACCATTCACCCCCCCGGTGCTCGCTGCCACTTGTGCTGGCCATATCACCCCCCAGCTTATTTTGGGGGTAGGGCTTATATTAGGTCCACCCAAATTAGGGTTTATTTTGGGGCTGGGTTTTATTTTCAGGGAAACACGGTAGCAGAATTATGCCAGTCTAGTGCTGCAACCTGTGGAGACATCTAAAGCCTACAAAAAAGGAATAGGGTTTGACATTTGTCCTAGTAGCATATTTGGTTTTATTTTACTTTGTATTGTATTTCTCAAGGTTGCTGCTTGATGGCCAGTGAATGGCTAATAACAGTACCTGCCTTTCTTCCTTTCCTTTGCAATTTAATGCAAAGTATCTTTGTGTTAGATATTAAGACAAACCAGGAGGTTATTTTCTTAAGCAGCACACACACTAATTCTATAGATGTTTATGCCTTTTTTCATTTTTAGTGCTTTATAACTGGCATAAATTGTTTTAAATCAGTTTAATTGAGACTCAATATTCCAGTTTCACATCATAAAGTGATGCCCTGTGTAGACATGTAGCTTCATTATCATTTCACTGTTCTTAGCTCAGCAGTACTGACTCAAGTGATTTAGAATAAATGTTCAGCTCACTACACAGGCTTTAGATAACAGATAGCACTTTCATTTGAGAAAAGAAACTACTTCCAACTTAAACTTGGATAAATTGTTAAATTGGTTATAATGGAAGCCAATTCAAATATTTATTAAATGAAATAGCAATGTCTATTTAGAAATGGGAAAAGACTCTTCAAATCATTTTGCTTTAGTACAGTTTTATACTTTCAGGAGGAAATTAAACATTATGCTCATTATATGTTTATTGGATCCGTGCCCTTCCTGGCTGGTTTATGCAGCTAGGGAGAGGACACGAGGCTGGCTCCAGGCGGTTATATCTGCTTCTTTGAGTGAGGGTTATTTCCCCACCGTCTTGAAGGAGGCGGTGGTGAGACCTCTCCTCAAGAAGCCTGCCTTGGACCCAGCTGTATTGAACAACTTTCGTCCAGTCTCCAACCTTCGCTTTCTTGCGAAGGTTGTTGAGAGTGTGGTGGCGCATCAGCTCCCTCTGGTCCTGGATGAAGCGGATCATCTGGACCCTTACCAATCGGGTTTCAGGCCCGGGTACAGCACGGAGACAGCATTGGTCGCTCTGGTGAATGATCTCTGGAGGGCTCGGGATAGAGGATATTCCTCTGTCCTAGTCCTATTAGACCTCTCGGCGGCTTTCGATACCATCGACCATGGTATCTTGCTGCGGCGTCTCAGGGGATTGGGAGTGGGAGGCACAGTTCTTCAGTGGTTCTCCTCCTATCTCCTGGGACGCTCGCAGTCGGTGTTGGCAGGGGGGCAGAGATCGGCCCCTAGGTCTCTCGTTTGTGGAGTTCCTCAGGGGTCGGTTCTCTCGCCTCTTCTGTTCAACATCTACATGAAACCGCTGGGTGAGATCATTCGTGGTTTTGGAGTTGGGTATCATCAATATGCCGATGATACCCAACTTTTCATTTCAACCCCAAACCACCCCAGTGATGCCCTCGCTGTGATGTCCCGCTGCCTGGAGGCGGTTCGGGTCTGGATGGGGAGGAACAGACTTCAACTCAACCCTGACAAGACTGAGTGGCTGTACATTCCGGCATCCCGGGACATTCAAAATGTTCCATCGCTTTCTATGGGGGGTGAGTTCTTACCCCCCGTGGATAGGGCTCGCAACTTGGGAGTCCTCCTAGATTCACGACTTACCCTGGAAGACCATATAGTAGCCGTGACTAGGGGGGCTTTCGCCCAGGTTCGCCTGGTGCGCCAGTTGTGGCCCTATCTGGACCGGGATGCCCTGTGTACGGTCACTCATGCGCTCGTGACCTCTCGCCTAGACTATTGTAATGCTCTCTACATGGGGCTTCCCTTGAAGACCACTCGGAGGCTCCAACTGGTACAGAATGCGGCCGCGAGAGTTGTCTTGGGAGTTTCCCGGTACTCCCATGTTACATCTTTGCTCCGCGAGCTGCATTGGTTACCAGTTGTCTTCCGGGTGAGGTTCAAGGTCTTGGTTATGATCTTTAAGTCCTTACATGGCATTGGTCCGGGATACCTCGAGGACCACCTGCTGCCGGCGTCAACTCCCCTCCGCCCTGTGCGTGCCCACAGAGAGGGCCTCCTCAGGGTGCCTCCGGTCAGGGAATGTCGACTGGTGGCCCCCAGGGGGAGGGCCTTCTCTGTGGGTGCCCCGGCACTATGGAACCAACTGCCGGTTGAGCTCCGGATGGCATCGGACCTCCGATCCTTCCGTCGCGGGTTGAAGACCCACTTGTTTGAGTTAGCTGGTCTGGCCTGAAGGGGAATATGGTTTTTTAATTGGTTTTATTTTTTACTATTGCTGTATTTTAATTGGGCATGGTTTAATTCTTTTTTAATTTTTGTACAGTTATTTATATATGCCCTGTGAACCGCCCTGAGTCCCTAGGGAGAAGGGCGGTATAGAAATCCAATAAATGAAATGAAATGAAATGAAATATGTAATTTCTATTTTACCTTCCATATTTTTTCTTTCTTTAGTCATGCAGTAAGAATAATTATTTAGTGTTTGCCTTTGTTTCTAATAAACAATGGGCCTGGAGGGAACAGTTAGATTTGTCTCTTCTTTGCACTTGGATGTCCTCAGTTCAGCTCATGCCATATCCTTGCAATCAAGTAAATAAAATCACAATACCTGAAGAGAAATGTGTAAGAAATACTTAAGCATTTTGAATTGAATTTGAATAAAAATCATTTTAGGGGATAAAAACTTTTGAAAAGTTGCAAAGAAGATTTCACCATTAGTTCTAGTCATAAAAGTCCTCCTAACCACAGGAAATCCATAGGTTTGAAAGACCTGCAGAAATTTCATGTCCCTGAGTGTTCTTTTTGTCTCACTTGTATAGATGGTTTTCCCCCTGCCCAATTTTAAGCCGCTTTTCAGAAGTGTTACAAGATGAAACAAGCTGTGATTTTGTCACTGGAGCCTTGCTGCATGTAGATTTGTCACAGCCCAGGCTGTTTTCTGAGTGGCAGAAGGAAATGAGAAAGACATTGTGTCTGTCCCTGTTTTTTAGAAGGTGTGGTCAGTAAGGCACCTTTAGAGGAAGAAGAGGTTACATGACAATCTTGATTTTGTATAACTGGATGTCTAGGTTCAAGCATGTGACCCAATATAGCATTTCCTGCTTAAATTTCCCCCTGTGTCTGCTAGTAACAGGCTAGAAAGTCTGGCCCCAGGATTTAATATAATGCTTTTGTTTGATGAATTCTTTCCCTTTGGAAACATGGCCAAAAAACAGTAAATTATAAAAATGTTCTTGTAAACAAAGAGATTTCTAATTTTGTTCTTTAGTTTGAATGAGAAAACTAACTTCCAAATACAAATAAATCTATCTGTATTTTTGAGTATCTATGTATTTCTATTTGGAAAAATAGAAATCAGCAGTAGAAGGAAACAGCAGAGCAAAATGTTTTGCAAATGCATGTTCACCTATTTCGGTGTAGTTTTAAAAACAGTGGCATTTATTTTCTAAAAAAGTATGAGCCATCAAATTGTACAGCACTAATTTGGGCAAGTTGCATATACAAATTTTGCTCAAATAAGATTTGACGTCTCATTCCATGCTAATTTATTATGTGTTGATTCACGGAGGGGCTCTGTGAAAAACTAATTTTTGTGGGGAGATGAAGCATTTATTTTCTTCCAAATTAATGTTCCTCAAGATGAATCCAAACACAAGTACCTACATATCTGTTTCTGTCAAATATGATTACGATGTGATATAAAGGTTCTGTATTCATCAAAATGTAATCATCAATGAGTATAATAACTACAGGGCTCTCTATGTGTGCTTTTGTTTCATTAAGAGCCTTGGTGGAGCAGTGGGCTAATGCCTCCTTAAGTAACACCAGCTGCCTGCAATTAGTGCAGGTTCGCGTCCCACCAGGCTCAAGGTTGACTCAGCCTTCCATCCTTCCGAGGTAGGTAAAATGAGGACCCAGATTGTTGGGGGCAATAAGCTGACTTTGTAATAATGCCGCTTGGGGTGTGTGTGAAAGCCCTAATAAGCAGGCATATACATAGAATGAAGGCTACTGCTAAGCTTGTAAGCCGCCCTGAGTCTTCGGAGAAGGGCGGGATATAAATGGAATTAAAATAAAAAAAATAAAAAAAATTTATAATAATAATAATTTGTACAAAGCCTTTAGTTGCTTTCCTGGTACCTTTGGTTTGTTTTAACCGTGTGAATAATGCATGACTAAGTGAAACATAATGGCAATATGTGTTTCATTCTCGGAATATGAGTTTGTTCTTTGAAAGAATATGTAATTCTCAGATCAGTGAGAAATACATATTCACTTGGTTTCACTTACTACCCATCTATGCTTCTATTGAATCAGAGATTTATAAAAGTATAGATTTCAAACAAAATTATCTTCATACAGTATGAAATGACTAAATGACTGATAATTCCATCTTTTTCTCTATTAAGGAATACTAAAAATACAGAACAAAGTTAAATATGACTGTAAATAATTCATGAGTTATGTTACGTAAATTATGAAACAGTATTAATCTAATAAGAAGCATTAAGAAGATAATGTTGGTTTATCTCAAGATAATTACTTGAAATATCTGTAAATTGGATATGTAAATATTTAGCAAATTTATATGGCCTCCCATTTCACTAGATGTGATTTTGAGCAGTGTACAACTAACACTTTAAACAAGGTCACAACCATTAAAACACTTACAACAATAAACATAAAAATAAATAAAAAGCATGATTACAGGAGAAAAACTATTTGGGCACAATACAACCTACTCATAGGCTGCTCACAGGATCCCCAGAGTTTCTGGATAAACCATGTTCTAAAAACTTTCTGAAAGGCTAATCTCACCTTGGGGTGTATGATGTTACAAAGAGCAGGAGCCACAGCAGAAAAGGCATGCCATCTGGGTCCTGCCATGTAGAACTCCTTGGTAGATGAGACCCACAGCATACCTCTCCTGCTCAACCTGATGCAATGGGAAGATGTCATTGGGAAGAAGTGGCCCCTTAGATAACGTGGACTTAAAGATCAAAAACAGCACCTTGAATTGTATTCAGAAACAAACCAGCAGCCAGTGCAGCTTGTGGAACAAAGGTATTAGTATGTCATCCTAGTGTGCACGTAATTGTCCATGCAGCCACACACTGTACCAGTTGATGCTTCCAGATGCTTTTCAAGGGCAGCTCCATGTAGAGCACATTATAGTAATCCAGTCGGAAGGTGAGCAGGGCATGAATGACTATGAGCAGAGCATTGCAGTCCAGGAAGGGGTGCAACTGGCATGCAACACAAAGCTGTGCAAAGGCCCTCCTAACCACGACTGTCACTTGCTCCTCTTGCAAAAGCTGAATTTAGAAAGGCCCCTAGATTGCACATGGGGTCTGCCTGAAGTAATGCAACCCCATCCATGCCAAAGGTGGTAAAATCTCAGGTAAAAAAGCCCCCAAAGCCAAAGCCACTCAGTCTTGTCAAGGTTCAGTTAAAGCCTTCTGTTTCCCATTCAGACCCCTGCAACCTTCAGGCACTTGAACAAGACATTAATATCATTGCTTAGTTCACCAGGGATGGAAATGTATAACTGGGTATTATCAGTGTGATAACTCATCCTCTGGCAAGAAATGACGTTACTCATTAACTTCATGTAGATGATAAAATAGGAGCAGAGAGACTACTGAACCTTGCAGCATCCCACATAATAGGAATTGCAGGTGGGACCTAACCAGCCCAATACTGTGCTACTGACTCCCATCCCACTGAACTGATCCAGAAGGATATCATGCTTGATGCTATCAGAGGCCGCTGAAAGCTGAAGGAGAGCAAAGATAGATAAGCTACCAACCAGAAATCATCTCAAAGTGACCAATTCTGTTTCCATCCCGTGCCCAGGTCTCAGTTCCGACTAAAAGGGGTTTCAATAATCCATTTCATCCAGGGCCCACTGGTCATGCAATTCAGATAGATGTTCATCTGTTGATTCCTTATGTAAGAGTTCAAACGGAACTAAGTTGGATTTAAAACAGAGATGTGAACTGGAATAGTCCTATAGGATACAAGAATCACTTGGGCAATTGGGAACTTTTTCTGGAAGCAAAGCCACAGTATTTTAGCACAGTGTGGGGTTTAGGGGAGACATACTCAAGGACATCTTGAACATATTAAACCATTTTTCCAGAGTTGCTCAAGATACTTTATAACTTCATAGAAACCCTATAGTTAGGCTTGACTGAATTCTAATCCAAGGTTACCTAATGCAGAGGTCACCAACCTTTTGGGCAGGGACCGGTTCTGTGGAGAGAGGTTTTTCCGCGGCCCGGAATGTGCATAGTTTTGTGTGCTGCCTGCATGCTGCAGATGAGGCTTTGCTTGTTTGTGCAGACTGGTTGCTGGCATGCGGTGACCCGGTACTGGTCCACGGACCGGGGGTTGGGGACCCCTGACCTAATGGGTTTTATATATAAGTGGGTATTTGAACTTAGATGTCCCAGGTCAAAGTCTAACTTACAAACCATCTGACAATCATCACAATTGACAATGCAACCATTGCTAGTTTAGTAATGGTCCTCGTTATGTTCTGTGGTTTACAAGAATACTTAGAGGGAAGAATAACATGAGAAAGCCATGAATCTTTTGACAGTGAGCTCTATCCCTAAAGAATGTGGCATTGCATAATGCTCCTTTAAGTGGCAGTAAAACATGGAGGGACAACAAAATAAATAAATAAATAAATAAATAAATAAATAAGTAGACTGCTGTGATGGAGGAGAAAAGAGGATGCTGGCTCACCAATCCAGAACTATATGAAGTGCTCAAATGCCACACGCAGCAGGAAGCAATTGCCAGAATTAGGGAAGCAACTTCTTGAATCTTGGCCAGGTATTGCAAATCCTTCCCAGGATGTAACTTGGCACCAACAGCTGTTGAAAATATACAAGACTATGTTGATTCCTGGACTCATCACATATCCAGAGGTAATTCTTGATCGAGAAGAAAGCACAGCTTCATTCCTGATTGGGATTAAAAACTATATAAATGTCTGAAAGGTTCAGTTCTGCAGCCCTTGGGCTACTGAACTAGTCATCATACAGCACTTTTCATTATGTGAGTATGGAATCTTTGACTTCTATAGAAATAGAACATTTTAAAAACACCAAATGACTTTTCTTATGCCTGGGTTCATACTACATTAAGTGAAAGTGGCTGAGTTCATAGATAACCAATCAAAACAGGCTCCATTATGGCTTTCTGTGATATGTGAACCAAGCCATTGCCTCAAAATGTTTCTGATTTAAAATAGAAAAGTCAAAAGGTTGAATAGAGTAAGGGTGGAAATGTTTTTATAAGTTCAGCAGGTAAGCTCACCAGGTTGTGTTTTTTTCTTTAAGAAGTAATCAGAGTGGCCTTTTTTTCCTTTTCTCCTCATCAGTATAAATCTACTGTAGTCCATGACTCAGAACATGGGCTGCAGTCAGAAGGTACTTATTTTTCCCCCTGGAAGTTTCTTGTTTTGAGGAGTAAGTTTCCAAAAATTTACTGGAAAAACATACATTTATCATGTTTTTTTAGGACAATGAATCTAGTAAATATATTTGGGGTGATCGGGTACCATCAGTCACAAACTGAATCTGAAAACATTATTATGCATTTTGTTTTAAAAATACATTGTAATTCTTGTCTCAATTTGACAGAAATAGCTCTTTTTTAAATAAATACATGACACTTCCCTATTATTAAAAATGAGGTTTTTACTTTACTTTTCTTTTAAATCCTTTAAAATTCTTTACAAGCAGTATTTTTCTATTTGAGAGAGAAAAAGTTCCTTTGCAGCAATTTACCTCTGTGAATTTGATAATAACTCTCTCCATGGCTTTATCCACTGACATGTATAAAATCGCCCGTGTAAACTTGACTATTGTCTTTCATAGCATTCTTACAACTTTCTTTGCAGTAAAGTATATGTTGACATTTAAAAGATAACAGTTGGAGTCACAGAGAGAGCATTGTTTTCATAGTATTTGTATATAGACACTTAACTGTTTAATGCAAGGATTTTCTTTCTGTAGATCAGTCTGTAATCAAAAGAAAGAAATCACTTTTTCTTTTTTTGTTTTCCTTTTTTATTTAATGTGATAGTCATCAGAGAGCACGAGTGCCCTCTAGTGAGGATAATGAGAAATGCTAATCTAATAAAAAAAGTATGCTTAAGACATGATTATTATGGGGTTTTTTAAATAGCATAATACTAAAAAGAAATGGAGACTGAAATGTCAACACATGATTTGGTTTTTAAATGAATCATTTAGGATTCAGAGAAGGAAAAATATTCATAGTTTTAAAATGGACAAATTATTAAGAACAAAGTCAAACAATATATTTTGATTCTTTAAATTCACCAAACAAACACATTCTGAATGCCAAGCTGAGTGATGAGCACCTTCTGTCACATTTTATATTGTGTAAGATAAATATTTCTCTCTTATTTCTAAAAATATATTGATGCTATAAGAAACTGTACAATGAATGTTGTTGTTGTTGTTGTTGTTAGCTGCGAAGTCGTGTCTGACCTATCGCGACCCTATGGACAACGTTCCTCCAGGCCTTCCTGTCCTCTACCATCTTCTGGAGTCTATTTAAGCTCACGCCTACTGCTTCAGTGACTCCATCCAGCCACCTCATTCTCTGTCGTCTCCTTCTTCTCTTGCCCTCAACCTTTCCCAGCATTAGGCTCTTCTCCAGTGAGTCTTTCCTTCTCATTACGTGGCCAAAGTATTTGAGTTTCAACTTCAGGATCTGGCCTTCTAAAGAGCAGTCAGGGTTGATTTCCTCTAGGACTGACTGGTTTGAATGCCTTGCAGTCCAAGGGACTCTCAGGAGTCTTTTCCATCATTATAGTTCAAAGGCCTCAATTCTTTGGCGCTCAGCCTTTCTCATGGTCCAACTTTCACAGCCATACATTGCAACTGGGAAAACTATGACCTTGACTATACGCACTTTTGTTGGCAGGGTGACATCTTTGCTTGTTAGTATGCTGTCTAGATTTGCCATACCTTTCCTCCCCAGGAGTAAGCGTCTTTTAATTTCTTGGCTGCAGTCCCCATCTGCGGTGATCTTGGAGCCCAGGAAAATAAAATCTGTCACTACCTCCATTTCTTCCCCATCTATTTCTCTATGATCCAGCGTACGTTGGCAATTTGATCTCTAGTTCCTCTGCCTCTTTGAAATCCTGCCTGTATTTCTGGTAGTTCTCGATCCACATACTGCTGGAGTCTAGCTTGTAGGATTTTAAGCATAACTTTACTAGCATGTGAAATGAGAGCAATGGTGTGATAGTTTGAACTTTCTTTGGCATTGCCTTTGGAATTGGAATGTAAACTGATCTTTTCCAATCCTGTGGCCACTGTTGAGTTTTCCAAATTTGCTGGCAAATTGAGTGTAGCGCTTTTACTGCATCGTCTTTTAAGATTTTGAATAGCTCAGCTGAAATATTGTCACCTCCACTAGCTTTGTTGTTGCTCAGATTTCCTAAGGCCCATTTCACTTCACATTCTAGGATGTCTGGCTCGGGATCAGTGACCACCCAATTGTGGTTATCTGGGACATTAATCTTGTTGTTGTGTAGTTCTTTGTAGTTTTGCCACCTTTTCTTAATCTCTTCTGCCTCTGTTAGGTTCCTGCCATTTTGGTCCTTTATCATGCCCATCTTTGCATGAAATGTTCCCTTCATCTCTCCAATTTTCTTGAAGAGATCTCTGGTCCTCCCTATTCTATTGTTTTCTTCTATTTCTTTGCATTGTTCATTTAAGAAGGCATTCTTATCTCTTCTAACTATTCTCTGGAATTCTGCATTCAGTTGGGTGTATCTTTCTCTTTCTCACTTGCCTTTCGCTTCCCTCCTTTCCTCAGCTATTGGCAAAGCTTCCTCAGACAGCCATTTGCTTTCTTGCATTTCTTTTTTTGGGGGATGGTTTTAGTTGCTACCTCTTGTACAATGTTGTGAACCTCCATCCATAATTCATCAGGCACTCTGTCTATCAAATCTAATTCCTTAAATCTATTTGTCAGCTCTACTGTATATTCAACAGGGATATGATTTAATTCATACCTGAGTGGTCTAGTGCTTTTCCCTACTTTCTTCAATTTAAGCCTAAATTTTGCAACAAGAAGCTCATGATCTGAGCCACAGTCAGCTCCTGGTCTTGTTTTTACAGATGGTATAGAGCTTCTCCATCTTTGGCTACAGAGCACATAGTCAATCTCATTTCTGTGTTGGCCGTCTGGTGATGTCCATGTGTAGAGCCGTCTCTTGGGTTGTTGGAACAGAATGTTTGCTATGACCATCATATTCTCTTGACAAAAATATATCAGCTTTTGCCCTGCTTCATTTTGTAGTCTGAGGCCAAACTTGCCTGTTATTCTGGTTATCTTTTGGCTTCCTACTTTAGCATTCCAATCCCCCATGATGATAAGGACATCATTTTTGGTGTTAATTCTATAAGGTGCTGTAGGGCTTCATAGAACCGGTCAATTTCATCCTCTTCAGCACTAGTGGTTGGGGCATACACTTGGACTACTGTGATATTGAATGGTTTGCCTTGGATTCACACTGAGATCATTCTGTCATTTTGAGGATTGTATCCCAGTATTGTTTTTCCTACTCTTTTATTGACTATGAAGGCTACTCCATTTCTTCTGAGGGATTCTTGCCCGCAGTAGTATAGCTCATGGTCCATTTTAGTTCACTGATTCCTAAGCTGTCAATGTTCAGTCTTGTCATCTCTTGTTTGACCACGTCCAGCTTGCCTTGATTCATGGATCTTACGTTCCAGGTTCCTATGGATAAAAAATCTTTCCAGCATCAGACTTTCCTTTCACCACCAGATGCATCCACAGCTGAGCATCCTTTCGGCTTTGTCCCAGTTGCTTCATTCTTTCTGGCGCTACTAGTACTAGCCCTCTGCTCTTCCCTAGTAGCATATTGGACACCTTTCGACCTGAGGGGCTCATCTTCCAGCATCATATCTTTTTTCCTTTGGGTACTGTCCATGGGGTTTTCATGGCAAAGATACTGGAGTGGGTTGCCATTTCCTTCTCCAGTGGATCACATTTTGTCAGAACTCTCTGCTATGACCTTTCCATCTTGGGTGGCCCTGCACGGCATAACTCATAGCTTCATTGAATTACGCAAGCCCCTTCGCCACGACAAGGCAGTAATCCATGAAGGGGGTACAACGAATATGACCTAATAATGTTCATTGTCAAATATCCAGCTAGATATAGTGAAGGTTTTTGAAATAAACATCCCATTCTGAAAGTCTGAATTTTGCAGTTCATTTTTGCTTTTAGAATATGCGTTTGATTAAAATTCTTTTATTATTACTTTATTATCTATGCTAACTTGACTTGTAAATTATTGAAGGAGGTTTTTATATGCATCTGTTAGCAGATGGGGCAGTGTGTTGGCTTAGCGGTTAAGAGGCTAGGCTTGTCAGTTGGAAACCTGATAGCCCAGGTTTGAGACCCAACCACCACGTGATGGGGTGAGCTCCCGTTCTTGTCCCAGATCTGACCAACCTAGCAGTTTGAAAGCATGCAAATGCAAGTAGATAAATAGGCACTACTTCGGTGGGAAGGTAACAATGCTCTGTGATGTCATGCTGGCCACAAATCTGCATAAACATCTTCCCACAATGCTGGCTCAATGGCCTTGAAATGGAGATGAGCACCACTCTCTATAGTTAGCAATGACTATCAGAATAAAATCCGCAGGGGTATATGCATGTGTTAAAACTACAAATAATTGAAGATAAAGGGAGGGAATATTAGACATAACAGCAGCATTCCAATCTATTTTGGAATGATGTCCTCTCTGAATATCCCCGTCAAGCTCCCAGCCTGATGATGTTCTCTCAGGCCCTGGAGTAGGACAGATGGGACTTTCCTGAGTGTGATGCTTTTGTAATAATTGTGTAGGTTTGTTTGCTTATTTTTGTAATTTATTTTGTAATTTATTTTGTAATTTCCACTTAATTGTTTTTTGTTGCTTTTCATTTTTATGAGCTGCCCATAGTCAGTTGGGGTCACACTGCATCAACATTGAATAAATGTCTTAATGTCTAATTTTAAGTAGTCATTTTAAACTCCAAAGAACAGCATATATCTATATGAACCTATCTAAATATTGATTTTATTGGAAGAATCAGGTAGTAGCTCCTGGAAAAGACCATTTCTGTTGATGTCCCATCAAACTGGAATGTGTTCCTCTGGGAAATCTACCTGGTATTCCACAGGTTTCCCTCAACTGCTCTGTGAAGACATTAATAAATGCCTTTACTATGCTAAGTGTGCTACAGCTACTAGGTTGTTTTGTTTTTAGGATGTTTGGCAATGCTTTACAATTTTTGTTTAATTGTTTTCATTAAAATGTTAAATGATCTTAGGTCATTGTGTGGAAAGACAGAATAGAAACATTTCAAAAAACAGTTTATTTTTTATTTATTCATTACATTTTTATGCCGCCCATGTCCCCTATGATGTGACTATGTAAAAACAGTCTTTGCAAGGATTTCTAATCTATGACTGCTAAGAAATTTCTTATCCATGAATGTCTTTTTGCTACAAGTGATCTCTGTCTCTCTTCCCCCCCTCCTTTCTGTCTGTCTGTCTGTCTCTCTCTTTCTCTCTCTCTCTCTCTCTCTCTCCAGCTCCATCTGATCCACTGGAACACTACCATGTATCACAGTATTGATGAGGCAGTCGGAAAGAAGAATGGTATAGCCATCATTGCCTTATTTGTGCAGGTAATTTTTCTTCTCTTTGCCATGATCATTTATTGTCTCTTAATTGCAGTTTCATTGCAATACTGGGTGAAACTATGGATGGCAGTGCCTCTGTTCCACAACTATTACAGAAACAGAAGCAGACTGTCGTGTCTGTTCAGAAGAAAGTCATATTTTATATCTTTTGGCAATACAAGCCCCTTTCATTCAAGCTGGAGATGCCATTTAAGTTTGTGTTTACCAAGTGAATAAACTGAACTTATAAAAGTTGAATTGTGTTGAATTGAACTCATAATTCCTCTTCAAGCTTCTGGAACAAATATATGAAGGGCTTCTGAGTCTCACTAATAATACTTTTGTTTCAAAAATATTGAATACCACATGAGGTCTAGATTCTTGGTCAATATCTCTGTGGAGGGAGCCTGCATGCCTACAGTTGTGTTTTAAGCCTGGTCTCCTTCAATTTTTATAAGGGACGTGGTGGCTCAGTGGGTTAGGATGCTGAGCTTGTCGATCAGAAGGTCAGCAGTTTGGTGGGTCGAATCCCGAGTGCCGCGTAACAGAGTGAGCGCCTGTTACTCGTCCCAGCTTCTGCCAACCTAGCAGTTTGAAAGCACATAAAAATGCAAGTAGAAAAATAGGGAACACTATTGTAAAAATAGGGACCATGGAGACGTCCTCGGACAAGCGCTGGCTCTTCGGCTTTGAAACGGAGATGAGCACCGGCCCCTAGAGTTGGAAACGACTAGCACGCATGTGCGGGGGAAACTTTACTTTTACCTTCAATTTTATTTTTACCATGCATCAATCAGGTGGTCTAAGGAGTGAGCAAGGTGGCAGTTTTCACAGTCTTGCCGGTAGAGTAGAAAGGACTATATTCTTTTTTGAAAAGATTATGATTTTACTTTTCTAGTAGATTTTGGAACTTGTACTGTGGCCTTTGGAAATAATCATAATGTTTATTTTCCCTCACACAAACATTAGGTGGAAGCAAAAAGTTAGACTTTTCTGTATCTCTTTGGTGCCATCTTGTGGTAATCTTGATTTGTGTAGCCCATGCACAGTTGCCATAATGCACCCCTTCCCCACTCTAGATCAGGGATCCCCAACCTCCAGTCCATGGACCGGTACCGGGCCACAGCATGCCAGCAACTAGGTCACACAAACAAGCAAAGCCCCATCCGCGGGATGCAGGCAGCACAAAAAAACCCCACACCCTCTCTGGTCTGCGGAAAAACCTCTTGTCATGTAACCGGTTCCTGGTACCCAAAAGGTTGGGGACCTCTGCTCTAGATAGTCTATATTGCATTCATTTTTGTGTTAGATTTATATCCTGTGTTTTGTCCAAAAGTGCAGAGTTGTTTACATGCATAAATAAAATTAAGAAATAGTATAACTTACTCCCATTTTTCCTCAACAACCTTGTGAGGTAAGTTGGGATGAGAGAGACTAACAGGTTTGAGCTTTGATGATTGAGGATAGACTAGTTAAGGCACCAGGCTAAAAACTGGACGACCATGACATGTAGTCCCATCTTAGGCATGTAAGCCTGCTTTGGGTGAATTTGAGCTATTCATTCTCTCTCAGCCCAACCCACCTCACAAGGATGTTGTAGGGAAAATAAGAGGAAAAAAGAGTATTAGATATGTTTGCCATTTTGAGTTATTTATAAAAAATAATAAAGGTGGGATAATAAATAACTTTTGATGTAATGCAGATGAACCAGGATGGAGTTCTGAGGTTAGGATAGTTTGGGATCTTTATTCAAGAAAGGTTTATTATGTTTTCAAATTATCTGTTTTGTTTCTTCTTCTGCCAAAAAAATTAAACTAACATTTTTCAGCAGCAGTTTCATTATGGAGGCTCTCTGGGACCCCAAAAGGGTTTCTTAAAGTAGTTTTTGGGTTCTGTGTTGCTCCCCAACTTAGAAGAGAAATATAGTAAAAGAAGTTTAGAAGACTGAAAGGATCAAGGACCATGTCATGTCTGGAACTGCTGTGATCTGCCAAGTAATAGGATACAGGTAGTCCTTAACTTCAGGACATTCATTTAATTATGGTTCAAAGCTATGATGGCCTTGGAAAAAGTAACTCATGATCTATATTTGCACTTTCAACCATTGCATCGCCCCCAAGGCCATGTGAACACAATTCAGGTGCTTGGCAAATGGCTTATATTTATGATGGTTTGTAGAGCTCTGTGGTCATGTGGTCATGATTTGCAACATTTTTTTTCCAATTTCTGGCAAAGAAACCCATGGGGAAGTTGGATTTGCTTAATGACCTGGTAATTTGCTTAATGCCCACTGAAAAATTGTTTTAAAAATGGGTCTGACTCAACTTACAACTTACTTATGAGGAAAATTCCAGTCAATAATAATAATAATAATAATAATAATAATAATAATAATAATAATAATAATAATAATAATAATAATAATAATAATAATAATAATAATAATAAATAATTAATAATTAATAATAATTAATAATAATTAATAATTAATAATAATAATAATAATAATAATAATAATAATAATAATAATAATAATAATAATAATAATAATAATAATATAATGTTGGAAGGGACCTTGGAAGTCATCTAGTCCAACCTCCAGTCTCTTTTTAAAAACCTCCAGTGTTGGAGCATTCACAGCTTCTGGAGGCAGGTTGTTCCACTGATTCATTGTTCTGTCAGGAAATTTCTCCTTAGTTCTAGGTTGCTTCTCTCTTTGGTTGGTTTCCATCCATTGCTGGTTATAAGTGGTTGTAAGTCAAGGACTACCTACAGTAGAATAGTGAATGGCAAATAGAAGTATTTATGAACCATATTTGAATGCTTTTTTGTAGACTTCTATCTCTCCTCTTAAATTCCTTGCAGTCTTTGGTGTTTGATTGGAAAGATGTATGGCTCTAGTGCAGAGAAGTCTGCTAAAAATAATGAAAACTTGGTCTCCTAAAGGACTTTATAACTGCTTTGGAAGCTGTTATCCAGTTTCTTCAGATCTAATCCTAGAATTAATCAGAAAGTTAAATTGTTAAATAAATCGCTTTAACTTATTACTCCATCTCATTCTCAGTTCAATGTACTCTTTTTTTGGCAGGAAAGTAGGTATTTTGAAATTATCTCTTTACCGGATCCTTAAGTGCTGTATGTCCTATGATTAAGAACCATTTGGGTGGGTGCCAAAATTATTTCATGGGAAACACACGCACTTATAAAGTACATGTTATATAATTACAAGCAACTAAGTACAAATAACAATTGACTATCTAGCATGAGGTACATATTTCTACTTCTGTCAATATGTTAAGTCAGTAGTTCCCATAAAGACCACTTGCACAACTCCAAAATAGAGGAAATGTACTATCACCTCCATCGACAGCAACAACAGATAAAAGAGCACAGTGATTTTGTATCTCATTTTATTTATATGAATTGATGCAGCAGAACTGTGTCTGCATCAGCAGGGATGCTCTCTGTTGGTAGAACAAAATGATTAATTCGCATTTTCCCATGGCCTCCTCCACATTATTAAAATTTATTCAGATGGAACAGTTTTTTAATGGAGTTGAGGAAATTTTAAGTACTCTTCAATAAGTGGACTTTTAAAGAAATCTTCAATCAACTAAACAATATGCCTATGCAGTCTGCTGCCCAGGTGCCAATTATTAACAAGCAACTTCAAGACCCCTCCTTTCTCCTCTTATGGTGCTGTATATTTTAATCAGGACCTTCATTAACCCTTCAAGCAAATGATAATTCACAGTCATAGCTGCCAGAGTTCTGCATGAGCATTTGGAGTTGTCTATGTCGGTGGGATATTTAAGAGTTGTAGATATTAGAATAGCCTTTTTCCAAGGTTTGAGTCAAAGCAGCCCAATTAGATTTTATGCTGATTAATAAAAACAATATTGATCAATGGTTTCTATTTATTGGCCTCTCCAGTATCTATCATTTTCATATTGTGACTTAGACTCAGAATGCAAGTTTCTTTCTTATGAATGAATTGCTGTCCACATTTTAGAGTTGCTTCTGCTCCATAATCACTTGAGTGTATTTGTAGCTCAATTAATTACCTGCTTCTAGTATTTTATTCTTATGGCCAAAACAAACAAAATCCAATTAAACTGAGTGTAGCAAATGTGTAAGATGTTGATGAAGGTTGTTTAACATGGAAATGTTTCCTACCCAGTTATTACACTTTAAATCAACTTTCAAAGTATGCCATATTTTCATTTTTTGAAATCCAAAATTACATTTTTTAGAATAATCTTAATTTTGTGCAATAATCTAATGGAGTTTTGAATGTTCTCTCATTTCCCTTCCCAGAGACTTCACCCTTTAACCTGAAAAAATAGAAACTTAATTTCTGAACACATCCAACCAAAGGGAAGCAATCACTATTGTGTGTAATTGGTTCCATAGGCAAACTGTCTTTTGTATTATAGAGGTTTTATTTTCAGTTGGATTGTGCTCTTCTGTCATTGCAATCTGCTACTCTACATGCACCACCTGTTTTTTTAAAAAAATATTTTTTATTAATTAAGTATAATATATATAAATCCAAGCTCAACACTAAGGATTCCACTATTCACCAAGCATTCCATTTATTCTCATGTGTGCTTTATTACTATTATACATTTCTATAGAGCATCATATATCTGCACAAATCCAGAAGAAGTATACTTTCAGTCCCCTTTATCTTCACATTTTTCTGATAACTCTTAGAAGCTGTTTTGTTATGTACCTGATCCTTATTCCTGGCATACACCACAATTCATCAGCATTTAAGTTCTTTACAACAGTGAATTATCAGTTTCTCTTTGTCTTTTATAGAGCAAAGTGGTATCTGATGCTGTCTCTGATTCTGCAGTATCTGGTGTTTTTTTCTTTGAATAGTCTGCTTGATCTTCAAGGATCTAAAACCTGTTTTTTTTTGTTACGGCAGTATAAAATGCCTTTTCTGTCTTGCTATTGATTGTTACTCTAATCCACTGTTCCTTTTTCTCTTCCCCCCCTTTATTGAGAGTTTCTCCTATTATATGTTTCTGTGGAGGGATTCATTTTCTTGAATTGATACATCTTTTCATTCAGAAAAGGCAGGCACAGCCACACTCCTCTGTGCATTAATAATTCACCTGTGGACATGGTTACCAGCATCAAATTCCTGGGTGTGCAGCTAACAAGTAGGCTGGCTTGGTCACTCAACAGCGAGACGCTGGTGAAGCGGGCACAGCAGCACTTGCATTTTCTGTGTTGCATGACAAAAGCACATCTTCCTTCCCCTGTCCTGACCACTTTCTACAGAGGGACGATCGAGAGCATCCTGTCATACAGCATCACAGTCTGGAATCATCACTGCTTCAGACAGGAAGGCAGTGCAGAGAGTGATGAGGATGGCTGAAAAGATTATTGGCAGTTCCTTCCCTTCCATCCAGGACATAGAATATAAGTGTTGCTTGAGCAGGGTTCACAAGATTGTCTAGGACACTACACATCCTCTTCATGACCTGTTTTCTTTGTTACCTTCTGGAAGGAGGCTTCGTGGTATCCAAAGCAGAACATCCAGATTCAGTCACAATTTTGTTCCATAGAGTACTAACCTTGTGAACTCTAAAGCTTCCTCCTTCCGTTATATATTCAAGATGGACAGTGATTAATATTTATATATTACCGGTACTTATATGTAAGAGTGTAGGTCTATACATATGTTGTATATAGTACGTTTAAATGTGTGTTGTGTATGTGTACACTTAGAGAGCAAGCAATTAAATTTCATTTTTAATGTGTGCCATTTTGTCCACAGTAAAAAATGACAATAAAGGTTGTCTGTCTGTCTGTCTGTCTGTCTGTCTGTCTGTCTGTCTCTCTCTTTCTCTCTCTCTCTTTCTCTCTCTCTCTCTCTCTCTCTCTCTCTCTCTCTCTCTCTCTCTCTCTCTCTCTCTCTCTCTCTCTCTCTCTCTCACATTCAAAGTATGGCCATTTGCTATCCTAAACCATTGGTTTTTCTTCAAGAACTGCTATGAACTTGCTTTTGCTACAAATATTATTTTCAGGCAGGAAGACAAGCATGCCACAAGCATTGTGGGTCTTAATAGCATATATTTATTTATTAATCTTCATTTTTGCTTCTTTAAATATTCATATTAAAGCTTTTATTTGTTCTTTTTCCCTTCTTGGTGTCTCACATTAGCGAAGTTGAATGTGACTTATTAGCATGCCCTTTAACTCATTCTTGGAACCTTATATTCTTCATGTCCCTGCCAACATTTATTTGTTCATTCAATTTCATTCAATTCATTCAAAGTTTGTCAAGTCTGGCACACTAACAAAGGACCATAGGTCTTGAGTAATAGAAGGATTAATTAAACCAGCTGATTTTTTTTTATCTGTTCAAACTCAGTGTGGAATAGTTTTTTCTTAATTCACACACATGTACATTCTTGCAATTAATATATTGTAGAATAACATAAATATACACATGACATACATTTTATATACATTTATGTAAAAAGGTGGGATTCTGTTTGGAATCTGGCCTTCAACTGCTAATTATGCAATTACTTTATAGCCTGTATTGCATTATAGATAAGAAGTCCATGGCAGTTCATTCATTACTCAGTATAGAATTATGCAAGGTGTTCTTGGATAATTAAATTACTCTTTCTTAGCCTTCTAGACCCACTGAGTTTTATTTCCTTTTTTCCTCTGTTTTGTCCTTTCATAACATATGTAAGTTAAGTTAGGAAAGAACAAAACAGAGAAGAAAGGAAATGAGACTCAGTGTAGCAAGAATAGTGCAGACTAGGACCTTGAAGATCCAAGTTTAAATCCAAGTGCACTGTAAAGTACTCTGGATAAGTCTAGCTAGTTACTTTCTTGCAACCAGTCACATAGCATTCTTGTGAGATTATAACAAAGGTAGGTTCTCTTGAACTCTTTAGAACAGGGGTGTCAAACTCAATTTCATTGAGGGCCGCATCAGCATTGCGGTTGCCCTCAAGGGGCCGGGTGGGTATGGCCAGGGTGGGTGTGGCCTACTGGGTGGGCGTGGCTAGAGTGGGTGTGGCCTACTGGGTGGGCGTGGCCAGCTCTACATCGTTCGCATGAAGGGTGCCTATGGGGGCCTGGGCAGGAGTGGGACAGATCTGGGGGTCTCTGGCAGAAGGAGGGTCTCTGGGCCAGGGCCAAGGCAGTGGGGGCCGTTCCCTCACTGTTTCCAGGATGGCTTCTCGGGCCACATGAAACCACTTCGCGGGCCGGATCCGGCCCCCGGGCCTTGTGTTTGACATGTCTGCTTTAGAAGGAGGATGGTTTTTAATGTAAGAAAAAACAACATAAATGTCATGAATTTCACATAGGAATAACATATATACATAACGAGTAACATTACTTTTTTTTAGTTTGATATAACAAAGTGTCAGAGAATAAAGTGTTGTTAAACCTATTTCAGAAAAAGAGTAACCTGCATTGTATTTCAGTATTTATTTATTGTTGGTTTTATTTCAGATAGGAAAGGAACATTCAGGCCTAAAGGCTGTGACTGAGATTCTGCAAGACATTCAGTATAAGGTAAAATATCTTTACTATATAATTGGGGATCAGGTACTTAATATGATCTGAATTTCTGGAGAAATGGAATATACAGCATTTATTTAATATACTTATACTCCTCTTTCCTTCTCAACTAAATATCCAAAATATTGAAATATCAATTGCAATTCTATATTACAAATCACATTTTGACATTGACATTCATTAGCAAAAAAGAGAACCATCTTTATAATCGAAACAAAATGTAGCCAAAAGGTAAACTTTAATTTGACAGCTAATGTGAACCTATGCTTGATTCGCAAATATGCTTCTAGTTCAGAAGCCATGAACAGCTTTAGATGTTTTGATGTTTTTTAGTGTTTTAATGGTTTTCACAGTTTTTAATATTTTAAACTGTTTTTAAGATTTTAATTGTAATATATGTTTCTGAACTGTGAGCTGCCCAGAGTTGCTTGCTGAGGCGGGCAGCTATAGAAATCAAACAAACAAATAAAACAGCTAAAAATCTATAAGCACTCCAAATTAGAGATCTGCTTTTACAGGTGTAGGAAAACCTCGTCCAAAAATAAGATGGCCCACAATTCTCTAGTCCAGTTTACTAAGAACACTTCTATCTTATCTGGATTTAACTTTAATTTGTTCTGTGTCCTCTAGTTATTATTGAATTTAGGCAATTATAAATGGTACTAGCATTATTGGATTTGGATTCTAACATTCTATAGGCTTACTGATGACATCCAGTCCAAAAACCTGAATGACCCTCCATCTCCCCCCAAAAAATATTGAACAGAAGGAAGGCAAAATGAAATCATATGGCTCACCATATCTCAGTATCAACATACCTTTGGAGCTTGGCTTGAGAGAAAGGAAGAGAACTCTTGCAAAATAGTGACTCTAAAGACCAATCCCTCCAGACAGTCCAGAAGGATACCATTCACTATAGCCTTGTGTAGGACTTTCAGTTACTGAACCTGCACTAAACATTTACAGTGGGGCAGCTTTTCCAGGTGCTTTGTAACCTATATTGGTTTCCATGTTGCTGGAATTGGGATTATGTGAAACATTTAATTGTATATGTTGAAGGTTCCACATTTATTTATTTATTTTATTTATTTTATTAATATTTCTATACCGCCCTTCTCCCGAAGGACTCAGGGCGGTTCACAGGGCAAGAATAAAATACAAAGTTACAAATATTAAAAGGAGATTAAATAGTTGCCCGTTAAAACAATTAATATACTACATTTATAAAAACCCCAAAAATACAACAATAAAAATACAAGAATAAAAACCCCACCAATCCCCCATCAGGCCAGGCCGGCTTGTGCAAACAAAAACGTCTTCAGATCGCGGCAAAAGGAGCAAAGATCGGGCGCCATCCGGAGCTCTACCGGTAACTGATTCCATAGCTCCGGAGCGCCCACAGAGAAGGATCTCCCCCTGGGGGCCACCAATCGACATTCTCTGATCGGTGGCACCCTGAGGAGACCCTCTCTGTGGGAACGCACAGGGCGCAGGGAGGTTGATGCCGGCAGCAGGTGTTCCCTGAGGTACTCCGGACCCCTGCCATGTAGGGCTTTAAACACCATTACTAGTACCTTGAATCTCACCCGGAAGACAACTGGTAACCAATGCAGCTCACGGAGCAGAGGTGTAACATGGGAGTATCGGGAGATTCCCAACACAACTCTCGCGGCTGCATTCTGTACCAGTTGGAGCCTCCGGGTGGTCCTCAAGGGCAGCCCCATGTAGAGAGCGTTGCAGTAGTCTAGACGAGAGGTCACGAGCGCATGAGTGACCGTGCATAAATCATCCCGGCTTAGATAGGGCCGCAACTGGCGCACCAGGCGAACCTGGGGGAAAGCCCCCCTAGTCACAGCCACTATGTGGTCTTCCAAGGTGAGCCGTGAATCTAGGAGGACTCCCAAGTTGCGAGCCCTATCTACAGGGGGTAATAATTCACCCCCCATAGAAAGAGATGGAATATCCGAATAGACCCGGGATGAAGGTATGCAAAGCCACTCAGTCTTGTCGGGGTTGAGTTGAAGTCTGTTCCTCCCCATCCAGACCCGGACCGCCTCCAGGCAACGGGACATCACGTTGAGGGCATCACTGGGGTGGTTTGGGGTCGAAAGAAAAAGCTGGGTATCATCAGCATACTGATGATACCCAACTCCAAAACCACGAATGATCTCACCCAGCGGTTTCATATAGATGTTGAACAGGAGAGGCGAGAGGACCGACCCCTGAGGAACTCCACAAACGAGAGACCTCGCGGTTGACCTCTGCCCTCCTGTCAACACCGACTGCGAACGTCCCTGGAGATAGGAGGAGAACCACTGTAAAACCGTGCCTCCCACTCCCAATCCCCTGAGACGCCGCAGCAAGATACCATGGTCGATGGTATCGAAAGCCACTGAGAGGTCTAATAGGACTAGAACAGAGGAATGTCCCCTGTCCCGAGCCCTCCAGAGATCATTCACCAGCGCGACCAATGCCGTCTCCGTGCTTTACCCGGGCCTGAAACCCGATTGGTACGGGTCTAGATAATCCGCTTCATCCAGGACCAGAGGGAGCTGATGCGCCACCACACTCTCAACAACCTTCGCAAGGAAGCGAAGGTTGGAGACCGGACGATAGTTGTTCAATACAGCTGGGTCCAAGGCAGGCTTCTTGAGGAGAGGCCTCACCACCGCCTCTTTCAAGACGGCAGGGAAGCTACCCTCACTCAAAGAAGCCGATATAACTGCCTGGAACCAGCTGCGCGTCCTCTCCCGGGCTGCATAGACCAGCCAGGAAGGGCACGGGTCCAATAAACATGTGGTGGATCTCAGCCTCCCCATAATTTCTAATATTCAAATAGTCCTCTCTAGATTAAGTCATTATTTTCAATTAAGAGTATGACAAATTCAATTAAGAGTATGACACTTTGATATTTTCAGAGATTGATACAACTCTTAAGGGCAACCAAGTCCGTCCTGAAAAATGATGTGACATTTTGAACATTTCTTTTTTAAAAATATTCATATATCTTGGTGACATTCACCCATTCACCCCATGTATAGATCACTTTTGTATAGAGTTGACTTGGCATGGGTGCTTGCATCATCATTTATCAATGCCAATGTAAATCAAACTTATCTGCTACAAGCCTACACAATAGATTATGAGAGGTAAACTAAGATTGATTTCTGGGAGACCATTATAATTACATCATTTTCCTTCCTTTCCTTTTGAAGTACTGCACAAATTGCAGTCCACTTTTTCCTAAATCCACATATATATTTTTTGCTTAAGAACTAAAAACAATCTGGATTTTGTTAACTTTTCAGGGCAACTCCAAGATAATACCTTGCTTCAATCCTAACACATTATTACCAGGTGAGTACTTATTTTTGTGCCACAAATTTTTGTGCACACTAAACATTTGCTTTTTAGTTGTTAACAGAGTCTATGCATACAAAAGGGATATGAATTAAATTTTAAAAAAAATAATTGCTGTCAAGTTATCAACTTCAACTAACAGTTTTAATTTAATTGAATTGCTAACAAACATAGCTCTGAACACAATAGGTTCCAGTGTTCTGTAACCTAGTTATACTCTAGCTCCATTGAGGCTACAGCTTCAGCTAGACATTCTCAGAATTGTAAATTCATTTTCATTAAGAGATCATCAGGATGAGAATACTGGTATAGCCCATTATAACAAAAGTCTTGAGCAAAATACTACGTGTGGAATACTCACCAGGTAGCATTTCTATTTTTTACAGTACTGAATCATAGTTTTCAAAATATTTGCCCTTGTATTACATTAAAATATAATACCAATAGAATTCAGACAGGTAATATCTCAATTGGCAATTATATCTTAATAGGTAATATTTACACAGTTCTTTTATTCTGAAGAATATTTCATATTCTGTAACTTATTTTTTTAGATTGGAAATACAGTAAGTTACTATTTCTATAGATATAGGAAGTTATTATGAATGGAATCTATGAGTTTTTTCCCCTTTTGCCTAGGGCTTCTGAGCTATTAGAATGTAATACAGGTTCTCAGTTTTACACTTATATTTTCCATGCACCGTAAGTGAGAAATACATGCTTACAGAGAACTAACCTGACTCGCAGAACATTGTGAGATCTTGGGAGTCTTCTTGCTTAATTATTGTTGATATTTAAATAAATATATATTTCTTAACACAATAAATAGTTGAGAATACAAGGTTTCATTAATTTAAAAAAACATCTCAAATAATATAGGTAAATATGTTGTGATAGAAAGGTTTGCTGTTTGGAGAAATTATAAAACATCACAATACCCATAAACACTGTTTACCATTATTAAAATTAAGAGAAAAAGACATAAAAGAGGCACATAATTGAAACAAAAAGTTCCTTTTTAGTCATCTAATACATAGACAGGTAGTATTCTTGAGTGATTCCTTTCTTCATTTCCAAGGACAAAATACATTTTTGATATTTTGCCAGTTGCCATTCATTAAATGTCTATTTACTTGGTTTGAGAAATTTGTGACTATAATGGATGCAATTATGGATAGAATGGATAGAATTCTAAGCAAATTCAACTGGGATAAAATAAAGGTCACAAAGGAATTAAATTTGATAAAGTCAATATATTCCATCAACCTCTAGATAACTCTGGATCCAATTTGGTTCTTTTGGACTTTTAACTAACTGATATACGTGCATGTGTGATGAAATATTGAGAGATAATAAAATACTGTTAGATTTTGATATTATTTCTAGGCATTTCATAGCATTTTAGAAAAGAATGCAAACATTTCATGAACTTCGGCTATTTTACAAGTTTTCAGCAATAACAACAACAGTAATAGCACTAAGAGAGGCGAACAAGGGAAGCTTCTTGAAAATAATGAGATTGAAAATAGAATATTGAAAGGAAACAATTAAGCATTGAGTTTCTAGCTGGAAAAAGAAGCCCATGCATAGTCAATACCTGAAGGACATTGAAGGAAAGGCAGATAGAAAGTGGAGCTGGTTGAGATTAGAAGTACTGAAGAAAGAAATTGAAGGGTTCATTTTGGGTACTAAAGAACAAGACTTGCAGACTAATTCCATGAAAGCAAAAATTCAACACGTAAGTAACAAGAGCAAATGTTGCTTATGCAATGAGAAAGATGAAATAGTGGATCATCTTATCAGTGGCTGCAACAAAATTTCACAGACTGATTATCTACAACATCATGATTGAGTTGCCAAAAACATACATTGGAAACTTTGCCAGAAGTTTGGTTTGAATGCAGTAAAAATCACTGGGAATACCAAGTTGGCAAAGTTCTTGAAAATGAATAGGTCAAGATCCTGTGGAACTTTTGGATCCAAACAAACCTCTGGCTCACAACACTCCTGCCATCACTATTGTGGAAAAGAAATAAAACTTATTTCTTTTGCAATACCAGGTGATGCATGAATTGAAGATAAACAGCTAGAAAAAATAATGAACTATTCTGATTTGCAAATTGAAATTGAGCGATTGTGGAAGAAGAAATCATTGGTTGTACTGATATAATAGGAGCCCTTGGAGCAATACCCAAAGGGCTACCAAGATACATGGAAATTTTAAACTTATTAGACCTGAATATTCTGACTGCAAAAAATGCCTATATACTCAAAAGTTACCTTAACATCTCTTAGGTCCTTGCTTAGGATTTGAACCAGTGGTGGTATTCAGCCGGTTCGCACCACTTCGGCAGAACCGGTAGCTAATTTTTTGTTGCCCAGGCCCAGAATGGACTTTCGGAAGTGGCATCCACACAGAGAGCTGGTTGTTCACGTATTTGAATCCTACCAGTGGCGTAGCGTGGGGGGTGCAGGGGGGGGCTGGCTGCACCGGGCGCAACATCTGGGGGGGCACGCTCACACTCGCAGCTCTCTGCCCCTGCCTGGCTCACTCACTCTCTCTCACTGCAGTGCTGGCTGTGCGAATCTGATCCGAGCCGCCGGGTCGCCGCCCACTGTGGAGGGGGGGGTGTCAGGCGTGCGGTGCGGTGCGGAGAGAGAGCGAGGGACTATCTGGGGGAGGGACAGTGCAGCGGCCGAGTGCTTGCCCCGGGTGCTGACAACCCACGCTACGCCACTGAATCCTACCACTGTTTTGAACTGTTAAGTTTTTACCAGTCCCAGACTGAAATCGAATTTAAGATTAAATCTTAAATAATAATAATATTGAACAATACCTAATGTCTGACTATTAGATGTTTCTTTGGACTTAAATAACATATTTATTACTTAAAGCTACAGGATAGATGGTAAAATTGGCTGACAAATTCCAACCCCAGTTTTCATCTGACTTTACACTTTTTTTAATTTTCTAATTTCTACAGTAGCAACCACCATTGTGGTTGCCATGCTTTCAATTTGAATTGTTTCTAATGGAAAGGATTGCTTTTATAAGACTATCCTGGGAAGCATATCATCATGTTTTCTATTGCATTCTGCTAGAAAATTAGTCTACACAAACCTCTCTGCTGTAAAACGATCTAGAGATAAAATTCTGCAAGTTGCCTTTTATGAGATACTTTCTAGGGACTCTGTTTGACAGCTGTAGGTTGCATACAGAAAAAGTTTGATGATTTCACTTCTTCAACTATGTTTACATTATTGCTTTCAAACCAAGGTATCCGTTCAATTTCAGATCCACTGCTAAGAGACTATTGGGTGTATGAAGGCTCTCTCACGGTCCCACCCTGCAGTGAAGGTGTTACGTGGATCTTATTTAGATATCCTTTAACTGTATCCCAAGTTCAGGTAATGGTTGTGCTTATGACCACAGCCTGAAATTCTCAGTGAAAGTTCACAACATGCAAACATATTGCAAGGCTTTATACATGTTCTTTCCTGGAAATCTCATTAAATTGACCCGTTTATGGCTTTTAAAATAAAGGTTAAATCATTTGTGTTATTAAAATGGAAAGGTCAGAAATGAAGAACAGTTGTTACTATTTTTCTCGTATATTATAAAAATAAAAACTTACCGTGAAAAAAAGAAAGAAAAGTAGAGGGGAAAAGAGAAATAAATAAATGCCCAGCAGTTTTCTTTAAAAAAGCTTAAAACGAGCAATAGCAGATGTTTGAACAGATGTGCGAAATAGCCTTGTTTGTGTGCTCAAGGACCTAATGCAAAGCTATCCAGCAGTTGCTAGCTAGTTTTACTTTCCAGAGCCATTTCAACCAGTGGCAGCATGTTCCATCGCTGACACAGAACTCACATGAGTATAGGGGACAATTATAGATAATGTGCAATTCTCTCTTCATGGGAAACTTTGCTTTCTGCCTCTCTCAAAGGACTTTTTTCGAATGATATATGCTTCCTTCTTGCTACTATCCATGTTTGACAAAAGGACATGATTACAGTATCGGAAGTAAGGCCAGCAGGTAACAGAGAGTTAAGGGCACATGCAGATCATCTGCTATTTTTCTTTTAAATAGAAGTGTACAGGCTACTGAAGCAGATTGGGTTAATAGTATTTTCCCCCCTCAAAACCCCTGACTTATTTCATTTTTATTGGTGGCAAGCAACTGTGTGTCAAACTAATTCGCATTTTTATTTTATTAGTTTTTTAACTCTCAGAGGATTCTTGTGTTGACTAATCTCTCAAAATTGCTACAGTGGTAGACTCTAGCTATATGGAATGGAAATCCATCAGCTTCACAGATATTCCCACTCAGATAAAGACAGATACTATACTTTTCATGAAATGTGAACTACAGGACATTATTTCTAAGTGGCTGCAGTTGAAATTCTACTACAGTGTGCCTCCTACATGTACATGCCAAAGTGAACTGAAGCATCTGATAAGCATATTTTAAAGCAAAGAGTGCCCCAGTATCAACGTTTATGTACTTGTTTGGCTTTAGTATTATTTATCATAAATGCCCCATCATACTCCACACTAGAGACACTAATAGTTTCTATGCAAAATAAATATCCAATAGATTGTAGGAAAATAATTCATTACCATGCATACTCAATCACTAACCTCAATGCTTTTTTTATAAAATATGTCCTATTTAAAGAAGCCAAGTTTTAAAGCATTAAATTATGTGTTCAGACATTCCAGACTTGCAACAAAACAGAAAATGCTGATGAATATATATTTTATACTATAGAGCTTTATACATGCTAAAACAATTAAGATATGCACAGCCACTTTCGTCACTTAAAATAAAGAAGATTTAGAAGATCTCATTAGGAACATAAAATAAAAGTGAAAAATCTAGACTAATGTTACAGATTAGGAAGACAAAAGTGATCTCAACAAGCTTGGCAAAGATGATTCAGTTTTCTTGGCCTAAAGAATAGGTAAAAGTGGGATTAATCCTAGGGAAAAGATCCTGAAAGATAAAAATATTGCTGTGATCAGAAAGATCAGAATAGTTAAAGCAATAGATTTCACAGTAGTGATGTATGGACATTAAAAAAGAAGATGAAAGAATAATATTGCTGAGAATATTATTAGAGAATATATAGGTAACTATTAAGTGTACCATAGATGCAAGAAGATCTTGTTCATTTTGCACAATATTTGGAACATGTGATGTACATAGGTAATACACTAGAAAAAAAAATTACAAGGATGGGACAGGATTGAGAATAGTAAAGGCAACAGGTAAGATGAATAGATGGGATCAAAGATATTACAGGTCTGTCTTGGAAGACCTACAAAATATTGCTGAAGATAGTTGTGATAACAAGCATTTGTCCATGCAGTCACCAGAAGAGAATATTCAATATATATTTATTCATTGGTGTTTCTCGTCTTCACTCATTCATTCTGCTGCTGCTACCACTACTACAACTATCACCACCAATACTATTAACTTTACAGTATTCTGCTTTTTTCAGAAAGAAATCTGTTTTACATAAGATCATTTCTAACAATAGTACATAGACTGTTTACCGATATTAACAATAAGAGCAGATCTTTCCTTCTTGGTTTTTTTGCTTATAGATCAGTTGATTATAATTTCTTCTTGGTGAGAAGTGGGACAATTCCTGCTTGGCTAAATATTGTTTCTCTCTCCTATGTTTATGACACTTTCTATGATCCCTGTAATCATTTGCTTACATTGTCCCAGTGATTCATTTTAAAAGCGTATTGTTCTCTGGAATTGTTAGTTTTGCCTACTCTCTCATAAACCCTTTCATTATTTTTCTGTTTTTAAAAGGTCAATTTTGTCCTGGTTTTCCAACAATTGGGTTGTCTCCTTGTGAAATACAAGGCTTATGTTACAATTAAGAAAGAATAGGTTATCAAAGCTTTATAGTAAAGAAATGAATCAACAACAGTTAGAATAGCCAGGTGGCTTTGATGTTGTTGGTTCATTTCAGCCTTGTAATTATGTCATAATAAAACAGGAATGGAAATGTGTTGAAATGTTGGCACATTCCCAAGAACATACTGGAATTTTTCACTTCTATTTTAATCCAATTTCTGTTTGTAATGATCATTACTTTGATATAGTAAAGTCTATAATACCTAAAAAGCCTTCTTCAGAATGTTCCAAAAGATAAGAAATTGTAAATTTTAATGTGAGAAGAGGGGAAATGAATTAATGCATGGGAGTATCCAATACACTTCCTTAAATTTATTTAAGTTAATTTTAATTCAGTTTAAATGTATTCTTGGTTAGATATTTTTTTAAAAGCTTTGTATGCCATAACAGTTGAGTGGTGGGATTTATATTAAATAAAGAGAGAAAAAATAACACACACACACGTATGTATGTATGTATGTATGTATGTATGTATGTATGTATATATGTATGTATACACACACACACACACATACACACACACACACACCTTTTACAGTGTAAATACTAATTGAGGGAGTCAAATGTCCATTTCCTTGTTTTATTAGATAGAAGAGTTTCGAGGACTGAGGACTCATATTAAAGGAGCAGAGCTCCTAGAAGGTTGCGATGGAAACTTAGGAGATAATTTTAGACCAACACAGCCACTTAATGACAGAGTCATAAGGGCTGCTTTCCAGTAGCAGAGACAAATGATTCAAAAAAGAAAAAGAAATATAGTCAAAATATAGGTAAGTGAAAAATCAAAATACTGACTTATGTAAAATATGACTTCTGTGCTAATTTCAGCATAATGCATTAAGTACCTATTCATTTCTTTTGGAGAACCAGAAATGTATAATATCTGTACATTGTGTTTTGACCGTATTTTTAATATATGAAGTCATTTTTAGACTCAAAGAATCACAGGGTTGAAAGAGGACA
The DNA here is from genome assembly GCF_964194415.1 of Vipera berus. Taxonomy (NCBI): domain Eukaryota; kingdom Metazoa; phylum Chordata; class Lepidosauria; order Squamata; family Viperidae; genus Vipera; species Vipera berus. The sequence continues at coordinate 178,938,082 of NC_138204.1, read as the reverse complement.
TTTATGTTTTTAAATCCAATCTTGCACTGTGCAAAAGTCTTAATATAGGATTCCCTGGCAAATAGCAATTCAGTCCCTTTGTTTTAATACTACCGCTGAAAAGTAGCTCACCTCCTCTTTGACTAATTGTTTCCATTTTGTCAAATTGTTTTTATTATTATATTTTTTCTTAATATTCATATTTACTAATATTTTTCCCAATATTAGGAAAATATTTCTTAATATTTTCCTTTAATTTAAATCCATTATTCTGTGTTCTGGAATGGCAGAAAATAAAACTTAACCTTTGTTGGATGCTCTTTTAGACATTTGAGGAATGTTCCACAACTGCCAATAGTCTTCTCTTGTTAAGGCTGAACATTTCTAATTATTGTTGTTGATGGTTTTCCTAACTTTTAGGACAAGTCCTTACAATTTAGCTTATACAGGTAGTTCATGACTTAACAACTGCTGTATTCGCTCAACAACCATCAATTCACTTAACAGCCATGGCGACATATGCTAACAATGATCACAAAAAAAGTAAAATCAACTCTGGTCACATTGGTGCCTTGACTTATGACCGTAATGACTTACGACAAGAAATTTACTCCCAATTGTGGTCATAAATTGAGGACTAAATCTAAAAGTAATGAATTTTATTGTTTAACAAGATCACATAACATTTTAACTATCTCAGAGTTTTAAGGTTGGGAGAAATAAAACAGCCCTTATAACATGCTTAGTTGAAACCTAAGAGGTTAAGACAATTGTTTTATAGGGGCAGGGCCTTCAGCTAAATGATTTCCCTGTGCCTAATTTTATGATGGGCCAAGCAGCAGAGATCTCAAATTGGAATGACAGTAATTACAAAATGCTGGTCTTATAAATGGTATCATAATTCATACAGTTTTTACTCTTATAATGGACAAAATAACAGGGGTAGCTGAACTATTAAATTCTACAAAATCCCTTTCCTTAATCTTGTTTCTTCAGTAATTCTGGGTGCAACAAGATGAGATGGTGGAGCTCCATTGTTGGATCTTTTTTTTTAATTGTGTGGAGAGCAGCTTCAGATTCCTGAAATGGATCGGGAGCATAATACTGAGAAAGATGGGAAATAATGTTTTGCCCACTGCACCATTTTTAAAATAAATCCTCTCAGTTGTTGCTGTTTGTTTTATTAGGGAACAAATGTTTCTCAGTGTTTCCCCTAATGAGGGAAATAGTGCTGAAAATTGGGAAAACTGCCACATAGGAAAGTTTGAAGGAAAAATTTTAAATTTTTTATTTTGGCCAAAGAGTCAGTTCAATATAGGATGTTCAACAGTTGATTTTGAAATAAATGATGAAGCTGATTTTGGATCTCCAACATATCATTTAGCTTGTTTTTCTCTCAGAAGAAATGAAGGCTGCAATTTTTTAAAATAACTTGCAATTTTGGAAGCTAAAAATAGAATTGAACATGGAATATATTAATATTCATGGAAGGGGATATTAAATTAGAATTGTAGAATGTGAATGTCAGGTTTTTCATATTATTTTATCCCAAGCTGATTCAAACATTTAACCTCATACCAAATTATATTTAGTGATTTTGCATTATTTTGTATTTTAGATGCACATCATAAAAATGCTAGACAAAATTACAGGGTAATGGGGTTTCTGCAGTATTTGGTTGCAAATCTCTGGTTGCTAATTAGTCTAAGAATTCATTTGGACATCACACTAAGCCATAACAAGGCAGTAAATCTGGTGCATGACATTAAAATCAGGCTCTTTGCTTACTTTCATGAATGGAACTGCATTGAACAAACCATGAACTTTAACTTTCAACTTTGGCTTGCTCAAATAGGAATTTTAATTACACAGAGAATACAGTGAAAAATATATTAACCATGATATACTATGTTCTCTTTCATCTCCCAGACCTTTGATTCTGATTTGAGCCAGTTGATCTTGTCTGAAGATTTTATAGTCTTTGGACCTGCCTAAAAGGGATTAAAAAGAGTCACCCTAGAAATCTTTCTGAACAATGGATCACATTGCTGGATACTTTACTGAAGATACTGAACTGAATTTTCCTAGCAAGGAGTATGAACTCCCCTTTGAACTGAAAGAAATATTGAGTTGATGTGATTAGCTTCAGTAGAGAAGGCTGAAGATGTAATGTGGAACCATTCATCAATTACACAGCACAAGGATATAATCTTGAAGCTTGTTTCTTTCAGCTTTATCTGAAGGCCAACAATAATTTTGAGACTGCATTATAATTTAAGAGCTTACATAATTTTGGGTTTTTATTGGAATAAAGATCTGTGATATTGCCTAAGGACCTCTAAGGATCTCACTTTTTTTTTAACCTTGATTCTCATTCTACTACTTGCTTGTTGGCATCTATAGTTTTCCAAATGTTTCAAGTCATTTCCAATACTCTGCATTAATTGAATGTATATTCACTTGGTGTAGAACTGCTTGTGACTTAGTGTAGTATATGTGCACATTAATGTTGTTATATGAAAACTGAATTTAATGGCTTTCTATAAAGGAGAAATGATTGAACCTATTTCTGTTATGAGTCCTTTTATGTTCTATCTTAGAAGCAAAGTACATAGCTGTAGAATTCAAGATAATTTGATGTGTCCAGTGAGAAACAGCAGAGTAATGACTTCATCCTGGAAGTGCCAGGAAGCTCGTGTTTGTCATATTGTCACAAATTGTCACATAAAGGTGTGATGTGAGAAACTTATTTTGTTAGTTTGTTAGTAATTGATGATTGTAGAATCTGTTGTGTTAAATTACTCATTCTTAAAACACTTCAAAATGTTTTAATACTTAATTCCTTTTCTACCTTCCACAAAATAAAATATGTGGGGCGTTCATATTTATGATGTGATATGGAAAAAAGATGAAAAGGGATACTTCAAAGGACTTAAATTTACAGAGTACCTTCTTTTAAATATGTATATATTTCTTGCTTATATCATTCTGATCCCATATAAATTATTCACAGTAATAACACAATAACACACAGAGGATTTTGCAGATTGCAGTTACTGAACATGCAGTTACACAGGTGTATTTGATATAACTTATGAAAGAAAGCATACCCATGAAGAATTTATGAGAAAGAATGAGCTATTCAATTATTTTGAGTTTTTCTGGATTTAAAATAGTTCCTTCTTCTTTAAGGACTGCCCTGAAAAGAAAGAACAGTAATTTAGCCGAGGGATTTACTCTTAAGGAAAAGATAAAAAGTTGAACTTAAACACTTCTTCAATAAAGAAGAATAGAGATTAATCTAGGGTTTTGGATTAATCCAAAGATTGTTAGAGAAACTGAAAATTTTGTGCAATAAAGAAACAAAACTGGAAAATAGTACTAAAGATGCAAGAAAGCAGGATGGGGAGAAAATTTTCTAGAACCTAGAAATAAACTTGCAGTTAGTTCTGATTTAACAGAAGTAATAGGGTTTAGAATTTCCATTGCTAAGCAATGCATTCATAATCATATGTCTGCATTGCTTAGTGATGACAATTCTGATAGTCCCTATTGCTGTCGTTAAATGAAGATCATGGGTGGTGAAGTGACAAGACTGAGTAAATCACAAGCTGGCCAGAAGTTGGCTAAGTGGCTGGTGCGGTGCAATGTGAGCATGGTCATGTGGGGGGTGGCTGCTGCCAAGTGTGGAAAGGCACCCAGGTGATTGCCATGGCACAACAGAAGGGGTGGGGAGGGCTGTTGCCTGACACAGAAGTGTGCACATCTGGCTAATACTTTATAGCCAGGCTTCTCAGGAGAAAAAGCAGTGAGAGTGGTAGTGACTTACAGGGGTGACTTATGACCATTGACTTTGCTTGTAGAAAGCCAACAAGGAAGGTTGCAAATGAAGATCAGATGACCACAAGACACTGCAACTGTTGTGTGAACCAGTTGCCAGCAGCCTAAATTGTGATCGCATAATGGAGAACTTTGAAGACCAGTCATAAGTACCACTTGTTCAGCACCATCATAACTTTGAGTGGTTGCTTAATGAGTATTTGATAATTGAAGCATCAAAAAAGTCACTGTAGAGAACAGTGCATTGAGATCAGAATCATTAAATGGAAAGAAATGGAAACTTCTGCAGTGAAGTTGGTGTAACTGGATGGATATACCCCTATTATATTTTATTTGCCATTTGGGGAGGATTTTTGAGGCAATTTCTGAAAAATTTCTGGTCTTCTTTTGCAAGTAACATTTTTATTGATTCTATGGGACAGAATAATGGGACAGATTAGCAAGTTAGAACTATAATGTTTTCTTGATAGATATCAATATCATATGTACAAAAGAGGATTGGGGAGCTCAATTTTGCCAGGATTTTCATCATGCATAGTTGTGGACTTCAACTCCCAGAATTTCCTAGACAGTATGGAATTGAAATCCAGATCTCTTAAAGTTGTGAAGTTTGAAAAACACTGCTTTAGACTTTAATCTTTAAAGGTAAAGTTTAAAGGTAAAGGTAAAGTTAATGACATATTTGAATGCTATATTATATCAGCCTATTAGAATTGCAGGTTGATTTAATTTGAAGGAGTTTCAACTGAATTACCTGTACAAAATCAACTTTCATATTATTTCAAGGTTTTAGATAGAAATAGATGTAGAAACGGAATTTGTTAATGACTGTATGATAAAATGGGCCCAGAATACTCAGGAGTTAATAACAATGGATATCTGGAAAAAATTTGGGTCAGAAATGTTAAATTTATTTAGGCATAAAATTTACGAGAGAATTTTTATAAAATGTTTTATAGATGGTCTTTAGATCTTAAAAATTAGTATGTATGTATTTAAATTATCAGTCTAAATGTTGGAGATGTGGTTGCGAGGATGCAACGTACTATCATATATGGTGGGCTTGTTGGGTATTATTACAGATTGTACTGTTATCGAATCTAAATTGATGTTGAATTTAATAATGGCAGCAAGACTTTTGGTTTTGCAATACTGGAAGAAGGAGGAACTGCCTACTATAGAAGAGTGGACTTTAAAAGTTTCAAACTTGGCAGAAATGGTAACAATTTTAGCATATTTGAAAGAACAATCGCAACAAAGATATATTTCGGAATAGAGAAGATGGACCGATTATATTCAGAATTTATAAGGGACTAAAAAATTTCATTTAATATATGAATGAGTATTAGAATTATAAGATGTATTACTATTTAGTTATGTTTAAGTGGAGTTAAAGTGTGATAGGATTAAAAGTGTATTTATAGTTGGTTAGCATATTTTAGCTTAAGTTTGTTAGAGACAATACCCTGTATTCAGCTCTGGGAAGTTGGGGGGGGCGGAGGGGGGGAGGGGAAGTTGGGGGCAGGGGGAGGGAAGGAGTTTATGCTTAAAATGTATTGTAAAACTTTTCAATAAAAAAAATCCAGTTGCCTTTTGGAAAAAGCACTTTAGGTGAACTTATACATTAGTTTGCTTTGTCAAATATCCTTTATTTGGTACTGGTGTGTAATTGACTTTTTCCAACCAGCTGACAATTATATTATTCCTCAGATTTGCTGATATATTTTAGTTAGACCCTTTACAGATTATTCTTCTGTTGCTTATCACATTTCTGCAGAAATTCTATCTATTCCTGTAGCTTTCTGACTTAATACTAACTGGAGTGCTGATCTAGCTTTATATTTTAGTACCAGATATTCTTGTAAAAAGAGAATATCTTTTAAGGTATCTTAGATATTAATACTTCTGTCATGTAGAATTTTACCATACACCTACTATCTTTCTTAGATACTGTTTGAATCAATTATTATCTACCTACTGTTGTTCTTTACATACCAGTTCAAGATTGGAGCCTCTTTCTGAGTTCAGAGATCTTTGGAAGGCTTTTCTTGTTTTTTTCCTGTCTGTTTTAATTTTTGATGCCTTTGCAGATGTCATTGTAATTTCTAACAGCTCTCTGAAATTCTTTGTTAAATTCCTTCCCTAAACCTTTGTCTTTCTTGGCCTTGGATTTCTCTTCCTGGCAATTTCCATCATTTATTCTTGGTCTTTGGCAGTCTCTTTTCATATCCATTATTAACCACTTCTTTGATTTCTTTCTGGTTTTCTTCTAGTTCAGGGCTGTTCAACTTTTTCACCCATTGTACCACTTTTAGGATATGGCAACAGCTGAGTACCACCAGTCACCTAGCAAGGTGTCAAAAACTTGATGACAAACAAAAGGAAAAAAGTGATGAAGTACAGGTAGTTTGCTTAGTGACTGTTCGAAGTTACAATGGCACTGAAAAAAGTGCCCCCCAAGCCACAGCCGAGCAATACACCTGCCTGCCCACCCGGCAGCGCTTTTCCTCCTGTCTGAGGTTTTCATTGTTGTGAGCATTTCTGTTGAGGATTGGCAGTGGGAGTGGGGTAGGGTGGGTGTTTGGTTTTTATTCCCCGCCCCTCTGCTGGGTGGTTGCAGCAGGTTTTGGTCACTTCACATGACCCTGGGACACTGACCGTCATAAATATGAATCAGTTGCCAAGCATCTGAATGTAAATCACAAGACCCTGGAAATGCTGCAACATTCCAGCTGATTGGTGTTTCTTCTGGGCTCAGCAGAAGTGCCAGGGTAAGTGCCGAGCTCCAGCTGGAGCTCATTCCCCTCCCCCACTACTTTTCTAGGATGGTTGCGTACCACCTGCTAGGTGCCAATGTACCACAGGTGGTACCCATACCACTGGTTGAAAAGCCCTGTTCTAGTTCCCTGTTGATGAGGTTCAGGAATTCCAAATGATTCCTGGTATTTTTCTTGAATATGGTGAGTATCAAGAATATATTGTCCAATTCTAATGTAGCGCATTAATCATATATCATTCTAAACCTCATCAAATGCAAAAGTGTATAATATAAAAGTTGCCAGATATGAATTAAATCAGGTTTACTAGAATAATAAGAACATAGGAAAAAACCAATATGATTTCAAATGTAAAAGCAATATATTGTTAGGAAAATGCAATTATATAACTCTAAAAAAAGAATAAATTTTAAGGAAGACTAAAGGAACATAAGAGGGACGCAGTGGCTCAGTGGGTTAGGATGCTGAGCTTGTCGATCAGAAGGTCGGCAGTTTGGTGGGTTGAATCCCGAGTGCCGCGTAACAGAGTGAGCGCCTGTTACTCGTCCCAGCTTCTGCCAACCTAGCAGTTCGAAAGCACGTAAAAATGCAAGTAGAAAAATAGGGACCACTACGGTGGGAAGGTAACGGCATTCCGTGCGCCTTTGGCGTCTAGTCATGCAGGCCACATGACCACGGAGATGTCCTCGGACAAGCGCTGGCTCTTCGGCTTTGAAACGGAGATGAGCACAGGCCCCTAGAGTTGGAAACGACTAGCACGCATGTGCGGGGGAACCTTTACCTTTACCTTAAAGGAACATACATTGATACAAATTTTAAATCAGGCCAAGTAATTTGTGTTACTTCATATTCTATATATATATACTGCTTTTAATAAAATTCATTTTTATCAATACTTTACAGATATGTTTCATTTCTTTAATACTGGGAGTATATCTCTTATATCATTCCAGCTCAGTTTCATTTAGTTTTATTTTAGAAGGAGTGCTCAGCTTGAACAAGTATATAATGTTTAAATACAATTATGGACTAATTAACTACTCAATCACTCTTACATCACACACTAGAGACTAGCAAGAAATAATGGAGCTATTGTACACAAGTATATAAGAGAGCTGTGTTAATTAGTTTACTGCTAATTGAGGCCGAGAAAGTATATGCTTGTCCTAAGAGATTTCAGCAAAAGCTATTATAATTGCAATGTTGCAGCTTAACTTTTTATTTCTTGACACTGAACTTGCATCCTAAGCCATGTTCCAAATTAAGTGATATATTTTTGTTTTTTTGTAAGTACTTAGTACTTACTTAATATTTTCTCAGACGTTTGTTCAATGCTCTCTGGCATTAAAGGTCAAATAATGTGCCAATAGTCAAATAATGTGTCAAAGAATCCCAAAAAATGATGATTTAAAAAGCACAATAATTTAAGTGATCAGGAATTTCCAGAATAGGAATTATTATAGAAAGTCATGTGTAGAAGATACAAAGGACAAATATCATTCCATCCAACTACAGGCATGGTCAAACAGAGAATGAAAACAAGTGTGTTGTCTAATGACAATGAAGTCTTTATAAAGTCTTAATAAAATGTGTGTAGTGTTTTGCTTCACTGGACTACATTTCACCAAATGGAAAACTGATGAGACTGAAAAACTAGTAATTTGATCAAGAAACAAAATCTTTCATGGTAGAGAGAAAGGCATCTGTAAGACTTTAGTCTTTTGCAGAAATTGTTTACCCCACTTCCTAAGAGTCCAAGCTTTAATTTAAAAACTTTTTTTTGAAAATCACTGCCCTGAAAAGTTACTACCAAAGGGTGTATGTGTGTCCATTTTGGAAGTCTGAAAATTTTGCTCTTTAGCCTAATGGCAACCTGACTCCATGTGAGTATGTGTCAGAGAGGAAAGTAAGTTGGTGCTTTTTGTAGATTTTCTTATCACGCTCATCCTATTTACCCTCTTGCTATCACCTCTGTTGATCTTCTCATCCAGTTCATATGAATCTTCTTTATCTGAGTAACTCTTCTTAGATATGTGTAGAGTTTCTCTGCTGCATGCTGCCACTCTGTCATCTTGCTGCTAGTGTTTCTCTTCATTTAATTTTCCTTCATAATTGTTCTCCATCCTCACCTTTTCCTCATCCTCTACTTCTTTCTGCATGTGTTGTTTCATTCTTCTTCATCCTTATCCCATGTTCTCTGCACTTAACTTTCCTCTCTGTCCTCAGCCATAGAAATCAGTTTTTTGTTCAGAGTCAGTCACAGAATTGGAAGTGAGGGACAACCATTCTTTGAACCACATTGTGCTCCTGGGCTGTGACTTCATGGGGCTACCATTGATGGCAACTGGCAATTTAGAATTAAGCCCAACTGATTCTCCCCAGTAATAACAGGCTGCAGAATATTTTGAGGGCTGAAATTAAATTGATCAGTAGTTTGTGTTATGATTAAAAAATCAGGTATTCAAAGGAAAAAGTGAGAATCATTGGGCAAAATTAAATACAAGAAAATAGAATATTAGGATCACATTCAACTTTCATTTCCACAAGTGGCTTAATGATATTAAAATTATGACGGCCAATCTACAGAACAACCCCTGCACTGCATTCCTATGAATGTTTACTTAAATATCAATATGTATATAAAGTAGTCTGGATGTTTTCATGTTGTATGTATCCAGAATTTCTTATTCCATATACAGTCCCCTTGAGCAAAGACAGTACAAGGAAAAATAATTGTTGTTAACAGATTGATGTAATCTATGAAGCATAAAGTTGAGCTGGAAAGTGGCAGAAGGAATCTGGGTGATGATATATTAAAGATGAATGTCTGAGTAATATGGGGACCTGATGACACAAACTAAATTAATAATCCCCAGTGGAAATCTTGCACAACAGAACTAATTTTTCAATTTTATATAAACTATTTCAGTGATATGGACATATCCATAACAGCTCTGTATTCCATTCAAAATGTAGTTGTTTCATTTTTCTGTTTCTTTTCAAAATGGAGGCTTGAGATTGCATTTGGAAAGATGGTCTGGAATAAAAATCACTAGCCAAAGAAGAAATTCTGCAAAAATTCCCAAATGAAAAGGTTCTGCTACAAAAGTCAGGAATACATGAAATCTGTTCATACATGTTCTAACCCATTTCCATCTGTAGATTTTCTTCTGACCACTGTTGTGAGACAGGACCATCGGATCTGCCATGCCACAGAAGAATCTGTGTCAAACCTTCCTATCCTCCTGTCATGAAACTCTTTTCAGTCTCTACTGTCTCCCTGCCTGGACATAAACAGTCTTTCAAACTCACTATGGAATTTCACTAACATAATTGTTCCATTCTCTTCTCAGAGAGGGGGAAGACAGTGCTGCCACAGTGACCTTGAATGAGAAGTAGAAATGCTGGAGGCTCTTGCTTTGCTTTCCTCACAAAGCCTGCTTTGTCTGCCTTCAGCTAATTCAGGATTGATAGACAGCTGTGACAGTTGGCCTGTCCACATGGTCCAGTGAAATTCTGGGAATGAGCTTTATGTTACAAGATGAAAACACATTAAACCGTCCAACATGCTTTCTTAACTTTTTATTGCTCATGAGGCTCTGGTTTTGTCCAGCACTCCTGTGTCGTGGCCTATACTTTTCAGCATGTTTGATGGAAAAATAATGAACAACAAGTATATCAGATGTATCAGTTACTTTTTTAAAAAGCAGTTTTGAATGTTGAAATCACATCTTTTTCTCCAGAACATGTAAATAAAAAATGGATTCCCTATCAATAGCTTATGAAGAAAATAAGTTATTATTTTTACAAATAAAAATAGACTACTTTACCAAAAGGTAGACATCTTCTGATGAAATATCTAGAAGACAATTAGGCTGTTTCAATTAATTTTGAGTATATAATATGTGCTAAATATATGTATTAAGTATATTGCCTATTTATATTTTTCTTCCATGAATAGAATGAAAATTATTTTCAGAGAAGTGCACCCAGAAAACTATAACTTTTATTCTGTGAATGGAAGTTTGTTCTTTCTTTGAATGGAGCAGAAATGTAGTATCCAAATCAACAAAATGGCTTGATTTTTACATTCCATGAAAATTAGTATTGGATTCACAGCAGCTTGGGAAGACTCAAAAATTAACATAGAAGCCACTATCAACTCATATTGTTTATTCATTGAGCGTAATAATGTCTTGCAGCACTCATTAAGACACTGCTTGCCAAACTTGGGCAAATTTCCCAAAACTGGGTAAAAGTATTTTTTTCTTTGGGTAATGACACATGAATCTATTACCCAATCACAGCAGGGAGATTTAAATGAGAACAAAACTGATTAGCAGTCATGAGTAATAAAGAAAAAAGTTTGGAAAGCATTACCTTAAGGCTTTTTCCTGGCAATTGCAGTTATACTGCTAAGCTTGTAAGCCGCCCTGAGTCTTCGGAGAAGGGCGGGATATAAATGTAATAAAAATAAAATAAATAAATAAAAAAAATCCAATATTTTGAACCCAAAAACCTAGTGGTTGACCCTTTGGATTTCTGGAGCTGTCTTGCAAAACTCAAAAGAGAGGACTTTACAATTTAAGCTTTGTCTCATAATTTTTCTTATATCAGGAGCTAGAAAAAAAATTGCACCAGTATACTTCCCCATATTATTAGTCCAATCTTATGAGGATGAAGCTGATATTGTCATGACTGCTATTTTTAGAAAACTGAGATCCAGCAACCATAGCTTGTACAAAAGACATACACTACAACTAAAGCAACTCAAGAACTGGTTTGAATGTCATTGTCTCCCTGTAAGTCTTTCCTTACCCATTAACCATCTTTTGTTCTCTTTTCTTCATTTCAGCAGTATATTTATCAGGCTGGGTCTTCTATCATCAATGCTATACTACTCTAATGTAAAATATGACTGACACATAGACCATCTCTACTGAGGAGCAAAATTAATGAGAAAAAAATGATGTACAGGTAAAACTCAAGAAATTAGAATATCGTGCAAAAGTTCATTTATTTCAGTAATGCAACTTAAAAGGGGAACTAATATATGAGATAGACTCATTACATGCAAAGCAAGATAGTTCAAGCTGTGATTTGTCATAATTGTGATGATTATGGCTTACAGCTCATGAAAAGCCCAAATCCACAATCTCAGTAAATTAGAATATTGTGAAAAGGTGCAATATTCTAGGCTCAAAGTGTCCCACTCTAATCAGCTAATTAAGCCATAACACCTGCAAAGGGTTCCTGAGCCTTTAAATGGTCTCTCAGTCTGGTTCAGTAGGAATCACAATCATGGGGAAGACTGCTGACCTGACAGTTGTGCAGAAAACCATCATTGACACCCTCCATAAGGAGGGAAAGCCTCAAAAGGTAATTGCAAAAGAAGTTGGATGTTCCCAAAGTGCTGTATCAAAGCACATTAATAGAAAGTTATGTGGAAGGGAAAAGTGTGGAAGAAAAAAGTGCACAAGCAGCAGGGATGACCACAGCCTGGAGAGGATTGTCAGGAAAAGGCCATTCAAAAGTGTTGGGGACTTTCACAAGGAGTGGACTGAGGCTGGAGTCCGTGCATCAAGAGCCATCACACACAGACAGATCCTGGACATGGGCTTCAAATGTCATATTCCTCTTGTCAAGCCGCTCCTGAACAACAAATAACGTCAGAAGCGTCTTACCTGGGCTAAAGAAAAACAGACCTGGTCTGTTGCTCAGTGGTCCAAAGTCCTCTTTTCAGATGAGAGCAACTTTTGCATCTCATTTGGAAACCAAGGACCCAGAGTCTGGAGGAAGAATGGAGAGGCACACACTGCAAGATGCTTGAAGTCCAGTGTGAAGTTTCCACAGTCTGTGTTGATTTGGGGAGCTGTGTCATCTGCTGGTGTTGGTCCACTGTGCTTCATTAAGTCCAGGGTCAACGCAGCCGTCTACCAGGAGATTTTGGAGCACTTCATGCTTCCTTCCACAAATGAGCTTTATGGGGATGCTGACTTCATTTTCCAGCAGGACTTGGCACCTGCCCACACTGCCAAAAGCACCAAAACCTGGTTCCATGACCATGGGATTACTGTGCTTGATTGGCCAGCAAACTCGCCTGACCTGAACCCCATAGAGAATCTAAGGGGCATTGCCAAGAGAAAGATGAGAGACATGAGACCGAACAATGCAGAAGAGCTGAAGGCCGCTATTGAAGCATCCTGGTCTTCCATAACACCTCAGCAGTGCCACAGGCTGATAGCTTCCATGCCACACCACATTGAGGCAGTAATTGCTGCAAAAGGGGCCCAAACCAAGTACTGAGTACATATGCATGCTTATACTTTTCAGAGGTCCGATATTGTTCTATGTACACTCCTTGTTTTATTGATTGCATGTAATATTCTAATTTTCTGAGATTGTGGATTTGGGGTTTTCATGAGCTGTACGCCATAATCATCACAATTATGACAAATCACGGCTTGAACTATCCTGCTTTGCATGTAATGAGTCTATCTCATTTATTACTTTCCCCTTTTAAGTTGCATTACTGAAATAAACGAACTTTTGCACAATATTCTAATTTTTCGAGTTTCACCTATATAAAGCCAAAAAAACCCTAAACTCATCAATCTGTTTTTCTTAAGGGGAATCCTTAAGGGAATTTACTTAGGAAAAAAGGAGCCATTACCCGTTTCATTTCAGCACGCTTTCAATAATTTCAGAGCATTTTTGGGCTAAATGCAGTAGTCATATCAAGTCTGCATTTTTTCTAGTTTTTCTTATACTTACTATGATTTATAGCCTGGGTCATTTAAAAAATCTGTGCCCTCATAAATGCAAATAATATAGTGAAGGTTACTGAAAGGCTACATGGGGTCAGGGGCAGAGTGAAGGCTGAATCCCTGCTGGTTGGGGGGTTATTTGATTATATGTTGTTTTGGGCACCATTCATGATTCTGTTTCTGTTTTTAAAAATGTTTTAACTACAAGCTGCCCAGAGTTGTTGGAGTCATGCTGCCTATACATTATTTAAATATAAAATAAATAAGTAAATAAACTGAAAAGTGGCTGCATTGGTGGGTGTGGTTCATTTGATTTTCTGGGAAGCACAATGGTGACATTGGACTGTTTCCTCTGGCCTCTCAGGATACTCCCTGTAACTGCAGTTTGATTTATTTTTCCTTGGACAGATCCTTTCCTAGGTAACCCTGGCTTGCAAATACCTGCTTCTTTTCCTACCAGTAGAGATAATTCTAGCATTTAAGCCTCACATTTATTTATGTATTTTTCAAATTAGAAGCATTTTTTTAAACATTAAGAGATGAACAGGGACACTAAGAGAAAGTCTCCAGGCCCACTGAGGCCCACAGGCTTAGTGGATGACCTTAAGGATGTTGCTGTGGTCATTTTAAAGTAAACATTCCATTTTTAAAAACACATAAATCAGGTTTGATAGATTTATTGCAAACCTGAGGAAATCTTTGTTCATTTACTTATATGCAAGAGAAAATTAAATGAACACATATTTTATAGTTTTTTTAAAAAAAAATCTGTTATTTTAAATGAATTCTAGTATCCTGAAAAGTTTTCATTTGGTGGTTGGGATATGAATGCACCATCTGGGCCACATTAAACTGGACTAATTATGCCCCTGATTCAGAGGGAAAGATTCATAGTTGTCCCAGGGCTCTTTGTGGTTGCACATGACAAAGTCTGGCTCCAGAGCTGGACCAAAGTGCTCAGGGATCATGCTTGGGTAACATAATGATAGAAAAAGTGAATTTGAAGGTTTCTCCCCCTTCAGGAATCTCAATATCATTAAAATGCTGAAGGATAGATACCACCCTTTTTCCAGTTTGCTTTATAGCTTTTGGGATTACAGTGTTAAAGTAATAACAGAAACTTCAGTAAACACAGGAAAAGAGCACAGGAAAGGAAAATAATGGTTTCTTTAAAAGGGAGACATTACGTCATGTGCTCAACAACTCATTCTCCCCTTTCACATTCAAGATACTATAGGCAGTCCTAGATAAGGAACATGTTTTATTTGGAGAACAAATGTAACTCAGATTCTAGCAGAAAACTGACTATGCTATCGCTTGTGCTTGCCTCCTTGATCTATGACAACCTTTTCTAACCTGTTGTTTTACAAATTTATTGACCTTGGAGCCCCTCGTATTTTGGGGAGGCATGCCTTGTCCTTTTGGTAGCAGTATTTGGAAGGCGAAGTAGGTGAAGAGAGGCATAATTGTCCATTTGGATGCAAGCAATTGTAGAGAGGTAAACTTACAGATTTATATAGACATCAAAATCAGATATAATAAATTGTGTGATTGTCAGATAAATACATGGATTATTTTTAGATGTTGCAGATGATATCTAATTTTCTCTTCCTACATGTAAATTTAAACACTGAGCTGAAATGATATAGGATTTTCTATTTGAGCAGTGGGTTGGACTAGAAGACCTCCAAGGTCCCTTCTAACTCTATTATTCTATGTTCTACATGCTACTGCTTGTGTTCAGGACACACATTTATCCTGCATTAGCAGTCCATAGAGTACTATTCTTTAGGAAGAAAAATGTGCAAATACTGTATAATGGAAACTATTTTAAAGGGAAAGTAAAAAATCTTCCTATGCAAATATGGCAATTATCTTGTATTGTTTGGAATCTTGTTTGTCGTGAACTACACAATTCTTTAAACCTTTTTGTCACTTTCTCTGGACTGACATCCACATATTTTTCATTGCAACTCCCAGTGTTTTATGAGCAAAGGACATTGTAGTCTCTAAGCACCTGAAGGATAGCAGGAATAGTGTCTTGAACTAATAATTTGTGTTTGAGGATGTTCACAACTTTGGAAGAGAGTAGAGAAGGAAAAAGGATCTGGAAGTTGAATAATATAAATCCTTTGTGTAGATAATGTCGAACCCTTTACTTTTCTTTTAGAAGGAAGAATAATGAAGCATACTGTAGTATATTACTAGTTACAATAATTTTAAGAATAATCTTTGATGATGCTTTCTATGCAACTCCAAAGTTCCAAAAGTGTAGGTTTGTAAAAGATGTTTCTTTAGTTTTCTTTTCCTATATCTAATTATACAGGCCAAATTTTAAATGAATCAACTTCCAGCTGATAAACTACTTCAAATTCACTGGAATTCTAACTCCACCCCAGCTGAAACAAAGAGATTAATGATTAGTTCCTGATTCTGTTTGGCAACTTTCATTTATGGAGCCCAAGAGACTAATCAGAGTTTAACAGGAGGTCACAAAACAATACATTTAATTACATGAACAATTAGCTATAGTTATAATTAACTGCATGAAAAATTGTGCATATCTCTGTCGGTGTTACCATGTTATAAAACATAAGTGATGCATTAACTGAGTGAGCCAATTCTGAGGCTGGACATGAAGACTAAGAGATGTTGGGAATCTTTCTATTTGCTGCTTAGACATTTTTAAAACTGCCTTTGCAAGTGCAATGTATCAAAGGAAGAATATTTATGCCAGATAAGTGTCAAATCCCCCTACTGAGTTGCAACCATGGCAAAGGGAATAGAAGGGAGAGATAGCCAAACCAATCAGCAGCTTGAGATAAGAAGAGAATTTAGTGTTTTTTCTTTTGCTCCTTTCTTTGGCATCAGCAGAAATTCAGCACATCTTTCAGACAGCTAACATCATTCTAAGAGATCCTCAGAGCAAGGCACTATAGCTGGTTATGTGACTACCTGTACAGATACCATAGTACAGTCATTGCTGTGTGCATTTCTCAAAGGCCCCTCACACATACATTTATTTGGCTCTATAGAGCTATTCAGCTTAGATGCAAACAAACAGTGGATCAAGAGGCAAAGGGTGGGGTGGAGATAGGATCCAGTTTACTATTTGTCTATCTCACTCTTCTATAGGTCTTTACTGATCTCATTCAAAAGGAAACTGTCATTGATAAGCAGTGTGGTCTTCAATTTTTTTTCATTTCCCCCCCCTAAAATAATATACATAACTCTTTGAAGTTTAGCATAAATATTGGTTTAGAATTATTCCTACTCTTCAAAACAATATTGCAATAATAATGTAAGAAGCCCACATATAACAACAATATAATAATAATAATAATAATAATAATAATAATAATAATAATAATAATAATAATAATAATAATAATAATAATAATAATAATAATAATAATGCTGTGAACATTTTAACTTCCATCCCACCCAGCACACTGTATGAAACAAACCAACTAATGTACAGTACAGACGCCATTATAACTGCAGAATTGGGTTATAAAATGCCAACAAAGAAACCCAC
The DNA here is from genome assembly GCF_964194415.1 of Vipera berus. Taxonomy (NCBI): domain Eukaryota; kingdom Metazoa; phylum Chordata; class Lepidosauria; order Squamata; family Viperidae; genus Vipera; species Vipera berus. Next base: position 178,921,181 of record NC_138204.1, on the reverse strand, counting down.
TGGAACACCAAAATGGAAAATGCGACTTGAAAACAAAACAAAAAAACTACGAGGAGATGTCAGCAAATTGAAATACTTGAAAGAGGGAAAACTAAAGAATGAAAAGCTGAAAAATAGTTTATACAAAAAATATAACCTGGAGGAAAAAACAATAACATAAACCATGAAAGAACTAAAACAGCATGTAATAGCAACAGCAAAGAAAATTGAAAGATATGAAAGACAAATCAAACAATATCGTGAGCACCTCTTCTATCGGTCACTTGATGATAATCAAGTCCAAACTACTGTTTTCCCATGTAAAGAAAAAACTTTAAACTTTTGGAAAGAACTGTGGGAAAACCCAGTGGAACATAATAAAACTGCCTCCTTGATCAAAGATATTCAAAAACAAGCAACACGAAACAAAATGGAGAATATTGTAATAACCACCCATATGGTTGCAAAACAAGTAAAGAAGGTCAAGAACTGGAGTGCACCTGGCCTGGACGAGCTGCATAGATACTGGTTGAAACACCTCACCAGCCTCCATCACTGCATGGCCACTCAGTTGGATGAAATGCTTCAAAATGCCACAAGTGAAGAATGGTTAACAGCTGGTCGATCATACTTGATAATGAAGGACCCAGAAAAGAGCACAGAACCAAGCAACTACCACCCAATTACTTGTCTGCCAACAATGTTCAAACTTTTTAGAAGAATAGTGGCAAATTCAGTATTCAGTCATCTGATGGAAAACAGTCTGTATCTGGTAGAACAAAAAGGAAATTATAAAAAATCAAGAGGAACAAAATATCAGCTGCTCATTGACAAAATGGTACTTAAAAATGTAAAATGATGAAAAATTTTATTTATTTATTTTATTTATTTTAATTCCATTTATATCCCGCCCTTCTCCGAAGACTCAGGGCGGCTTTACAAACTTAGCAGAAAAATGAACTTAAATATGGCATGGATTGATTACAAGAAGGCATTCGACTCATTACCCCACAGCTGGATTAATGTGTGTTTGGAAAACTTTGGAATCAGCAAAAATATCTGTACATTTTTGAAAGCAAATATGCAAAAATAAAAAACAGTCCTAATAGCAAATGGGGAGAACATTGGTGAAATCAATATCAGACGAGGAATTTTCTAAGGAGACTCACTTTCACCACTACTGTTCAATATCACATTAATTCCATTGACAATAATATTACGAAACATAAAACTGGGATATCACATCTCAAGCCAGCATGACAAGATAAACCATCTACTATACAGTACATGGATGATTTAAAACTGTATGCGTAAAGCCACACTGAACCTGAATCAATACTCAACGTAATTCAATTGTTTAGCAATGACATCAGAATGAACTTTGGACTTGAAAAATGTGCTATATTATCCATGCAACGAGGAAAAATGGGAAAAATAGAAGGAATAGAACTGGGAAATGGAAGTATTGTGAAAGCACTAGCAAAGGATGACAGTTACAAATACGTAAGCATATTGGAAGCAGATAACACCTTGAATGGAAAAGTCAAAGAGTCAATGCAAAAGGAATACATCAGAAGAGTCTGCAAAATATTAAAATCAAAGCTGAATGCTGGAAACATAATTAAAGCCATTAATACAGGGGCAGTCCCAGTGATACACTACCCAGCTGGAATTATCAACTGGACTTTGGCTGACCTGGAAAACCTAGACCAGAAGACGCGTAAACTTTTGAATATGCACCACACTCTACATCCACGAAGTGACAATGACAGGTTGTACCTGCCAAGAAAAATAGGGGGCAGAGGGCTATTGCAAATCCACCAAACTGTAGGAGAAGAAAAATGAAGTTTGAATGACTATGTGAATCAAAGTACAGAAAAACTGCTGTAGGCTGTGAAAACAGAGAGCATTATAAAAATAACGGAAACAAAGGCAGAATATAAGGAAAAATGGCTGGATGATAGATTAAATAGATGAAAAACCAAAGCTTTGCATGGACAGCATTTGAAAAACATTGAAGGAAAATGTGATAACAACTTAACATGGGCATGGCTTAAGATGGGAACCATCAAGAATGAAATGGAGGGCTTCATACTGGCTGCTTAAGAACAAGCACTACAAACTAATGCCATGAAAGCAAAGATACAAAAATCCACTGACAATCCAAATTGCCGACTTCACAATGACAAAGTTGAAACTGTTTCACATCTAATCTGTGAGTGCAGCAAAATCGCGCAAACTGATTACAAAGCTAGACATGACCGAGTTGCTAAATTAATCCACTGGGCACTATATAAAAAATACAACTTGCCTATGTCTGAAAAGTTGTGGGAACATAGGGTGAAAAGGTTGTTGAGAATGAGAAGGTGAAGATCTTGTGGGACTTCCAAATACAGACAGATCACCATTTGGAACAAAACACGAGAGATATTGCAGTTGTAGAGAACCGAAGCGTACAGCTGATTGATATTGCTGTACCAGGAGATGCCAGAGTCAAAGAAAAAGAACTGGAAAAAATTATGAAATAGCGCAACCTGGCCATCAAAACTGTGTGATTATGGATGAAACGTGTAACAGTGATACCCAGTGCTTTTTTTCTAAAAAAGGTGCTGGAACTCTCATCTTGGTGGGCGCAGGAGGCGGGGGTGGGGGTTGGGGGCGGCACTGCTGCGGTCATAGGTGCTAGGGGTGTTGGCAGCGGGCTCCCACCCTCAGGGCCGGAGCTGGCACGGCTGGTGCTGTGGGAGCAGCAGGGCCCGCTCTATATGGCGGGGCTGTGCGGGGTGGGCAGCAGAGGCGGTGCAGGCCAGGCGATGCAGGGCAGCCACTTAGGCATGCAGGGCGAGGCAATGGTGGTGCAGGTCCAGCACTAGGTAGGCCACCAGTCTGGCTGACATGGGTGAGCACAAGGAAGGAGTGCACATGGACTCCACAGAACCTACCTCCCACTCCTTGTCCTCTCTTACTTACCTAGTTGAGATGGTGTAGTTGGGCAGCAGGGAGGGATGCAAAGTTCCTGCCTACTCCCTTTTGCTGCAGACAACTTGCCGGTGCAATGTTTGCCAGCCAGATCTTTTGGTGCGCTCAGCAGCAATTCCTATTGGCTTTCGAAAGCCAATAAGCTTTTGAAAGCCAATAGAGGGAGTAGCATAGCTTGTGCAAAAGCTTTTTTTTTGTGCAAAAAAAGGTGCCGGAACGCCATTCTGAGCGTTCTATGAGAAAAAAAGCCCTGCTTTAATGTTTTAATCTTATGATTTTAAAAATATATTTTTTTCTATTGTAAATTGCCCCAAACCTCACCATGTGGATTGCATACAAATATTATAGAATTGGTAAATAAAGGTAGAACATATGTTAAATATACATCAAATGATAATATGCTTCCCTACAAAGTCAATTCTTGCTCAATGACAGACCAAGGAGTTAACTCAGAAAGGCAAGAGTAAAATCTAGAAGAGATCTGTGCAACTTGTAGAAGGGAAAGGCCCACACTGATAAATTAAAAATCTTTGTGGTCTGCAAAGGAATGCTGGTGGGCTAATCAATGATTTGGTGACTAGAGGAGCATCTACAGTGTTGGAGCTCGTGGTCATGTAAGCCATGGAGGCACTAGGCAACATGACATTTAGGGCAGTGGTGGTGATTTTATTACTTTTTTTTTAAAAAAAAGTCTGTGCTCTGTCCAAGGGTGCTTGGCAGGCTACATGTACAGGCCTGGTCTAGAATTTATTTTGGAGCATTCAACTATCTAGAGCAGGCATGTCAAACTCATTTTGTTTGAAGCAACTTCTTATAAAAGAATTGCCATTAATTTGTTTTAATAAAATAATTTAAATCAGTTTTTCACTTGATTTCAAATTAAATGAATTATATTGGTTGACAATGAGGTTTTTTTTAGTACAATTGCCAAATGCAGTAAACTGGTTTTAGGTATATGTTACTGGAAGGAAAAAGCAATCCCTGCTGCGTTACTGATCCCAGAGAAGCATTTGCATGTATGCAGGTATCCTTAGGGTGCCATAGTTATGGATGAGAAATATTGGTTGCAAAGTTGGCATTTCTGGATGTAATACAGATATTTTGGACTTATTTTTGTTTCTTTGCATGTTTGATATTTTTAAAAAGGCATATGCTACTGACTACGCTTATGCACATATGTAACATCTTTTGCTAGAATACATGACCACTGCTTGTCCAAAATTTTAATATACAGATAATACCACCAGAAATTATTTTAGCCTTTTTAATAAATATTGTTATTGATGTTAAGCTCATGAGGAAAAACATCATATATTGTTATGTATATACTAGGTTAATTATTTAAAGACTGAAGTGCAACATAACTAGTTTCTAAATAATCTATTTTTCAAAACACACAACAGTCCCAACAGTAAAAGCAGAGTCCAAATTAAGAATATTTCATTCTTAAGAATTGTTTAATTTAAAGTGGTTTAGTTGTAATAGATGGTTATAGCTTCAAAACAGTTTTTAAGAGTGTACAAAAGATACTATTTTTTTCCTAGAATCAGATAAATTAGACATATTACATTGAGAAAAATGTTTCTCATTTCTTTCCTGTTACCTTTGATTTCATTGCAGAGATGTTAACATAAGAAATAGATTATTTTGTTATCTAATTTTACCTTCCAAAAGACAGAAGCAGATGAAAAATGTGAGGTTCTTTCCTGTTGGCTTTTTTGAATTAGCTGTTTTAGATTCTAAAAGTTTAGTTCCTAAAGAAGTAATCCTGTAAATAATTTTAATGTCCTCCTCTAGTGCAGGGTAGGCAACCTTGGCTCTTTTATGACTCAAGGACTTCAACTCCCAGAATTCCTGAGCCAGCATGGCTCAGCTTGAAAACCTCTCCCTTTCCCCTTAGCATGGCTGGCTTAGGATTTCTGGGAGTTGGCTCAGGATTTTTGGGAGTTGAAGTCCACGAGTCATAAAAAAGAGCCAAGATTGCCTAGCCCTGCAATAGGCTTAGGAAAGCCAATAAGGGAGCTGTTTTTTTGTTTTTTGTTTTGCAAAGAAAAAGGTGCCAGAACGCCGTTCTGAGCGTTCTATGAGAAAAAAAAGCCCTGGTGATACCCATTGTCATAGGGGCACTGGGAACTATGTCCAAAAGCTTTGCAAAATACATCAAGAAACTGCAGCTTCCTGCAACAACTCCAGCAATGCTACAAAAAACTATGCTACTTGGAACATCTTACATTTTAGGGAGGTACCTGGTTGATACCTAGGATGCTGGCAGCAACCCATGTCAACCATCAGCACTTCAATTTGAATGTTCAGTTGACTGAGGTTCATGTCTAATGAATAAAAGATAATAATAATGATGATGATAATAATAATGATAATAATAATAAAGTTGGAAGGTAACTTGCAGGTCATCTAGTCCAACCCCCTGCTCATGCAGGAAACCCTATACCAGACATGTCAAACTCGTGATGTCACATGACGTCGGGCAACGTATTGGGACGGTTTTGCCATTGCCGGCAATGGGGTGTGTGTGTCTTCCGCATGACGCGTCCAACCCACAGGCCGGAGGTTTGACATCCCTGCCCTATACCATTTCAGACAAATGGCTGTCCAGTCTCTTCTTAAAGCATTCACAGCTTCCTTAGGCAGGTTGTTCCACTGATTAATTGTTCTAACTGTCAGTAAATTTCTCCTTAGTTCTAGGTTGCTTTTCTCTTTGGTTAGTTTCCATCATTGCTTCTTTTCTTGCATTCAGGTGCTTTGAAGAATAGCTTGACTCACTCTTCCTTATGGCAACCCCTGAGATATTGGAACACTGCTATGTCACCCATCGTCTTTCTCTTCATTAAACTAGACATACCCAAGTCCAGCAACCATTCCTTATATGTTTTAGCCTCCAGTCCCCTAATCATCTTTGTTGCTCTTCTCTGTACTCTTTCTAGAGTCTCAACATCTTTTTTACATTGTGGTGACCAAAACTGGATGCAGTATTCCAAGTGTGGCTTTACCAAGGCATTGTAAAGTGGTATTAACACTTTACGTGATCTTGATTCTATCCCTCTGTTAATGCACTGTGTTGGCTTTTTTTGGCAGCTGCAGCACACTGCTGGCTCATATTTAAGTGATTGTCCACTAGGACTCCAAGATGCCTCTCACAGTTACTACTATTGAGCAAGGTACCACCTATACTATACCTGTGCATTTGGTTTTTCTTGCTTAAATGTGGAACCTTACTTTTTTCACCATTGAATTTCATTTTGTTAGATAGCGTCCAATGTTCAAGTCTGTCCAGATCCTTCTGTATCTCAAGCCTATCTTCTGGAGTGTTGTTTATTTCTGCCAGCTTGTTGTCGTCTGCAAATTTGATGGGTTCCCCATTTATCCCCTCATCCAAATAATTGATAAAGATGTTGAAAAGCTCTAGATCCAGAACAGAGCCCTGGGGCACACTTCCCTCCATGTAGACGCAGTTCCATTGAGGACCACATGCTGAGTCAGGCCGGTCAGGCAGCTACGAATCCATCTGGTGGTGATGCTGTCTAACCCACATTTTTCTATCTTATCAAGTAGTAGCTTGTAGTCTACTTTATCAAATGCCTTACTGAAATTCAAAGTAAATTATATCCACAGCATTCCTCTGGTCAAAGAATGCAATAAGATTTGTCTGTGATCTGTTTTGACAAACCCATGTTGGCTTTTAGTAATGACTTTCTTTGTCTCTAGGTATTTGCTGATTTGTTGCTTGATTATCTTTTCCAGAATCTTCCCAGGCATTGAGGTCAGGCTGATAGGTCTGTAGTTTCCTGGATCCATTTTTCCCCCCTGAAGATGGGAACTACATCAGCTCTTTTCCAGTCCTCTGGTAGTTCACCAGTGCTCCAGGATCTTTGAAAGAATATGTTTTGTTGAGATACCTTCTCAATTAATGCAAAGTATTTAATTAGTGGTTTCCAAATCAATATGTGAACTAAGCCAAATTGAGTTCTAATTCAGTGTTTGTACATCTTCAAATTTTTTGATGCAGTTCTTAAATTCAAAAACTCAGATTAAAAAAATACATTCAGAAAAAAATAATATTGCTTTAAATTAAGAAAAACTACATTTGTTTGTATATTTGCAGTTTTTCTGTAATCTTCCCCAATCTATAGACTCTGAGTATTGAACAGCAAGGTAATAATAATGCAAACATAGGGGGAAACCTCCACAAACCCTGATAATGAAAAATAACCTTCAAATCTTCACCAGAACTCAACAATCAAATTTGTGTATGCTAATCAAGGCTACATACAAAATGTGTATGTGATGATAAAAGGAGTCCCTGAGGATTTTACTCCACTAGTTGTTGCTGACTTTAGGGGTGGTGGTCATCTCCATTTCAAGGCCATTGCTAAAAGTATTTGCACAGGAATCTTTTCAACTAATGGTGAAAGCTAAATTGGGGGGGGACTCAACGAATGGTCAGGCAATCAAGGTGCGTGTGTGTGTGTGTGTGTTGGACTTTGTTCATTTGTGGCTATATAAGTAGTCCTAAACTTACAACAGTTGAATTACAATGGCACTGAAAAAAGTGACTTATGACCATTTTTCACATTTACAACTGTTGCAGCATCCCCATGGTCATATGATCAAAATTGGCATCTATATGTATGATGGTAGCAGTGGCCTAGGGTCTTGTGATCACCTTTTGTGACAAGCAAAGTCAATGGGGAAGCCACATTCACTTACCAACCATGTTACTAACTTAACAACTGTAGTGATTCACTTAACAACTGTAGTAAGGTCATAAAATGGGGCAAAATTCACTCAATTGTCTTGCTTAGCAACAGAACCTTTTGGCTCAATTGTGGTCGTAGGTTGAGGGCTAAATGCATAACATTTAAACTGATCCCTCTTTTTATATATCCCCCTGGCTCTACAAGTCCTTCTCCTACACAAGGCTTTAATTGTGGCTGCAGTTGCCAATTTGAACAGAATTCCATATGAACTAAGGATGAAGACAGGCAGATTGTGGATGGATTCAGATTGGAGATTTCCTATTGGCTTACCTGGAGGCGTCTATGGAGATTCTCAGTCATCCAGGCTATAGTTATCCTAAAGATACTTTTTCATGAGGCAACTGGACTTTCTTGTTTTTCTTTGAAGATGTTTCCCTTCTCATCCAAGAAGCTTCTTCAGCTCTGACTGGATGGTGGGGAATGGAAAGATTTATACTCCTTGCAGATAGCTGGTCATTTGCATTCTTTTAGAGAGTCGTTGATGCCACCTGGAGGTTTATCTGTGTCTTTAGGATCACCTGAGTAGTGCAAATGGATGTGGAGCCTTCTTGGAACTGTTGAAAGGACTGGAGGTAGATGGTGTCTTCCCCCTCTGTTGAGAGAGGGCTGTTCAGTTTTGACATAGATGGCATCTTTGCTCCCTCTTTCGAACCAGCAGCCCTCTCTGTCCAAAATGTGGACTTTGCTGTCTTCAAAAGAATGGCCTTTGTCTTTTAAATGTAGATGGACTGCTGAAAGGCCAGGATATTTTCAAGACAAATGTGACTGGGGCAATCATGAGTCATTTGAAATTAGGATTTGGGAAGTGAAATAAATGCCTGTATGGAAGTATTCTTAGATCAAACAAAAAAAAACTGCTTTGGTGCTAAAATGATTAGGAGTTGTACAATCAAGAAATGATTTCAAAACAAGAATTCTAAATGCAGATATATATTAGTTGGAGAATTAAAAAGTGAAAATCCAGGATTGATGAAACCAAAACAATAAACAATACTGCCGGATTCAATATACCGGTATATAAATACACAGCTATATGGCTGACCCAGGAAAAATTTTATAGTGAAAGCAAGTTATATATTATTATTAATAATAGGAAGTTTTTGTAAATATTCCCTAATTTCTGCCAAGAAATGTTTCAATATTTTCAGTTACAAAAAGAAAATAAGTTGACTTATTTAAAAGAAAAAGAAAAACCAAAAAAGAGCCTGTATTGTATTAGACGCAAGTCTCATAATTATGATAAATATGAGGTACAGAAGGCTAATGCAGTGCAATATGTTTATATTATCCACACAGTAAAATAAGGATACACACACAGACTTTTCAGCAAGGACAAATTCAAAATATTTTTCCTGAATGTTTTGTGAATATGCAGTGGAATGTAAATGCGCTTATCTTCCTCTCCATAATGTTTACTGACCTCAGAAGGAATGAGTGTACTTATCTAAAAACAAGGCAGCAGAAATGATTTCTAACATAATACCAATTGTTGATAAACTCAATGGATAAGATTAAAATGTAAGTATATATACGCCCAGTAGTGTAAAAGATGTCAGGATTCTCCTGGATATTCACTGTGATATATGTCAGAAGAAACCCTTGTGATAATACAGAATGCCTTCAATGTATGTATGGTCAGAAGTGTTTTTAGCATGAACATAAAATAGATACCAATTTCATTATGGAATACAATCAGTATCTTTGGAGATTATTTTAAGGTTTTCTGGGTTATTTGTTCACTAGTCTCTCTCCCCCGCCCCCTTATTTGGTAAGGGAATGATTATATTAAGCACAGAGCATATCTGCTGCTGAAGGTGCCTATTGTCCAAATATTCATATTTATTGATGTATTTAATAGGACAGAAAGAGAAGTGTAGGCTTGGCATTTCCTGCAAAAGTTCAGCCCTCCCCCCTTTCCCTAAGAACAGGATATCCAACATGATAATTCTGTACAGCCCTTTAGGTTGTCACATTTGCAACCTGTTTTTTCAGTTTCAAAAAAGAAACAGACACTAGGCTAGAACAAGTGAAGCACCATATTGATTTAATTTCCAAGAATGTCTCTAAAATACATTGTTAGAGCAAGAGAAAAGAAAAGAACAGGGCTTTGGAATTCAGCCTGCACCTAGAACTACATTTTGATCATTAGAATAACACTTATTTTAATCTCTCCAGTTCATCTTCTGGGAACTGGGCATTTAGGAATGTTTTGGTGAACTATGATTGCCATTTTTTGTAAATGATCAAACCCTCCCAGTAGCAGTTATTTTTTTTCCAAAAGAAATGTCCATGGTGATATAGATTAAAAATAGGAGGAATAAGAAGAGTGTCAAGAGTGGTTTTAACAAAGCTACTTTGTACCTAAAGGACTTAATGATTTCTGAGTTCCAGTCATAAGAGAAAATGTGTGTTGCAGCTGACATACATAAGGGAAATAATAAAAAGCTGAAATGAAACCCAAAAGCTGTAGACAAGAATAATTATTTTATTTCTTCTAGCCCTGCTAGCATAAATCGAGCAAGGTTTTAATAATGCAAGCCTTCTACCTATGAACCTTCCTGCCCTGTTTGCAGGATTGTCTAGCTAGTGTATTATTTAACCTGGAAAGCAGAGATGATACGTGGTACAATTATTCCCTGGCAACATTAATTTTAATTCTCATCTTGATCTTCTTGCCTTAAATCTTTTTCTTGACAAGATTTTGAAAATGGTTTGCCATTGCCTGTTTCCTAGATCTGAGAGAGTGATTGGTCCAAGGCTACCCAGCTGGCTTTGTTCCCAGTGTGGGACCAGAACTCACAGTCTTCTGATTTCTAGTCTGTTACCTTAGCTACTACACCAAACTGGTGTATGTATCTGGATTCCCCTTATACATTTGGCCTAGAGATATATACAAGATGGAGTCAAGTAACAGGTGTGTGATCTGGGAAAGTAGGGAACTGTGCATACACCCCTTCCCCTCTAATCACTAATCAACATATATCTCCCTTGCAATGTTCTCCCTTTCTACCTGATTTTGGTTTCCTAGTTTCCTTTCAGACCTATCATTAATTGCTTTTCTTTTTTTGACAGTAGCTTCTTACTGGGTTTCCAACAAGATAGAAGACAAGAGAGCAACTCTCCATTATTTCATTTGCAGAATAGGACCCAGATAGTTGCATAATCTTTGCAGGGTCTGCCTCCCTTGCTTTGGGGTCTGTTTCCACCTGAGCTTGCCTTCTTGTATGTTTTTTTCAATTTAACATTCATTTTACATTATTTAACTGAACTAGGAAATTGCCCAAATGTTATGTGGGAACATGCTGCTATCCCAAAACTATTAGCACTCAGTACTCCTTCCTAGTGTTGACATGAAAAGTTGAATGGCAGTTGACAACTTTTCTGTTAGAAAGTAGAATAACGCCATTTTATGTTTTGCAAATCAACTGCTTTCTTAGAACATGCTTCCAGCTTACCTTACTTTCATTGTTGAATAAAAATGCTTCAATTTTTGTCGAAGCAAGTCACAAGCTAAGTGGAGAATATATTCTCTTTGAAACATAAATGTTTTGGGAGCATGAATGGCATATATTGGTTCTACTAGTCAATTTTGATAATTTTCACTGTGACAAATATTTGAACCTTTTACCAAGTAAAAATAGAAGAAGCAGATTTATTTATTTAGCAATTCAGTTGCACCTCTCGAAATAAAGAGACATTGATTTAGGGAAAGGTTGTTCAAATAACTTGGTCAATTTTGCTCCTCTCTCTATAATTTAAATATGTAATAATAAACTTGTATCATAGTGCCATCAGCTGGCACTTGCATACACAAGCCCTTTAGATGGTTATTAAGTCTGCGGACCTTTGACTTTTGGGGATTTCCGGTGAGGTCTCAGTTTTTGTTTACAACATAAAACAGTGTTAGAGGAAAGGGGGCACCTATGAATCAAAAACAGAAGGTGAAGTGTTTGCTACTGATGGTAAAAAATAGTTTTCTACATTACACCAATTTGCAAACCTTTCATAACACAAGTTCACCTAATCAGAAGCAGTCTTTCCTTTAAAAATTAAAATAAAAGAAAAAGAATATTTTTTGTCACAGCAGCAGTATACTTTCAAACATTAATGTAGGTTGCTTTATTTTATTTAATCAGTTTATCAGCTATAAGCCCAGAATAATATGTCACGATAGTCAGAGCAGGCACTGTAAAAATATTTGGTTGCCAGACTGATACAGATACTGTAACTGAAGAGAGAGAGAGAGAGAGAGAGAGAGAGAGAGAGAGAGAGAGAGAGAGAGAGAGAGAGAGAGAGAGAGAGAGAGAGAGAGAGAGAGAGAGAGAGCTAGCTGCTGGAATTATTACTGTTTAAAGAAACTGTTGTTGCAGTTCCATTTTAATGAAAACATTCTGGTTCTGTAAAAAAATGTAACATATATTGGTTCTTTCCTCACTGATTAATGAGAAGGAGGGGGAGGAAGAGGAGAAGCAGAAGAAGCAGAAGCAGGAGGAGGAGGAGAAAAATCACAGCACAGCCTTCATCTTAGTTCTTATTCAGATAGACAAATCCAGGCATTTCCCACATGTTGCCACCAGAGGATGTTCCAAGCACGCATTTGCTAAACCAATACATAGAGATTGAGCACATTTTCTCCCAGAGGGTGTTTGTTTCTAAAGAGATGAAAAAAATTGATTTTTTTTCATGAAAAGTAGAATGTATTAGGACATATTTACACATTAAGTTAATTTACTAATGGACTTAATTCTACATTCCAATTAGCCCAAGAGTAAACAAATATTTCATCTGTAGTTTGATATTCACTATTATAAGAGATTGCACAATCTGTGTTTTAATTTATAGGATAGACCAGACCACAGTGAATGAGAATGATATGTGAACCGGATGATAAGAAAAGGGTACCATTTATATTCATCTGCATTCCTCCTTGTTATTTGTCTCTTGGTCCTTTTGTTGTTGGCCCAATGCCAACACTGCCTCCCTGCCTCCCTTATAATACTTCTCTTTCCTCTCTCTAAGTATTCCCAGAAAAAAAAAGCAATCGCACTTGCCCATATCCCCAATTTACTGATCCAGACAAAATCATTTTACATTTATAATCCATCTCTGTTGTCCAGCTCCTCTTTAAATTTTTCCTTATCAGTGAAAATCTATTAGAGAAAGATGGAATTTCTGCAAAATCATTCCTTTTTATTGATAAACATTTCCATTACAGCATCTAGATAGGTTCTCTGTACTCAGTGCAGAATGATTTTAGTACATAGTTTCAGTATATAGTAAAACACAATTTTAGTAATATAGAGTGAAAAAGGGACTCCGTTCGTGAAGGAGCTTTCACTGGCAGTGCATATCAGACTAAGCCACTATTATTTCTCAGCCACTGATATTCTAACATAAATCTACACAGGGAGGTGATATGACAATGCTGATTTCTGTGCACCTACTATTTGTGCTTGCTTCTTATTATGGGTATTTACAATTCGTATTTGAGTAAGCTTTCTCAAAAGTTATGATGAATGTATGCTACAGGCAGAAAAGAAGGGCTTTGGATGAAATTCTTTTCTGTTCTCTACATGTAAAAGAGTATTATTTAGGGGGGGAAAGGATAAGAAAGATACAGAAATATTCTTTTTAAAGACCACTTTCCTTAATGTGATATCTTCCAATAGCTTGGGACAAGATACATTTTATTTTAGTGAAGTGGTCTGTATGAAATAACAGTGCTTTATCTACATATTCACATGCACTTACACATTATAATAAGTGGAACGGTCCAGTGCAATTAACCCCAAATGAAATGTGGTCACTGATCTTTCAATTACATGCATCTTCTAAGAAAAGGAGAATGGAGAAACAATTGAACACTTTGTTATGTGGAAAAGTGAGAGACATTTTCATTTCAGATGAAAAAAGTTGGATTTGACAAACCAGATTTTTTCTGCAGCAAGATGATATATGTTGTACTAAAATAGGGTTAGCAATAGCAGACTTATATATCTCCTCATAGTGCTTTACAGCCTTTTTAAGTAGTTTACAGAGTCAGCATGTTGTCCACAACAATCTGGGTCCTCATTTTACCAACCATGGAAGGATGGAGCCAGTCAGAACTGAATTAGTGTGAATTAGTTTGCAAAACTGCATTCTAACCACTGTACCACCATGGCTCTAAAAGTCATCACCACTGTTTTTGCTTATAGTTTTTCAAAACTTGAATGACTTTTTTTCAAAAGATTACTGTTCAAAAGATTACTATTTCTTTAGATTGCAATTGTGTAGTCCTTCAACCAATTCTCAACAGAGAATAAAACTGTAGAAATACTATAACACTGCAAAAAAAACCTTCATTGGTGTTTCGGTAAATATAAGTTATAAAAAAGAGTACATCAAGAATCCTGTAGATCCTAACTTCCTATTTTCCCTAACAGAAGGGTCAACAATATTTGAGGGATTAGGAGTCATAAATTAGCATTTCAAAATTGAGTGTGATGCTCATTTGGAGGGATTAAATATGGTGACCGAAATGAAATGTCTCCTAGAAGCAAACTATTCCTGTTCCCTAGCTCCATATAGGATTATGCCATACAAGTTCACCCATTATGCTGCCAAGTTTCAGCAGCATGTATAAGGACATTGAGGACTGAAAATGAGGTGCTTGAGGACTATATATTGCCCTGAATCACAGGCTACTTAATCCTACCCCTAAATAAATTTCACAAAGGATTAAAAAAACAAGCCAATCCTGTAGAGAATGCAAAGCTTGTGTTCTATAGTGTCAGTGGACTTATTCTCTTCTAACTTTTCCATGGCAGAATGATAGTATTTATTTTATGGGGACCACAATACTGATGATGGAATAAATAACCCCTTCATTCTAGAAACTCAAACATCCTTCACCATCTATGGGAACTCAGATTATGAAATCACGTTGCCTGATTCCTTAATGCCAGCTGCTTTGAAAAACAAGCTCCTGCTGAAACAAGTGCTAAAGAAAGAGGGAAGAATCACTTCAAGTGGATGAACTGTATCAAGGCACTACCTACATCAAGGGCTTTCCTCAAAGGCATGGTATGTATGGCTTCCGGCGTGGTTTTAGATCTGTGTGTCAAATCTCCAGAAACATTGCTTATATTTTCCCCATCTCTTTTAATTATAATTTGGGAGAACAAAAAATTACATTAAACAATTAATCATTTGATCAATTAAAATGTGTTCCAGATTCATTTTATAGCAGAGTTTTTAAGGTATTCTCATTCTTGTTAAACAAAAGCTCGCAGTCATCAGCCTGATGAGGCACACGTATCTAAAAGCGAAGTGTAAATGTTTTGCAAGCAACTTGTTCATTTGTATGTAAAACTAATTGATAAATTGACTCATTAATCAATTAAAATTCAATCAACTAATAAGCAAATGATTTCTTTAATTAAGTGTCAGACACACATTATTTCCTATGAGCATGTACATTAATCTGCACATACTGTCATGCTGGGTCATCCCCTTGTCTTATGAGTAGCTCATCAGTGACATTTCCAGTGCAACTTGGATAAGGAATTTAATTTAATATGGGAACATATTGTCAGAACAGGGCTTCTGTTATTCTTTAAAAGCTCATATCTTAAAAGATTTGAGCCGATGTTTGTCTTTCCTTCTGCAATAAAACTGTAAGAACCATTTTTTTCTCTTACAACTGCTGCTACTCACAAATTTGTTACACATGGCAGCTTTCAATTATCCTTATAGCACATTGCTTTTTGTAATGGACATCTGTCTAGCTAGTTTCTAGATGGTAACTTAATCCACCAGTTTCCTGATTTGACTATGGTTTTCGGTGCAGGACTGACAAAAATCTGTCATCTCACAAGTGTGGTTTTACCCGTCTCACAGTTAATTTAGAAGTCTAAATGTAAATGTTATGGAAATAATCCAGGGAATCAAGTAAATCTAATACTTGCAACATGTACAAAAGTTAATGTATCAGACCTTAATTTTAAATTTTGTATTAATAGGGAATAGCATATTTTTTGTTGGTACAACAATGTGAAAATTTAAGTCATATGAAGTATTGCTTGAACGTGGAGAAATTGTCAAGGATATATATTTAAAAATACTCATCTTCTATGGTCACCTTAAGTCTACTGCTTATGTAAAGCAGAAATTATGTAAAGTTCTGATCTTGAATCTTGATTCAACTTGTGGATGCCGTGGGATGAGAACGACTCCCATCTTCAAGAGTGAAAATAAAATAAAATAAGTTGTTGCTTTGTTCCAGAGACTGCTGCTTCCCAATAACTTTGCTGCTTCAAAAGGGTGTCCTAAACATCCTTCAGCCGTGGAGAGAATCTGACTCCCATTTTCCATTCTTGCATTCTTACTAAGTTTCTAAACATATCTGGCATAGTTTTGACACACTATATCTTGGAGAAATAAATTACTCATTATCAATTATTATGGATTATTAGTAGGTATGTCAACTTTAGGACTGCTTGATAAAATGGCACCGTTTAGCATATATTATAGACACCTAGTTAGCTGCTATGAGTTCACACTGATTGACTACCAACAAAGACATGACAAAGTAGCAACAATGATGCATTGAAATATCTTTAAGCCAAGGGTTCCCAACCAGGGGTGCGAGACGATATTCCAGAAACTTGGGTTTTCAAAATTATAGTGTATATGCATAATTTGTTGGCATTATTTCAAACTTTTGTAAGGGATGTGAGAATATAACAGGAGCATTTTAGGGGTGCAGAGTATAAAAAAGGTTGGGAGCTGCTGCTTTTAGCAATACAATTTGCCTGCAAGTAAGAACTGGTGGGACCACAAAATAGACAAAAACATAGAAAATGAAGAAGCTGAAGCAATCTGGGGCTTTAGAATTCAAACAGACAAGTGCCTACCACATAACAAATTTAACAATTGTTGATAAGAAAGACAAAAAAGTGTGAATAGCGGACATGACAATACCTGGAGACAGCAGGGTAGAAGAGAAAGAATGGGAGAAAATAACAAAATATGAGGACCTGCAAACAGAAGTAGAATAAATGTGGCAAAAGAAAACAAAGATGGTACCAATAGTAATAGGTACTTTGGATGCAATCTCAAAACAACTGGAACACCACTGAATACCATCCCCCCTCAGTCAATTGCAAAAGGACACTTTGCTTGGAACAGCTTACATTCTGTGATGATACCTTTCAAACAATAACATCTGCCTATTCCAGCTGCTTTGGAAGGGCTCGATAGGCAGATAAAAATGCCAAATTTAGTCTAAGCATCTGGCTGGCTATGTGACTAACCATAATAATTTATTAGCTGTATATGATGCCCAATTCCCAGTAAGTCTTGCTGAGCTGCACTGATATAATGTTTGTAATGCTACCTACAAGGAAAATCTCAATCCTGCCAACTTTCACAATGAATCATAGTTGAAAATTGGATGATTTGATGGCTATTACTACTATTTTAAAAAGCAGCAATAACATAAAGCAACAAATGCCACTCTTTAAAGTCTGAGGTAGTTTCTAGTGACTACTCAGATAACTATCAATCCTTAGAAATAAAATGGATGTAGGATTAGCACCTTGATGGACATAGGCTTGCTGTGACCTATTGAGTTTAATGCTACTTAATACAAGGTTAGTTTTGCTTATTTCTTAAAACATGGTATTCTGGGATCAAATTTCAAAGAAAGGTATCATTAACTAAAGGGTTGGAGTACATAAGATCATTGCTGGACTCTTAAAATGTTTTAGCAGTAACACCAATTGTCCATGGAAGCATGGACAATTTCAGGAGAGAGAACTGGTATGATGACCTAAAGTATCTGCTAAAAGAAAGAATTGAGGGGTATATCTGATATTTCTAAAGCACATGCAATGAATTAGAGAGAGAAATATGAAGGGCTAAGAGGACCAGATGGATTACATCCCAAGGTTCTCAAGGAACTGGCAGACGTGATCTCAGAACCACTGAACTATATTTTTCAAAGATCCTGGAGCACTGGGGAACTACCAGAGGATTGGAAAAGAGCTGATGTAGTTCCCATCTTCAAGAAAGGAAAAAAAATGGATCCAGGAAATTACAGACCTATCAGCCTGACCTCAACACCTGAGAAGATTCTGGAAAAGATAATCAAACAACGAATCAGCGAGCACCTTGATGCAAACAAAGTCATCACTAAAAGCCAACATGGGTTTGTCAAAAACAGATCATGCCAGACAAATCTTATTGCATTCTTTGACCAAGTGACAAAATTAGTGGATCAGAGAAATGCTGTGGATATAATTTACTTGAACTTCAGTAAGGCATTTGATAAAGTAGATCACAACCTTCTACTTGATAAGATAAAAAAATGCAGGTTAGACAGAATCACCACCAGATGGATTCGTAGCTGGCTGACCGGCTGTACTCAGCGTGTGGTCCTCAATGGAAGTGCATCTACATGGAGGGAAGTATGTAGTGGGGTGCCCCAGGACTCTGTTCTGGGCCCAGTGCTCTTCAACATCTTCATCAATGATTTGGACGAAGGGATAAATGGGGAACTCATCAGATTTGCAGACAACAACAAGCTGGTAGGAATAGCCAACATTCCAGAAGACAGGCTTAAGATACAGGAGGATCTGGACAGACTTGAACACTGGGCGCTATCTAACAAAATGAAATTCAATGGTGAAAAAAGTAAGGTTCTACATTTAGGAAAGAAAAACCAAATGTACAGGTATAGTGTAGGTGGTACCTTGCTCAATAGTAGTAACTGTGAGAGGGATCTCGGAGTCCTAGTGGACAATCACTTAAATATGAGCAAGCAGTGTGCTGCAGCTGCCAAAAAAAGCCAACACAGTGCTAGGCTGCATTAACAGAGGAATAGAATCAAGATCACGTGAAGTATTAATACCAATTTACAATGCCTTGGTAAGGCCACACTTGGAATACTGCATCCAGTTTTGGTCACCACAATGTAAAAAAGATGTGGAGACTCTAGAAAGAGTACAGAGAAGAGCAACAAAGATGATTAGGGGACTGGAGACTAAAACATATAAGGAACGGCTGCTGGAATTGGGCATGTCTAGTTTAATAAAGAGAAGGGTGAGGGGTGACATGATAGCAGTGTTCCAATATCTCAGGGGCTGCCACAAACAGGAGGGACTCAAGGTATTCTTCAAAGCACCCAAAGGCAGGACAAGAAGCAATGGATGGAAACTAATCAAGGAGAGAAGCAACCTAGAACTAAGGAGAAACTTCTTGACAGTTAGAACAATTAATCAGTGGAACAACCTGCCTCCAGAAGCTGTGAATGCTCCAACACTGGAAGTTTTTAAGAAGAGACTGGACAGCCATTTTTCAGAAATGGTATAGGCGTTTCTGCCTGAGCAGGGGGTTGGACTAGATGACCTCCAAAGTCCCTTCCAACTTATTATTATTATTATTATTATTATTATTATTATTATTATTATTATTATTATTATTATTATTATTATTATTATTATTATTATTATTATTATTATTCCATACTGAATTTAGGCAGCCTCTAATAGACCTATTGTAATGGACAACGATCAGTACTGTGAAACTTGTAGTTGCTTGCAAACCCATCTGCTAATAGCAACTCCTAAAACCACTAGTTTATGGTTATTCAAACCTCCTTTGCATGACCAGAATAGTGTGTATTTAGAATTCACAGTATATTGAGTACTTTCCAAGCACAACCTAAAGCTTATTATAACCTTTTTCTTATGAAGTTCATTGTTGTCACAGTAATTCTTTCTCACTTTGGGTGAAGAATGTATTTCATTTATTTGGGAATTACAAAGGTTCGTAGTACAGTGAAGTGGTTAAATAATTGCAAAGTCACCATAAAGACATGACTCTGTTTAATGTGCACATCTTAAATCCATTCAGCTATAAGCCAAGCAGAACTAATCAAAATATTGAAGATAGGTCCTCAGTGCTGCCCATCTCTTCAGCATTGGCATTCTAGGCATTTACAAGACCAATCTCTGAATTATTTTATACCCAGGGAATTGGATTTTTTAACAGTACATATGCATGAAATAGGCCACAGCTTAAATGAAATAAAATAAAAGTATTCTAATATAAGAACTGCAGATTTAGAGGCTTGAGTTATTTTTTAAAAGGCTAATACAGATGAAAGGAAAAGATATTCAGATCTTGACAATGTCCACTAGTTGATGTTAAATAATTATATTGGGTTAATAAAACTCAAGGAGCTCATTCATCTTTACCAGTTTCATATGAAGATTTTTTTAAAATAATATGCTTGGAATATAATGATACCAATTGTATTTCTTTTTGTTTTTTAATATCTAAGTATTAAAATAAAGTGATTAGGGGGTTTGCATTATTGTATTTTCAAACAGTGGAAAATCTTTCTGTCTCTTGCCATTTTTACATATAGTGGTACTCCAGAATGACTTCTGGCAATTCACATTAAAAAAGGATCCAAATTAATGAGACCATTAAAAACATTCCCTAAACAATCAAACATAAAATGATTCATAAATAAAATATAGCTCAACAGTTACATTCATTTAGCATTCCCTCCTAATGGATGACATATCGGTCATAGTCTAATATAGGGATAGGCAACCTTGGCTCTTTTATGACTCGTGGACTTCAATTCCCAGAATTCCTGAGCTACCTCTGGTCTAATAGTTCCGCAGGACAAAACAAAACAGTTTTATATCAGCAGGTTTGAAATTCTCTGAAGGAAGAAGTTCCAACCGATGGGTCCCTACCTTTCCCTGGGAGGGGTCCAGAACCTGAAGCTTCCCCTTTTATGTTGACCAAACAGGATGGCCAGATTTAGCTTAAAGACATCCTGGTGATATCTGGTAGCCAAATCACACAGAATTTTG
Organism: Vipera berus; assembly: GCF_964194415.1. Taxonomy (NCBI): domain Eukaryota; kingdom Metazoa; phylum Chordata; class Lepidosauria; order Squamata; family Viperidae; genus Vipera; species Vipera berus. Next base: position 178,900,573 of record NC_138204.1, on the reverse strand, counting down.
TAGGTCAAAGCCAACATGCTGCATTCATGCAGCATTTCATTAGTCTGGCAATGATAAGCATGTTAATTACCATTTTCAATACTACCTGTACCAAGAAAATATGTAACTGGTATACCACCCAAAGTGGTACTGAGGTTGATTTGGTTCTTTAAATTCAGGAGAACCCACAAAATGTAACTCTTTATAGAATCTATCTAGGAGCCATCAAAGACCAGATAACAAACATACTTGCTGAGATAAGGTTCACTGGGCTTTTATTTCAGCTGGCTTTTATACCCAGCCTCCAGGGATCAGATTAGGACCTCTACTTTATCTCTGATTACATTATTCCATATCTACTAGAAATACTTGAAAACTGTTCTGTACCAGCCTGCTACCGGCCCTGCAGAAAAGGCAGGGACAACCCCTTTTACAAGAAGGCAAGAGGCTGGAATTACGCCTGCCAAATTTATTGCTACAAAAACAAACAAGACACGAACCAAGAAACAGGAGCTTTAAGAAACAGGAACTATCCAAGCGGTTGCCTTCAGCAAACCAGCCCTCCCACACATTCCCCTTAAATACAGTTCAGGGCATGGCCTCTCTCTGCCTCCTTCCGAGGTGCCCCATTGCCTTCCTCTGTTTACTCCTGATTGACTGCCTCCTGCGTCGGGCGTCCTTGAACAGGGCCAGCTGTGGGTCATCTTCATCCACGCTGTCAGGCTCACACAGCTGGGTCTGCATCGTGACCAGATGAGAGGGGCCTTGCTGGGGGCTCTCATCAAGCTGTCCAATCCCCTCAGCAAGCTCTTCAACAACCCCCTCCTCCTCCTCTGAGTCGTCCAACCCAACTGCCGAACCCACAGGCTGACCCTGAATCACAACAAAAACCTCCCCCCACAGGGGAACAACAGAAACAGACTGTAAAGCGTCTGTGTGTGTGAGGTCTCAATGCTTCGAGCTCTAAGTACATAGCGCTTATAAGCAATGTCCTGAATAAAGGGACATTGGGTTTTCTATGATCTTCTCAGCTTTCCTTACCACTCTCTGTATGGACTTTCTATATGATGATATAATGTGCCTCAAGGAAGTCTTTCACATCATCTCAACTTTGCTTTGCAGTTTACCACTGTCACTGGAGAAAGATGGAAGAGATTTCTAAGCAGGTGCAAATACTGAGGACTCCAATCTCAGTGAGCGCTGTAGGGGAAGTTTGGGAACCTTCTCACAGCTTTCTCCAAATTTCATGCTGTAGAGGAAACATTTTTGGTGCCATGTGCATGACCCAGGTGAGTGCTGGGTATGTGCCATAGCCTCTTCAGGCATTTTCATGAGCTGAGGGCACCTACAGAGCAAAATGAAGCAAAATCAAATGTTGGAAATGTGAGACACTGACTCTTCAGCCTTTGTGAACTTTGCAAGTATAATTAGAAATGTAGGACTAGAAACTAATAGGTAATGATGTTTGTTTATTATAATATTTGCATATGGCCTGAAGCATAAAACTTTGGGTGATTCACTATCATTGGAAATCATTGTAACCTGTCTATGCTCTAAACTCCCTTAAAATAACCACAAACCATATGTAATTATAAGCTTATCTACAGTCCTGCCTCTGTAGCATAACAAATATTTTTGAAGTTGTGTGGCCTGCCTTATTAATGGCAGAAGCACTTTGCGGCTGGCTGCTACTTATTTGCTCACATTGTGGAACAAATAATGATTAATCAAGTTGCTAAGGCAATGGCAAAACAATACAAGTTATAAAGCATATTTACATGTTTATAATTGCATATATACACACCACAACTTTACACCATTAGGGAATTGGTTGTCAGCCTTCATATACTTGGGGGAGATGAATTAATTTATTGATGATTCTGCTCCTGTTTATTGGAAACTTTTTCTTTGAATGGGAGAACTCCATAGTTAGTACAACTGACCTTTTAATACCTCAACATTTACTTAAAAAAATAAAGGAGAGAGGTTTGGTGTCTCTTTCTGTTGCTGTTTATTTATTTATATATCCCACCATTATTATTTCTATAAATGACTTATAAATAACCAAAGGTGGCAAACATACCTAATACTCCTTTCTCCTCCTCATTTCCCCAACAACAACAACAACCATCCTGTGAAATGAGTTGCACTGAGAGAGAGTGACTGGCCCAAAATCATCTATGAAATTGCTATTCTAAGGTCACTTTTTCCACAGTTGTTCTCAGACACACACATACATGTATGCAGACACAAACACATACATACACACACAAAGAAAGAGAGAGAGAGAGTAATTACATGGTCTTTGACTCCCTTTCTGGTAGCATGTAGATGCTAAACTATAAAATATATGGAAAGTTATTAACATACTAAGAGACCAGATGGATTTGAAATAAGATTTTAAAAATAATTATAAGACTCCTTCCTATGGATTGTTTAAAAAGGTAAAGGTTCCCTTAGATCCTAAAAAACTAGCAAGTACTGTATGTATCCGAACTGCCAGCCCAAATGTTGGAGGTGTGGTTGTGAGGATGCAACGTATTTTCATATATGGTGGACTTGTAAAACGGTTAAAGCTTTTTGGATTAAAATTTGGTGGAATATGCAAAAGTTATTTAAGAAAAGGATAAAGTTTTCTCCGCAATTGTTTTTATTGGGTATTATTACAGATACTACTGTTATAGATACTAAGTTAATGTTGAATTTAATTACAGCAGCGAGACTTTTAGTAGCGCAATATTGGAAGAAGGAAGAATTACCGACTATAGAAGAGTGGACTTTAAAGGTTTCTAACTTGGCGGAAATGGCAAAGATTTCAGCGTATTTGAAAGACCAATCGCAACAGAGATACATTGTGGAATGGAGGAGATGGATTGAATATATTCAGAATAAATATGGGACTAAAAAGTTTCATTTAGCATTTGAATAAGTAGTGGATCTATATGATGTATAACTAGTTAGTAGTTATTTTATTAATATTTTGACGATGGAGAGTTAAAGTGCGATAGAATTTAATGTTTTACTGTTGTTAGCATATTTTAGATTATGTTTGTTTGTATTTTTATACCCTGTATTCAGCTCTGGGAAGTCGGGGAGGGGGGAGGGGAGGGGAGGGAGGGGTTGGGGAGAGCGGAGGGGGGTTTGTATTTAAAAATTTATTGTAAAACTTTTCAATAAAAAAAAGGTAAAGGTTCCCCCGCACATGCCTGCTAGTCGTTTCCAACTCTAGGGGCCAGTGCTCATCTCCATTTCAAAGCCAAAGAGCCAGCGCTTGTCTGAGGACGTCTCCGTGGTCATGTGGCCGGTATGACTAGACGCCAAAGGCGCACGGAACGCTGTTACCTTCCCACCGTAGTGGTCCCTATTTTTCTACTTGCATTTTTACGTGCTTTCGAACTGCTAGGTGTGCAGAAGCTGGGACAAGTAACAGGTGCTCACTCTGTTACACGGCACTTGGGATTTGACCCGCCAAACTGCTGACCTTCTGATTGACAAGCTCAGCGTCCTAACCCACTGAGCCACCGTGGATTGTGTAGAATTTTATAAAAAAATAAAGATTTTAAAATTAAGTATAAGAAATGTTCCTGTAAGAAAGTGCTGTTGATTAGAAAAAAAACATGAAGAGAGGATTAAACAAATGTATGAATGATGAGGTTTGAAGTAATGGTTAAAATACTGGCCTAGAAACCAGGAGACAGAGAGTTGTAGTCCCACATTAGGCACGAAAACTGACTGGGTGACCTTGGGCCATTCACTCTCTCAGCTGAACCCAGCTCACAGTGTTACTGTGGGGACATAAGACAAGAAAGGAATATTATGTATGTTTGCCACCTTGAGTTATATATAAAAATAAAAAGGTGGGATAAAAGAAAACACTAGATGCAATATTGCTTTTATTACCAATTTCTGGGCAACGTATTGGAGATAGGAGGGTGTTATTATGTTTATATCCCATTTGTGGGTTTTCCATGGGACTTGATTAACCAGAATAAGATGCTAGAGTAGTCTAATCTTCTGTTCTATATTTTGCCTTGCTTGGTAATTTTTAAAAACTTCAAAAATTGGTTTAGAAACTGAGCAGCTTTTCTGAGTATGAAATAATTTTTGAAAGTGGAATAAAACTGGTTCAGTCGAAGAAAATAAATTTCACAGTTACAAAAAATCCTTTTATGGTATGACTTCTGGGCTTGGTGACAATTACATTCATCAAACCTGTTTACAACAGATATGGATACGTGCCAGAAATCACTGGTGGTTTTCTCAAATCAAATAAGTCTGTAATCATAGCTGCAATATCTCGTATGATTTTACAGCTGTAAATTTTCTTCCACATATCTGTCCCCAATATTTGGAGAGGGGATTTTCAGCTTGCCCTCTTGGTCAGAATATAGGGGCCTGGGATATTTAGCATGAGTCAGATGGTTCCAATGTTTTTTTTTAAAATCATAACCAGCACCTTGATTTGTACCCAAAAGCCAACTGTCAACAGGTCTCATATGCAGTTGTTGATCTGTCAGCAAGCAAGAAACTATTGACTAAGTCTCCAACAGAAGGACTGATCCCCCACTTAAGAGATAAGATATACATCTGGTCCTTGTCTGCTATGTTTTGAAAAAAACTGTTATTTTGTAGACCAAATTGTAGTAAACCAGCCATAATATGATACCAACATGGATAACTGTTGGTAGGGCCTCCTGATCCAGAGAAAGTCACAGTTGTCATACCAGCAAAAGCTGGTCAAAGACCTTGGACGGGGCTTCTATCTGTTGTTCTTGCCAATCCAAGAGGGCCTCATATCTATCATCTGCCACTTTAGGTGTTAATGTCATTCCTTCCAGAGTGTCACAGTTCTTAGAAGCAGAGTTTCTGAATATACACATCACCATCTTGCCGAGCTTCATCCTAATCCTATTCATATACATCCAGTTGCTCATAACCTCTATGGGCCAGACCAAAATTCCACCAGTAGTTTCCCAAGGATTCATGTAGATATTGAGGTTGATGGAAAAGAGGTCCAAGTCCCGAGGTTCCCTTTTGAGTGCTTAAGTCTTGACATTTCTTTCTCTACTAACATTGATGGAATGCTTTACTCAAGAATAAGCAAAGTTACTACAAAATTGTATTTCCGATGCACAACCCTCACAGGCTATAAAGGATACCATTATAAGTGGTAAAGAATGCTGCTTAAAGATTAAACAAGACTAGGAGTTTGCCAAACCCTCATCCATAAATTCTGGCACAGGTTCTACCAGTCTTAATGTGGTTACTTCATATTAATCAATATGGAAAACTTGGCCAAGCCCACACCTTGACTAGAAAGGATCCAAATAATTTGTTTTACCCAGGGACCTGTGAAACTGTTGCTCTACCACCTTATCAACAACTTTCCCTAAAAAAAGGAAAGGTTGGAGATGAGCTGATAGTTGTTCATTTTTGATTTAGTGAGGAGGGAGCATATTGCCATGTCTTTCAGGACCCATGGTAGCACCCCTCTGCTTTCAAAAATGCATGCAGTCTTGGAGTATCAAAGAAATATTGAGCCAAATCAGTCCACCTTTCCCTTTCCGACTGAACAAACAGGAAGGCATGGATCCATCCCTCAGGTAGCAGAACTTATAGTTGCCACAAACTATGTCTTCTTCCAGAATCCCTCCAGAAAATGAAGAATGAAATCCCTAGCAATGTATGTCATAAAGCACTATTCCTGAGATGAGAGCAAATAGTCTAGAAGGAACACAAGAAGGCAAGAATACAATCACTACCAATAACTTGTCTGTACAGGGTCTTTAGACAAACGCTCTTAGTCAGTCACCACCAATTGAACAATGTACTTTGTTGCAAGTAACACATCTTGAAGGGTCATTGCATGCATGTGCATACCCACATCCACACCCACAACCACACATATCTTGGAAACAAGGCTGCTGAAGCATCCCAAAACCAGGAAGTAAATACTGAATAGGGCCACATCACCATCCTTGTCTCGCTGGACTTTGATAATGTATGACATCTACTCCACAACTGTGTCATGGAAAAATAAACTCTATGACATTGCTTGTTTTTCTGACCTTGCAACTTAAATTGGCAAATCTGTTTAAATAGCATGTCTTTCAAACATAGTTTTCATTGGCTTTTGAAAACTTCTTGCCATTATATGTTTTTTCCTGTAAAAAGTTGTAACAGCTTTGATTTTTTCCATCATATGGATAAAACAGAAGCCATAATGATGGTTTCTATGAACTGAAAAAATGTAAGTGTTGATCGTTAGGCAGATGCATTTTTCTAGCTGCAGTTCTTACTTAAGTCATGAATAGTGAAATTTCTCATTAATACTGTTGATCCTAAATGACAAGAAACTTCTATATAGTGTTAAATGCTTCTTATTTCAGAGAAAAAAATGAACAAAATTTAATAAAAAGAAATGGATTTGTAAGCACATTGGACAAAATGTACTGCCATTTTAGTTAATTACTTTTCATTATAATAAGAAATACACATATTATGAAAGAATGCCAAACATTCTGTTCATCTTTAGTGCAGACTGCTAACTTGTTTCATATATGTGAGAATGACACACATTTGTGTTTATTCATGAACAGTGCAATATTACTAGAATATGAACCATTTGTCTTTGCTTTTACAGTAGGTCCATTTGCAGAAGAAACTTTGCTATTATTAGACTTGTTAACAGCAGCATTGTTTGACTGAGTTTTGAGCAATGAAAAATGGGACTGACCGTGAAAAGCGTCAATATTATTTCCATTCCTGACAGGCACTGGAGTATTATATACATTGATTGGAGCTGATAGCTTATTGTATAAATGCAGAGACCCATAGAATGTCCAGTTGTTGAGACCACTCAACAGAAGGACAATGTTCAATTCACAACCTCAATAGAGCAAAGTTAGAGAGTGAAACATGTTTCACTCTCTTGTTTCACTATGAACTAAACATGAAGTGCATATTAGTTCTGATGAGATCCTCCTTAGGTTGAAGAATTTGGAATAGACAAATCCTTTCCCAGAATCCCCTACCAATCATGTGGTTTGCAATGCTCATAGATGCAATTTAATTATTAAAAGCAATAAACCTGAGGGGTCATAAGAACATAAGAAGGCTCTGTTGGTTGTCATCTGGTCTAGTATTCTAATGGTCAAAACAAAGTTTATGAAATTTAAGATATTGCTAAATGTTGGTTTAGCTCATTTTTCTATTTCTAAAAAGTTCTATTAGCATGAACCTACTGTTTTAGTACATGTGTTTTAGCAATCTGGTATCCTGCAGGTTTTCTGAATGCATATATGCATAAAACATAACCTGCATAACCATCGAACATAACCATCATTTAATTCCCATTTGGGTTAAGAAATGCTCTTCTGCAGAACAAGGAAAAGGGACAATAAAGAGTAACCTAAAGAAATGAGAAATAGGATAAAATAAAAGGAAAATCACAACCAATTTATTCTGATCAACTATATCTCTCCATACTTTTAGATTCCTGAAAACTGTTCTTGTTTCCCTCACCTCATGCATGATCCCTTTAAAAAAAAATATCAAACTTCTCAACTTTTTGAGGATCTCACTAATACTTCCTACTACAAATTTCTTGGTCTTCCTCACCTTTTCAATCCGTTCACTTTTCTTTCATATTTCCTGTTTTATTTTTCATTTTTGTATTCAGTATTCACAATCATTTAGCACCCATTCCTTTCTTATCCTGTCTTTTTTGACTTTCCATACTTGTTTCTTAAGTAACTGATTCCTACTGTAATCAGTTAAATTTTACTACGTATTCTGACATATCCAAGTCTCTCTTTACCTAACAAAGTGAGCAAAAACACATGCTTAGGCATATAATTTTTGCTTCATTTGACAAGTATTCATTCCTCACATTTAATTTATTAGCTTTATTATGGTCACCCACTCCAGAAGACCCTGGGCAGCTTACAAAATCCAACAAAACAAAACAAAACAAAAACAAAACCCTCACAACTCCAGCAGAACAATTAAAACAGTTAAAACCCACATAAACCAGCAGTCCAGACTAAACTTCTAAAAGTATAAACATTACAAAAATACAGTACATCATTATATAACAATTACATTAATCCTGGGCTGGGAATATAGCCAGGTCTTAAGAATTTTCTGGAACCCCATCTGTGTCTCTGAAGAGATGTTGTTCCAGAGGAACTACATGCTTGCTTTTACCTTCCTATGAGTGTTGGTATACTGTATCTTAACAATTCTCCACTGATTTTCTGATCTGTATTAAACATTCTACCAATTATCCAATTTCACCTATGAATGTTTCCATTTTTATATATAATGGAAACATTGTGGATTTAATTTTCCTTGTTGTATTGCCTTGATCCTAGATACATTACCATAATTTTAGGATTCATTTGCCTCATTGTATCTTTCAGTCTAACATTCATTGGGAATAATTTGGTTTTGCAACCAGCACAGTATAATCTGGATACAAAAATACATGTATGTTACTAACCCCAACCAACAAACTTTAAGTGACATCATAAACATTTTTGATATTTGTACATAAATACATTAAAATACCAAGAGATTTTATTCCCTGCTCAACACTGAAACATTTGCTACTCATACATGCTTTTCCATAAATAATAACAATAACAACAGCAGTAGCAACAGCAACAGCAGCAGCAACAACAACAATAATAATAATACACCACTTGAACACCATTGGCATTGACAAATTCGCCAATAGTCAATTGCAAAAGGTGGCCTTACTAGGAACTGCTTCCATCCTGCAACAATTTCTGTAATACCATCAAACATCCACATCTGCTTATCCCAGGTCCTTGGTAAGGACTCGATAGGTAGACAAAAATGCCAAATCCAGTGTGAACATCTGGCTGACTGTGCGATGAATAACAACAACAACAACAACAACAACAACAACAACAATAATAATAATAGGAAGCAGATAACACCTTGAATGGAAAAGTCAAAGAATCAACACAAAAGAAATACATCAGGAGAGTCCGCAAAATACTAAAATCAAAGCTGAATGCTGGAAATATAATTAAAGCCATTAATACATGGGTAGTCCCAGTGATACGCTACTGAGCTGGAATTATCAACTGGACTTTGGCTGAATTGGAACAACTAGACCGGAAAATGCTACTGCGCTACTCGGAACATCTTACATTTTAAGTAGATACCTGGTTAATACCTAGGATGCTGGCAGGAACCCGTGTCAACCATTAGTGCCAGTCAATTTGACTGTTCAGTTGACTGAGTTTCATGTTTTATGAATAAAAGTTTTATAACAACAACAACAACAACAACAACAACACCTTGGAGGTCATCTAGTCCAACCCCTTGCTCAGGCAGAACACCCTATACCATTTCAGACAAATGGCTGTCCAGTCTCTTCTTAAAAACTTCCAGTGTTGGAACATTCACAGCTTCCTGAGGCAAGTTGTTCCACTGATTAATTCTTCTAACTTTCAGGAATTTTCTCCTTAGTTTTAGATTGCTTCTCTCTTTAGTTAGTTTCCATCCGTTGCTTCTTTTCTTGCCTTCAGGTGCTTTGGAGAATAACTTGATTCTCTCTTCCTTGTGGCAACCCCTGAGATATTGGAACACTGCTATCATGTCACCCCTCGTCCTTCTCTTCATTAAACTTGTTGTTGTTGTTAGCTGTGAAGTCGTGTCTGACCCATCACGACCCTATGGACAACGTTCCTCCAGGTCTTCCTGTCTTCTACCATCTTCTGGAGTCCATTTAAGCTCACACCTACTGCTTCAGTGACTCCATCCAGGCACCTCATTCTTTGTCATCCTCTTCTTCTATTGCCCTCAATCTTTCTCAGCATTAGGCTCTTCTCCAGTGAGTCCTTCCTTCTCATTAGGTGGCCAAAATATTTGAGTTTTAGCTTGAGGATCTGGCCTTCTAAATAGCAGTCAGGATTGATTTCCTCTAGGACTGACCGGTTTGATCGCCTTGCAGTCCAAGGGATTCGCAGGAGTCTTCTCCAACACCATAGTTCAAAGGCCTCAATTCTTTGGTGCTCGGCCTTTCTTATGGTCCAACTTTCACAGCCATACATTGCAACTGGGAAGACCATAGCCTTGACTATACGCACTTTTGTTGACAGGGTGATGTCTCTGCTTTTTAGTGTGCTGTCTAGATTTGCCATGGCTTTACTCCCGAGGAGCAAGCGTCTTTTAATTTCTTGGCTACAGTCCCCATCTGCAGTGATCTTGGAGCCCAGGAAAATAAAATCTGTCACTACCTCCAATTCTTTCCCATCTATTTGCCAGGAATTGAGAGGGCCGGATGCCATGATCTTGGTTTTCTTAATGTTAAGTTTCAACCCAAGTTTTGCACTCTCCTTCTTCACCCGCAAAAAGAGGCTCTTTAGTTCTTCTTTACTTTCTGCCATTAGAGTGGTATCATCTGCATATCTTAGGTTGTTGATATTTCTCCCGGCAATCTTAATTCCAACTTTTGATTCATCTAGCCCTGCCTTTCTCATGATGTGCTCTGCATATAAGTTAAATAGGCAGGGTGACAGTATACAACCTTGTCGGACTCCTTTCCCAATTTTGAACCAATCAGTGGTTCCGTGTCCAGTTCTCACTGTTGCTTCTTGGCCCACATATAGGTTTCTCAAAAGACAAATAAGATGGTCTGGTACTCCCATCTCTTTAAGAACTTGCCACAGTTTGTTGTGATCCACAAAATCAAAAGCTTTAGCATAGTCAATGAAGCAGAAGTAGATGTTTTTCTGGAACTCTCTAGCTTTCTCCATGATCCAGCGTATGTTGGCAATTTGATCTCTAGTTCCTCTGCCTCTTCGAAATCCTGCCAGTATTCTGGTAGTTCTCGATCCACATACTGCTGGAGTCTAGCTTGTAGGATTTTAAGCATAACTTTACTAGCATGTGAAAAGAGTGCAATGGTGCAATAGTTTGAACATTTTTGACATTGCCTTTCTTTTGAATTGGAATGTAAACTGACCTTTTCCAATCCTGTGGCCACTGTTGAGTTTTCCAAATTTGCTGGCAAATTGAGTGTAGCACTTTTACTGCATTGTCTTTTAAGATTTTGAATTGCTCAGCTGGAATACTGTCACCTCCACTAGCTTTGTTGTTGCTCGGCTTTTCTAAGAACCACTTCACTTCACATTCCAAGATGTCTGGCTCAAGGTCAGTGACCACCTCATTGTGATTATCAGGGACGATAAGCTCATTCTTGTATAGTTCTTCTGTGTAATTTTGCCACCTCTTCTTAATCTCTTCTGCCTCTGTTAGTTCCCTGCCATTTTGGTCCTTTATCATGCCCATTTTTGCATTAAACGTTCCCTTCATCTACCCAATTTTTTTGAAAAGATCTCTGGTCCTCCCTATTCTATTGTTTTCTTCTATTTCTTTGCACTGTTCATTTAAGAAGGCATTCTTATCTCTTCTAGCTATTCTCTGGAATTCTGCATTCAATTGGGCATATCTTTATTTTTCTCCCTTGCCTTTTGCTTCCCTCCTTTCCTCAGCTATTTGCAAAGCTTCCTCAGACAGCCATTTTGCTTTCTTGCATTTCTTTTTCTTTGGGATGGTTTTGGTTGCTACCTCTTGTACAATGTTGTGAACCTCTGTCCATAGTTCCTCAGGCACTCTATCAGATATAATTCCTTAAATCTATTTGTCACTTCTACTGTATATTCAACAGGGATATGATTTAATTCATACCTGAGTGGCCTAGTGCTTTTCCCTACTTTCTACAGTTTAAGCCTAAACTTTGCAATGAGAAGCTCATGGTCTGAGCCACAGTCAGCTCCTGGTCTTCTTTTTACTGACGGTATAGAGCTTCTCCATCTTTGGCTGCAGAGCATATAGTCAATCTGATTTCTGTGTTGACCGTCTGGTGATGTCCATGTATAGAGCCGTCTCTTGGGTTGTTGGAAAAGAGTGTTTGCTATGAGCATCATATTCTCTTGACAAAATTCTATCAGCCTATGCCCTGCTTCATTTTGTACTCCAAGGCCAAACTTGCCTGTTATTCCAGTTATCTTTTGGCTTCCTACTTTAGCATTCCAATCCCCCATGATGATAAGGACATCATTTTTTGGTGTTAGTTCTATAAGGTGCTGTAGGGCTTCATAGAACCGGTCAATTTCATCCTCTTCAGCACTGGTGGTTGGGGCATAGACTTGGACTACTGTGATATTGAATGGTTTGCCTTGGATTCGAACTGAGATCATTCTGTCATTTTGGGGATTGTATCCCAGTATTGCTTTTCCTACTCTTTTATTGACTATGAAGGCTACTCCATTTCTTCTGAGGGATTCTTGCCCGCAGTAGTATACCTGATGGTCATCTGAATTAAATTCACCCATTCCTGACCATTTTAGTTCGCTGATACCTAAGATGTCAATGTTCAGTCTTGTCATCTCTTGTTTGACTACGTCCAGCTTTCCTTGATTCATAGATCTTACATTCCAAGTTCCTATGGAGAAAAGATCTTTACAGCATCGGACTTTCCTTTCACCACCAGACATATCCACAGCTGAGCGTCCTTTCAGCTTTGTCCCAGTTGCTTCATTCTTTCTGGCGCTACTAGTACTAGCCCTCTGCTCTTCCCCAGTAGCATATTGGACGCCTTCCGACCTGAGGGGCTCATCTTCCAGCGTCATATCATTTTGCCTTTTGATACTGTCCATAGGGCTTTCATGGCAAAGATACTGGAGTGGGTTGCCATTTCTTTCTCAAGTGGATCATGTTTTGTCAGAACTCTCTGCTATGACCTTTCCATCTTGGGTGGCCCTGCACAGCATAACTCATAGCTTCATTGAATTACGCAAGCCCCTTCGCCACAACAAGGCAGTAATCCATGAAGGGGTTCATTAAACTAGACATACCCAATTCCAGCAACCATTCCTTATATGTTTTAGCCTCCAGTCCTCTAATCATCTTTGTTGCTCTTCTCTGTACTCTTTCTAGAGTCTCAACATCTTTTTTACATTGTGGTGACCAAAACTGGATGCAGTATTCCAAGTGTGGTCTTCCCAAGCATTGTAAAGTGGTATTAACACTTCACGTAATCTTGATTCTATCCCTCTGTTAAAATAGCCTGTGTTGGCACTGTTGGCTTTTTTGGCAGCTGCAGCACACTGCTGGCTCATATTTAAGTGATTGTCCACTAGGACTCCAAGATGCCTCTCACAGTTACTACTATTGAGCAAGGTACCACCTATACTATACCTGTGCATTTGATTTTCTTGCCTAAATGTAGAACCTTACTTTTTTCACCATTGAATTTCATTTTGTTAGATAGCGTCCAATGTTCAAGTTTGTCAAGATCCTTCTGTATCTTAAGCCTATCTTCTGGAGTGTTGACTATTCCTGCCAGCTTGGTGTCATCTGCAAATTTGATAAGTTCCTCATTTATCCCCTCATCCAAATCATTGATGAAGATGTTGAAAAGCACTAGATACAGAACAGAGCCCTTGTGCACCCTACTACACACTTCCCTCCATGTAGACGCAGTTCCATTAAGGACCACACATTGAGTACGGCTGGTCAGGCAGCTACGAATCCATCTGGTGGGGAGGCTGTCTAACTCACATTTTTCAATCTTATCATGTAGTAGGTTGTGGTCTACTTTATCAAATGCCTTACTTGAAGTCCAAGTAAATTATATCCACAGTATTCCTCTGGTCTACTAATTTTGTCATTTGATGAAAGAATGCAATAAGATTTGTCTGGCATGATCTGTTTTTGACAAACCCATGTAGGCTTTTGGTAATGACTTTGTTTGCCTCTAGGTGTTTGCTGATTTGTTGCTTGATTATCTTTTCTAGAATCTTCCCAGGTGTTGAGGTCAGGCTGATAGGTCTGTAATTTCCTGGATCCATTTTTTTTCCTGAACATGGGAACTACATCAGCTCTTTTCCAGTCCTCTGGTCCTCCCCAGTGCTCCAGGATCTTTGAAAGATATTTTAGTGGTTCTGAGATCACATCTGCCAGTTCTTTCAGAACTTTGGGGTATAATCCATCTGGTCCTGGTGATTTGAACTCATCTAGGGTGGACAGGTGCTCACTTACCATTTTCTTGCCTATCTTAAATTGTGTTTCTAATCTGTTTTTTACGGTACTGTTTTTGATAGGTTGGACTGTTTTTCCCCTTTGTGTAAAGATGGATGCAAAAAATGAGTTAAATAGTTCTGCTTTCTCCCTGTTGCTTGTCAACCTCTTTCCACTTTCCCCCACTAATGGACCAATCATTTCCTTAACTTTTTTCTTGTTTTTTACACATTGAAAGAAGCTTTTTTTGTTATTTTTGAATTTGGTCGCAAGTCTTAGTTCATTTTGAGCCTTAGCTTTCCTCACTTCATCTTTGTGGGATTGGGCTATTTGCTGATATTCTGCCTCAGTTATGTGCCGCTCTTTCCACTTTTTATACTTGTCCTTTTTGTCTTTCAACTTATCAGAGAGTTCTTTATGCAGCATGCTGGTTTCTTTTGAGAGCTGTTATTTTTCTTTTTCATTGGTATGCTTTAATTTCATTTCCTTTACCACAGTTAATGCATTCAGCAGCCAACTTCAACTCTACATTACATAAACATTCCATTACTCAAAGGTATTGATTTTATTATGTGTTTTATCCAAATCAACAAATGCATAAGAAAAAAACATAAAAACCTTTTTCTGGAATTTTAATATCTTAGTGACTTCCTGAAAAGCAAATATCTTCATCAACTTTCCAGTAGAAACCCACACTGCAGCATTTTTGCTCATTGTCATCTCTTGTACCCTTTTCAGACCCACTTAACAAACAAACCCCATATAAAAAAACAAACAAAAACCCCATATAGTGTGTGCGTTCAATCTTTTTGACTTTCCCTTTGAAGAGGAAAAGAATTACAGCTTTTTGGCATGTTTTTTCTTGGACTCTAACAATAGCAATAGCATTTAGTCTTTTGTACTGCCCCATTCTGCTTTACACTTTCTGGCATATTGCCCCCAACAATCTGGGTTTTCATTTTACTGATTTTGGAAAATCAACCTTGAGCCCCATTAGGATCAAACTCCCAGCTGTGGGCAGAATTTGCCTGCAATATTGGATTTTAACCACTGTGCCACCAGGGTGCATATACTTCTACAGTATTCATTTTGTTCATTGTTGGCACTCTCATACAGATCCATTAAATATTCCTTCCTGCATTCACTCACCCCAGTTTATGCTTTTATTTATTCATTTACTAATTTGCTTGCTTGCACTGTTGGTTAACCATCTCAGTCAAAGACCTTGAGGGGGATTACACAAAATAAAAATAGAACAAAATGAACCACTACAATATTAAAATGAGCCATTAGAACAGAAGAGTTGTAAGACACATACTCCATAGGTACCCATCATGATTTTGATCAGTTGAGGAATGCTGTTTAGTAAGACAGAGAAGGAGAAGACTAGGTTACCAGTCTTGGTCATATCCAAGCAGTGATCTCTGCTAAGGGTAAGTACAATATTAATTTAGACACAAGTTGGACAGTATACCATGAGTACAACCAAAACCCAGTTTCCTCTGAATGTCATTTTGTGCAAGGTAGGATCCCTACTGTAGAGCAACCTTCATAGAATCATAGTGTTGCAAGGGATTGTATCATTTATTTTAATCCCCTGCTCAGTAGTGGAGCTAATGGACTATCTCATGCCATTTTGTGCAAGCTAGGATTTCTTCTCTAGAAAATACTGTCATAGAATCATAGTGTTAGAATGGACTCATGCTCAGCGTTGGATCAAATGGACCATCTCTGACAGATTATCAAGCCTCTTTGAAGACCTTCAGCGAAGGATAATTCATCAGTTCATGTGGCAGTTTGTTCTTCTGTTTGAAAGTTTATATAGTCAGGATTTTTGTCTTTTTTCTTTATAATTTTAAATCCATTCCCTTTCAGCAACCCTTCAAATATTGAAGACTGCTATCTCATTTCTCCTCACTCATTCCTTCTGTAAATTAAATATATCCATATCCTGTAGCCATTCTTCACTGGGCTTTCAAATCAACAAGCTGTTGCCCACATCCCACTAACTAGGAAACACAAGTACAAGAAGCAATCTATTGCAACTCTTGAATTTTGAAGGAGATGGGATGGGAATTGTGAGAACAGTTATTTTAGTGCTTCTGGAAAACCTCAGGTTGTAGAAGATAGTTTTGGAATTTTTGATAATCTCTCTCTCTCTCTCTGTCACAAACACACACACACACACACAGAGAGAGAGAGAGAGAGAGAGAGAGAGAGAGAGAGAGAGAGAGAGAGAGAGAGAGAGAGAGAGAGAGAGAGAGAGAGAGAGAGAGAGAGAGAGAGAGAGATGGTTGTCAAAAACTCTATTTACCTGAATTTAAAAGTTTATAGCCTAAAAAGGCAATCAGTCTCATACTTTGCTGACACACCATGATCCTTCTTAATAACCCTTTTATCATGTAATAGCAACTTGTAGAAACAAATTTAGAGAATTCTTTTCCTTATCATTTTGCATAAGGAATATAATATAAACCATGTCATCAGCATTGGTTATCAGGAGTAATACTAGATGACCATTCTGTACCATTAAGACTTGGCAAAATTTTCATATAAATTGAAAGTAAACCATTCTAAGCCATTTCTGAAAATATTCTTATTTTATAAAAAGACTGGTCTCAGGGCTTCTATAGTTTTGCACAAAAATATTATCTTATTGTGGAGAAAGTGTGACTTGGATAGACTTTTATCAGTCAGGGGAAAAGCAATCTGTTTCCTCAACATATTATAGCCATATTTAGAGGAAGATGGAATGAGGAATGAGAACAACCTGAGCAACAAACTTCTGAATACAATGTCCTTAGCTATATTACAGTTTCACTGTTATAAGTGGAACAAATTCATTGTTAGTGCTATTAGTGAGGATAAAAATACTCATTTATTTTGACAGGTGTCTAAAATATGCAATTTCATTTATTAGGCTTTGAATATTAGTGTTTGATTTCTGTTTTCAACAGGCACTTTGGAATATATTATTGATAATTGTTTTTTTTTAATATAAAAGCTGCTCTGTGCTAAAATACCCAGCAAATTCAGGCCATACCAGGCTCAATCTTTAATTGAATTTACCATTTCTCTTCGCTCCCTAGGATTTTTCTTTAAAATATGCTTTGATTATCTTCTAGTTTGTATGCTGACAAGTAATTACTCACCCGACATCTAATAATAATATCTATTAATTGGATAAACTCCGCTGATCACCAGATTGTGGACCTGCTTTATGATTCTGCATGGAGCAGAAAAGGTACTTGCATTGTGATACTTCTGCTACTTGATGGAAGCAGAATCATCAAACTGAAAAAAATCATTTAGCCTAGTAACCTAGAACTAAGGAGAAATTTCTTGACAGTTAGAACAATTAATCAAGTTGCCTCCAGAAGATGGCAGATTCTGGAATACTGACACAGTACTGAGAGTGGGATCTGATTCATACACAATAACATGGTATTATCTCCTTTGATTTGGAAATTTCTCCTGATGCAATATATGTGTTTGCCTTTTCTGTAGTTCCACATCACACTGCTAACTCATATTCAGTTTGCCATCACAAATAGTCAGATACCTCTTTTTAAATTAAAAGCCCCATTTTGGTACTGCTCTCTGTTAAATTTCATTCAGTTACCTTTAGTTCACTGTGATCCATCAAGGCCGTGTTGCACTTTATTTCTGTCTTCTGGGGCATTAAATATTTCATTCCTTTTCATGACATCTACAGATCTTATAAGCATTATCTCCAGGTTTTAATTCAAGTCATTCATAAATACAGTGACAAGTACAGGAACCAGAAATGATCATTATGATGCCATCCTGCCTATATTTAAATTTGTTAATCGGATGATACAGTGTCTTATATCTTATATTTTGCTGTAATTCAGATGTAAGATTCCACAATCCACTAAGGAAGCTAACAGGCCATAATACAGCATAAAATCATATATGAGAAGCCCACATTGAATTCTGAAAATTATTAGTCTACAAACTGATCACTTATGATCTTGTATCTTCAAGAGAGTGATGTCCAACTCACTGACCTGAATTCCTACTGATCATTGTATCTCCATGTCTCTTATAAAGATAGAAACATTTGCCATCATATAGAGTCCAAAGTTTGAGCTTGACTACTCAAAAATTGTAGTGTTAAGTATTGTGGGTAGACCGATCAGGAACAGATGACATGACACCGGGTCAGTGCTCAGATTTATTGTGGATGGAACCGGCAGAGTCTCCACAGCTCAGCTCCTTTAAATACTGTTGCCGGCAAGCCGGCGACCAATCCACATCCTAAAAGCGTTTCGCCAGAATGGCCTGACCAATAGGACGGGAGTTACGACGCCACCTGTTGTTGCCGGGTGTTACACAGCTGATGCCCAGCTGAGCTGTCTGTTTAACAATTAACACTCAATATATAACATGTAGCATTATCCAATTACTTCCCTCTAAAATTCTTGCACTGTCACCTTCCTCGACTAAAGTCTTCCATATTGGTTAATATGAAGTCACTGATTTTTTAAATATGTTTGCCTTATGAAAGAGAAAATTGTCACTATGTTAGGAATTTCCTGGAATGACCATGCTTGGAAGAGTTTCTGTTCCAACAGATATAAGTAATCGAAATGACCTGACTCTATTTCTGCATACATATTTGAAAAAAAACATCTGCTACTTACTAAGTTCAAAAGTAATGTTAGAAAATATTACTTCACAAAAAGAGTAGTGGAAGCTTAGAATTGGGAAGTGGATCAATCATCAGTAACTGAGTTTAAATATGCTTGGGATAACACATGTGCATCATTCAACATTTTTTTAAAAAACAAAACCCTCAAAGGGAAGACTTGATGGACCACTGGGTCTTTTTTGCCATCAGTTTTCTATGATTCCAGTTTCTGGGCACTGTCCTTCATGGTCATTTTGGCTTGGATGCAGGACTGACTAACCACTTGCTTTCATCAGAGGCATCTGCCTACATACAGTAATGCCTGACTTTTGAAAAGAAAAAAACAGTAGATTTGTCTGTTAAATAAAGTTGGTTGATTAGTTTAAATTGCAAAAATGAACACTGGCTGGCTCTCATACTAAGACCATACTTTTTACTCTTTTTACTACTTTATGGGGTGGGATATAAAAATTCTGCCTAGTCCAACCTAATTTTGTCATTATCCTTTCTCTTTAAGAATAAAAATTGGATTCATGCATACTATTAAGCCATTATTTGCTTTTACCTTTTTTATAGAATTAAAATATTTTGCAGAAATTCATTAAAACCATTAAAGTTAAAATGCTGCATTTCTTTGTTGCCATCTAGTGGTTATCCAGATCTTTGCAGCTTTTCAACTCAGATATGCTGTGCCTGTTTCTACTTAAGGGAGAATCCTGTAGATAAAAAATCCTATAGAAAACCAGTCCTGGTTGTTTTTCCATTATTTTCAAACCATTTTCTGTCTCCTTTTGTGGAGTAGCTTGAAAGAGGCAAAAGGCAAACCAACAGAAAACTAGAAATATCATGTTCCTACTGACACCAACATGATATGCTAAACCATGATTTCAAAGTAGCATACTGCCATAAAATGCAGCACAGTCCACATGGTATGGTCAAAAAAGGCAAAAGGCAATCACAATGATACGATTGAAGCCCTGCCTGTTTTTTATGTGGCTTTGGTCACATGATTGTGTCAACCATCTTGACTTTCATGACCACATCTTGTGGACAACCCTGATTCATATTTATTTATTTATTTATTTATTTATTTATTTATTTATTTATTTATTTATTTATTAATTTTATTTGTATACCGCCCTTCTCCCGAAGGACTCAGGGCGGTGAACAGGGCAGTACATGTTAAAAGACAAAATACAAAAATTAAAAAAGATTAAACAAAATGCCCACAACATATTGTGAACTTTAAGGTGAAATGTGAGATATACAATGAATTATGAATAATTAATAGATACATTGACCCTGCTTGCATTTTTGATAATCCCAAAGTCAACCAACAGCATTACATCTTAACAGGGCCTAGGCTAATTAAGTGTTAGAGGTATCTTTGCTCAACATGTTTTTTTAAAGAATGTTTTCATAATAACAGCTGCGAATTGCACTGGCTTATTCTCTTGATATTTCTCTGTTTCAAAACATACTCAGTTATTCTACAAAAGTACCTATTTATTTTAAGGTACAAAAAGAGTAAAAACTTTCAGTTAATTCCTGAATGTATCTAAGGAGCGGAATGGATCATTTTTGTGCAAATATCCACTGTTCAGAAATCTGAAATAGCTTGTTGAAATACTACAAGGGCAGCTGTTGAATTTCAGGATAATATAGAAATGTCTAACATATAAAGTAGTTTGCTTTCTACTTGAGGGATTTATGTCTATAAAATACATTAATAGAATATATTCATATTGTTTTCTCATTTGTTTTATGTTTCATTTTCTTTTGGAAACAATTTGAATCCAAATGCCTATTAACATACTACTTCATTATTTATTTGGAGGATTATGTGCTACTTACATTTCAAGTAGTCCTGGCAGTCAGTGGAGAGAGCAATAATTTCAAGCACTGCAGTGGCACTATTTCAACTTCCTTCAGCTGTCAGCAGCAAAACATACAAATCTAGGTTCTTTCTACTTTGGTTGGTTTCTCTGCTTTTTTTCTACAGTGGTTTATCTCAGAGGTCTCCAACCTTGGAACTTTAAGACTTGTGGACTTCAGGCTGGCTGAGGAATTCTGGGGGTTGAAGTCCACAAGTCTTAAAGTTGCCAAGGTTGGGGACCCCTGGTTTATCTTATTAAGTTTAGTGATTTTATATATAGGAAATAAGCTTTTAAGAACAAAGTAGAGCTTTTTAGATTATTAAATGTGTTAACTTTTGTAAAAAAGACAATAACTAAATCATCCTTGTTCACTGATGAATGGATTATACACAACTTATAATGCATAAATTAGTTTAAAAGAACTAGTGAGAGATAAATATTTTCACATACATTGTGGCTAAAGACCTGAAAAGAATAATGACTATAGCATACATACAGCAAATTTACTGCAAAATATGAACTTTAAAAGAATGCAGTTTGCATCTGGAATGTGATCATTTTAATTAACTACAGTATGTCAATGCACAGTGGGATGTGTTATTATCTTTCAAATTATTTTAGCTGTTATTTGCCAGGGAGTTATTTTTAGAGCAACCATACATTTATTTATTTATGAGATTTTTATCCTACTTTTAAACATATTACTTAAGGCAGAGAACATATCTTATACTAATGCGAGTTTCATGGATGCATTAGACTTAAACATTTCATATGCAGACTTCAGTATGCTTGGAACGTGGCTCAGGTTTCCAAAGAGAAACAAACTCACTTGGGATTCCAGGAACAAAATTTTATTAAAATAAAGCTTTTGCAAAAGCTGGTGGACTTAACTCATGAAGGAGAAAAAGCCACACCCATAATTTTTAAAAGCACATATTTATATCCTCACATGAAGCTGGTTCCTCCCCACCCCTATCGCACTCAACAGCCCAGGCTAATCTGAAGCGCCTAAACAGAATACATTTTGTTCATACCCTTCCAGGAAAAAGCCCCTTTAACCATAACCTTTTGCTGGCATAAGCTCTATCTTTATTTTTGTGTTTCCTCTGCTTGCGGTTATGTCTAGCTTCTGTTGATCTACTTATACTGTATGTACCACAACAGCTATCTTGCATGTGCCAAAGCTCCTACTATTAAAAGCTTAAGTTATTCCATTTTATAATTGTTAAACTCACTCCTTAAATTTTAGCTAACATTATTAAGATTAAATTTCATACTATGTATATATATATATATATATATATATATATATATATATATATATATATATATATATATATATATATATATATATATATATATATATATATATATATATATATATATATATATATATATATATATATATATATATATATATATATATATATATATATATTACAAGTATCCTTGTTTAGAAGTTCTTCTATATAAGTATTAATGGCCATGTTTAATGCTGTTAAATAAGATTCTATTGAAATTTCAGCCAGATTAATGTAATAATGTATTTATGTGAATAAGACAATTAAACATTTGGGAAAACCACAACAAGGTTTTCTACCAGTAACAGCAATTTGACAATGGACATGATTACTCAGAGACTTCTTTTACTTCACTTGCAAATGATTATCATCATTATTACCATTATAATCTTCCATATGCTGGCAGAACAAGGGCATGATCAGATTGTTGGAAAAATCACATAGTAACTGTCACATAACTGACAATCTTTTTTCCCCAAAACCCACAAAATTACTTTTCTAGAAATAATTCATTTTTTTAAACAATTGGTATTTCTAAACTTTGGAAACATATTTACACACTGCATGACAAAATCTTATGAAGAATAAATGAAAAACATATAAAAACAAATCTTGAGAATTGTAGTGCTTTACATCTGTGCAGAAAATTGAAAATCTACACTAAGGCACTAGAGTGGTTCTTAATTGAGGATTACCTGTTTGGTTTTACTCAGATTAGATGTGAAATAGCATTCATTCTTTGGAGTATATGTTTTATTAATAATTTTAAGGCTTTCACAAATTATATGCCTACTTAAAATATCCATTTTATTCTTATGGTATA
This sequence comes from Vipera berus, assembly GCF_964194415.1. NCBI lineage: Eukaryota > Metazoa > Chordata > Lepidosauria > Squamata > Viperidae > Vipera > Vipera berus. Next base: position 178,877,878 of record NC_138204.1, on the reverse strand, counting down.
ATGAATATGTATCCCTGGAAAAAACATCCTGTGGGAAAGAACATGATTGATTTATCATTTTCCCACTTCAAATGGGCCCCAAATGGGTACATCTGCTGGATTATGAGACTTGTTAGCATGTCGTTAACTGATTTAGCTGAGCTGCTTCTGACATTTGCAAAGTTACTCACAAATTCCACAAAGCAACAGAGAAACGTCATTGATGAAGCAAGAGCAAGCTAAAGATAAGAATGACTATTTTGCTGGTTTCATAGGAGTAAAGTTAAATTTTGCATTAATATTGGTCACTGAGAAACTCACACTAGGTTTCTTGTGTCCTCTGAAAATCTGTTCTTGTGGCATTTCTTCCCTTGTGCCATAGGGCAATTTCATTTCCTGATTCTATTATAGACTAAGTGGCCACCTGAACCTCCCAATGAACTTGTTCTATTGTGTTTTTCTATTTTTAATCTTGAAAGAGTAAACACATTTCTCATCAGATGTGTTACAGACTGCTATACATTGTAGAGATTTATGAAGGTGCCACAGGGTTATTACACAGCCATTCATTTATAAATAAGCATCCATTCTGAAAGGAAGCCAGAAATGAGCATTTTCCATCATTTCAAAAATCTATATTAAAAAAACGATGCACTTTTTTATGGCACCAACAGCTCTATTGCTGTAATTTGGACTTCATGCTTTGTAATGCCTAGACATTTTCAGAACTAATGTATGATTTGGGTATATCCCATCCTCCACCCCAAAAGAGAGAAGAAGATGCATTAGATCCTCAGGAACTTAGGTTGCAGACAGGAAGGCAAAAATGACTGTTTTAATATTCATTTATAAAATGCAGACTGCACTTTGCTGCCTTGCTCACTATGCACATTATACTTCAAATAAATACTGCTTCAAAACCTGTGGTGAACTTTATTATAAAATAACTATTTTGACATTTTTCCAAACAATGAAATTTCAGCTGAATACTTTGAAAAAGTATCTTATGTTCTAGAGTTCATAAATAATGTAATCAAATCAAATCTTTATGCACAGACCAGCAAAAGCAGGCTGGGGTTTAGTCACTTAAAAAGCATAGAAGATACATGAGAGTTGAAAAAATATGAAAAACTAGAAGATATAAAATATTTACGTATTAAACCAGAAAGTATGTATGAAAAACAAGTGTCCAACGGAACTTTAAAAAAAAGAGGGGGTAGGAACATTAGATGGTATAGAAGTATAAGGAAGCATAAAGATTAGTTTGTGGAAGACTACAGTTATCAAATTACAGAGCACTTGTAGGTTGTCCTGCCATATAATTGTTGGTTTAATGATGGTTCAAAATTACAATGGCCTGTACTCATACTGATAACCTTTACATCACCCCCAGTCAGATGATCACATCTGGGGCACTTATAACTGCCTTGCATTTATGACTGGTTATAGTGTCCTGAGGTTGCATAGTCATGATTTGCAACATTTTTGCCCTGTATACAATAGGTATTTATGCAGTGAGGGTGAGATGAGGCTGGTATGAATGCATCTGTAATGCAGACATGGAGAAGCCCATTTTCACAAGGGCATTGTCTCTCCTGGTAAGGAATCTTCCTTATATTGGCCTTCAAGGACAGTTGAGGGGAGGGCAAGCCATTGTGCCAGAGTAAAAGCCCTCCATTATTTAGGTACTTTGAGTTCAGTTAAATATGGCATAGTGGAAGCAGAATACTTGACGGATTCATTGACAATAAAGGGCGGGACACTCTGTGTCCGTTATATGTTGTTTAACAAGTGCTTTGGCCAGAGCATATCCCATGCTTAGTAGAAGACCTGAAGAGAAATCTAAAGATGACATTTTATTGCCTGATTCCATTTGGATTGAAAAATGGGGGGAAGGCCAAGGGGAAAAAAAGGATACTCCGATAGTTGAGTATGGTCACTCACACTCTAGCCTCTCCTTTTATGAGGTCTGTCTCTAGACCTGAGGTGGCTTTATAAGGGCACATTTTGATATTTAAAGGGCTGGTCTTATAAATTTGGAGTGTACAAGTTTTAATGGCACAAAATTGGAGAAGGGGCCTAGCTGTTGTGCTATTGGCTTGGCTTCAGATTAATTTGAGTGCTGCAGGTATGTGTTGACCACTTCTTGTCTTAAGGAATTTAAGGATGGAAGATGAGAGCCTCTATGCAATGTAGTCTCTGTGGGCTTTCCTACTGACCAGCAGCATGAAGAATTTGAAACAGGAAACCTTCTTAGTTTTGTGACCATCTATTTTCCAGGAGTGGCTCTTGGGCCTTTCGGTAAATGCCATGATTTTACTGCTATTAAACATTACAATTAAGATTAAAAACTAATATAAATGAGAAAAAAATATAGAAAATATAGAATATAGAAAAAAAATAAAAAATAGAAAGTATAGAAAATTAAAAAAATAGAAAAGAAAAAAATAAGAATATATTAGAGAAAAGGAATATATAAAGAAGTGACTATTAATCAGCAAAAGACTGTATTTTCATGTTAATACCATGTTTCATTGTGACCCCACATACTGAAGGACTTAAAACAGTGGGCAATCTGATTCATTTCAAATATTTTGGACTAATTTTATCCAGATTGCATGGCCAAGGGCAAGAGATTATAGCTGCTACAGTCCAAGACATCTGGAGGAAATAGGTTTATTAACCTTATTTTAGCGTCTGTTCATAGACTGATTATATTGTTGCTAACATGGAATGAGATGAAACTGATAACTTGCATATGTTGAGGAGATCCAACCTTTACAACTCTCAGTTGCAGCTAACTAGCAATATCTCTCTTCATTTAATCTTCATTACTTGATACTTCCGTTAAAATACTTAATAAAATTAGCAGTGTAATTTGGAACATTAAAGCAATTTGAAAGTAAACAGTAAAGATCTAGGCCAGACATGTCAAACTCGCAATGTCACATGACCTCACATGACGTATCGGAGCTTTTTCCCCATTGCCAGCAATGGGGTGGGCGCAGTTTCCTGGTGACATGTCTGGCCCGTGGGCCAGCAGTTTGACACCCCTGATCTAGGCCAATTTAACAGTTCTTAGATATGTTCTCAGATGCATATATCTCTTCTGAAGAAGTGTAAACAAAGTATAAAGATGGCCACACTTGTTTTAAGATGGGAATATTTACATGCCATGTATGTTGTTCCCAGATGTTTTCAGAAAATGACTTAAAAACTAGAAGACACCTGGGATTTATTTTGTTTGTAATGTCCTCCCCCACCCAAATGTAAACATTTAGGTTTGTTATCATTTACTGTAGTAGTTTCATCACATAGAGTCAAAACATACATCAATGTAATCAATACAGTCTTTGCTATGCATTTAATTTGGAATTTCAGATGGAAAAATATCTTCTTTGTCAATGAGAATGCAAAGCAGAATTTCTGGTTGGAAAAAAGGCTGCAAATTTTTTTGATAAGTCAATTGCTCTTCTTGAATCAGTTCTATAACTAGCAATGCCATTGGAATATCAGCATTTCTCTCTTGCAGGAGAGAACAATACTTTTTCAATTAATACCACATTTCATTATGGGATTATCTATGAAGCTACATTTATATGTGAAGATAACAATTAGCAGAGACATAGCCAAATGCAGGAGGGAATTAAATTCCAATTTTCCAGCAGCCAAACTAATGAACTTACTTCCTATGATATCTGATATTAGTTTGGGGAGATAAGGGTAGTTCAATCATCAGATAACTGATGGACCCTATTGGGTTTCAGAGAGCACTTGTGATTTTCTTTGAGAATCTAATGGGAGGTTTGGCCAGGCCTTGATTGCAGCCTGAAATAGGTGGGAGTCTGAGGCCTTGGAATGGATTGGTCCTATTCAGCCTTTCTGTTTGTACCAATTATGCTGCCTGAGCAGCAACAGGAAATGAAAGGCAAGAAGTGATTTTTGGACCATGCTTGAAAAAGGGCAAAGACTGAATCTGATCGAACATGGATAAGAGTCCATATTCAGGTCCACTTCATAGTGTTAACATTGCAATTTCTCTACCCTTACTGCATCCTCCAATTTATGCCTGGCAGCATTGACGAAGGGCATAATCTTGTGATGTTACACGATTACATACAGATGATACCCAAGTGTACATTTTGACTCCAGGCTGCTCAGCAGAAGCAATCAATATACTGGCACAGTGTCCAGAGACTGTTAGAGTCTGGATGGGGTGAAACAAACTTTGGCTCAGCCCTGACAAGACTGAATGAGTGTGGCTCTTTGGGTCCCTTTGCTTTTCACCTTTGGTCTTGGATGGGGTTGTACTTCCCCACTTGAAAATTGAGTGCAACTTGTGAGTAGTTTTGGACTCACAACTGCTTCTGGAAGAGTAGGTAATAGCTGTGGCCATGAGGGTCTTTGCATGAGGACCCTTACACACATGTTGTGGGTAAGTTGTGCTCTTTCCTCAACCTTAAGACAGTCATCTTGTAATTGGATTACTGCATTCTGTTCTACATAGCACTGCCCTTGAAGATAATCTGGAAGCTACAGCTAGTTCAGAATGCAGTAGCGCAAGCAGTAATAGCACTTCTTGTAATTTCTGTGTGCCATCACTGCTACATGAGTTGCATTAGTTGCAAATCAGCTTCCTTCTGCAATTCAATGTACTGATCATTACTTGCAAAGCCCTTCATGGCATAGGTGATAGTTATCAAAAGGATGGCTAATCTTCAGTTGGATTTGCCCATGTAGCACATCTGGTATATTCAAGCAGAGTGGGCACACTCCAGTTTCCCTTAATTAAATTGTTTCTAGGAACTGTTTCTGAAATGAAATATCCTGGGGAACTGGATAAACAATGAAAATTTGAAAATCAATATTTTATTGAAGCTTTATTCTAGCAAAGATGTATAAATAGCTGAAACAGCAGTGGAAATGTCTAGAGCATTACTAAAAAAAGGAGAAAGAATAAATCCACCCATTTTGTGTAAAAGCCTTTATTCAGGATTACTTTGTGACAGTGAGAGTGGCCAAATGTAATTATCACGCCTGCAGACAGCTGACTTGGTGTTTCTTAGGAAGGAAGGAGCCAGAGAGCATCTTCAGGGTTTTTGTGAGGACTATTTGTGAGGACAATTTGAGGTTTCTATCATAAAAAGTCACTTGGATTTGCTCTGAGCCAGATTCTAGCTGTGTATTTCTGATGAAACTGGCAGAGGAATGGTCTAGCTAGGTTTTCTGGGAAGACTTTGAGCCTGTATGTTCTGAAAAATCTGGGTTGTTTTTAAATAACTTGGTAGATCAGAGCTGAAAGTCAAGTCCACAAGAATTCTAAAACTATTTTTATTGAGATTGGCCATGCAGTAATAATTGAATCTTGCAAATCTGATTGTCCTGTACCTCTTCCTCTTGAGTTTCCTGAATAAGGGAGACATCTGTCTGAGCTGCTTCCAAATGTTATCTTGTGGATTTAAAAATAATAGAGCCTGCATATCTCTGCCATACCTTCCTTTCTGACTGTAAGTGTGGTTTCTTGTCAAATAGATCTATGTCCCTCCTGTTTTGGTCAAGGCCTCCTGGAAATAATATAGGGTTGAGTACAGGTAGGAGTAAATTCATATGAATTCGGAATGAGGAAATGGACCCACCTTTATTTAAAGAAATAGCAATAGCACTTAGACTTATATACAGCTTCACAGTGCTTTGCAGCCCTCTCTAAGCGGTTTACAGAGTCAGCATATTGCCCCCAACAATCTGGGTCTGCATTTTACCAACCTTGGAAGGATGGCTGAGTCAAACTTGAGCAGCTCAGAATTGTATTCCTGGAGTGAGCAGTGAGTTAGCCTGCAGTACTGCATTCTAACCACTGCGCTCTGTAGTGAGATGGTAATCAATGTCTGGATCCAGCAACTGGAAAATTTCTGACTATGTAGCTTCCAATTAGCTATTTAGGAATTCTTCAGCAGTACGTGGAAAACAGGAACAGATCTTACAGTTATCTTTCTAATATATGTTTCTGTGGCTTAAAATCTGGATGACATTGTCCCAGCAATTTCATGGAGATGGTAAATAATATAAATACAAAATGAAATTTTGTCAAGCCAAATTCCAAGGAGCAAAGCAGAAACATCTTCTGAATTTTTGTTCCTGAAGATGTCAAAATTGTTGCCTAATATGCAATACATGGCATGGGGAAACAAAGGCAATATCTGCAAAATATCACAGGGATGTAGCATTTCTCTTTACTATAAAATTTCAAATATCCATTTAGTATTCTTCAGGAAGCACAATGTTAGTTATAATGAATCTTGTTAAAATATCTGCATTTCATTGGAAAATTTGCACAAAACAAGCTATTCAGATACTGTAATACTATTTTCAGTTACAGTATCTTTTGTTCCTCATGTCTGCTGAAAATAATAACAAAGCAAAATATAGGGTTCATGGAATAAATCAGTAAATAACCTTTGTCCTTGGAAGTGTTGCAAATTATTTTCAATGAACTATATATTTCAATAATATCTAGTTAAGATTTTATTATGACATTTTAGACTAATGTATGATGTACTGCTTCAGCTATGTTTTCAAAAAACATTACCATGAGTGAGATTTTCACATTAACTACAATTGCAGAAATGACTGATGTTCAAATCTAAAGACAATTTCTGTCATTATTAAACTTCATTATAAAATAACATATGTGGGTGAAATGGTGGTTTGATGCCTTCGTAATTTGCTCTACCTTTCCCAATGTACTTTTCGGTTACATTAACTGAATCATTTCATCATATGGATACAAAGATGAGAGAAAAGAACAAAAACACACCCATTAACTGAAGCACTGCAAATGTGCATAGTTAATGGAAACCATTTTGGCATATTGTATTTGATTCCATAGTGTATCTACTCAAACAATTTCAGTGGCATATTAAAACAAAATGCTGCATTGTGCTTTTCACTAAGAATGAAAGTAATAGACTTCAAAATTAGCTTTCAGCTGAAATTGTTAGAAATGAAAAAAATGTTTTTACCTTAGGAAAAAAAAGCTAATGTCAATGAAGAGAAGAAATAGACTGGAATAAAAATTTCAGCATACACGGATCGTGCATTTTTTCTCAAAGAACAAGCATTACATCCATTAGCTTAAGTATGAATACTCAAGCATTTGTTCAAAAATAATTAATACACTGATTTTCTAACAATAAACTGATTTTTGTAGAATATCATATTAACTAATTTAATTGTGTTACTTTTACCGAAAAAAGGGAAAGACTGAATTTAAGATCATCCGTTTTGTTTTCCAAATAGACAGCAAGAAATTCCATATTTTTAGTGAAGCTAAGTTAATCCATTTTAAATTTGAATTATTGGGTTTTTATTTCAGATACATTTGAATTTTTTACTGGAACCAAAAATTAACTGCATTTGACAGTCATATACTTCCAAGTTCCACATACTGTATGTCATCATTCTAATTCTCTTATGCATAAATGTTTTATATAATTTTTAACTTAAAGCTTGTTTTTTAAAATATCAGATGAATTAGGGGATGCAGAATTATTATTTTTGATTTACTATACAATGGAATGTTCATAAGATAGATGGGCTGTAAATTTGTGCTGATTTTTCATTGCAACCAAAAATTTAAATTATTTTTGTTTGTCTCATTCATATCAATTGCTGAATTGCTAGTGAATCCAGGGGACATTTGCTTTCATTAATATACAGCAAGCAATCAGTGGAAAAACTAGCAATAATACTTTGAGATGTGGTTTTTGGAGACCTCTGGACAAAGAAGATGCATATATATACATACAGATGATACCACTCTAATGGCAGAAAGTGAAGAAGAACTAAAGAACCTCTTGTTGCAGGTGAAGGAGAGTGCAAAAGTTGGGTTAAAACTTAACATTAAGAAAACCAAGATCATGGCATCCGGCCCTCTCAGTTCCTGGCAAATAGATGGGGAAGAAATGGAGGTAGTGACAGATTTTATTTTCCTGGGCTTCAAGATCACTGCAGATGGGGAGAAATTAAAAGACACTTGCTCTTGGGGAGGAAAGTAATGGCAAATCTAGACAGCACACTAAAAAGCAGAGATATCACCCTGTCAACAAAAGTGCGGATAGTCAAGGCTATGGTCTTCCCAGTTGTAATGTATGGCTGTTAAAGTTGGACCATAAGAAAGGCTGTCACCCTCTAATACAAAGTTATATAAAAATAACTATGAAAAACTATGGGGTAAAATTCAAAAAGAAATGGAGAGTTGGGAAAAATTGCAATTGTCTTTGTTGGGAAGAATCGCAGCAGTGAAAATGAATGTCCTGCCTAAATTTTTATTCTTATTTCAAATGATACCGGTTCTTAAGAAAGATTCTAATTTGGAAGAATGGCAACGGGGTATCAATAAATTTGTTTGGGCAGGGAAAAGGCCACGAGTTAAACTTAAGATTATGCAGGATACTCGTGAAAGAGGTGGTCTTAAAATGCCCAATCTTAAATTATATTATGAAGCTGCTGCGTTAGCAGGGATAAGTGATTGGATTAATTTGACACAAGAGAGATTATTAAATCTTGAGGGCCACGACTTGTTATTTGGCTGGCATGCATATTTGTTGTATGATAAGAAGGTAGATAATGTGTTTAAAGTGCATATTTTAAGACAGGCATTGTTGAGAGTTTGGAAGAAGTATAGATACAAGTTAGATTGTAAGATACCATTGTGGGCAATTCCAAAACACGCAATAGAAAACATAAATGTTGGTTTCAAACATGACGTGACTACGTATAAGGAGATCTTAAGCTTGGAAAGAAGTGTATGGTGTTTAAAATCGTATAATTTCTTGCGAGATGAGAAGATTGTTCAAACTTGGTTTCAATATACTCAATTACGGGCCAGGTGGAAAGAAGATCAGAAAACTGGTTTTGCAATGACTGATGAAAATTTGATAAAGCAAATTAGAAATCAGGGTCCAGCACATATCAAACGGATATATCTTGCATTGATAGAAATTGATTCAGAAACAGAATTGGTTAAAGACTGTATGATAAAATGGGCCCAGAACATCCAAGAAGTTATTACAATGGATACGTGGGAAAAGATCTGGGTGAGGAACGTAAAATTTACACAAGCTCAAAACTTAAGAGAGAACTTTTATAAAATGTTTTATAGATGGCATTTAGATCCTAAAAAGCTTGCAAGTATGTATCCGAACTATCAGCCAAAATGCTGGAGGTGTGGTGGTGAAGATGCAACATATTTTCACATATGGTGGACTTGTAAAAAGGTCAAGGCTTTTTGGATAAAAATTTGGTGGAATATGCAGAAGATCTTCAAGCAAAAGATAAAGTTTTGTCCGCAATTCTTTTTGTTGGGTATAATTACAGATGCTACTGTTGTGGACACTAAGTTGATGTTAAATTTAGTTACAGCAGCAAGACTTTTAATAGGTCAGTATTGGAAGAAGGAGGAACTGCCGACTATAGAAGAATGGACTTTAAAGGTTTCTGACCTGGCAGAAATGGCAAAGATTTCGGCTTATTTGAAAGATCATTCGCAAGAACGTTATATTATGGAGTGGAAAAAATGGATTGAATATATCCAGAAGAAATACGGGACTAAAAAGTTTCATTTAGCATTTGAATAAGTCTTCCTTTCTATTTTCTTTTTTCTTTTTTTTTATATGTAATATTAATATTGCTTGTAGTTATTTTATATGAGCTAGAGAGTGATAGATTTAAGAATTTATTGTTGGTAGCATATGGATGTTTATGATTGTTCTTTGTTTTTATACCCTGTACTTAGCTCTGGGAAGTCGGGGGGGTAGGGGGGAAAGGGGGGGTAGGGGTAGGGAGGGATAGGGTGGGGAGGGGGAGGGGGGATTGTTAAAGTTAAAATGTATTTTAAAACTTTTCAATAAAAAAAAGAAAGAAAGGCTGAGAGCGAAAGAATTGAGGCCTTTGAACTATGGTGCTGGAGAAGACTCCTGCGAGTTCCTTGGACTGCAAGGCGATCAAACCGGTCAGTCCTAGAGGAAATCAACCCTGAATGCTCTTTAGAAGTCCAGATCCTGAAGTTGAAACTCAAATACTTTGGCCACCTAATGAGAAGGAAGGACTCACTGGAGAAGAGCCTAATGCTGGGAAAGATTGAGGGCAATAGAAGAAGGGGATGACAGAGAATGAGGTGGCTGGATGGAGTCACTGAAGCAGTAGGCGTGAACTTAAATGTACTCCAGAAGATGGTAAAGGACAGAAGGCCTGGAGAAATGTTGTCCATGGGGCCGCGATGGTATCATGACTAGGAGATAGGATATCAAATCAGCTGAGCTTGTGCAATGATATATTTGATTTTCTTTCATGTTCAGTTTAATATTGTTATGGATGGTGTGAGGACACCTTGGAATTGAAAGCCTTGATCCATTTGCTATTGCCTAGTTGAATTTCCCCATCCCACAGAGCTTAACTAGGGTGGAACTGGTACAACTCACGTCATCTCCAGTTTGGATGCCTCAGGATCCTAATACCCACAATAGAAATTCCTGTATTTAGTTCTATCTTGTTCCAATGGATTCTTCTTGGCCAGAATGTTCTTAGTTGGTCTTTATGTTGCTACTTGCCTCTTTTTCTTGCTTATACTTTCATTATTAGGATGGCTAGATGATTTTAGAAACTGGACCCTCAAGGGAACTAAATGTTTTAAGTAGAAGAAAAAAGAATGCATGCCTGATGTCAAATTAATACTGGGACTTACAAATGGACATCAGCACTGTATAAACACTGTATGTTTCATTACCTAGTTTGGTAATGAAACATCTGCAAGAAAACAAACAAGCTCAGAGAGCACCAAGGATCCTTCATTTCAACCCTTAAATACAAATACGTTCCTCTATCAGTGTTGCAAAACATTATAACATTGGAAATATTTAAGGAGATCTTTGAAAAATTGAGCCAGAGGTTAACAATTACAATATCAGCACTGTCAGTAATGATGTCTGCTTTTATATATGTTAAGATGTTAATGAAGGAATGACAAACATCTGACAAGATAAAGTATAGAATGGGAAACAACAAATGATACACCAAGAGAATGATCTGGAAAAGGATTCTTTACTTAATGTACAACAGAAACTGTCTGAAGTTTAAAAATTAAAAGGGAAATACACATAACAAATGGAAAGAATGACCTTAAAATGTTTTTCCCCCATTTCTTATTAAAGAGGCTTGTTAAAGCCTTGAAGAAATCTCTGCAGTGGGATAAAGAAGAATTAAAGAGAACTTAACCCTATAACAGTATTTGATTGTATTAAAGATTAGAAGAACAAAGAATATAATGTTGCTTTATTTGATCAATGTTAAAATGAGACTTTTTCTGGCAACCCTTCAGGGACTTCTTGCTGACACCTGGATTAAAAAAATGATGTTTTTATGGATTTGCTTTTAGGTAAGGGATGGGATATGAAATAAGGAGATATCTGTTTAAAGTTGATCTCTCAACAGTGAAACATGGGTGAAGAGGACCCAGCAGCACTTGCATTTTCTGTGTCATATGAGAAGAGCACATCTTCCTTCCCCTTGTCCTGGATGATTGAGAGTATCTTATTGTATTGTATTACTCTTTGGCTTGGAAGTATTATTGCTTTGGATTGGAAGGCTGTGCAGGATGGTGGAAAAGATTATTGGAAGTTCACTTCCTTCTACCCAGGACATGACATATAAGTGCTGCTTGACCAGGGTCTGCAGTATTTTCAGGGACTTTATATATCCTCTCATGACTAGTTTCAATTGTTGCCTTCTGGGAGGAAGCTTTGTGGTATCCGAAGCAGAACAACTAGATTCTGTAATAGTTTTATACCATATACTATCAACCTTGTTAACTCACAAGACTTTTTTCTGCTATGTATTCAAAATGGACTGTGGTTAATATATGTACTATATATCTCTCTCATCTCTTTATCTCTATCTCTATCTCTCTCTGTCTGTCTGTGTATCTATATATCAAGAGCAGAATTTCATCATAATGTGTGCCATTATGTATACAGGAAAATGACCATAAAGTTTATCTTATCTGTTTAAGCTTATGGAAATGAAGAGTTATTAAATTTCTTTGGAATTGTGATGAAGGTCAGAAGATACTTCCTTTTCTTTTTCTTTATAATATTTCTTCCTTTTCTTCTTTCTTCTTTGCACTTTTGATTCTTTTTTTTTCATTCTCTTCTACCTAAATTTAGTTTGCATTATTGTAATTATAATTAATAATAAAAATTGTATTAAAAATTAAATAAAGAACAACAGTCCTCTTAATTGGAGTATAGCAATGATTGCCTGTCCAGGGTCTCTTTATGTCTTCTGCCACTATTAAATAAGAAGATGAGTTTGAAAAGCAATGGAAATCAAGAGAAGGATATGAAAGAAAAAGGATAAGCCATGTGGAAATGAAATACATAGTTTCAGATATAAATGTTGATTCTGAGAAAGGGAGTGTGTGCTTAAGGCAAAGACCTTTTAAAACTAATCCTGTACAATATTGTGTGTCCGTTGTATTCTTAATGAATTTAATCTCTAGTATCTCTGAGGCAGACTGCTTATTGTAATATTACTGGGTAATGCATTGCTGTTTTGCAATTTGAAATAACCTTAAGCAGACATGTTTTAGAAAAAGAAAATGCTGCTTTTAAAACATAAGTATGAGAATGATAACAATATAATTTTATTTTTAAGGTTGCTATACAATCTGCCATTCTTTGCTTTATAAATCTTTAGAAGATTATGCAAACACAATTCACATTTAAATGTGGATTGAGAAAGAAAATCCTGATCAAAATTAATCTAGGTTTCCAATTCCTCAGTGTTTCCATGGTTTCAATGGAGGAAAATTCTCTGTAGATACCAAATAAAGTTTCATGTCACAGGGCTGAAAAGATAATTTCTGTTAAATAAATTTTTGTATGAAGCTGTTAGTGACCTGGAACACAGTTAAAAAATAAATATGCCATCCTCAGATTTGTGGGATAATGAGCAGCCTTTCCTTACTCAAGAAATATAAACATTAATATAGTCTCTGGAGAAAAGAATTAAAATAAATCAATTAACCTTTTGATATAGTGAACAAACACTATGTTGGAACTGTCAGACTATTAGAATGTAACTCTACATTTAGCAATAATTAGGAAGCTCATGAGCAATACCTACATAATGTTGAAAGCAAACTTGAACTAACCAAAAAAAAAATAAATCTCTCCAAAACACCCAAATCTTTTTTCAAATTTTGCAAAGTATATGTTTACTTGGCAAACTTGCATATTCATATCTTCACTAAACAAACCAGTTACATATATACAGTGCAAATATTAATTTAGCTCTACTAATCATAACTTAAAAGAAGGTAATTTTCTCGAGCCTTTTTTTAAAATAATGGTAAAATCACAGGTACTCTTCTTAAAATACTTGAATAACAACTTGGGTAAATTCCCTTGATAAAGTGAAATCTGCACTGAAATCATTACCCCATGTTCCCCGGGTTCCCCAGTGGTTAAAATACTGTATTGTAGGCTAATTCTGCTGACTGCCAGCAGTTTGATTCTTACTGGCTCAAAGTTGATGTCTATCCTTCAGAGGTCAGTAACACGAGGACCCAAATTGTTGGGGGCAATATGCTGCCTCTGTAAACTACTTAGAGAGGGCTGTAAAGCACTGTGAAGTGGTATATAAATCTTATTGCTATTGTTATTGTGCTTTTTAATGAATTCAAATGCAATCCTCTGTTATGGGAATTGGATCCAGACAAACTTAGCTGAAATTAGTGGGAGTTAAGAGATGACTAATTTTCAGTGGTGGGATTCAGCCAGTTCGCACCACTTTGGCAGAACCGGTAGCTAATTTTTTGTTGCCCAGGCCCAGAAAGGATTTCCAGAAGCGGCATCCACACAGACGACCGGTTGTTCACATATTTGAATCCTATCACTGCTAACTTTAGTATATCATCTCCTACTATGATCCTTGTCTGGATTTGGGGAGTGACTGGATGAAGGCCAATAAACTGAAACTGACGACAGATGAGAACAACCCTATGAGATGGTGGTTCTCAAGTTCAGATATTTCTAGATGAACTGCAGTGCTCCAGCGGTTACTTACTCAGGAGTGCTACTTAACTTATTAATGTAACTTGGTAATTAAGAAAGAAAGAAAATCTTCTTTGAATTGAATTTGGCTCTGGAGAAAGTGTTAGCAATAAATTTGGCTTTGTTAGCTTCAATTATTTGTGAGTTAAAAATAATCTGACTGGTATTGTTCATATTGTTGTTACCTCCCACTTAAAGTACAGCTTTAGGAAAATGAAGGAAAAGTGTTAACCAGCTGATTATCGCCACCAGGATTAAACCAGTACATCCAGGTGGATTCACTTTTGCATTCATTCTAAAATAACCACTCTTGTAATGTTTTCACCTCAATTCAAATTGTAGGTACTTGGTTTTAAAGCCATATTTTGGGATCCAGTGATATGAAAAAAATATCTCTTCTAAAACAGTCTGCTTGTGCTTTATGATCAGGAGAAGCTCTTCCCCCAGTACTGTTCTTACTTGATATGATTTGTTTCCAAGGAGATGTCTTTTCAAAATTGTGTAAAGTTATTCCTTGGTGATGCAACTGTTGATAAAATAAACTGTTGATAAAATAAACAGTTGCTAAAGCTGTTGATAAAATAAACATATGTATATTTAGCTGAGGACCCAGATTGTTGGGGGCAATTAAGCTGACTTTGTAATAATGCCGCTTGGGGTGTGTGTGAAAGCCCTAATAAGCAGGCATATACATAGAATGAAGGCTACTGCTAAGCTTGTAAGCCGCCCTGAGTCTTCGGAGAAGGGCGGGATATAAATGGAATTAAAATAAATAAAAATAAATAAGTCAAGACTTTATCAGGGTTTTATCTTACTGTTTTATGAAGGCTGAATATCATTTCATTAAGAAATTCAGAGAGGTTTCATAATATCTGCTTTTAAGTAGAACTTCTTACCATAGTATTTTTCTACATCTTCCTGTTTCTTTCTCTACTGTGTTTATATATTGTAATTAGATTATAAAATGGAATAAAGGGATTTTTCATAGTAAAAAAAGAAGCTGCTAGTGCTGCTGCTGGTGGGGAGGCCACCCAGAAATGAAAAAAGGGGATTGGAAAATCTGATGGGTGTGGATTTGTGGGTGCAAAGACACATTTGGAGACCAAGGAATAAAGGACAGACTTGGAATTCTGGCTGGCTCAGAGACCAAATCTGAAAAAAATATGGCTACAATACAGAAAATGAACTACTTCACATAGAAAAGTGACCCGAGAAAATAAATATGAGTTAGTGATATGAAGAGAGATGGATTACTTGAAAGAAAGGGCTTGACAGAAAGATTACTCATTAATCAGGCAGCTGAAGAGGAAGAAATCTAAGAGACAAACAATGGGACTGAAACCAAGGGTCGGAGGGTAGTGACTGGAAGATCTAATCAGCCAAACTGGGTTTGGATTGGGATCAGCAGGAAGAAGTCATGATGTAGAAATTTGCAAGGCAGTTGTGGCTAAGTACCCCTGCCAAGGGAAGAGGTGGATACAGATAGTTCTCACTTACCAATGGCCTTGTTCAGTAACTTTCAAATTATGAGAGTACTAAAAATAACTTTATGATGAATGCCCACAGAATACAGTCAATATGCATTGTCCTGTGCCCAACCTGTTGTTTTTTTCCTTCCCACCCTTGCAGATTGGAGGAATGGATTGCAAAGTAGCAAGAAGGCACACAATAGGGAATATACCAGGCTGTTAGTGTACTGTGTAGTGTGCTTGTGGTTGCTGGTGCCAATACATTGCTTTCAATGGGTAGTTCCTACTGTGTGCTTGCTTACTTTCACTGTATGCCTGCTTACTCTCTTGTAATTCTTTCCTCTCCAATGAATGTAAATACAAACATTTATTCCTTTCTTACTAATTATTTCTCTGCTGGAATGAGCAGGGTTATAGGGAAAAGAAAAGCACAATTGTAGTCACTTAGGAACCGCTTCATTTAGTGATGGAGTTGCTGATACTAATCGTGATAGTTAAACCAGGGCTATCTATATATTATGTCATTGAAAATGTAGGGTCTGTTGGTTAAGATGGGTGAGGGAGATGATATCTAAGTCTCTATTCACCAAGAATTCAATGACTGTGTCAAGTAATTTGTGCATTTATTAATTTGTGCATTTGTGTAAATGTAGTTGTAGATCTGCAGGTTAAGTGGGATTGTTCTTTAACTAGGGCATTGTGCACACCGAAGTAAATGAAATGGTTTAGGATTTATTGGATTCGGTGCTGGTAAGGATGTCCCTTAGTACTTCTTGCTGGGGGAACAGTTGTTCAGCAGGCTTTGTTGAAGGGACTTTGGATAGGATTTAAAAAATAAACAGCTGGGACTCAATGGCAGGGAAATTACCTTCATAAGTTTCTCAAACTCAGGACTAGATGCTGGTGGGAGAGGGGCCTGAGGAGCTACTGAAAAAAAACTTGCTGGTCTAAATCTGTATGAGAAAGGACTGAAGTTGGGTTTTGAGATAGTAAGTTGACCCTGTCCCCATCCCCATCGTGAAATATCACTGCTGCTGAAACAATGATCACAATTCAACAAAAGATGATTGAAACTGTTATAGAGCAATTACTAGGTAGTGTGCTATACTGCATAGGCACAATTAAGATACAAATACTAGGATATCCAAAGACCTACACACAATTTATAACTGGCAGTAGCAGCCCTATGCTTCCCAGGAATATTATAACTTTATTTAAGTAAAGCTTGATGTCAGATTCTATTCTTTAATGAGTTTTCAAATGATTTGAAAGAAATAACAAGAAAAAAAAGATGCTAGAACCATAACTTAGGCTTATGCACCTTAACTGCTAAGCTTGTAAGCCTCCCTGAGTCTTCGGAGAAGGGCGGGATATAAATGGAATTTTAAAAAAATAAAAATAAAAAAAACTTTCAAAGGACAGAAAGAAAAGCAGATACAAATGCTTGTTAATAAACATGGTTTCAGTAATTCAGAGGTCCTTAAACTCATGAATACTTCAAAAGATAATGGAATCATCAAGACTATTTGCCCTTGATTCTGAATACAATTAGATTTTTCTACAGTGGAGATTAAAGATGTTATGACCATCTGTCTTTTTCTATTCAGTCCTCTCTGTGTGGGGCCTGCACCTCACTCTTCAGGATATTATTTAGTTATGTCCCTAATTGGTTTCAAGCAAATTGCATAACTCCCCAGATGTGGATGTTTTATGTATAGGTTCTTAAGCATAACTATAAACTAGTTTTAATTTAGCTTTTAGCCCGGTCCCCATATTCTCTTTTAGTCTCTGAAAAGTTTAACACCTTGTTGTTTCATTAAAAATGATAAATAAAACCCTGTGGCATTTGGCAACTGATTCCCAGTGACATTATGGAAGTACCGTGTCAATTTACTGCATCTGAGTATCCCAAAAGCTTATTGTGACTGTAAACTGTGAAGTAAATTCCATGAAAGTCAACAACAGCTTTTCCAATGGTCATTTGACACAATTTGAGCCTCTAAAAGAGATGTAGGATTGGAGTGTTATGATTTAGAGAGAAAAAGAAAAATGTAAGCTGTTAAATAAAGGGTTCTTTGGCACAGGAATGAAGACGAGGTAACTGAGTACAGGGAAACTCATATTTTATTTCGTGCAGAATCTGTACTGGCAAATGGCTGCAACTAGCCGCAATATATAGTCTAGCCCCTAGGTGGCAGCCAATAGGTTTGAAGCAACAATTGCCACCTAGGGATAGCCAATTATAGCACTGGAGACTTGTAGTCTGGGTTGCTGGAGAGCCGTTAGCTGCTCCAGCAACCCACGTGATATTACTAATGAGCCCAGTACATAACACCCCTCCCCTCTTAGATCAGACAATATTAACACAATTAGTCTCGATGCAATTATCAAGACTCACACTAAATAAAAAATAACCCATATAGGTTACAACGTTATTAAACAACGTCTGAATGAATAGGCTTCAAAGATAGCACATTTAGACAGTTATAGCACTAGTTTCTGTGGTATAGGTTACAATGTTATTAAACAACGTCTGAATGAATAGGCTTCAAAGATAGCACATTTAGACAGTTATAGCACTAGTTTCTGTAGTATAGTGGCATACAGCAATACAATATTATAGCTCTTTATTTTACGATGTAATCAGCAAGATATGAAGGAGGCTTGTGTGCCCTAGTGGAACATCTTGGAGTTCCACTCACTTTGTGGCCTACCAGCTTACCCAGTGGGCTGGGTAGACTTGTGTCCCTTTGTGCTCCAGAGTCAAGGGGATTATATGCTCTCAGGCTGGCCTCTCCAGGTTGGCCCACCCCAGAGTCAGACTGATCAGCAGAATAGGCACAGCGGTTTCTGAAGTTCGGATGGCTTGTTCCTTCAGGGGATCCACGTTGCATTCCAGGACTCCCCCCTTCTCCCTCTGGTTCCCCCTCAGTTATGATGGAAAAATCTAGAGAGTCCATGTAAGGGCTGGCTTGGCTGCAAGTTTGAGGACCTTGGGAGGGACTTATAACACAGTCCTCACTTAGTGGCTGTTCTGGAAACCGTTTCCTGAGCTGATCAATGTGTTGTCTGACAACTCGCCCTCCCTCCAACCCCACTTCATAAGATAGGGGTCCGGATGCCTTGGTAATTTGACCAGGAACCCACAGATTCCCATGACCATAGTTCCTGGCCCAAACCCAATCGCCCATGTGCAGGCCCCTCAGGGGCTTTGGTCGAGAGGCTTCTGCTGCCACTCTATCTGGATGCAACCTGTCTAGTTTAGTGATCAATCACCTCCCCCAACGTAGTTCTGCAGGTCTTTTGCCTGTAGCAGTGCAGGGCGTAGAGTGCTGGCAGAGTAGAAAATCTGCCAATCTGTGATGCTTGTCACCTGTGACAATGCGCTTGAGTGATTCCTTCGTTGTCCTCACCATGCGTTCAGCTTGACCATTAGAAGATGGATGAAAAGGCACAGACATTGCATGTCTGATGAGATTAGCTCTAAGGAAGGCCTGAAATTCAGCAGTAGTGAATTGGGCCCCATTGTCTGAAACTAAGACATCTGGCAACCCATGTGTGGCAAAGAGTTTTCTCAGCACCTGGATGGTCCTAGCAGTAGTCATGTTAGGAACTGGAATTACTTCCAGCCATTTGTAGTGGCTATCCACTACTATAAGGAAGAGCTGTCCCTGAAAGGGCCCAGCGTAGTCTATGTGAATCCTATACCAGGGAGTGTGCATTTCCTCCCACCTGTGGATTGGAGCCTGTGGCATTTCAGGCCTAGATTGCTGGCATGTATAACAACCATGGACTTGTGCCTCAATGTCCTTATCAAGGACAGGCCACCAAAGGTAGCTTCTAGCTAAAGCTTTCATTCTGACAATGCCTGGATGGCCTTCATGTAATGACTGTAAAACCCTGTCTCTTAGGGAAGTGGGAATTATGACTCTGTTTCCCCATAGAATGCACCCATTGTGGGTGGACAACTAATGCCTTCTGACAAAATAGTTTTGAAATTCAGAACCTGGGCTTTTATCCAACCAGCCAGTGTATACCCATGACAATACTCTACTAAGTATTTTATCTGTGGCAGTTTCAGCAGCAATGTCCCCCGCATGGAGGGGAAATTCAGGTATGTCCTGTATGGACAGTATTCTAGCAGCTGGAGCCGGATCTGGTTCCATTACTGGCAGTGGTAGTCTGCTGAGGCCATCAGCATGGCCCATTTCTTTGCCCGGTTTGTGAATCAATTTAAAGGTGTATGCAGATAGAAAAATAGACCATCTCAGCATTCTTGGAGAAAGTATGTGGGGGGTTTGTTTGTCTGTTGTGAAAAGTCCCAACAGAGGTTTGTGGTCTGTAAAGATCGTGAAGTCCCTGCCATATAGTCATGGAATATTTTTATTCCAGCAACGATGGCTAGGGCCTCTTTTTCAATCTGAGCATAGTTGCGCTCAGCAGAGGACAATGTCGTTGAGTAAAATGCTATAGTGACCTGTGTTCCATTTTTTTCTACGTGGCTTAAAACTGCCCCCACCCCATATGGAGATGCATCACATACAAGACATACTGGTTTAGACTATGTAGTGAGTTACAGTGGACTTTTCTGACAATAGTGCTTTTAAGTCCTGGAAACTTTTTTCATGTAAGCTAGTCCATTTCCATGGAGCTTTCTTATCTAGAAGCCTGTGGAGGGGCTCTGCTAGTGCGGCCTTATGATGTAGAAATGTGTGATAGAAGTTTAGGAGGCCCAAGAATGCTTGTAGCTCTCCTTTGGATTTGGGCATAGGAGCCATTTTAATGGCCTTCACTTTAGAATTGGCAGGGTGAATACCGTTAGCATCAATTCAGAAACCCAGGAATTCTGTTGAAGGAACTCCAATACTACCCTTGCTCTTTTTAAATTTGAGGCCTGCTTCACAAAGCCTCTGCAAAACAGCCCTGAGCATACTGGCTAACACTTCTGGGGATTCCCCTGCAATAAGAACATCATCAAAATAAGGGCAGACACCCTGAATACCCTTAAGTACACGATCCATGATTCCCTGGAAAATGTCCGGTGCAACACTGACTCCAAACTGTAAGCGTTTAACTTTGAAAGCCCCCCTGTGAGTCACGATCGTCTGAGCCGCAGCTGTGGCCTCATCAATCAGCAATTGCTGATTGGTCTGTGCTAAATCAAGTTTAGCAAAAATAGTACCCCCTTTCAAGGAGGCTAAAATGTGGTTGACCGCTGGGACCGGGTAAGCGTGTTGCTTGAGAGCTTTATTTAGTGTGCATTGATAGTCAGCGCAAATGTGAATTTCCCCGTTGGTTTTAAGTGGAGTGACTATAGGAGTTTCCCACTCCCCACCATCAACCGGCTGTAACACACCCTGTTCTACAAGCTTATCAATTTCTGAATCAATTTTACGTTTTAAGGCAAAGGGGACCCTGTGAGGCTTAATCCTGATTGGAACTACGTTAGGATCTAGCTTAAATGAAATAGGCGGGCCTGTGTATGTGCCTAGGGTTGAATCAAAAACATCTGCATAGTCCTCACATACTGACACAAGGTTTGCAGTTTGTGTCTGGTTTATGCCAGTAATCTGAATACCTAAGGCATCAAATCAATTAAGTCCAATGAGACTCGTTCTCTGGCCCCCTACTACAATGACATCCAGGTGCCCAAAAACCTCCTTAAATTTTACAGTCAAAGTGGCTTCTCCCTTAACTTTAACTTGAGCGTTTTGAAAATCGGTTAGGATTATATCTGAGGGCCTTAGTTTGACCCAATTGTTACTGCGCCTACACACTAAATTAAAAGTGTCTTGAGAAATGATTGAGACTGCAGAACCAGAGTCCAATTCCATCTTACATGGAACTCCTTGTAGCTCTACCAAGAGCCTGAGTTTGGGTTTGAGGGGGTGTCGAGCCCCGGTGCAGCACACGCTTCTACGGCTTCTGAAAAACCCCACACTAACTGGACCCTGGGCCCCAGTACCTCTCCTAGTCGGTTCTTCCGACAGGTATTTGGGTGGCCGGTCTCTCTGGCGGGCTCTGCAAACCACTGCGATGTGGCCTGTCCTTCCACAAGCTCTGCATGTGGCTGATCGGAATCTGCAATCGGCACAAAAATGGTTGCCGCCGCACCCCTTACATCTAGGTAAGAGATTTTCTTGCTGCAGGCTGTTTTGGTGTCACGCGTTGGATTGCTTTTGGAGTCTGTTGATTTATGGCTCTTCTTCCTCGAAAGATTCATCGGTGCATTTGGCGTCCTCAAGGTGGACCATTTCTTCAAACTTTGTTGTTTTGGCAGGCTGTACTGTTTGAACTGCACCCCCAGCGTCTTTGTCAGCCATCACTTCATCTTGCACTTCAGAAAATGTTACGTTTGGTCTAGCAAAGAGTCTCTGCTGAAACGTTCTGTCCCATAGGCTGCAGATGAGCCGATCTCGTAGTCGCTCTTCTAAATTTGAAAATTTGCAAAGGGGTGCGGCCTGCCTCAGGCCCGCTATGAACTCCGAAGCTGATTCCCCGGGTTGCTGCAATCTTTGGTCAAACTTGAACCACCAAGCCATTTCAGACATCCTGGGCTGGAAATGTCTGGTTAGCTTCTTTTTGAGGTCTGCGTAGGAGACTGCTTCAATCGGAGTCAGCGCGAAAAGGTTCTCGGCCAAATCAAAGTTTGCTGGGCCCACACACAGAGTAGAGTTGGGGCCTTCAGCCCTTCTTCCGCGATCTGATTTGCCCTGAAGTAGTTCTTTACGTGGGACAAATAGGATGGCCATTCTTCCAGGTGCTTCACATCGAATTCTTGAAGTTTCCTGACCTTCGGCATTCTTTCTTTGCTGGTTCCTGCATTTCCTTCCGAATCCTGCTTCCAGGCTCAGGGAATGAGTCCACTGAGCATGAGGTCACTAGCGTAGCTTGCTAGCCGACCTTGAGAGAGGGGGGGAATGCCTTTTCCCTCCAGTGGGTGCTGCCTTTCCCTCATAGACTTCAACTCCTTTTTTCAGTGAAGCAGGATCCCACCCTCGTCGCCAATGTTAAATAGCGGGTTCTTTGGCATAGGAATGAAGATGAGGTAACTGAGTACAGGGAAACTCATATTTTATTTTGTGCAGAATCTGTACTGGCAAATGGCTGCAACTAGCCGCAATATATAGTCTAGCCCCTAGGTGGCAGCCAATAGGCTTGAAGCATACATTGCCACCTAGGGATAGCCAATTATAGCACTGGAGACTTGTAGTCTGGGTTGCTGGAGAGCCGTTAGCTGCTCCAGCAACCCACATGATATTACTAATGAGCCCAGTACATAACATAAGCTACTTGCTTTATTTATGTATATCTTCATGTTTGGTGAAGGAATGATATTACACTAAATACCACAATAAGGATAGGAAGAAAGCATATTTCATCAAAGAAATGTAATTTTAAGAAGAGACTGGACAACCATTTGTCTGAAATGGTATAGGGTTTCCTGCCTGAACAGGGCATTGGACTAGAAGACCTCAAGGGTGCCTTCCGACTCTACTACTACTACTACTACTACTACTACTAATGGCTTATTTTAAAAAAGTGTTCACACAATATATCTGAAGAACAGTTGCAAAAAATGTTTAGTTTTATAATTTAAAATTTCTATAGAACATTAGAACAGAACAGAACAGAATAGAATATGGAAGGGACCTTGGAAGTCTTCTAGTCCAGCCCTCTGCTCAAGCAGGAGAACCTATACCATCTCAGACAAGTGACTGTCTAGACTCTTCTTAAAAATCTCCAGTGATGGAGCACCCATGATTTCTGGAGGCAAGCTGTTCCACTGGTTAATTGTCCTCACTGTCAGGAAGTTTCTCCTTAATTCTTAATTGATTTTTTCTTTGATCAGTTTCCAGCCATTGTTTCTTGTCCTGCCCTCTGGTGCTTTGGTGAATAACATGACCCCCTCTTCTTTGTGGCAGCCCCTCAAATACTGGAATAATGCTATCATGTCTCCCCTATTTCTTCTTTTCTTTAGACTAGCCAAACCCAAGTCCTGCAGCTGTTCTTTGTATGTTTTAGTCTCCAGGCCTTTGATCATCTTAGTTGCTCTTCTCTGAACTTTTTCCAAACTCTCAACATCTTTATTGTGATATGGTGACCTATCACAAAATGCAAAATATGTTCCTTAAATTATCAGTTTTCTTGGACATTTTAGATTTTAAAGTATATAAATGTGTAAATACTATTCATGGAGAGTGTTTAATATTAGAATGCTGAAAATTCTTTTTTCATTTCAGCCTGTTGTAAATAAATTGAAACTTTACAGTAGGTTTTTGTCAGATTCCCTGAAAGACAATTTTATTTTCTAGCACATCCTAGACTGACAGCCAGAAACTGTTCTGCACCACCTCAGTACAAACAAAATTAGCTTCTCACAATATTTTTGCAGATGTTAAAGGTCATTAATAGAATGAAACCAGATGACTAAAGCAATACATTTGGAATGATTGGGTTTTATTTTTCTCTCTAGCTTAAAGACACAGAGTCCCCTTTTCATAACTACTTGGCTGCATTTCAATTTTTCCCCAGTAATTTAATGGCTTCCAAAACCATGAAAGTAGAAGTGTTGCTATATGTATTTCTTGGCTTATATAATTTTGAGTGTGTGACAGTTCAGGGATTTTTACAGAGATAAATGTAACATTAACTATTCAAATGACTCCATGTTTCAGCAATTGCCCAATCTCTGTATTTTGACCAAGGTCAACTTTTGTCAATGATATAAACCAAGAGTATAAAGACTAGAATATTGCTAGTTGTAATATTAAAGGATAGTGCACAGTCCTTTAAAGAGACTTCTATTGATACAACTGTATTGTTTATTGCATCAACATTACTGGACTAATCATAGTCACATATTTTGCCATTGTGATCTGAAGCAAAAGCATGTATTTTAATCTACTAATTCCATGTGGATGCAGAACAAATAAAAGGAAGCTTCTCTTATAAGGTTTTCTTAATTTTTATCAGTCGAGATGGGTATTGTATTCATAAAAAGAAATATGTTTGCTTTCCACATCAAAAAGATTTTTGGAAAACATCTCATAGGGGCATTTATATTTTAAATTGTTTGTCAATAAAAGCTGACTTTAGCACTTTACTCAATAAACTATGACTTCATTTCAAATATCCCAATCAGTGCTCTAAAGATGGAAAAACACTAAATTAAAAATTACTCACTGATTTCCATAACACATTCTCAGCACTCCATGTATATTTTCCTTACTGTTACATATTTTTATATATTATTTTCTCTAATATACTTTTTCAAGATGATAATTACATATCAGTGTTCAGAGTTCTGCATATGAATCTGTTTTCTTAAATGATACTCCCCACCATTTTTAACACTCTACCTTTGGGAATCATGGGCCATATCCACACAGAGGCTTTGCCATGTTCTTCCTAGTCCTGGTGCTGAATGGAAAACATCTGGCATAAATCCTATTGCCCCTAATGCATGCATTTACTGCATCTCTGACAGTTGTCTACACAGCATTAATTTGCAACATTCTAAGAGCCCTGATTGTTGGTTCTCATGGCTGAAAGTTTAACCCCAGCAGCATAATCTATCTATGAAATGTTTCCCCCTCAGCATATAGAATATTCTGGTTACAATATGCACTGTATTCCTTCTCTTCTTTCTCTTCATATTGTTGGCTGACTGAACTTTTTGTTTTAATTTCTTGAAACTATTGGAAGCTATTAGCTTTGAGGGTTTTTTAAAAAAATTATTTTGGCTGCTGTGTGACAGTTCTCCAGATTTGTGGAACTGCTGGATAAATACTGTAGAAGAGCTGGAATTTGAAAAAGGATTTTAACAGAGTGAGTCAGTGAGGGAGTCGTAAACTACTTTAATGTAAAGAGAGCAAATGAACAACCAGGGTTCCTTGGAGCACAGACCACTAGGAAGGGGTTTTGTTGCCTGGAAAATTTATAGAGATACTAGTAAAAAGTCTTTACCGTTAAGACAGGCTGACCAACTGACCAGTCAATCAACCCATTTTAAAAAAAGGACCTGTGGAAATGCAGTTGTGGCCTTCCTCATAGCCAAAAGAGAATAGAGGGGAGAGAAAATAGGTCAGGTATTTGATAGAATACCAATGGAAACTAGGCGAAGAAATAGAAGATGCAAGTTTGTAACATAGAATATGTCAGTTAAGGCTGCCTCCCCCATGAGCATTGGCACACCTTTTATTTTCTGCACACAGTATTCCAGAGAAATAAGGAATAAAAACCACTTCCAGAGTATAACACTGAAGCCACCCTGGGGTTCTTGGCTATGGCTGGACAATGAGCTACAAGTGAAGGTGCCTAATGAACCTTTTTATATTGGGGAAAGAAGGATTTGTCCATAGCTTCAACTAATGATAAGATTTTTAGTAAACATTTTTTTACTTATTTTCAAGTCAAGATTGTAAAAATATTGAATTCTGTATTCAGTATCAAACTTTAAATCTCTGCAATTGTACAAGTGAGAGTTAATACACAACTTTTAAGGAGAAAGCTATGATTCAGCCGAGATCACTTTGAAACTATCTGAATCCCCTTCGGCTTACAAATATGACAGACTTTTATTGCTCTTTCATCTTCCATGTTCCTTCTATAAAAGAGGAAATTTTAGACCTGTATATTTAAGTTAAATCAACAGATGAAATTACTATCCCTGGTTTTCTCTTTAGAAACAGCAGCTGTCTGTACCATTTACCTGCAGTTATGATCTTACTCCATGAGGAACATATCCCGTATATGTTTAGGACTGTTAAACCAAGTTCCAGAGAAGCTTGTCTACATGTATATGGTGCATAGAATTAATGATTTCTCTCTCTTTTTTCTCCCCCCACCTCTTTATATATACTTTATGTATGAGGATAAAATTAACAAAATAAAATTTTAAAAAAATAAACATAGTTTAGAAAGAAAAAGAAAGAAATGGTTTGAGTGAAAAAAGTGTAAAGAGAGAAGAGAGAAAAAAAGTTATTAAAATGGCTTCCAATCTTAACTGCAGTTACAAATACAGTATATTTTACTGTAAGATTACAACATAATTCCCATCTTTCGCTAGTCTACCCTTTCTAACAATCAAACCCATAAATCATAATTTCATTTTTTTAGCAAAAAGTCCATAAGAGGTTTCCAATAGCTAATGTATATAGTTATTAGAATCAATGCTTCCTATTCAGAGACATGTAATCTCTTTCATCCCCAGTTCATACTGCAAATAGCAGTCTTTGAAAAACCAAAATGTGGGAAAAACTGGAATAGAGGAAACTGATAGAATGATCATTTTTTCCAACCATAAAGTATAGAGAATACATTAAAAATGCATAAATTCAAAGTATATAGAAAGGTTAGATAGAAAACAGAGAAATCAGATTTTTGAGTTTATGCATTCAGTATCTCTCTCACAGCTTATAAGAAATCTGAGAAGTTATATGTAGAGATGATTGATAGGAAATGTGAATAAAAGTACAGGAATTCTCCAAAGGTTTAAGAGGAGGGTGTTCCTTTCTCAGAAATCTGTGGTGGTTCCAGATTGCGGCGCTGGCAGATGTTCCAGGTGATTGCTCCTCCTACCATCTGGTTTTCTCTCGCCGGGGGACCCCTGAAAGGTGTTGAAAGTCGCCTTGGAGGGGCGACAAGCGGGTAAGAGGACCTCCCAATTGATCAAAGAAGGGCGGCAGCCCTTCCATTTGATCTGGAGCAGCTCTTTGGACCGATGGAGAAAAGATCGGCCACTCCCATGGCCCCTCACTAATGCCATTTCCAGCTGAGGCTAAACTTACAACTAAGCACTTGAAAGCACAGCGGAGGAACTGGGTGAGATCTGCCTTCTCCCTATCCCAAGTTTTTTTTTCTTTTCCTGTTAAAAGCCTTTTGAAACTGCTTCCCCCTGCAAGAAGAGAGGGAAGGGAACCTTTTCTTTCCCACCCTCTAAAATGGCAGTGTTTGAATACATAGGGACAAAAAAAACTGCAAAAATACAATTAACTAATTGTACTTACATCCCTCTCACATTTGGCGACCCAAAAAGCTCCTATCTTCATGGAAACTTGCTATTTTATGTATTTGACAAAAAAGAAAAAAAAAGACGAAGAAGAACCCAAATTGGATAAAAGCCTAGTCTTTCTGAAAAGGGTTTTAAATATCACTGGGGACATCTTGTGGTCAAGCTTGGTACAGCAAGTGAATATCCCCAGCAAATAGACAACTTAGACCAGACATGTCAAACACAAGGCCCGGGGGCCGGATCCGGCCCACGAAGTGGTTTCATGCGGCCCGCGAAGCCATCCTGGAAACAGTGAGGGAACAGCCCCCACTGCCTTGGCCCTGGCCCAGAGATCCTCCTTCTGCCAGAGACCCTCAGATCTGTCCCACTCCTGCCCAGGCCCCCATAGGCACCCTTGATGCCAACGATGTAGAGCTGGCCACGCCCACCCAGTAGGCCATATGCACTCTAGCCATGCCCACCCAGTAGGCCACGCCCACCCAGGCCATACCCACCTGGCCTCCTGAGGGCAACCGCAATGCTGATGCGGCCCTCAATGAAATTGAGTTTGACACCCCTGACTTAGACTTGTCCTTGGTACTATCTAAAAATAAAATAAAATAAAAAGCTGAAACAGCTGGGAGGTGAATTTGGCTTCTGAGAACTGTGGAGGTGAACATTTACTGAGTTTTGTTTAAAAATTAGCCTCCACTAAAGGACTATCTATAACTATTCCAGAAATAGAGGAGGACCAGCTACAAACTTCGATTGACTATAAGTTTATACTTGAAAAAATCCTTGAAGCTACTGAGATAATTAATTCCAGACTGAAAGATAAAGGCGCTAGCTTAAAACTATAAACTGAAACCCAGACTCCAATGAAAGAACTTACAATTCAGAAAACAACAAAAGCGGAAGGAATCAACGCTAAGACAGAAGACTTTAAGGAACAACAAGATATTGAAAAATCTAATACTCAAATCTTGATTGCATCTAAAGAACCTACAACTCAAAGTAACAGAAGTGGAAGAAAGTAATACCAAAATAGAGGATGCTAAATGTCAACAAGGACAGCTTATTGAAAACCTAGATAGCCAAGCAATAACTATAAAATTGGATACAACCTTCTACTTAAATTAGAAGAAACCAGAGGAAGAAAAAGACCAGAGCAAATTGAAGACAAAGATATTAGAACAAATACAGAGATTTGAACCACCAGGGCAACAACTTAATGATTACAAATGGTCTAGTTTTTCTGGAACATTGATGACTAGATGGTCTCCTTTGATTCAAGCAATATGTGCCAGAATGAAGGGAGACCTATCTGACAACCTAAAGGGATTGGTTTGGAAACCTGGTTGGCAGAAAAAAAAGCTAGAGTTAGGTTTAGAAAATGATCTACTAGAGAGTTATTAAAGGTTACTCTACTAGTAAGGTGTGATGTATTAGGATGAAAAATAGAAAATTTCTATGAAACAAAATCAGAATATGTTTATGTATGCACTATGTTTATTTTAGATATTATACCTCTTGTGTAGTGAAATAATGGAAATTTGGGTTATGGATATTATTATGGATGTTAAAGGTTAAATTTGAATACTCTAAAAATTAAGAATTAGGTAAAATTCAAAATAGAACATAGATATGTATAAGTAAAAATAAATTGATAAATGTAGGTTATTTTATTAGTAAGGTGTGATGTATTAGGATGAGAAATAGAAAATGTTTATGAAATAAAAGTAGAATTTACTCATATAAGTACTATGTGTATTCTAGATGTTATAATTCTTGTGTAGTTAAATAAGGGAAATTTGGGTTAGGGATGCTATTATGGATGTTACAGGTTAAACTTGAATACTATAACCAAAACTAAAAATTAGGTAAAATTCAAAAACAGGACATGGATATGTATAAGTAAAAATAGATTGATAAATGTTTTAACTGAGCTTGTTATTGTTATAAACTTACTAGTTTAAGCATGTTATATTAAATGTTAAGGGAAATAGAAAAGGATTTTTTGATAATGTAACCTAAGATATGTACTAAAAATTCTGTTATTGAGCTTTTGATTACCCAGTCACCATGATGCTTTCTAAATACTTGGATGTTAAATTGGAAAACTAATAAAACTTGTTACAAAAAAGAGAGAAATATGTGTACTGGGTATTGAGTTCTGTGTTTGCCAAGGGGAGGGAGATGGGGGTGTATATTGTTATTAATGAGACCACTCAAAAGGACTGATCCATAGATCTGAGGCCCTCTGGTTGAAACACTGCTTTACTGCCTTCCCTACTATGCAGTATCATTCTGCTACTGGGTTGCACTGATGAGTTAGTGGTGGAGTTCTAAGACATATGGTCCTTGGGGAATTTTGCCTGCCTCATGGAGACATTGAATTTGGGGTGGCATAGGAGCTAACAGCAACCATAAATCTGTCTCAGGTAATAGAGGGCCTGCCCCATATTAGGGGTAATGCATTAAATCTGGTTTTTGTTCAGGGCAGTTCCAATATGTTCTGGTGTTGGAGGACGTTACCATCAATAAGATGGCACAGAGAGATTATTCTTTGGTTTCTCTTGCTGGTGCCACCCATCCACTGTTTCATAAACCCATCCCAAGTGACTAATGGATCCTTCTCAGTTCCAAAAGGACAATCTGGTGGGCAGCTCAGCCAAAGCCTTGGTTGCAGTCTGGAAGAGGTGATTGAGTGAGACCTTGGAACATATTGCTGTTATGCAGCCTCTCTACATGCACTGATCCCAGGATGTATTCTGGTTTTCTAAGAAGTTCCAGGAGATAAATGATGCCTAGAGTGATGTTGGAGAAAAATAAAATATGTGTTCTGTTCCAGCCTACTACCAGCCCTGCAGAAAAGTCAGGGACAACCCCTTTACAAAAGGCAACAGGCTGGAAGTACACCCGCCAAATTTATTTACACAAAACATATCCCAAACAGAGCAAACTGAGCAAAACAAAATACGAACCACTAAAACAGAAGCTGCTCAAATGGTTGCCTTCAGCAACCAGCCCTCCCACACATTCCCCTTTTAAACAGTTCAAGGTGTGGCTTCTCTCTGCCTCCTTCCGAGGTGCCCCATTGCCTTCCTCTGTTTACATCTGATTGACTGCCTCCTGCATCAGGCGTCCTTGAACAGGGCCAGCTGTGGGTCATCTTCATCCACGCTGTCAGGCTCACACAGCTGGGTCTGAGTAGTAACCAGATGGGAGGGGCCTGGTTGAGAGCTCTGCGAAGCCTCAGAACTGTCCTCTGCAGGCTCTCCAAACCCCTCCTCCTCCTCTGAATCATCCGACCCAACTGCCAAACCCACAGGTTGACCCTGAATCACAACAATATGAATCTGACTGAGCAAAGTAAGAGCCCATATTCTACATCATAGTGATAAAGGCAGTGAAATGTCATTATTGCATCTTCTAATTGCTTCTTGGAGACCATGTTTAGCATGCTGTGAAGTGATGGGTATGAAACCACACATAGCATAAATACTTTCCCCTACAATCCTATCTGCCAGATTCATGCAGAGTTGGACTCTGACTGGGCAAGTCCAAATGAGGTGCGTGGAGCAAAATCTTTTGTTATATGGCCTGAGTTTGTATGACTCTTGATGAAGTGGACAAGGCCCTCTGCATTGAAATGGAGTCATCTGTGGCAACTGCACACAATATTCAAGATGCAATCCACCATTGCTTTATGTAAAGGCATTATATACTACTAGCATCTCTATTTTTTATACCATGAACATACAACAACTCTCCCCCCACTGCACACACAAATGTATCTAAAACAAATCAATTCAGACTTTTCACTCAAGACAAAATTGACCAAGCTCAAATTATATCAAAGAAAAAAGAATAACCAATAGCAAGGTGGAAGTTCAGCCACAAGGGTGCATTGTTGGAAGACCCAATAGGCCAGTGGTAGATGGATCATCAAAAAAAAAGGTCTCAATACTTGATGATACATACTGTAGTCTATCAATCATAGAAAGAGACAAGCTGCAAGAACAGGAACTTTAATTTCTTGGGAGACAATGTAATGGTTAGATTGAGCCAGGTGAAAGCAAGCATTTTCATCAGTGAGAAAACTATTGTCACAAGTTCTGCAGAATGGCATTAATGAAGCATTCTGTGTACACGTTACCATTCCTGAAAGCAGGAATTTAATCTGAACAAAGTTAGTGAAGGAGGTTTTATAATTATAACAAAGATTTATTTACAGGAAATGAATTAGGAGATGGTCAAATCCTAGTACTTAGATAACCACATCCTAGCAAGCAGGAGTAAAATGCAAAAGCATGCATTCTCTGCATTGTGTGCTGGGAAGGAAGGCAGAAATGATATCAAGTTAATATCATAAACAAAGAAAATTGAGGGCTAAAAACAAAATAAAATATTTTAAATGCACATGTAAAAATAGAGAACTCAATCATATAATCACACTGCCATCTTTATTTTTTTGATCTCCCTCTACAGATGCGAAGCAAACTAATAAGCAAAGAGAGACACCAAATAAATCCTTAATTTCTCTCCAACAATCTAGAAATCCTGCTGAAGTTTATTCTGCCCAGACCCTTGAGTATTCAGGCACTGGGGTTGTCAATAGAAGCAGACTTTGGAATCTCAGTAGTCCAAACCAAGAACTCAGAATAGTTCTCAAAGTAAAACATCACACCAAGGAAGTAACTGAAACAACAGTTTGAAGTTTATTCTCCCCTTGCACCAACAGTCTCAATGTGGGTTCCAACCTTAGCAGCAAGGATATAGGCAATTCCTTACTTGAGTAGTCTCTGTCTCCTTCCTTTCCTTGAAGACTTTTTAGTATGAAGAACCAGCACCAGCTTGGGCAATGTGGTGAGTTTCAGCTAGGCAGCACAGAAAGTTGAGGAGTCTCTTTATACAAGCCTGATAAGAACCATTCCAGCAGTTGCTTCCTCCACAGGCTTCTCTTTGTCATCTTCCAGCACCTGTAATTTCCCTCAACCTTCTTCTTCAATCTAAACACCTGCCCTTTTTCAGAGCAGCCTTTATGCTTAGCAAACTCTGAGTCTGCAGATACTTATAGCCTGGAGTTGTGGCGTATTCACAAGGAGGATGATGTTTTCCCTTCATCACAGACCAATTGTCCCCCTGTTTTAAGTGGTCAAGCTGGCCTGGCCTGATGGGACGGGGTGGGATTTTTATTAACGACCTCAATTTTAAATTTGTATTATCTCTGGGCATTGTTTAATTATGTTTTAATAATCTAATTTTAACTTTTGTATCTAATTTTTATGTATTGCCCTGTTCACCGCCCTGAGTCTCTTGAGAGAAGGGCGGTATATAAATTAAATTAATAATAATAATAATAATAATAATAATAATAATAATAATAATAATAATAATAATAATAATAATAATAATTGCATCCAACAATTCAAAGGAAAATATAAGCTTCACTAGTTTCCAGTTAACTGGAGCAGAGTCATAAATCAATTTCATTTCTTCAAATAGTTCCGTCAAATAGACAGAGCCAAAGTGGTGTAAAACACTGTTGTTGATCTATTCCATGATTAATATATACACATATTCTATATTTTATATTTTTGGCCATCACCATAGCATTTCATGAGCAGCTTTTATTTTGGGAAAGGCTACATGGGCAAATATGGCAGCTAGGAATAAGATGCTGCTGCCATTAGTATTCTAGGTCATTCAGCTTTATGTAATTAAAATTCATGATCTGTACATTCTTTAATCTGAATGTGTTAAAAAGGATTTTATCTCATGTAGCATCCAAAGATTCAGAGCATTAGATAAACACAGATGACTTTCTAACTACTGACTGACTCACTACCCATGAGTATACTTTTAAATTGGCCGATTTAAATGTTGGCCAGAAATATGGTCAAATCCTGCAGCAGCATCACCCATCTGGATGCCCCTCATAACCGTTGATCCAAAAATATTTAACTAAATTGTCTTTTGACAGCATGCCTTCTTTAGACAATCTGACTGCAGTCATGTAGTCAAAAATCATAATAAAATTTTATTTTATATCACAATATCAAATTATTGATTCTTGTATTCTTCATTCCAAATCCACATTTAGATCCATGTCCTAAATACTGCCAAAGTGGTTACTCCATTGTTTTCTTTACCTGCATCACTTACATGTCCTTGAGTTTAGATATCCAGCTTATATTTTGACTGTAGAGAGAGTCTCTATTTTTCATCTTCAAGTTTGTTGGATGCCTAATTGTTATTTTCTTTTGAAAAGTCAGGTTACAAGAAGAACCTTCATTTGACTTTACAGTATTCAAAATACTATTTATGAATTATACTGAATCTGAGTTTCACTTACAGTATATCATCTTTGGGTAATAGATATAGTGTATCATGATATATTGTGGTCTATCATCATTGTCATGGCTGAAAGTGGGGAAAAAACAAAATAGGTTGTGGCTACAAGAGATTTTGAAGTGGTTATAATAAATCAGAACATATATATAGTGCTTGGTGGATTTCTGCTTTTAAAAAGGTATCTGCCTTTCCTCTGTTTTTCCTCTTCCTCCAAATCACAAATAGGTAATTTGGGACATCCAAAAGACACACCTTTTTTAAAAATAATAATAAATATGGGCTTCTGATTTTGTCATGCCATTGAAACAGATACAGGAAGACGGGGCTCCGTCTTTTGCGTTTGATTTCACCCTGCTGAAAGATCCTGCAAAGGGTCAAAAGTTGCTCCATAGAGGTGACAAGCAAGGAGGGGACCCTCGTTTATCTCAGGGTGGTGGGAGCCCTCCTCTTTGATCTGAGGAAGCCCTCCAAACTGGCGGGGGAAAGACTGGCTGCATTCACATAGCCAGTCCAAAGCTGCTGACAACGGAAGTCAACAAGCACTAACAAACAATCTTAGAGCAACGTGGATGAAACTGGGTAAGACATGATCCTCTCTATGATTTTAAGACCTCTTCCTGAAAATCTGCACAAAGCACTACCCCCCGATGAGAGAGGGAAAGGGAATTTCCACCCCATTCCCTCAGGAAAAGAAAAGCGGTGAATTAATTACTTGGTGAAAATGGAGAAACCTACAAGACTATATATATGTTGTGATTCAGTGTCAGCCTGTGGTTTCAGCAGCTGAGTTGGACAATTCTGAAGAGGAGGAGGAGGAGGGGTTTGGTTGCAGAGGAAAGTTCTGATGTACCGCAGAGCTCTCAGCCAGGCCCCTCCCGACTTGTTACTCCTCAGACCCAGCTGTGTGAGCCTGAAAGATTGGAAGAAGACGATCCACAGCTGGCTCTGTTCAGGGACACTCGAAGCAGGAGGCAGACAAGCAGAAGTGAACAAAGAAAAGCAATGAGGCACCTTGGGAGAAGGCAAAGAGAAGCCACTCCTTGAGACTGCTGTTTAAAAGGGGAATGTGTGGGAGGTGCTGGTTGCTGAAGGCAACCGTTTGAAGAGCTTCTGATATAGTCTCAGTCTGTATTTGTTTAACTCTGTTTTGAACTGTTTTGTTTAGTTTTTGCAAATAAATTTGGTTGGCTTAATTCCAGCCTATTGAATATATATATATATATATGTAGATCTTTGGTCATTCGGGTTTTTCCCCACGTAGAATTGGAGGTATCAGGGCGATGTTTCGACGAAATCTCATCTGTCATCCTCAGGCTGGTGGCTTCAGCTTCGTTCTTCTGGGAGAACTGTGTGGTAGTGGCTGTCTTTTCTTCTTTTTTAAACTGCCAGAGGGGTGTGGTCTGTGGGTGGAGGTGTGCTCTGATTGGGTGGGGGGTTAGCTGTGTTCTGATTGGGAGGGAGTGTGTTTTGAATGGGGGCTGTGTTCTGATTGGGTGGGGATGTGTTTTGAGTGGAAGGGCTGGTCTCAGCTGCCAGCCTTAGACCTGAACTGGTGAGTTGTGCTGCTTTTGTTCGGCTCCGTGTTTGTGGTGGTGCCATGTTTTTATAGTGGGTGTCAGTTTGCTTATTGTGTGGTTTGGAGGGGTTTAAAGTGGCTGATGTTGCAGCTGTAGTTAGGTTTCTGTTTTGTGGTTGTGTGTTGTTATCGTTGTGGGTTCGGATTTGCTTTTTGAATGGTTGTGTGGTGGTGTTGTCATGTGATGTTATCATGAGTTTGGGTCTGGTATCGTTCTTGGTGGTTGGGACTCGTCTGTCAATCAAGGCGGGTTTCCAAATGGCTGGTAGGCGAGAGGTATCATCTCGTTTGTTCATGCTGTGGGGGCGTTTTTCTATCTTGATGGCTTCTCTGATTATTCTGTTGTTAAAATGTTCAATTTTGGCGATAGTTCTGGTTTTTTAAAAATCAATTTCATGACCCATGGCTTTGAAGTGTTGGAACAGGGATGAAGTTTGTTCTCCCTTTCTGAGTGAGTTCCTGTGCTCTTCAATGCGTGCACTTATTCTTCTGTTGGTCTGTCCGATGTATGTGGTGGGGCAGGTGGTGCATGGGATTTCGTATACTCCTTGGTTTTCTAACCCAATTATGTCTTTGGGGTTTCTTAGGATGGTGGATATTTTTCTGTCTGTGTAGAATGCTGTTTTGATGTTGTGTTTTTGGAGGATCTTGCTGATTCTGTCTGTGATCCCTTTTAAGTATGGGAGGAGGGCTTTGCCATTTTCTTGTTCTCTGTCTTGGGTTTTTGTGGGTGTCTCTCTTCGGTAGGTGAGAGGTATCATCTCGTTTGTTCATGCTGTGGGGGTGTTTTTCTATCTCGATGGCTTCTCTGATTATTCTGTTGTTAAAATGTTCACCAGCCTGAGGATGACGGATGAGATTTCGTCAAAACATTGCCCTGATACCTCCAATTCTACATGGGAAAAAACCCGACTAAAAAAAAGACTTGAAAAGTTTACAATATAAGTTTTGGATTTAAAAACTGAAAAAATGGTGTTAATGACATCTAGTGGTGAATTATGGTACTACAACTTATTATGCCTAAAAGAAACCTGGCTCGAAGTCCAGAATTAGATGAGACTTTAGCAGGTCTTGGAAGCTTTCATTTTTGAAGATTACAGCTGAGAAAAGGGAATAAACCTATGGGCTGCTTATTTGTATTGCAGATGATAAACTACTCTAAAATTGGCCTGTCTGAACTATGAATACAAATACTGACTTTCAGAATTGTATTTGCTTAGTGTGCAAAAATGTCTATTACCAGAAGAAGAGAGGATGTATTGGAGGGTGTAATATTGGGTTCAGTTTGAAGAAGCTTATATATATCACCGAATTACTAATGGACTCAGTTATCATGTTGTCTATTAATCACTTGATTGTAAAAATAGAAAATTAATAAAATATTTACAAAAAATAATAAATATGGACAATGGTAAGAGTGGAAGTGGTATTATATTATTAAGGTTGTTAGGGCTTGGAATGTTAATTTGGGGAAAAGGGTGTTAATTAAAACTTTCATAATTACATAAACCAATGGCTTAACAATTAACAGTTTTTCTTGGTTTTCCATCAAAAAAACAGTTGGAAATCACATTGCTTTGTTCAGCAACTTACCAGTAGAATTCAGCAGAATGATCTTAATGGGTCTTAAAAATTGCAAAAATGAATTTGTTAACTGTATCTGGTCTTCAGGATAGAGGTTTTAAAAGCTTTCATTTTGTCCTTTACTACATCCATCTTTTCCTTTATTAAAGGACACTGCAGAATCTACTTTATAGATTGTAGTATACAGTATTTGCAAACAATCCTTATGTTTCCCATTTGCCAGGAATACATGTAGATGTGCATGTATTGTATGTATGCATGCATGAAGAAGCACATTAAAAAAAGAATATCAGCCAAAGTGATATGACCCTAGAGAGAAGAACAAACCAAGGGTGAAGTTGTGGATATAAAAACAGAATGAGAGTAGAAAGGCAAAGAAGTTACAACCAGGAAATAAACTCTTAGATGGATGAAAGGACCCAGTGAGCCATAGGGAATGTTCTACAATCATAGTTCTGCTTTTTCAGCAAGAGTAGTATGTCTGTTATATCTTGTCCACGTGCAACTGGATTATTCCATAAGATTAAGATATTTTTGTATTCAAGTGTGAGTGACTAGATAGGACACCTTTGTAGGAAAGACATTCTAGTCTCTAATTATTCAGATCAGTGGATATTAAAATTGGAGAAACATGAAAACTCCTGGAATAATTGAAAGTGACTTTGCTTTTTTCTGTTGCTTTAGCTTTGCATTTATCAGGGAGAACTGTGCAACATTTGAATTTTGAGTAACTCTGACAAATGTCTAAGATCTTTTGTAGATTTTTCAATAAATGGAAAAGTCAAGGGAAGATGCATTTTTTAAATCACTAGCAGCCAAATTCAAGACATATCTACTGAGATAAATCCTACCAGACTTAGTGATACTTACTTGCATGTATGCTTGACAGAACTGCACAATTTTTATAGCATGACTATGCAATGTTTACAAGGCAAGTAATTGAGTTACAAACTTGCTACCTATTAATATACAGTATTTTAGAGCAATTGTCTAATGAGCAGAAAACTGAATGACTCTTAGGGAAGCACCAAGCTTTAAAAATCTATAGTGTTTATTGTGGAATTAGTCAATAATTTTTCAAACATTCTACATTGGCTGGGCAAGAATATATGCAAGTTCAAATTCTTCCTATCTTCTAGCCACTAAGTTATGATAATTAAAAGTCCCAACGTATGGCCTATCATTGACTGAGACTGCAAATTCTGCTTTGGACCTTTTCAGTAACAGCCTTAATTCTGAAATTCCTGTCCCAAACTCCTTAACAACCACGTTGTTTAATGATAGATGTTCCAGTCCCAGTTATAATCATAAGTCAAGGACTACCTTAAAAGGTGAGTTTGCTAATTGTACATAATAATTTGTTTCTCAGGATGACAATTTATATTCCAAATGGTAGGTGCTGTGATCTTTTCAAAGACTGCTGTTAATATGTACATAGTGGATATATGAATAGGGCTCCATTAATGAAATGTGAAATGGAGAAATAACTGTATGCAGATAGAACATATATATCTCATTTTCATAACTGGCTTCCTGCACATTAATTTACAAAAAAAAGCCAATTATTTTGTTAGTGTTAGGATTATTTGGCTTGCAAAGGAGATAAAAACGAACTCTACAGCAAATATAAAAAGAGGACATTTATACAGTATAATGAGTTCCAATTAAAAACAAGCAAATAATTGAGATAATTCAGAGTTAAAACTATGGCAATCACCCAGTAATTACAAATGATTGAAAATATAACTGAATCCAAAGTATGCATTACCTCAGCATTATTTAATATGAACTAGGAAGCAAATACTGTTTTTTCACATATGTTCATATTTATAGGATTCCCTAAAGACCAGCTGGTGTATGTGTTTACCATTAAAATAATTGATAAAACTAATGATCATTTTACATCATGTGACCCAAGTGTGGAACAGAATCTCAGTTAAATGATAATGTTCGACAATGTTGTCACTGTAACAGCAGATAGTCTCCTGAAATGTTTACTTTCATGATGAAATTGCACCTGGCTGCAGCTATTGTTCTTCTTGCTCTTTCTTTTGCTCATCACTCCTAATATATAAAATACACAAAGCCATTTTATACATCAATAACATTCCTTCCTTGGCCCAATTTTCTTTCACATTTCCCTCCAACTCTCCTATAGTTTTCTGCACAATATATCATACAGACCACAATAAAATAAACTGTTATAATGGTGAGGAGGAACAACTTCTGCACTTTTGCATCAGGAAGGAAGCTCTCTTTGACTCCAATAAAAACATTTCCCCACTGCTAATAGTTTCTAGGCACGGTGGATTTTATCACAACTGCAAATACAAATTCATTTCCAACACTAATATATACTTCAGCTATACTTTAGCTGTTTCATCTCTCTAAATTTTGAAATTACATTTCCAGCTAAAAATAGGCTGAATCTGCACAATATGTGAAGTTGTTAAAAATGAGGCAAATATATTATGATTTAATGATATAGGAACTGCCTTTACATATTTTGTCAACTAGACCATGATATTACACAATCAAATGATTTGTTTAGTGTATCAAGTTATGGGAATCCAGAAATGGTGCTTTGCTAAACCAGGTTTAGGATTTAGCATGGTTGGTTGAGCCCAAATATGAGTGTCAGTAAATGCACAAAAAATATCTTTTTAAATACTTTTTATTTTTGATTCAAAAAGCTAAAATACAAAATTCCACAAAAAGAAAGAAATTGTTTACAGAAACAAACTAACTGAAACCATACATTTAAAAATGTGCATTTTAAAAAAGACACAAATACATACATACATTATCCTACCAGTTGAATACTGGTAAATATATTGCTACAATATTAGTTTCCTATCCCTTGAGAAACAGGATCAAAATGTTTAAACTTCTAACTCTATGTGCAAATTATTGACCTGTCATCCATCTATATTAATAAAAAAAATAGTTAACAGGTAGAACAACAACCAAAAACAAGATTAAAATTTCAAAACCCTGTGTTAACAAACATTATCAATTATCATGCAGTTTCCAAAAATAGATTGATGTGCTAATGTAAAAGAATTGGAACATGAGATTAACATGGACTGAAGTTATTCTGATCCATTCTTTCCTAACTCCAACTAATAAAAAGGATTAAATGTCTATCACTGCTAATCACAATACCTCGGATTCTGTTTATATATGCATGATATGTGTCTTTTCCAAGATTATGTCCTCTACCAGCAGCCTAGATATTTGCGGATTCTACACAGTATTTTAGCTGTTTTAAGCTAAACTGAGCTAAATCTTCTAGGCAAAGAGTTCTGATGTTGTTCCAGGAATCTGAGGGAGCCATTCTGCCAGCTTAAAAATCACAGCCCAAAGTGCTCCTACCACAACTAGGACCACTTTGGCATTTACTTTCCACATCCTCTCTAGTCCCTCTTTCAGCCTCTGATACTTCTCCAGCTCCTCATAATCTTTCCTGATATTGCTGTTACTACATCTGTCACCAATGCTGTCTTCTGTTCCTTGCCTACTATCACAATTTGTGCTAGATTATATAATATATTTCCTTAACCTGGTAGCCAGTGCGGTGAGCTTTTGTTTAGCAGTTTCTAGGGCAGGGATCTTCAAACTTGGCCCTTTTATGACTTGTGGACCTCAACTCCCAGCAATCATCAGTCAGCCAGAATTTTGGGAGTTAAAGTCCACAAGTCAGAAAAGGGCCAGGTTTGAAGACCCCTGCTCTACGGCTTCAGAGGTAATCATGTCCTTGTATTTTTTCAGTAGCCAAGTCTTATCCTTAATCTCCACACCCATTTGTAGTTCTACCCAAGACTAATGTTGCCTTGATCTTAGCCTCCAACTCATTTTCAGGGATGGGTGGAAGCTATTATTTCTGTTTCTCTTGGTTGTATAGCCAAACATAATATTGTAAATACTAATTCTTTAGTTTGAGATATAGTGGTAGCAGTGATTGTCAGAAGGGCCTCTATGGGCCTCTAGGGTACTATCTGACAGAATTTCCCCACTGAGCCTAATTGGTCTTAAAGTGACTGTAGCTAGTTATTCAGGATTATAATACAGCTGCTTTGCTCTGAAATGAAAGGAGTTGCAATGACTTTCCAACTTCAGTGTTTCCTGTACAATTACTTGTTTTACTAGAAAGAATCCATGTTAAATATTCTATATCATTTTAATATCATCTGTATTTTGTGGAATAGAGTTTTATGTATCTTTCTAATATTTTAGGAAATTGTTTATTATGAATCTCCTTATGAATAAGTTTTATTGTAACTTGATCAGTAATAAAATATACTGAAACAGACTGTTAACAGCTTTACAATGGAGGCTTTTTCAATTGATCCTCATACGAATCCCCAAAATTATGGGCAAAGCAGCTGGAAACACTATCCGAATATCCCTCCATTTACATTCAAAAGGTTCATCCACTTAAGGGCTTGAAAAGATTCAAGAGACAGCAAACCCAATAAGAAAACTCACTAGCATGCTGTTAGAATACTTCTTATTGGGTTTAGTAATATTGCATGAAACTAGAAACTAGTAAAAATAACTGCTGAATGAAATTCTATTTGCTATGTGTGTATTTAATTATTGTTAGAATAGGAATAAAGAAGAGAAATAATTCTGTAATGTCATTTCGAAGTAAGCCAATCAAATATTCTTGAAAAAGAATATACTTGACAATAAGAAAAATTGTAACTGGTTAGAGCCTTCCAGCTGGGAAGACATTTTATTCATTGAAGAAATTTGTATGCTGCCCATGAGGTGCACAGAACTGAGACAGAGTTTTTATGAAATTTGCAATTGTTGGATGATCAGCTGAAAGGATTGCAATATTATTTTCCTTTCCTTTCACAACCATGTTGAATTAAATCACTGAATCTAATTATCATATTTTGAACATTTTAGAGTATTTTGAAATTTAAGGGGGAAAAACGGGATATATACATTTCAAATGTTTCTTTCAAAAAGGATAGATCTATAGTTATATAGAGTGTGAGAGAGAGCTATTTGTAATATGTACATTGTAAAAGATGGTTTATATTTGGAAAAAAAATCATTGTAAAGGATTGAAACAAAATTCTTTTCTCATAGCCCCAAAAGGAACACAATTAAAATAGAACATAATTTGGGAATCTACTATATTTATGCACTTTGTGGAGACTCTAACATGGTTGGTGCAGAACTCTATGTACCATGCTGCACTGTTGCCCTAAGATTGCATCTCTCCATCTCACCTTTTCTCTCCTCTTTCTTTCTTTGTATACAAGGTGAAGAAAATGATGGTATCTCCATTAGCATCAGTGGACAGTCTCCTCAAGGCATTGCCAGATCTCATTTCTACTGTTTCAAAAAGGAGAGATCACTTGA
The DNA here is from genome assembly GCF_964194415.1 of Vipera berus. NCBI lineage: Eukaryota > Metazoa > Chordata > Lepidosauria > Squamata > Viperidae > Vipera > Vipera berus. The sequence continues at coordinate 178,835,431 of NC_138204.1, read as the reverse complement.
AATTATATGGCTCTTTCTTAAGGCAATATTCAAACAAGGGTTTTTTGATGCTAATTCTCAAACTGATATTGAGTTACTTGTAAACATCAGGTTTTGAAATGGCTAGCCAAAAATAAAATGAAGTTTCAAACAGAAAAAATACTTGACAATAGGTTTGACTCAATATAATAAAATAGTCCTTACCAGAGCAAAATTTGACTAGCTAGATTCTATGGTCAAATATGGACAATTCCATATTTTGAGAGATTACGTGTTTGTGGAGCATCAGAATTCACATTCAGTTGTTAATTATATGCTTCAGTAAGGGTTCAGTGCTTATAGATACTACTTGACATAACCATAAACTGAGATTCTAATAAAAGTTTATATTATTTTCTTCAGAGCACAAATATATAAGTAGTCACTAGAATGTTAAGTTTATAGTCAGGGCTGTCCAACAGATAACACATTTTATAGAACACATTGGGACTGCATGTGAAAGTGATTAATTCACCTAAATCCACACTGTCTTTGAACATTAATATTTATTTTACTATACATCTTTGTATTTTATTTTATCTTTATCTTACCTTACTATATTTTATTCTATTTTATCTCACTGAAATCTATTCAATCTTATTTCAATGTATATTACCTTATCTCATTTTATTGTACTTTACTGTGGCTGATGCTCATGCTTTTTTATGGTCAACTAACTAAAAGTTTTATTGTATTATACTGAGTTCCAGTAGAGATGTGTGGCCTGACAAAGATGCAGACAGGGTCATAACAAAATGAGAAATAAAATTATTTAATATATTTGGTTTTAAGAGTCATGCCCAAATATGGATTGTCACTTGCACTTCTGTGGTTTCTTATGCAAGTCAAATTTAAGGAAGTTGTGAAGATCCTGACTCGGATTCAAGTTTAATTTAGAAATCCAATCCATTTTCCTCTGAACTCAAGATTGGAAACATTACACCTGAGGTACTTCATAGAAAATTAAAATAATGGATTCTGTTGGGTAATAGGAACTGTCTTTTCAATTTTGGGAGGAAGGCAATTCATCCTTAGAGTTAGATCAGTGTACAAATATTACTAAATTATGTTGTTCTTTGAAATTCTTAAGTGTTCCTATTTATTTCTCTTGCTACTACCGATAATATCATAGAGATCAGAAAAAAATGATAAATTCACCTTATTAATAGCTTATTGTAAGTGCTGCTCCTTTTATTAAAATGTTTGTGACAGGAGTACATATTTTAAGTATATACTGTAGGTAACTGAAGTACATGAATATTGTTTGGCCCATAAATGTTTGGTATCATCACCTTGGTTCAGTTGGAGATTACCATTTCTATCAGTTATTCCCTATTAAAGATTGATCTTTGCAAGTAGCACAGATGTTTGTAGTGCCTCAATTTCAATTTCCATTGGTAAACATTAGCATTAGAAATGTTGGAATCAAATAGGGCACTAGAATGCCAAATGATTTTCTCCTCCACAATTAACCCTGACCAAGAAAGGCAAGAGTAGCAAATACATTCGGGATTATTTCAAAGAGTTGTATATAAAGCTATTTGAGTAATTAGGCCAGGAATTTCGAAAGCTGATCCATTTGAGAATATAACCTTTTTTCTATTAGAATAGTACAAAACAGAAGGCAATCCTGTTAAATAAATTATAGTACAATCCTTTATTGAAAACAGACCAACTGACAAGTTTCAGCAGAAGTCCTACTAGGCAGACAGAAAACTAGGTTTCCACTGATGGATATCTCAGATATTTTAATACAATGGTTAGAAGAGCATATGAGCATGATAGCATAGGGAAGCACAAAGGAAGAGCACATTCTACTCTCTTCAATCCATGGCAATTTTACATCAGCCCCAAATTGTCACCTACACCAAATATTCCACACATTGAGCATAACAGTCATCTCATGAACTTTGATCAGCATTATTTACTAGAATCTCCTGAGCTGTTCTTCTATTAATCTGTTTGTTTTTGTCTCCTGTACCTACACAAAGTCCATAAAAAACTTAGAAGATATATCTGGCATTAATCTGATACCAGAATATATTCTGCACCTACCTTGTTCTGTGTTAAGCCAATATACTATATGTTGTTTATAACATCTTTATCACCATTTCCTCCTCTTCCTCCTCCTCCTCCTCCCCCCCATAATCACTTGGAACAGTTTATAAGAAAATGATAAAATCAGTTTTATACTGTTGTAATAATATATCATCATCATCATCCTTAAAACAATAAATACAACAATTAAAACAATGGTAGTAAAAGGTGTTCTTGGTATAAATTTTTATCCATAATACTTGCTTTAGTTGCTGGTTACACCAAGCTAATGTGCTTGACTAAATGTGCTTCAGGTAGGAGTTCAATGATTGGGGCATCATTACTAACAGGATTCTGCTATTAGCTGTCACACTATGAACCAAAGCAATCCCTGAGCCACAAACAGGGGCAGTCCCTTTGATCATAATAAAACAGTTGTATAATACTGGGTATGTGCGAATAATTTTGGTTGTTGGTTGTGGAGGAGGAAATGCTATGAGTGCTTTTTTCCCTATCACAACATAGGTTGTGGTTTGATTTCAGGTAGCTTAAGGATGAGAGGGGACTGGCAGGCGATTGTTATGCCAGAGGGTTTACTACTTTTTTGTTTAATCACTGGTTTCCCTGGTTGCACAAATTATGTATCTATAACACTATATGGACTTAATCACTGGAGTATTGAATGATACGAAGTTATATCTTGCCATTCTTTTATAGAATACCATCCTATTCCTCATCTATAAAAGAATGCTAACAAAGCCTAATAAGAATAAGATAAGATAACCTTTATTGTCATTTTTTTTACTGTGGGCACAACGGCACACATCAAAAATGAAATTTAGTTGCCCACTCTCAAAATGGAACACATACATGACACACACCTAACCATACTATATACACATATGTATAGACCAGGGGCAGGCAACCTTGGTTCTTTTATGACTCGTGGACTTCAACTCCCAGAATTCCTGAGCCAGCCATTTGAGATTATATTATGATGCAGTTGTATTATCAACAATTAGTGACTGGTTTAATTTAACAGATGAAAGAATATTGAATATTGAGGGGTATGATTTATTATATGGATGGCATGCGTATTTATTATATGATAAAAAGGTGGACAATGTTTTTAAGACTCATATTTTAAGGAATGCTCTGTTACGAGTTTGGAAAAAATATCAATATATATTAAATAACAGAATACCTATATGGGCTATACCCAGACATGCAATAGGAAATATAAATGTGGAGCAGAAACAAGACGTGATTACTTATAAAGAGCTTCTTAGAATGGAAGGGAATATTTTGCAACTGAAAGCTTTAAATGTATTAAAAGAAGAAAAGATAGTACAGACTTGGTTTCAGTTCACACAATTACAAGCTAGATGGAAAGAAGATCAGAAAATTGGTATAACAAGAGTTGATGAAAATTTGATAAAACAAATTAGAGATCAAAGTCAATCGCATATAAAAAGGCTATATAACGCACTGATAGAGATTGATTCAGAAATGGAGTTAGTTAAAGATTGTATGATAAAATGGGCTCAGAATATTCAAGAACCTATAATGATGGACACTTGGGAAAAAATCTGAGTTAGAAATGTAAAATTTACACAAGCACAAAGCTTAAGAGAGAATTTTTATAAAATGATTTATAGATGGCATTTAGATCCTTAAAAATAGCATGTATGTATCCAAATCAACCACCTAAGTGTTGGAGATGTGGTAGTGAAGAGGCAACTTATTATCATATATGGTGGACATGTAAAAATGTTAAAGCCTTTTGGATAAAAATATGGTGGATTCTTCAGAAAGTTTTTAAGAAAAAGATAAGATTTACTCCACAGTTATTTTTACTGGGTATTATCTTGGACTGTTCTGCTATAGAAACTAAATTAATGTTACATTTAATAACAGCAGCCAGACTTCTGGTGGCGCAATATTGGAAGAAAGAAGATTTACCTACGATAGAACAATGGACATTTAAAGTAATGGACATGGCTGAAATGGCAAAAGTTTCAGCATATTTGAAAGAGCAATCGCAAGAAAAATATATTTTGGAATGGAGACGATGGATTGATTATATTCAAAATAAATATGGGACTAAAAAGTTCGAAATAGCTTATGAATAATTTTTAGTAATTAAAAAGATGTGTTATTATAGTTATTATAGTTTTGTTATAAGGGAGTTAAAGAGTGGAAGGTTTGTTAATGTTTTAATAGATATTTAGCATATGTTTGTATAAGATTGTTATACACAATACCCTGTATTCTGCTTTGGGAAGTCTGGGGCGGGGAAGGGGTGATGGGGAGGGGGGTTCAATTTATATGTTTTTTAAATTTTGTAAAACTTTTCAATAAAAAAAGTATTCTGGGAGTTGAAGTCCACGAGTCATAAAAGAGCCAAGGTTGCCTACCCCTGGTATAGACCCACACCCCTACATATATATAACAAATAAATATTAAATACTGTCCATCTTGAATATATAATAGAAGGAGAGTTCACAAGGTTAATGCTGTATGGAATGAAACTATGGTTGAATCTGGATGTTATGCTACAGATACCACGAAGCCTCCTCCCAGAAAGTACCAAGGAAAACAGGTTGTGAAGAGGATGTGTAGCGTCCCAGATAATCTTACAGACCCTGGTCAAGCAATGCTTCTGTGCTATGTCCTGGATGGAGGGGAGGGAACTGCCAATGATCTTTTGGGCCATCCTCACCACTCTCTGCACCACCGTCCTGTCTGAAGCAGTGATGCTTCCAAACCAGACTGTGATGCTGTGCGATAGGATGCTCTCGATCATCCCCCTGTAGAAAGTGGTCAGAACAGGGGAAGGAAGATGTGCTTTTCTCACGTGACACAGAAAATACAGGCGCTGCTGTGCCCGCTTCACCATTTTCTCACTGTTGAGTGACCAAGCCAGCTTACTCAATAGCTGCACACCCAGGAATCTGATGCTGGTAACCATCTCCACAGGTGAATCATTTATGCACAGAGAAGTGTGGCTGTGCCTGCCTTTTCTGAAATGGACAATGATATCTTTCATTTTTCTGGTATTTAAAACTAGGCTGTTTTCCTTACACCAGTTCACCAACCCTCAACCTCTTTGCGGTAAGCTTGAGAAGAGTTCTGTTGAATCAGGCAGCATATGTCCATACATCTTACTATTTCATTTCTTGATGAATATCTAACTATCTTCTCTTACCCAGCATGTTTATTCCATTTCTTGGTCTGATTATACATTTAAAAGGACATAGTGACAGGAAATTGCAAATTCTTCATGTATTTTTACCTGAATCTGTTCACACAATTACAGAATCAGGGTATGAAGGAAATATTTAGGCCATTGGGTCCAGTTTTTATTCAGTCCAGGAATCCAAATTTGCACATCCTCAGTAGTACTCTTTTTATTGCAAAGGTGGGTTAAAGACTGTAATAAAGATATTTAATTTGATTCCACATTCCCAATAAAGAATTATCTAGATTCTGCTTGAACATGTCCAGTGAAAAACAGCTTACCAACTTTCTGGATAACTGGCTTTGCCACATAACTGCATTTACTATTAAAAACTTCCATAGTATACTGCTCAAGTCTTCTTTTTAATAATTTAGATTCACTATTCTGTGTCCTGAATTCTAAAATGACCTTCTCTTGTATGATATTTATTTCATGCATTTTTTAAGTTTATAAGCCTTCTAAATTACTAACAAGTAATTCTGAGAGGGTCAGATCCCCAATCAGTAATTGGATTAAAAAGATACAAAATTAAAAAAAAATCCAATAAAATTAATGTAAGCTGTATGGTATTCCCTGTGACACTCTATAGAAGTGAAAGCTGGATTTTAAAGAAGCAAGATTGATGTTTTTGAAGTTTGGTGTCAAAGAAGACTCCTGAGAATACCATGGACAACAAACAAAACAAAACAATGAATTATCAAACAAATCAATATTTTCTCTACAGAGGAGACTCTTAACACTTGGAAAGCTGGAAGGAAAGAGAAGAGCACATCCATCAACAAAGTGGATAGACTTAGTTACAGTGGCAATGAATGCACCATTAAGATTTGAAGAACCAGGTTAGGAACAGATTGTCATGGAGAAAATCTATGAGCTCACTAAGAATTGTCAATGGCTTCAGAACACATAAATAATTAAAAACAGCAATCACAGTACTAATTATTTTAACAAAAGTAATAATATGAGTATTTGAGAAGTGCTATCATCCCTACTTGGTTATCTCTTTTAAAGACTAAAGGTTCCCAATTTCTTCAGTTTGTCTTCATAACATTATCTCGTCTTGAGATTACCTTGTTTCTATTATCTGATAGAATGGTACACCTTGGCCACAAGCCCTGGCCTCCACACTTTGCACTTTGCACTCTGCCCACCTGCTTGCTTACCCACCCGCCCAGCTCTCCCTTTAGTGGGAAGCCCCTAGCCACCACTGCCACTCTGTGCTCTGCCAATCCACTCACCCACCCACCCACAGGCCTGCCCAGGTTTTCTTCTGGGTGCCTGAAGCAAAGTGTCCCGTTGGCATATTGGGATTTTGTATTGTCCCATGTTAACTTGGAAGCAATGAGTTGGCAGAGGTGACTTGGTTGAGGCAAGCTGGCAGTGGTGAGCCAGCTGAGCTCAACTGGCTGTATTGTGTTACCCTGCCAGAGGTAGGCAACCTTGGCTCTTTTATGACTCGTGGACTTCAACTCCCAGAATTCCTGAGTCAGCACTGACTCAGGAATTCTGGGAGTTGAAGTCCACGAGTCATAAAAGAGCCAAGGTTGCCTACCCCTGCCCTAGACCTATTGTCTGAACTTGTTTTGGTTTTTATAAATCCTTCTTAAAGGGTGGAACCAAGAATCAGCCACTGAACTCAGCTGGAACGGTTACCGTATATACTTGAGTATAAGCCGACTCGAGTATAAGCCGAGACCCCCAATTTCACCCCCAAAAACTGGGAAAAGTTGTTGACTCGAGTATAAGCCGATCCGCCGTTCTGCAAGCCTCCGCCACCGGCGGAGGCTGGATCCGCGCTCTGCAAGCCTCTGCCGCCAGCAGAGGCTCGATCCGCCATTTTGAAAGCCTGAATACACAGGAATGCCCTGTGTGGCTGCGGCTCTCGGGGAAGCCCTGGCTGTCCGCTTCCTCGCTCCACGCTGCCATTCGGGGCCCGCGCGTTCCCCGGGCAAATCGCGGCGCCCAGCAGGCGAGGAAACACGCCCGCTCCAGTCGCCCCCCCTTCCCTCAGGAGACGCGAAGCAAGTGACCGCCCGGAGCTTACCGAGGACTTGCGCGCGGCCGAGGCTTCGGTGCTTCCAGGATCGCGCGCACCTCTCCCAAGCCGCCGCCGTCCGGAGACCTGCCGAAGTTTGGGGAGGTTTGGGGAGGTGCGCGCGCACCTCCCCAAACCTCCCCAAACGTCGGCAGGTCTCCGTTCCTCCGCGCAGACCTGCCGACGTTTGGGGAGGTTTGGGCGCCTCCCCAAACCTCCCCAAACGTCGGCAGGTCTCCGTTCCTCCTGCCGACGTTTGGGGAGGTTTGGGCGCCTCCCCAAACCTCCCCAAACGTCGGCAGGTCTCCGTTCCTCCGCACAGACCTGCCGACGTTTGGGGAGGTTTGGGCGCCTCCCCAAACCTCCCCAAACGTCGGCAGGTCTCCGTTCCTCCTGCCGACGTTTGGGGAGGTTTGGGCGCCTCCCCAAACCTCCCCAGGTCTCCGTTCCTCCGCGCAGACCTGCCGACGTTTGGGGAGGTTTGGGCGCCTCCCCAAACCTCCCCAAACGTCGGCAGGTCTCCGTTCCTCCTGCCGACGTTTGGGGAGGTTTGGGCACCTCCCCAAACCTCCCCAGGTCTCTGTTCCTCCGCGCAGACCTGCCGACGTTTGGGGAGGTTTGGGCGCCTCCCCAAACCTCCCCAGGTCTCCGTTCCTCCTGCCGACGTTTGGGGAGGTTTGGGTGCCTCCCCAAACCTCCCCAGGTCTCCGTTCCTCCGCGCAGACCTGCCGACGTTTGGGGAGGTTTGGGCGCCTCCCCAAACCTCCCCAAACGTCGGCAGGTCTCCGTTCCTCCTGCCGACGTTTGGGGAGGTTTGGGCACCTCCCCAAACCTCCCCAGGTCTCCGTTCCTCCGCACAGACCTGCCGACGTTTGGGGAGGTTTGGGCACCTCCCCAAACCTCCCCAGGTCTCCGTTCCTCCGTGCAGACCTGCCGACGTTTGGGGAGGTTTGGGCGCCTCCCCAAACCTCCCCAAACATCGGCAGGTCTCCGTTCCTCCTGCCGACGTTTGGGGAGGTTTGGGCGCCTCCCCAAACCTCCCCAGGTCTCCGTTCCTCCGCACAGACCTGCCGACGTTTGGGGAGGTTTGGGCGCCTCCCCAAACGTCGGCAGGTCTGCGCGACGTTTGGGGAGGTTTGGGGAGGCGCCCAAACCTCCCCAAACGTCGGCAGGTCTGCGCGGAGGAACGGAGACCTGGGGAGGTTTGGGGAGGCGCCCAAACCTCCCCAAACATCGGCAGGAGGAACGGAGACCTGCTGACGTTTGGGGAGGTTTGGGGAGGCGCCCAAACCTCCCCAAACGTCGGCAGGTCTGCGCGGAGGAACGGAGACCTGGGGAGGTTTGGGGAGGCGCCCAAACCTCCCCAAATGTCGGCAGGAGGAACGGAGACCTGCCGACGTTTGGGGAGGTTTGGGGAGGCGCCCAAACCTCCCCAAATGTCGGCAGGTCTGCGCGGAGGAACGGAGACCTGGGGAGGTTTGGGGAGGCGCCCAAACCTCCCCAAACGTTGGCAGGAGGAACGGAGACCTGCCGACGTTTGGGGAGGTTTGGGGAGGCGCCCAAACCTCCCCAAACGTCGGCAGGTCTGCGCGGAGGAACGGAGACCTGGGGAGGTTTGGGGAGGCGCCCAAACCTCCCCAAATGTCGGCAGGTCTCCGTTCCTCCGCGCCCTGCCTGCCTGCTTCTTTCCGCTGCGGAAAGAAGCAGGCAGGCAGGGCGCGGAGGAACGGAGACCTGCCGACGTTTGGGGAGGTTTGGGGAGGTGCGCGCGCACCTCCCCAAACCTCCCCAAACTTCGGCAGGTCTCGGACGGCGGTGGCTTGGGAGAGGTGCGCGCGATCCCGGAAGCACCAAAGCCTCGGCCGTGCACAAGTCCTCGGTAAGTTTTTTTGTTGACTGGAGTATAAGCCGAAGTGGAATTTTTCAGCCCAAAAAGTGGGCTGAAAAATTCGGCTTATACTCAAGTATATACGGTACTTCCTATTATTTGAAAACTGTGTTTATGTTGATTAATCCTAAAATTACATTTATCTTTTTAGTAGCATGGCACATTGTTTTTAGTGGCTTGTTAGAGCTGCTCTTCCCCTTCATGGATTACTGCCTTGTCGTGGCGAAGGGGCTTGCGTAATTCAATGAAGCTATGAGCTATGCCGTGCAGGGCCACCCAAGACGGAAAGGTCATAGCAGAGAGTTCTGACAAAACGTGATCCACTGGAGAAGGAAATGGCAAACCACTCCAGTATCTTTGCCATGAAAACCCTATGGACAGTACTAAAAGGCAAAACGATATGACGCTGGAAGATGAGCCCCTCAGGTCGGAAGGCGTCCAATATGCTACTGGGGAAGAGCAGAGGACTAGTACTAGTAGCGCCAGAAAGAATGAAGCGACTGGGCCAAAGCCGAAAGGACGCTCAGCTGTGGATATGTCTGGTGGTGAAAGGAAAGTCCGATGCTGTAAAGATTTTTTCTCCATAGGAACCTGGAATGTAAGATCCATGAATCAAGGAAAGCTGGACGTGGTCAAACAAGAGATGACAAGACTAAACATCGACATCTTAGGTATCAGCGAACTAAAATGGACAGGAATGGGTGAATTTAATTCAGATGACCATCAGGTATACTACTGCGGGCAAGAATCCCTCAGAAGAAATGGAGTAGCCTTCATAGTCAATAAAAAAATAGGAAAAGCAGTACTGGGATACAATCCTCAAAATGACAGAATGATCTCAGTTCGAATCCAAGGCAAACCATTCAATATCACAGTAGTCCAAGTCTATGCCCCAACCACCAGTGCTGAAGAGGATGAAATTGACCGGTTCTATGAAGCCCTACAGCACCTTATAGAACTAACACCCAAAAATGATGTCCTTATCATCATGGGGGATTGGAATGCTAAAGTAGGAAGCCAAAAGATAACGGGAATAACAGGCAAGTTTGGCCTTGGAGTACAAAATGAAGCAGGGCACAGGCTGATAGAATTTTGTCAAGAGAATACGATGGTCATAGCAAACACTCTTTTCCAACAACCCAAGAGACGGCTTTACACATGGACATCACCAGACGGTCAACACAGAAATCAGATTGACTATATGCTCTGCAGCCAAAGATGGAGAAGCTCTATACAGTCAGTAAAAACAAGACCAGGAGCTGACTGTGGCTCAGACCATGAGCTTCTTGTTGCAAAGTTTAGGCTTAAATTAAAGAAAGTAGGGAAAAGCGCTAGGCCAGTCAGGTATGAATTAAATCATATCCCTGTTGAATATACAGTAGAGGTGACAAATAGATTTAAGGAATTAGATCTGATAGACAGAGTGCCTGAAGAACTATGGACAGAGGTTCGCAACGTTGTACAACAGGTAGCAACCAAAACCATCCCAAAGAAAAAGAAATGCAAGAAAGCAAAATGGCTGTCTGAGGAAGCTTTGCAAATAGCTGAGGAAAGGAGGGAAGCGAAAGGCAAGGAAGAAAAAGAAAGATACGCCCAATTAAATGCAGAATTCCAAAGAATAGCTAGAAGAGATAAGAATGCCTTCTTAAATGAACAATGCAAAGAAATAGAAGAAAACAATAGAATAGGGAGGACCAGAGATCTTTTCAAGAAAATTGGAGAGATGAAAGGAACGTTTCATGCAAAAATGGGCATGATAAAGGACCAAAATGGCAGGGACCTAACAGAGGCAGAAGAGATTAAGAAGAGGTGGCAAAATTACACAGAAGAACTATACAAGAATGAGCTTAACGTCCCTGATAATCACAATGAGGTGGTCACTGACCTCGAGCCAGACATCCTAGAATGTGAAGTGAAGTGGGCCTTAGAAAAGCTGAGCAACAACAAAGCTAGTGGAGGTGACAGTATTCCAGCTGAGCTATTCAAAATCTTAAAAGACGATGCAGTAAAAGTGCTACACTCAATTTGCCAGCAAATTTGGAAAACTCAACAGTGGCCACAGGATTGGAAAAGATCAGTTTACATTCCAATTCCAAAGAAAGGCAGTGCCAAAGAATGTTCAAACTATCGCACCACTGCACTCATTTCTCACGCTAGTAAAGTTATGCTTAAAATTCTACAAGCTAGACTCCAGCAGTATGTGGATCGAGAACTACCAGAAGTACAGGCAGGATTTCGAAGAGGCAGAGGAACTAGAGATCAAATTGCTAACATACGCTGGATCATGGAGAAAGCTAGAGAGTTCCAGAAAAACATCTACTTCTGCTTCATTGACTATGCTAAAGCCTTTGATTGTGTGGATCATAACAAACTGTGGCAAGTCCTTAAAGAGATGGGCATACCAGACCATCTTATTTGTCTCTTGAGAAATCTATATGCGGGCCAAGAAGCAACAGTGAGAACTGGACACGGAACCACTGATTGGTTCAAAATTGGGAAAGGAGTCCGGCAAGGCTGTATACTGTCGCCTTGCCTATTTAACTTATATGCAGAGCACATCATGAGAAAGGCAGGGCTAGATGAATCAAATGTTGGAATTAAGATTGCCGGAAGAAACATCAACAACCTAAGATATGCAGATGATACCACTCTAACGGCAGAAAGTGAAGAAGAACTAAAGAGTCTCTTGTTGCAGGTGAAGAAGGAGAGTGCAAAACTTGGGTTGAAACTAAACATTAAGAAAACCAAGATCATGGCATCCGGCCCTCTCAACTCCTGGCAAATAGATGGGGAAGAAATGGAGGTAGTGACAGATTTTATTTTCCTGGGCTGCAAGATCACTGCAGATGGGGACTGTAGCCAAGAAATTAAAAGACGCTTGCTCCTCGGGAGGAAAGCCATGGCAAATCTAGACAGCACACTAAAAAGCAGAGACATCACCCTGCCAACAAAAGTGCGTATAGTCAAGGCTATGGTCTTCCCAGTTGCAATGTATGGCAGTGAAAGTTGGACCATCAGAAAGGCTGAGCGCCAAAGAATTGAGGCCTTTGAACTATGGTGCTGGAGAAGACTCCTGCGAGTCCCTTGGACTGCAAGGCGATCAAACCGGTCAGTCCTAGAGGAGATCAACCCTGACTGCTCTTTAGAAGGCCAGATCCTGAAGCTAAAACTCAAGTACTTTGGCCACCTAATGAGAAGGAAGGACTCACTGGAGAAGAGCCTAATGCTGGGAAAGATCGAGGGCAATAGAAGAAGGGGACGACAGAGAATGAGGTGGCTGGATGGAGTCACTGAAGCAGTAGGCGTGAGCTTAAATGGACTCCAGAAGATGGTAGAGGACAGGAAGGCCTGGAGGAACATTGTCCATTCGGTCGCGATGGGTCGGACACGACTTCGCAACTAACAACAGAGCTGCTCTTGTGATACCCCATCACTATTATGTTATGCCTTTGAAAAAGCTGCAATTTGCTTTTTGAAAGCATGTTTTCTCAAAGTAGTCTTTATTTGGCCTTCTACTTACCTAAAAGCAACAGGCACTAAATGTAGTCAATTGAATTTCTAAACATCTATGTGTATTTCTATATACATTGGAACCCTGTCCTCTGTTTCTGCTACATTTGAAGAATTTTCATGCTTTAATTACCATATTCTGATCAGAGTACTAGTTTTTTTTGTTAAAACATGTTTCTTTCCTGTTCTCTCCTTCCTTCCTTCCTTCCTTCCTTCCTTCCTTCCTTCCTTCCTTCCTTCCTTCCTTCCTCCCTTCCTCCCTCCCTCCCTCCCTCCCTCCCTTCCTCCCTCCCTTCCTCCTAGATATCTACCTACACAATTTCCCTCAACAAATGCAAGTTTGGGGTATGAAATGATTTGTAGCTCCAATATATACCACTGTCCTAACACCCTCCTTTGTAGATTTGGGAGCTGCATTAAGCACCCTTGTTTTTCATAAAACTCTTATGTGGTTTATAGCATAGAATACTAATTGCTTAAATAAATAATATAAGACAAGCTTTTGTCCTCAGCTTTTTCATAAAATCCATATTTGTACAATGAAAACAAAAAGCAATAATGTGCCATTTGTAATACAACACTAATTGAATATTTCCAATAAAAGAGCTTATTTGCTCTCCTGCAAATGAATTGAATTCTACTTTTCTTCCTTTAAAAATAAAATCTAAATAAACACTAGGCATGTATGCGTGGTACAAGATAAAACATCTTGCCAAATGTCCTTCTACACTTCACCACATATACATCACACATACATCAAAGTTAATGCAACAATCTCAGAGTGATCAAGCTGTCAATTTCCATGAAATGACATTTCAATCAAAAGCTTCCTATTTGGAAATATCTCTGTACCAATGACAAAGAGCTGAATCACAATTCTGCCATTTCATATTCTAAATGTTAATGATTTAACTCCAGTAATATGAATGGAGGAGAGATATTTAGTGTGAGAAAAATTGAAAAGCTTCATGCCATTTATATAACCTATGATCAAGCGATCAAAACCATTTTCTATACTCCATTTCAGATGAACTGAAATGTACAAAGTAATTGACAATTTTGTCTCAGAAAATCAAAGATACTGAATCTCTATGCGGCAATTCACTTTGATATACCTGGATTGCTATGCAGAACAGATCATTAATCTTTTTATTGGCAAACTTACATACTGCTTTATTAAAAAAATGTTCATCCCACAACATTATTTTATAACTACATTTTCTTGAGTGTCATCTATAATATTTAATTTCTTTTGAATATTATATCCATTTGGTGGCAATTATGTGAAATATGAGTTGTAAAAACAAAGGCCTCAGTGCAGCTAAAGCTAGCCATAACTAATTTCAATTTCAATTTCCATATAGGATATAATCCTTACGATATTTGAGTAATTTAAGGTGATAATATTTTTAAAGTCCACAGAAAGTAATTCCAAGCATCATCTTTGTAGAATGTTTTCCAGATGTTTTCAGTCATTTTGCTGTAATTATTCAGATGATTCAATTATGTACACATACGCATCACTCACACTCTCATCATGACCTTTACCTGGGCAAAATGATACATCATAGGGCCATGGTGACGAACCTATGGCACACGTGCCACAGGTGGCATGCAGAGCTCTCTCTGTTGGCACGTGGGCCGTCGTCCCACTCCTAGGCCTTTAGCTGGGTTTTATAAAACCTTTTTGCTTTAGGCCTCCACTACTGTGTGCAAAAAAAATTGGCGACCTCCCTTTTGATCTAAGAGTTCATGGTGAGGTAATCCTAACCCTAAGTGGAATTTTCCTCCAATGGGATTTTTCCATGTATTTTACCAGGAAACATAGATGGCATGGGTCCGGAGTACCTCAGGGATCACCTGCTGCCGGCATCAACTTCCCTCCGCCCTGTGCGTTCCCACAGAGAGGGCCTCCTCAGGGTGCCACTGGTCAAAGAATGTCATCTGGTGGCCCCCAGGGGGAGGGCCTTCTCTGTGGGTGCCCCGGATTTATGGAATCGGATGCCGGTTGAGCTCCGGATGGCGCCCGACCTTCGCTCCTTCCGACGCGATCTGAAGACTTATTTATTCGAACAAGCTGGCCTGGCCTGATGGGGGATGGGTTGGGATTTTATTGTTGTTCTTAATATATTTATTTATTGTTTTAGCTTGGGCATTGTGTTTAATTCTTTTTAACTTTTGTATCTTGTATTTTTATATGTTTGCCCTGTTCACTGCCCTGAGTACTTCGGGAGAAGGGCGGTATATAAATTAAAATAATAATAATAATAATAATAATAATAATAATAATAATAATAATAATAATAATAATAATAATAATAATAATAATAATAATAATAATAATAAGGCAGGCAAGAAAAGTTAGTGTCCTCGTAACCATACCCAAGAATTCCGAATTTGTTGGTGATGTCCATTTTGCTATATGAGTTCATGGTGACTTAACCCAAATCCTAAGTGGACTATTCCTCCATTGGGATTTTCCCATGTATTTTACCAGGAAACATAGATAGGGCAGCCACAGGTGGCACACAGAGCCCTCTCTGTGAACACACGTACTGTCGCCCCAGTCCTAGGCCTTCAGCTGGCTTTTATAAAACCATTTCACTTTAGGCTTCCGCTGCTGTGTGGAAAAAAGAAGGTTCAATCAATCAATCAATTTCAACTTCTCACGAGAAAAAAAAGATATCACAAAAGTTCAAATTAATTGATTAAACTTTTTAGACCCACCCAGTCTGCCATTACCATTGCAGCCACACCCATCCAATGGGCCACACCCACCCAATGGGTCATGCCCACCTGGCACCCGATGATACATAAGTAGGTTTTGGGTCGCAGTTTGGGCACTTGGTCTCTAAAAGGTTCGCCATCATTGTCATAGGGAATAATGACTAATTTATGGAATGTGTCCAAAATCCAAAGTCCTGAGGAAATAAAATTGGGGAAAGTTGTGGTTGCTTCAAAATAGTAGTCTGCATAGATTTCATCTGTCCAACATTTGATAATCATGCGGAACTGTTCTTAAAGAACTCTATTTTGATTTCCCTCAATGAAATGATGACAAAAGTCAATCCCACATCCCACAATAGGTAGAATTGACTTTTCTCATCATTTCAGCAATAGGTACTTCCCTGGAATGATGGAAGAATATTGTTCCTGTCAGTGAAGGAGCAAATGCTTCTCATTTTCCAACAGAATTTCTGGATTCAACTGCCACCACATAAAGTGGAACTGAAGATAGGATCCCCCATCTTTTTAATAAGGAACATTAATCTTCCAAAGCTTTGCAATGAAATACAGATGGTCATGGAAGAACTCTGTAAGAAACTCATTATAGCAAAAATAAATATTCAAAAATGACATGGTAAGGATTCCAAGAATTACCCTCAGTTTATCAGAAGGTGAAAATGTCCCTCTTCGGCGGACACAGTTCCCAATACAGTCATATTTTGATCTTAATATATACAAAGTACAAGTATAAACCAAGGAGAATGTGCTGACATCTGGAGGAAACAGTATTCCAGCATAGTCAGCTTTAAGTTGCTTTAAACTAAGGAAAAAGAAGTGAAAACATTGGAGAATTCTTAAAGAATTGCAAATCAACTACAACTGTTATCAAATATGTCATTTGCTAAAGAAAAATCATCTAAATTTATCTTGTGACCTGCAACACCTCTTTAATAAAATGATCTTTTCTTCTTCAATTTTAAAACTTCTTCCATTTTAAACCCCCCCCCCAATGGTCATTCTTTTTCTCTTTTAGGTAAGGAAATATCTCTGAAAGTATGACCCATGGATTGTCTAGCAAAAATAGTAAAAATATAAATCTATATGTGATGTTAGCATTGTATAAATCACATCAAAGGCAGAAACTACAGGCAGTGGACCAGTTTAATGACCTTGGAAGACCCTCTCCTAAGCATTGACTACTGATGCAGAAGTTAACTGCAGAATAACAAAGACAAGTTCTACTGTGTGGGAAATTTGAGGAATCAGCTTAGTTACAAAACTGAAGGTCTATGGGGCCATGATACTTACTATCTCTCTGTATGCCTATGAAACATGGACTCTGTACTGAAGAAATGCAAGACAGCTCAGGAATTTCTACATGACTTGTCTTTGCAGGATATTAGGCATAAGATGGCTAGATAAAGTATCTGACAGTGAAGTTTTATCTAGAATATGTCTACTATCACTTGACATACTGATAAGAGCTCTGTATGTGATATTAGCATAATATATGTCATCCTTAAATAATCCAGATTCCTAAATAAGCAACAGAAGTAGCAATTAACAATATAACAAAATTCTTTGTGTTATACTTTTGTCTCTTTAATAAGTCCATGTAAATTTTAAAAACCTTCAGATTTCCACTGCAAAAATACTTGTAATGGTTGATATATTAATTATACAATAGGTTGGTCTCAGCTGAAGTTTTAATTGTCACATAGTCAAACCATCTCATAAAATAGAGAAAACTTAAATCTTGACATTTTCAAAGTAGAGTATAAAAAAGAATGAAGATACAGTTTATAAATTTGCTTTGTTTTGCTGTGTAACCTTTCTTGGAAATGTTCAGTTTGATGGATATGTCATACATCAAAAAATGACACCTTTTCAAAACATAGTATTTTATTTTCAGAAACAAACAGTATAAGGTTACAGCTTTGTAATCTGGCATTAAACTAGAGCATCAAGTCCATAGAGTATAAGAAAGAACTTCTGGGAGATGTCTACAACTGATCTTCCCACCTTGTGAAGCTTCAGATTACTTGAACATCTTCTTGTTCATTTAACTTTCTCAAAGCCTATCTCATGTTCACCATTCCAAATTATCGAAACACAATTTATCTACAACAGACTGCTCTAACAGACTACTGACAAATTAAAAGCAATTTCATCTGCCTATAAATGTTCCTGTGGATGATTCTGAGTGACCTTGAGATCAACTTTAAGCAATCTGAATATTAGTCTTTTCCTATATTTCCCCAGTAAATATGAATATCAGTTATATTAAAAATGATGGACAATGGCAATTTCTTATTAATTGTTATAAAATATTTTATTCAAACACTTTGAATGATATTTTTGAATAGTTTGAGAAAGCAGTGAAATTGCTATTCCTATAAACACCAGGAATTAACAACAACAACAAAATGATTTCCTTCCCTCTCCACTTAACTTCTTTTATAGCTTTTATGGTTCTGCTTTACTTTGGGTAAATTTAGAAGATTATAAATGCATGGCTTTTCTGTATTTTTTAAAATCTGGCTGGGGAATTTTCCTTTGCAATTGGATAATGTGTACTACTGTGAATCAATTTCAAATAACAGAACTATTGAATTTGAAAACATTAATTAAAATTAAAATTTACCACATAATGGTAAAAGCAGATAAATTATCTGATAGGATGCTGAAATATCAAGTGAATAACTTTAAGGTTGATTTTGTTTTGATTTGTTAGAAACAGCATATAACTAATATAAACTAATTAAATAATGGTCTTGTTCATATGCTTTTCATATATACGTGGATCTTGCCTAGTATAGTGGAACAATTGAATGTTTTCCTTATGTACTACCATGCATATGAGCTGATATCCTATATGTTGGCTTCACTTGTAAAACTGAAGATCCATATGCAAATCTTGTATATTTTGGCAGTATATATCTTTGATGAACAGTGAGTTCATTGAAGCCTGACACTCTACAAGCAATTCCATCAACAGACACATCGACCTACAACCAGCCTACTAATCTCTCAGAATACAAATGAATTGACAGCCAACCCGAGAGACCACCAACACTCAACTAACCCATGCAAGCCCCCCTCTCCCTCCCGCCAGCAGTTCACCTCCCAAAGACCTTGACCTGATGTAAATTCCCTAACACAAGACCCATCACAAGCCTCTCACTGATGATTCACACCTGACCCATCACAAGACCCTCACTTGACACATCCACACCTGAAGCCCTTATAAACAGAACACTGACATTGACAACCCCTAAACATGGCTGAAGATGCTACCTAGCCTGGTAATGAAACATTTGGAAACTAACCCCGAAGCTCGAAGAATGAACCTTCACCCTCATCCTACACCCAAGCTACAGATATTCACCACTATTGTAAAAGTACAGTATATATCTTATCATATGTAGCTTTGTAGGAAAGGAGATACTTCTCCACGCCCGGGAAGCAAATTACTCCATACATCAAGTAAATACTATGAACTGGACCATTGGATTTAAATATACAGCTAATAACACATATCTTTTTTTGATGGGAGATGGGGAGAAAAAATTAAGAAGACTTGATTTTTTTATAGGAAGCTTTCTATAATAATCATGCAAGTTGTCACCTCAAGTTCATCTGTTTCCCAGGATTCATGATTTTATGGCAAAATCTAAATAGTATTGATGGACAACGTATACATATATGAGTACAAATTTTATGAATCACAAAATTAATACATTGTTTCTAAGTTTTGTTTTTAAAAAACTCCTGGATTGAATTTAGTATTTTCATTTATTTATGAGATATTGAAGCAAGGCTAAATGATGTCCCAGTGTTTTGTAGCTTCCATGGGTTCTTTTCCTTTACTAAACTCTCAAAGAAAGACATAAAAGAACTCTTCCCTCTCATTTTTTCCCCTATAGCAATGCTGTTGTCACTGCTAATGCAAATACTGAAATTGTTGATTTTTGTCTTTCCTCTGGAAAAATTCATGACATTTTACATATGCTTTCTCACTTACAAAAGTGATGGAAATTTTGAAAGGTTTTATGTGCCCAACTCCAATTCTAAGGGGGTTATCAGATGAAGACGCAGTCTGCTTTTGGCACAGATTGAGGCTTTGCTAGTCTCTTCTAATTGCAAATTATTGTAAAATACTCATTATTTCCTTGAACAAGGAAATGGTTCTTCAAAGCAGTGAAAGAAGAAGTAACAAAGATGCCTAAAATTTTACCTGGGTTAAAATGGTACCATTAACTAGACACTTGATTTCTCAAAAGTTTTGAGATTAACAAGATATTAATAATGTTCTTGCTTTTCCGCCCCGATCTTTCTTGGGAATGGTTTACCCACGCATGGTACAATGGGAAGGGAACATCCCATTGCTTTGTTCACTGAAATGTGGTCCATCAGTTTTAATTTTGCCAGTCTTATTCAAGTCTCCTCCTCTAGAGGAGAAACTAGTGAAAACTGCTTGCACAATTTTGTGTACATTTTAAAATGGATTTCAAAATACAGGGATATAAAAAGTCTGTTAGTATTTTCAAAAGAGTAAACCTAAAACCTTTTCATGAAACCTTGGCATAATTAGGTAAGGTTTCCAAGTGTGCAGAAAATGTTATATATGTTCAGTTGAAATTAGAATCCTCTTCTGGAGTTAAATTATAAGATACCTATTTGGGCAATACCTAAACACGCAATAGAAAATATAAATGTTGGATTTAAACATGATGTGACTACATATAAAGAAATTTTAAGTTTGGAAAGGAATGTATGGCAATTAAAGTCATATAGAGCCTTGGTGGAGCAGTGGGCTAATGCCTCCTTAAGTAACACCAGCTGCCTGCAATTAGTGCAGGTTCGCATCCCACCAGGCTCAAGGTTGACTCAGCCTTCCATCCTTCCGAGGTAGGTAAAATGAGGACCCAGATTGTTGGGGGCAATTAAGCTGACTTTGTAATAATGCCGCTTGGGGGTGTGTGAAAGCCCTAATAAGCAGGCATATACATAGAATGAAGGCTACTGCTAAGCTTGTAAGCCGCCCTGAGTCTTCGGAGAAGGGCGGGATATAAATGGAATTAAAATAAAATAAATAAAAAAAATATAACATTTTAAAAGAAGAGAAGATTGTACAAACCTGGTTTCAGTATGGGCAACTACAGGCTAGGTGGAAAGAGGACCAGAAAACTGGTTTTTCAATGATTGATGGAAATTTGGTAAAGCAAATTAGAGATCAAGGTCAAGCACATATAAAAAGGATATATTTTGCATTGATAGAAATTGATTCAGAGACAGAACTTGTTAAAGATTGTATGATAAAGTGGGCTCAGAATTTTCAAGAAGTTATTACAATGGATACTTGGGAAAAGATCTGGGTTAGAAATGTAAAATTTACACAGGCCCAAAATTTAAGAGAGAATTTTTATAAAATGTTTTATAGGTGGCACTTAGATCCTAAAAAATTAGCAAGTATGTATCCGAACTGCCAGCCCAAATGTTGGAGGTGTGGTTGTGAAGATGCAACGTATTTTCATATATGGTGGACTTGTAAAAAGGTTAAAGCTTTTTGGATTAAAATTTGGTGGAATATGCAAAAAATATTCAAGAAAAGGATAAAGTTTTCTTCGCAACTGTTTTTATTGGGTATTATCACAGATACCACCGTTGTAGATATTAAATTGATGTTGAATTTAATTACGGCAGCGAGACTTTTAGTAGCGCAATATTGGAAGAAGGAAGAACTGCCGACTAGAAGAATGGACTTTAAAAGTTTCTAACTTGGCGGAGATGGCAAAGCGTATTTGAAAGATCAATCGCAACAGAGATACACTGTGGAGTGGAAGAGATGGATAGATTATATTCAGAATAAATATGGGACTAAAAAGTTTCACTTAGCATTTGAATAAGTAGTGGATTTATATGATGTATAATTAGCTTGTAGTTATTTTATTAAGAGTTAAAGTGCGATAGAATTTAATATTCTATTGTTGTTTGCATATTTTAGATTATGTTTGTTTTTATTTTTTATACCCTGCATTTAGCTCTGGGACGTTGGGGAGGGGGGAGGGGAGGGGAGAGTTGGGGAGGTTTGGGGAGAGGGGAGGGGGAAGGGAGGGGTTTTGTATTCAAAATCTATTGTAAAACTTTTCAATAAAAAAAAAAGAAATTAGAATCCTCCTTTCAGATGTATGCAGAATAAGAAAATAGACATTCTGCGTATATTGAATATTGTTGTTGTTAGTTCTGAAGTCATGTCTGACCCATCGCGACCCTATGGACAACATTTCTTCAGACCTTCCATCCTCTACCATCTTCTGGAGTCCATTTAAGTTCACGCCTACTGCTTCAGTGACTCCATCCAGCCACCTCATTCTCTGTCATCCCCTTCTTCTATTGTCCTCAATCTTTCCGAACATTAGGCTCTTCTCCAGTGAGTCCTTCCTTCTCATTACGTGGCCAAAGTATTTGAGTTTCAACTTCAGGATCTGGCCTTCTAAAGAGCAGTCAGGGTTGATCTCCTCTAGGACTGACCAGTTTGATCGCCTTGCAGTCCAAGGGACTCGCAGGAGTCCTCTCCAGCACCATAGTTCAAAGGCCTCAATTCTTTGGTGCTCAGCCTTTCTTATGGTCCAACTTTAACAGCCATACATTGCAATTAGGAAAACCATAGCCTTGACTATATGCACTTTTGTTGGCAGGGTGATGTCTCTGCTTTTTAGTATGCTGTCTAGGTTTGCCATAGCTTTCCTCCTCAGGAGCAAGCATCTTTTAATTTCTTGGCTGCAGTCCCTATCTGCGGTGATCTTGGAGCCTAGGAAAATAAAATCTGTCACTATCTCCATTTCTTCCCCATCTATTTGCCAGGAATTGAAAGGGCTGGATGCTATGATCTTGGTTTTCTTAATGTTGAGTTTCAAGCCCACTTTTTCACTCTCCTTCTTCACCTGAATCAAGAGGCTGTTTAGTTCCTCTTCACTTTCTGCCATTAGAGGGGTATCATCTGCACACCTTAGGTTGTTGATATTTCTTCCGGCAATCTTAATTCCAACTTTTGATTCATCTAGCCCTGCCTTTCTCATGATATGCTCTGCATATAAATTAAATAGGCAGGGCAACAGAATACAGCCTTGCCGGACTCCTTTCCCAATTTTGAACCAATCAGTGGTTCCGTGTACAGTTCTCACTGTTGCTTCTTGACCTGCATATTGGTTTCTCAAGAGACAAATAAGATGGTCTGGTACTCCCATCTCTTTAAGAACTTGCCACAATTTGTTGTGATCCACACAATCAAAGGCTTTAGCATAGTCAATGAAGCAGAAGTAGATGTTTTTCTGGAATTCCCTAGCTTTCTCTATGATCCAGCATATGTTGGCAATTTGATCTCTAGTTCCTCTGCCTGTTCGAAATCCTGCCTGTACTTCTGGAAGTTCTGCTGGAGTCTAGCTTGTAGGATTTTAAGCATAACTTTACTAGCATGTGAAATGAGTGCAATGGTGTGATAGTTTGAACATTCTTTGGCATTGCCTATATTGAATATAGGTATGCTTTATTCAAGAACTTCTACACTCTTCTACTTTTTATGCCCTAAATAGGAGTTATATTTCTCTGCATTCTAAATATCAGATTTTAATGTAGAAGTTTGATGCAATAAAGTGTCATTCATGTTTCTAATTTAGTTCTGACTATATTAATATTTAAAGTAAGAATGATATGTTGTACATTGCTCCCCAGCCAGAGAAATCATATTTTCTCTAATTATTTACATAGTTTTTCCCCCTCTGAGCAGCATGTTCTCAATTCTATTGTTGGCCAAGCTAAGTTAATGTATCTGTAGAATAATTCTGGTCTTTCTGATACTATCCAGGCATTTGGAGTCTCTTGGAACAGACAGAAACAAAGTCTAGTGAGTTATCTGGCAGCAACTCATAATAATGGTTGAATTTTCAATGGACATAATCATTTTTGACAGAGCCAAAAGAATCTTATAAAAATAATCATTTTATGTTCCTATTAAAATGTTACATAGCAACCTTTGAGAGTTCAGACAAAGGGAGACCAATGATGTGATAATGATGATAATGCTAAGGAAATGAAAAAAAAATTAAATATCTAAGACATCCTCCCAGACATGTATCTCTAGCATTTAAAGCAAATATTTTGGAAACAGCTGTAGAAGAAAAGATTGTGATCAGTAATTCTTAATGTCAGAATGTTACAACAATTACCTACTCCAATTCTTGCTTCCATTGCTTCAGATAGAGATTTTGTGGAAGACTGAAGTTGCCAGTAGTAGGAGATAAATATTTGATTGTCTTTTGTATATATAATAAAAATTAACATTTTAGGAAGACCATTTAAGCCATGCTTGAATGTTATATGAATTTATCACGGGCTACTATTTCTTAAAGTTTCCTTTAGCCTTCAGGGCTGTGGAAGAATAAAAAGCTACATTTTTGAAGAAGAAAAATGTATTTGATAATACTTTTTACAACCCATTATTTGTATGCAAAGATTTCTATTAAGGATTAATTTGTATGTAATGTGATTATACATACAATGCATTGCGCATAACTGGAAACTATCAATAGTATAGTTTAATGTGCCTCTAGAAGAGGAAAAGGCAGGCACTCAGTTGTGTGCAACATCTTGTGTGCATTAATTAGTGTTGCTGTAAGACTGAGGAGGCCATACAGAATCCTCTTTTCAGGGAAGAAAGATCCTGTTTCTTATACCTTCCTTGTTTAATTTGTCCTTGTTCTTTCCCACTCACGTCTCAGTCCTCTCCTTTACTTTTTCCACTCACAGAGCTGGCTCTGCAGCTTTCCTGTTATCACTCCTTCTTTTATCGTCACTATCTCATTCAGCTTTTGTCACCCTGCACAGGCAATAAGCTAGCTCGGTGAAGCTGCTACTATGCATGGACTGCAGACATTACAGACTACAACCATTTTCCTTAATCTAATTGTTGTCTTCGGTCCCCTAGTTAAAATGTACATTGATGCGGGAGGCTTATGGTAGTACCATTCCAGTGTCTTTATTGACTGTGGATTCCCATTGTAGGGGCTGATAGATTCCTCTCTTATTTTAGGTTAGCAACAACAGTTATTGCTTGGTGTGACATCTCATTGACCTCTGTGAGTTGTCATGAATTATGGAGCCTAGGTGAGTGCTGCCTGGTCTAGACTCTAGGCTGTTAACACTAGTTACTTTAAAACAGTATTCCCTAAACTTTCTGGCTTGCAGACAGATGTGGGGAGCGGGGGATGGTTCTGTTTGAGTGGTGGGCACGTGCATGCACATAGTTCCGTTCGTGAGATGGATCTTGTGCAAGTGAAAATGCACGTGCACACTCACCTGCCACTTCTGCAGCCTAGTTCCAAACTACTCAAGGCCTGGTAGTGGTCGGAGAAGAGGGGTTGGGGACCTTTGCTTTAAATTACAAACTCAAAGCCCAGATTTGGTAAAACTGGCATGTGACAGGAACATTGAAATGGAAGTATATATAGTTATTTCAGATTTGATAGATTGATTATATTTTATCAGTGAGATTATGGTGTTTATATAGATGTTATGCATAAAACACCATCAGTAAAATTGACTCCAGACGAATAGCTGTGTAAAAGTTAAAAACAAAAAAAAATTGTCATAGTTTGATATGAAGAATAGTTACAGAAACTGGTTATGTCTAAGCAAATGAAGAGAAGGACTGGGGTGACTTGGGATCTAATATCAAACACCAATATCTAAGAGGCTGTCACAAATAAAGGGAATCAATCTATTCTCCAAAGCACCTGAAGGCAGGAGAAAAAGTAACAGTTGGAAACACATCAAGCTGAGATCCAACCTCTCCTGCTTGAGCAGGAAGTTGGATTAGAAGATCTCAAGATCCTCCCAATTCTGTTATTCTATTCTTCAAAACTTCAGTAGTTTTATCTGGGAGAGAAGCATTTTGAGGTAACTGTTTTCTGAAACTGGAGAGCAGACCATATAATTCTACAACAGAATTTTAAATCTTTGGTAGCTCATACAGTCAGCAGAACCTTTGCTTGCTTCAGGCTGAATAGTAATCTAACCTTTATGATTCTGATTCCTGACCCATAAATTAACTAAACATATGTTTCCCATTACTCTGATTTTAATTTTGGCTTGGCTTTGGTTTGACTGGTGGCATATTTGACTTGGAAAGCTGAATGTGATTTCCAGCTTGAAAAGGAGATGAAGTCTCTATGTGCAAGCTTAAATTTAGGGTGACAAATATGTATCTATACTGATAAAAATAGTAGACTTTCAAAGAAACATGGCATATGTTTATTTCTACAAAGGGGACATGGAACATTTTAGTCATAAGAAGAGGCAGCTATTCAGTACTGTGGTACTGAGACTTGTTTAGAACTCTGACAGAACTCATAGCAGATCTATGCTTGATAGTTGCCTTAGAAATTCTAAATATATATAAGTACCCATGTGACTGAAATATGATGTAGTCCCTTAGCCCTTTGCCACTGATTGATTGATTGATGAGGTTTATCCTTCCTGTAATCAGGCATTCAGTAGTTTGAAATATCCAACAATATAAAGGCTAATATGTCCACAATAAAAATAAATCACACCAAGTAGTAAAATAAAGGAATAACAACATGTACGCTCCTGCACTGATTTTATCAGCTGAGATCTCAAAGGCTTTCTGAAAAAAACTATTTTTAATAGTTTGCAGGAAGCTGATGGGAACCAGTTTGGTCTAGTGGTTAAGGCACCAGCTTAGAAACCAGGAGACCACGAGTTCTAGTTTGGACTTAGTCTCAAAACCAGATGAGTGATTGGGCCACTCATTCTCTCTCAGCCCTAAGAAGGAAGCAAGGCCAAACCACTTCTAAAATTTTGCCAAGAAAACTGCAGGGACTTATCCAGGCAGTTTCCAGGAGTCAATACCGACATGAAAGAACCCCCCCAAAAAAGGGGGGCGGGGCGGGAAAGAAAAACAAAAACAAAAGAAGATGATGTGAATACATATTAATAGACTATTCCAAACTATAGGTATACCAAGCAAAAAACAGGGTTCATGAGCCTCCAGTCCTTTCACTTTGGGGAAGCAGAGGACAATCAGCAAGTTTTTATTAGATGCAAATGTCAGATAGGACAAATCGAGGTGGGGAAGGCAATCCTATAAATACTTCAATGTCAAGTTCTATAGAACACTAAAATCAGCACGCTGAATTATAGACAGAATCAAATAAACAGCCAGGGTGCATAGCAGAAGTCGCTTGCCAAAATTGCCCCAGTCATGGCCATCATCTGCCTGTGAAGCAGTAGCCATGAGTACTGATGTTACTGCATCAATATACCACACTGAACAGGTCAGAGAATTCTGACAAAAAACAAACAAACCCAAGAACCCTTGTTTACTTGGATTAAATTTCAGCCTGACTTTTCCCATCTAGTACCTCACAGCTTCCAGATAATGGATCAAGCCTCTCCTATATAGCCTACGGTAGGAAAGTATAGCAGGGTTTGTCTGTTTGTTTAAACATATTGTCAGTGGCTTACATAAAACTTACATTAGCATATTAATAGCACCATATCCTGAATAGTATCATTAATAGTACCATATCCTGAAGATGATTTCCCTTGTAGTCTTCATGTAGCTTTTAAGGACCAAACCCTATAACATCTTCCAGAGTAGCAACCATTTGGCCAATCTTTTTTCCCCTCCCCAACTGACTGGAACTATACACTGAGGAAGGAGAAGAACCACTACATAACACTACCTTCCATCCTCCACCAGGCAAACAGTCTAGAATGATACTGTGAACGATGTCACTGAGTGCCACTGAATGCCACTAAGGACCAAGATGGATGCACTACCCTAGCCAAGTCTTGACATGGGTCAACCACTAAGCCATCTCCTTTCCATGTTCAGTTTGAACCAGATTGAAACAGTTAATTGATTTCCTCTAGGATGTTATGTAAGTATTATATATGCTGATCAGTATATATGATGACTCAGTAATCATTCCCCAAAATGGAAGATTACAGGAAGAGTGATAGTTGTTAAAAGACAGTTCCCCATCTTTTCCGCTATTTACTTTTGTATTTTCATTGTAATGTATACTATAAACTAATAAAACTTTATAAAAAAAGACAGTTGGATCCAGGAAAGAGCCTTATTAGACTACATAAAAACTTCTTTCAAGGCTGCTGATTTTGTCCCCTCTAAGAGAAAGGTACTGAAATCTTTCCCAGAGTCAGGATGCTTCGTTTCCCCTGGACCCCTTAAAAAGCCAGAAGGGGCATGGTTCAAGCCCAGAAGTGGTTGGAGACAGCTGTGAGATGTCCCTGTATTCTGATATTTTTGGAGATGACAATAGTGATTAAACTGTAACATTTTCCTTGTACTATCTTTTATTTCACATTTATCAAAATGCATGTCTGCCATTATCCAAACAATACCATTCTTCCATCAAAAGGCTGTCCTATTTTACCTATCTAATCTAACTTCATGTTTAGAAATGAGCACAGAACTTCATTCTATGCTCATTTATCATCTTATGTACAGCCTGGATATATGAGTCATGAGTATGGTAGCAGGAACTCCTAATAGGCAAAAAGGGGGGGCTTATTCAGCATTGGTACAGCATTGTACATTATGAAGCACGTCATCTTCAAGTTCAGTACAATAAAATGACATTATTTGCAGAATTAAATAATTTAGGATTCCCCCCCACATATTGTAACAACATACTGTATACTTACTTTATTTATGCTTATTTATGCTCAGACTATATAGCTACATCTTTCATGGATATATTGTATCAGTAATTACTTTCTTAAAACTTTTCTGCAGAATCTTCTTTTGTAATAGAGGTATCTACATAATTTAAAATATTGTATAAGATGCTGCATCATGAAAACTAGTGAGAACAGACTGCCCAACTAGATGGACCAGGGACTGGACTCTTATGATCTAAAGTTGTAACGTACAAACCTTGAAAATCCTCTGACAAAGAAAGAGGGGATTTCCATTTCTAAAGTACCTCTACTTCACTTCAGTACACTAGCGTCTAGATTTGCTAGCCAGGCTGGCTTAGGAATTCTGGGAATTGAAGTCCACAAGTCATAAAGGGGTCATAGTTCCCCACCTCTGTTCTAGACTTTTGATTGATCAAAGAGTTGAGGTAAAGTTAAAAAGAAGACAGTGATAATGAAATTAAAAAAATACTGTTGAAAGGAAAATCTTCATGAAGGTCCAGTTTTAGCTGGGAATAAACAAAATGAAGACTGCTTTAGAAAGAAGATTGTAGTTTATTGAAGAGCAGAGCCAGACAGAAATGTGGCTCTGGGAAAGCTGACCACATGTAGCTAAGAGTGGTGGGTTTTTACACCTTCTTGGGTTTTTGTGTTTGGAGTTGTTCCTGTTTGAGGCTTTGTATTTCCTGTGTCATGTACTTTGACCTGAGGCTGTGTGTGCCCTTTTTGTATTCTGATGGTAGGAGGTTAATCCTATTATGTCCTAAAGGTCACGTCTTTAGAGTTTGGGTGTGGTATGTAGATTTTAGAGGTCTTTGTCTTCCTAATCTCATCAGCTTCTAGCTTCCTGGCTCTAACCTTTCTGAATAGGATTATCAAATCTGCATTACTACAGACCTGGCCTCTGCCTAGTTTCTGCTTGGGGCTGTTAAGAAAACCTGGCCTGCTTTTCTGCCTTTAAGATCCTTTGGGGAAATATAATATTCTGCCTTTTAATATTCCCAAAATATTTCTTTCTCGGGGGGTGGGTGGGTGCTGTCCTCCCACAATACTATTCAAATAATAAAGGTAAAGGTAAAGGTTCCCCCGCACATGCGTGCTAGTTGTTTGTGACTCTAGGGGCCGGTGCTCATCTCCGTTTGAAAGCCGAAGAGCCAGCATTTGTCCGAGGACGTCTCTGTTGTCATGTGTCCGGCATGACTAGACGCCAAAGGCACATGGAATGCTGTTACCTTCCCACCGTAGTGGTCCCTATTTTTCTACTTACATTTTTACGTGCTTTCGAACTGCTAGGTTGGCAGAAGCTGGGACGAGTAACAGGCGCTCACTCTGTTACGCGGCACTTGGGATTCGACCCGCCAAACTGCTGATGTTCTGATCAACAAGCTCAGCGTCCTAACCCACTGAGCCACCGCGTCCCTTATTCAAATAATAGGGGCATGCAAAAAAGGTACATTCAAGCTCAGTGCCACCTTGCTGGGCTTGAATTATCTTATTTGCAGTTTCCTACAATTTTGTATTTTTTTATAGAACTTTTTATTTCACTAACAATTATCCCCAGGGATAGTTTTAGCTGAAATAAGAATGGTCAAGGATTTTCTTATATTGCTAACATATCTGTGATATCTGACTTCTGATAAGATGGCCTTCTAATTTGGTGCAGTGCTATTATTCTGATATATGAGTAATTGCAACAATAGCCATTCAATTTACACAATATTAGAATTCAAGAACAAGTAGAGCAGAACCAGTCTGTTTTTTTAGGAAAACCCTAATATGTGAAATTCTATCAGGAAAGCTTGATATGGAGAGTTTCATCCTTTTCTTTTCAGTCACTGATAAGCCTTGGCCATTTTTTGTCAAGCTTTTCAGAGAGCTATAAAAATGCA
Source organism: Vipera berus (assembly GCF_964194415.1). NCBI lineage: Eukaryota > Metazoa > Chordata > Lepidosauria > Squamata > Viperidae > Vipera > Vipera berus. Next base: position 178,805,339 of record NC_138204.1, on the reverse strand, counting down.
TTGCTTCAAAGAATGCTTTCCACTGGAATATCTAAGTGGGAGAAAAATAAATTCAGCATTCTTTCTAGACTATTTATTTATTCTGGCCTATATGCCACTCCAATCCATAATAATGACTACAGTAAGGAAAGCAAGGCTATAGAAATACAGCTTGTAAGATGATTTGTTAATATTTTCCTCATATTTCAGACCATGTCTGCTCTCAAATCATATGATAAAAATCCACAGATCCTTTCATATTTTTCACTTTCTTCATGTCAATTATTCAAATCTCTTCAGAATAGTGTTTTGTTACTGGGTCTATTTGCAATGCCAAGTTGCTAAGCTTTTTATTTCTAGTTTTTGAGTAGATGTGTACTTTTATTTATTTTACCTTCAAAATAACAAGAAAAATGTTATAATACTGCTGTCATCTTTGTAGCTATAACTTGTTCCTCATTCTCTTTTCTAATAGGATGACAAAGATAAGATGAAATGCAAAGAGTTAAGGAGGTATGGCCTTCTAACTGAAATTCAGGGAATAATGGACTGGGAATTGATTGGTGATCCATATCACAATCCCCCCCCCCCCCGAATTCTTGTAGGCAACAAATATGCCAGGCTCCAAGTTTACATACTATCAGTCTACTAACCATAATGATCAGGATGCTCATGTACATTACCAGAACTGCTTCCATTAACTCCATGATACATTATCAGACATGGTGGCAGAAATGACTTCAGATACATAGTCTATTTCTTTTAGCACTGATTATAATAAACATTTACAGGTAATCTTGATTTATAACCACTTATTTAGTGACTGTTCAAAGCTACAATTGCACTGAAAAAAGTGACATTATGTCCATACTTATGACCATTGCAGCAGCCCTCTATCATATGATCAAAATTTGGATGCTTGGCAACTAGCTCATACTTATGACAGTTGCAGTAGTCCAGGGTCATGTGATCACCACAAGCAAAGTCAGTGGCGGAGTTCCGGCACCTTTTTTGGATGGAACCTTGTAGGGTAGGCAAGGCAGGTTGTATGACATGTGTGAGTTCCGGCACCTTTTTCTTTTACAAAAAAAGCACTGCATGTTACTAACTTAAAAACTGCAGTGATTGACTTAACCACTGTGGCAAGAAAAGTTGTAAAATCGGGCAAAACTCACTTAACAATTATCTCACTTAGTAACAGAAATCTTGGGCTCAACTGTGGTAGTAAGTCTAAGAAACCTGTAAAGTAAATTCAGACTAGATCCAATATCAGCATCAATAAAAGCCATAAGTCCAGAAATCTGGCCAAGAATCCCAGCTGAATCAGTCATAATTTAATCTTAAGTAAGGATGTTAGATAAGTAAGTTGTAATGAGTATTGTTCTTAGGCTGCAGTGGCTTTTAGTGTATTATATACATACACAAGAAAAAAGTCTTGTCTATTTTAGTATACAACTCAGTGTTTGACCATATCTTTCATGTAAAACAATTATGCAGGCTTACACTGTTTAGCACTGTATTATTGTAATATAGCAATATAAGCCACAGTGCTCGGTAACCTGTTGTCCCATCTGATATACTGTATAAAGCGAAGTTACGCAGATATAATATTTCTTAGTGTCAATATAAATGCTTCCTTGTCAATATAAGAGATTTAATAGTGAATCTGACCCTGATCACCAGCTATAACTCAAAGATAAGATTATGAATTAATTGTAATATCACAATTTAATTTCCAGGAATAAAAGAGTGTTATTTGAAGATATTAGATCAGATGAGGTAATAGATCCTGCATTTGCCTTGCTGTTTCAGGAAAAAAACTAAAAGTGTTCTTTTCAATCATATTTTTGTACTAGAAAAGTTTATTTGCTTCTCAGGTACTTATAGGGTGTCCTTAATCTAATATGCCATTTCTAAATCTATATCAGTTTCCTATTTGCTCTGTAAAAATGCACATTATTAAAATTGGCTTAGAGGAGAATCTTAGAGGAGAATCTATTAAATTATGACAGTTATACAACTATCAAGTTATAACGTGAGACTTCCTTTTTTAAACATTTAATAATTTGAATTGTTAAAATAATTCTATTATGTTAACATCTCTTAGGTACAGTTTTCAGATGTATAAAATGATGCTTGAAAATATATACACATTTTTGTGCATGGTGCAAAAAATATATGCATAAATAGAAAATGATACAGATTTGTACTAACCATCTCTACCTGACTGAAAGCTATAGATTACTGTCCCCACCCCCCACCACCACCCAGGATCACAAACAGAAAGTGGTAAACTTTCACGTGGCTATTGGTTTTACTCTCCTTATATCCAGTGGATCCAAGACTGCAGTTACAGTGAAAAAAGGATGAAATGAAAATAAACACAAAATGACACCAATAAGCTTTAAACAAATACTTGGGAAAAATAATCTAGTAGAAGGAAAAGAACACTAATCTGGGAAAGAAGAAATGATACGTTATACTTTGCTACAGGCAGGATAATGCCTGGAGCCAGCCTAGGGTATAAAGTAGCATTAGCATTAGACAGCTACTTGTAGCTGCTCACACCAGGCCTTTTTATTATTTTAGCCTTTGGCTCTTGCATTCTGAGCTGTCATGTCTTTTGAAATGTATTTACAGCCAGGGAAGAGCACTCTGCTATTGTTACAGTATTATCCAGAATGCACATAATCTTAATAACTGGTGCCATTTGTGTTTTCAATGGTGTGCTATTAATTGCGTTTGCTTTGCTGATGAAGACTGATAAAGGAACATCTTACCCAACTATCTCAATGATGAAGAAGAAAGTAATTGTAAGTAATTTGTAGACGCACAGATCAGTTCCATTCTGAAATTATTACATCTTATTATTTGACTGAAAGTGGATATTTGCACTAAATACCAATTTTAAAATAGCCTCTGGCTGTATTCTCCTTTGTTGTTATTGTAACATAAAATCTGGAGGGATTAATTTTTAAAAAAACAAAATTGGATTAAAAAACCAAAAATTCTGTATAATTTCATTTCATTAATTTCAAATTGTACATGTAAATTGATAAATAGCATTTTCTTCTAATACTAACTTTCTATTTTGTTGTTGTTAGCTGCGAAGTCGTGTCCGACCCATCGCGACCCTATGGACAACATTCCTCCAGGCCTTCCTGTCCTCTACCATCTTCTGGAGTCCATTTAAGCTCACGCCTACTGCTTCAGTGACTCCATCCAGCCACCTCATTCTCTGTCGTCCCCTTCTTCTATTGCCCTCGATCTTTCCCAGCATTAGGCTCTTCTCCAGTGAGTCCTTCCTTCTCATTAGGTGGCCAAAGTACTTGAGTTTTAGCTTCAGGATCTGGCCTTCTAAAGAGCAGTCAGGATTGATCTCTTCTAGGACTGACCGGTTTGATCGCCTTGCGGTCCAAGGGACTCGCAGGAGTCTTCTCCAGCACCATAGTTCAAAGGCCTCAATTCTTTGGCGCTCAGCCTTTCTTATGGTCCAACTTTCACTGCCATACATTGCAACTGGGAAGACCATAGCCTTGACTATACGCACTTTTGTTGACAGGGTGATGTCTCTGCTTTTTAGTGTGCTGTCTAGATTTGCCATGGCTTTCCTCCCCAGGAGCAAGCGTCTTTTAATTTCTTGGCTACAGTCCCCATCTGCACTGATCTTGGAGCCCAGGAAAATAAAATCTGTCACTACCTCCATTTCTTCCCCATCTATTTGCCAGGAATTGAGAGGGCCAGATGCCATGATCTTGGTTTTCTTAATGTTAAGTTTCAACCCAAGTTTTGCACTCTCCTTCTTCACCTGCAACAAGAGGCTCTTTAGTTCTTCTTCATTTTCTGCCATTGGAGTGGTATCATCTGCGTATCTTAGGTTGTTGATATTTCTTCCGGCAATCTTAATTCCAGCTTTTGATTCATCTAGCCCTGCCTTTCTCATGATGTGCTCTGCATATAAGTTAAATAGGCAGGGCGACAGTATACAGCCTTGCCGGACTCCTTTCCCAATTTTGAACCAATCAGTGGTTCCGTGTCCAGTTCTCACTGTTGCTTCTTGGCCCGCATATAGGTTTCTCAAGAGACAAATAAGATGGTCTGGTACTCCCATCTCTTTAAGAACTTGCCACAGTTTGTTATGATCCACACAATCGAAGGCTTTAGCATAGTCAATGAAGCAGAAGTAGATGTTTTTCTGGAACACCCTAGCTTTCTCCATGATCCAGCGTATGTTGGCAATTTGATCTCTAGTTTTTCTGCCTCTTCGAAATCCTGCCTGCACTTCTGGTAGTTCTCGATCCACATACTGCTGAAGTCTAGCTTGTAGGATTTTAAGCATGACTTTACTAGCATGAGAAAAGAGTGCAATGGTGCAATAGTTTGAACATTCTTTGGCACTGCCTTTCTTTGGAATTGGAATGTAAACTGATCTTTTCCAATCCTGTGGCCATTGTTGAGTTTTCCAAATTTGCTGGCAAATAGAGTGTAGCACTTTTACTGCATTGTCTTTTAAGATTTTGAATAGCTCAGCTGGAATACTGTCACTTCCACTAGCTTTGTTGTTGCTCAGCTTTTCTAAGGCCCACTTCACTTCACATTCTAGGATGTCTGGCTCGAGGTCAGTGACCACCTCATTGTGATTATCAGGGACAATAATACTAACCTTAATAGTAACTTTCAAACTTAATATTCGAAGTCTCAGCTATTTACTAGAAAATGATCGCTTACTAAATGAATAAAACAAGTGATACATGTAGAAATCTATTCTGTTTTATCTAAGCTATTTGCTTAGGAACAAAGGTGGTGCTCCATTTTATACTCTTTTAGGACAGCAATACATATCACATTAGTGGCCAGTAATTTGGATAGTATGTTCTATAAATGTAGAAATCCATATGCAGTTTTTAAAATTTGTCTTCAAAGTAGCAAGACTGCTTTAAGTGAAAACATGGCATTTACCAGGTGGTTGGGAAGGATATAATGACTATATTGTTTTGATATGTTTGTTTGCCTGTTCAGAAAAAACAAAACAAAACTCATTTGATGTGATCTCAACATCCAGTAAAAAGCTAAGGATTTTTCATCTCTCTGACAGGACTCCATTAATAAAACAACAATCTTTTGTGTGTAGTAATCTTTAATCTTATTTTGTCACACACTTCTCAGTAGTGTTTCCACTCTTTTACGGTATAATTTATGGCACTGGAACAACACCCTGCCCTGAAAAAGGTCAGTCTGTCAAGGTTTGCTTGTCTTTGAGGAAAAGTAATAGAGCATTATTTATGAAGCCAAAAATACGCTTCCATACTTTAATCAATCAGAAAGATCCTTGCATTATTATTGTATTTTTTTACACACATTCTCTCTCTCTCTCTCTCTCTCTCTCTCTCTCTCTCTCTCACACACACACACACACACACACACACACACACACAAACACAGAGAATATATCAACCTTATGTTCTCTTTTATGTTGCAAAAACCCTTTACCTTTCATGTCTCCTTCACCTTTTGTATTTGCAACATTATGAAAAATGGAAAGTCAATGATGACTGATAAATGGGATCAACTGTAAATTATGACTGCAGAGCTGAGCTTTTCCAAAGATCACAGAGTCTTTGGACAAATTAACAAAACCAATCTAGAAGGCTCATCTTATTAAATTTACCTTTGCAGGAAGGGGGAAAAGAGGGGGAAAGAGGATGATAATGAAATGGAAATAATAGCAAAGAAAAAAGAATTGCAGAAATGGTCATTGACAACATTTGAACCAATTTGGTAGCTGTGTGTTCTGATGTGGTCATGCATACAATTCAGCACATACTATGTAGAAAGCAAATTGACAGCTGAATAGTAGGAACCGCCACATTTCAAGTTACGTATCTTAAAGAGTTGAACTGGAGATCTGTCTTGTCATATGATGTTTCATTTTTAAAATATATTTCAGCAACATAATTTAGGAGCAACCATCCAGCTATTCATGGTTACACCTGCAGCCTTTATCTTGGAATGAGCTCTAATAAATACAACTATGGGTAAACAAGCATAGGGCTATTAATACACATTCTCTATTTTCATGTCATGACTATATTTAATCTAGATAGGTAATTACAATGTATCCACACATTTCTGTGAATCTGACCCCATAATGATTGTGTAAATCGTTTGCCTTTCCCTCTCCCCTGTCTGGAAACCTTGTATCAGAGCAATCCTCAATCCTCAACAGGATGAGTTACTGTTATTTGCCCCAGCTCCTGCCCACCTAGCAGTTTGAAAGCATACAAATGTGGGTAGATAAATAGGTACCACTTTGGTGGGAAGGTAACAGCATTCAATGCGCCTCAGCATATAGTTGGCCATAGGACCACCAAAATGTCTTTGGACAATGTTGGCTCCCTCGGCTAAGAAACAGAGATGAGCACCACCCTCTAGAGTTGGAGATGACTAGACATGGAAAATCTTTACCTTTACCTTTAGAATTGTTGCATTATATAGCATTTTTTTCTATTTACCACCTGCTTTTCTAGGTTTAGAGATCTTATGTACTATCTGTAAGATGTAATAAATCTGAAGGATTTTTATCTCATATATTACTGGCACATTCACTTGCAATTTATAACTTTTATATATGGTGAACCAGGTTCTTGAAAGGCAGATTAAGGTTGAGTTAAACTACATTTCAAAAATCAGAAAATGTTTAATCTATGAAGTGTTTGGGATGTAGCAAATATGGTCTATTGTTTAACAATATTTGTCAATACTCGACCCTTGAAGAACATATAGAAGAGAAGGGAAAAGACAGAGCAATATGATTCTGTATGGTCTAGGTTAAATTGTTATTTAAAACCTGAATTATAAGTTGGTACTGAAGGAAATCATACATAATTTCAATAGCTGGATTTTTTTTCATCTTTAAATCATTTTGTTTATTTTGTAATTGTTGGGCTTGATGGATAAATACATTTAGTTCTAACTAGACAACCTGTGCCCCACTGGGTCATCATTTCAAAGATATTTCTTTACCTAAAGAAAGGTACAGAATGACCATGGGAGGCAAACAATCAGCAGAAGCAGGAATGACTTCCCACCAACTTCTCTTGTTTCCTTGTGGGAAGTTAGCAGGGAGCATCGGAAATCTTCCCTCATCACTCCCTCCCTTCTCTCCCTCCCTTGCACTCTTCCTTCCTTCTTTGCTCCTTTTCTCCGTCCCTTCCTCACTGTTGCACCTCCCTTCTTTTCTTCCTTCCTCCCTCTCTCCCTTTTCCAGCAGACGGGTAAGTAGTGCTGCTGGGGATGGGGTGGGGAGGAATGAGTGGTTGCAAGATTGACTGCAAAATTATCATGAAATGTTAAAAATGAAGAACACCTGACCACAGCAGCATCAGCAGCCAGATGCACTGGAGTGGCCATAGTTTGTCCTTTCCAATCTGATGCCTTCCAAAGAAAGTAGGCTCAGCTTGTATAATCATGGCAACAAGGCAATCATTGCGGCATACAGTATGCATTATTTCCCCTCTCCAAATAAAGCACCAATGCATTTACCGTATGTTACATTAACATTGGGGCATATATTATGAATCATTGTCTAGAAACTAAGCCCAGGAAGCTGCAGGTAGAATCATATTTGTCGTCTTCTTTGACTTCCTAATGTGACTTAATCCAAATTAATGTTATTTTTTTTAAAAAAAAATACATGAATAAGTAATCAGTGGGAAACTTGTCTGCTTGTCTTGCTTCTACTTTAAAATAAAGCAGAATGTTTTGACTCTTATTACAATCCCCCAAATGATTTTTTTTTCCATCCTCCAAAACTAAACAGCAAGGCAGGCTGAACCAAACATGGGACAGAGCCAAGCCATAGTTCAACAAACATTGAATGAATGGAGAGGATTCTGCATATCCCCAGATATGTTCCCTCAATCAAAATAAATAGTTCAAAATTATGTATGAGTGATTTCCTTGTTTTGCTGGTAAAAAAAATAGGTACAATTTTTTGTAGCTATGTATATTTTGCTTGTTCCATTACACCTGAAATGGCAATTTGGCTTTATATTTATTTATCAAATGTTGACGCTGACTAATTCCTTGACAACTTGGGCAGCTTAAAAATAAAAAGACAACACACACACACACACACACACACACACACACACACACACACAAATACAACTGATAAGAAAAACAAAAGCAATTATAAACCAACCATAACAAAACTGGACTCCACAATCTTCTAGCCAAGGCCTGGGGAAGCCATGGCTGCCCAAGTGAATGTTAAAAAAAAAGATTGGGCAGTGACAAAAATTATTTTCCTAAGTGCCAGACATGATCAAACAAGTAAGGAGCTTTTCATTTTTACAGTTTCTGGTTCCCTCAACAATCATTGTCTCAAAAAGAGATTCATAGTCTCCATCATTTTCTGTTACCTGTATGTTTTTCCTTTCAAAATGAGAAACAAACATTTTAATGCCTCATATATTTTGTGAATTACTGTTGATGTGTATGCTGTAGTGCTTTGATCTTTCCTATATTCTCCAGTTTGATTGGATTGTGATATGAATAGAAAACAGCACAAAACAAATCACTTTCTGAATAAAGATTGCAAGGAAAAGTGCAGTGGTGTTTGCATTCCAAGAGAAATCATTGTTCTGAGAGAAGTTACTACTTGTGGTCTTCATGACATGTACTGGTAACCTCTAAGAAAGATACAGAATACCCACCAATTACCAATAGTGTGGTAATAGTGTGGCATGTTATCATCCAAGATTATTTTGACAGCAATTTTGACCTAAGAATACGATATCCTTTATTTTGGTAAAATTAAATAACTTTAAAATTAGTATGCCCAGCTGCATGGGCAAGTATTTCTTTCTATATTCTTAGAGCTACAGTACATTCAGAAGTTCATGAAGAAAATCTATGTGGTGGCTAAGAATTGGCAATGTCTTGATTGTATTAATCAGTCAAGGTGCAGAAATAGATGACTACATGACTAAAAATTCTAAGAAGGAAGCAAATAAGTCATGCCTTATGTCCACCATTGTAGCCTTATCAGTTTTGCTTCTTACCATCTATATTGTTTTGGCTAGAAAGGGTAGTGAGTCAGAAGCCAGGTTCTGAAAGGTTCTAGCTTGCGCATTGAGTACCAAATAAACAACAAGTACTGGGACAAAATTTTCACGTCAGAATGTGTCAAGTACCAAACAGAATAAGTTTCAAAGCAACCAAGTACCAAGGTATCACTGTATAATGACACATTTGCAAGAAGAAAAACGAGTTAAAAGTACACCAAGAAACCAACAATTCAGTCCTAAACTATGTACATTATTGCATATGCACTGTTCAGAGTATCTTGTCTTCTGAAACTTAACTTCTTGCTTACTACTAATATTAAAAAAACAACAAACTTAAATATTATGACCTGACTGTATTAGTAAAAGAGATTTGTTTATCTATGTATTATTGTTTTAAGCTTTAATTTGCTTATAAAATCATTGTAGGTATTCTCTCTTTTTGTAAGACATTTAGCGACATTTAAGAACTGATGTGGTAAGTGTTGGACTAGGAATAGGGGGATTCAGGTTCTAGTCTATCTTCAACATGTAACCAGGCACTTCTCTCAGTCCAATACTTCTCAGGATTCTTGTAGGGAAAAATAAATTTTGTACCGCACTTAGATTTAATTTAATTTAATTTAATTTATTAATATTTCTATACCGCCCTTCTCCCGAAGGACTCAGGGCAGTGAACAGGGCAAGAATAAAAAACACAGAATTACAAAAGTTAAAAAATGATTAAATACATGCCCACTAAAAAACAATTAATACATAGTAAAACCCCAATAAAATACAATAAAAACCCCACCAATCCCCCATCAGGCCAGGCCGGCTTGTTCGAACAAGTATGTTTTTAGATCGCGGCGAAAGGAGAGAAGATCGGGCGCCGTCCGGAGCTCAACCGGTAACTGATTCCATAGTTCCGGGGCGCCCACAGAGAAGGATCTCCCCCTGGGGGCCACCAATCGACATTCTCTGACCGGTGGCACCCTGAGGAGGCCCTCTCTGTGGAAACGCACAGGGCGCAGGGAAGTTGATGCCGGCAGCAGGTGTTCCCTAAGGTACTCCGGACCCCTGCCATGTAGGGCTTTAAACACCATTACTAGTACCTTGAATCTCGCCCGGAAGACAACTGGCAACCAATGCAGCTCACAGAGCAGAGGTGTAACATGGGAGTATCGGGAGACTCCCAACACAACTCTCGCGGCTGCATTCTGTACCAGTTGGAGCCTCCGGGTGGTCCTCAAGGGAAGCCCCATGTAGAGAGCGTTGCAGTAGTCTAGACAAGAGGTCACGAGCGCGTGAGTGACCGTGCATAAATCATCCCGGCTTAGATAGGGCCGCAACTGGCGCACCAGGCGAACCTGGGCGAAAGCCCCCCTAGTCACAGCCACTATGCGATCTTCCAAGGTGAGCCGTGAGTCTAGGAGGACTCCCAAGTTGCGAGCCCTATCTACGGGGGGTAATAGTTCACCTCCCATAGAAAGAGATGGAATATCTGAATAGACCCGGGATGAAGGTATGCAAAGCCACTCAGTCTTGTCGGGGTTGAGTTGGAGTCTGTTCCTCCCCATCCAGACCCAAACCGCCTCCAGGCAGCGGGACATCACGTTGAGGGCATCACTAGGGTGGTTTGGGGTCGAAAGAAAAAGCTGGGTATCATCAGCGTACTGATGATACCCAACTCCAAAACCACGAATGATCTCACCCAGCGGTTTCATATAGATGTTGAACAGGAGAGGCGAGAGGACCGACCCCTGAGGAACTCCACAAACGAGAGACCTCGCGGTCGACCTCTGCCCTCCTGTCAACACCGACTGCGAACGTCCCTGGAGATAGGAGGAGAACCACTGTAAGACCGTGCCTCCCACTCCCAATCCCCTGAGACGCCGCAGCAAGATACCATGGTCGATGGTATCGAAAGCCGCTGAGAGGTCTAATAGGACTAGAACAGAGGAATGCCCCCTGTCCCGAGCCCTCCAGAGATCATTCACCAGCGCGACCAATGCCGTCTCCGTGCTGTACCTGGGCCTGAAACCCGATTGGTACGGGTCTAGATAATCCGCTTCATCCAGGACCAGAGGGAGCTGATGCGCCACCACACTCTCAACAACCTTCGCAAGGAAGCGAAGGTTGGAGACCGGACGAAAGTTGTTCAATACAGCTGGGTCCAAGGTAGGCTTCTTGAGGAGAGGCCTCACCACCGCCTCTTTCAAGATGGCAGGGAAGCTACCCTCACTCAAAGAAGCCGATATAACTGCCTGGAACCAGCTGCGTGTCCTCTCCCGGGCTGCATAGACCAGCCAGGAAGGGCACGGGTCCAATAAACATGTGGTGGAGCTCAGCCTCCCCATAATCCTGTCCACTTCCTCCGGAGTCACAGAATCAAACTCCTCCCAGGTAATATCGACAAGACCGCCCGTGTCCTGATCGCCAGACTCTGCCCAGTCAGAGTCCAGACCGGTCCGAATCCGAGCGATTTTGTCCGACAGATGTTGGTTAAACTCCTCGGCACGACCCTGCAAGGATTCCTCCCTCACCTCTTGATTAAGGAGGGAGCAAGTCACCCTAAACAGGGTGGCCGGGCTATAGATATAGATATAGGCACATACTAAATAAAAATACTAAAGGTAAATTTGTTCCTTTATTGTGCAGTTTTTGTTGTATATTTAATCTATATTCTGAATGTAGATTGATTATCTTGAACATATGTAATTAAATATTTTATTGTTAATGTCTTTAGAGTAAAAGGCATGGATAGTGAGATTAGTAATGAAATTGCTGGACTTCTTCCTTTTAAAATATTCCAGATTTTCAATAGGCTTTGTCTTAGTATACTTTCTTTCAAATTCTTTCCTCTTTTTGTTTCTGTCTACCACAAATGCTGAATATATGAAGCCCTCTAGCTAGACGTATTACTTCTATTATTGATGTTCTTCTCTTTGGAGATTTTATTTATTCTGTTATCCATGATGGGCAGCTTGGTCTACAGGACAACTTAAGATTAGGAAATGCTAGTCCATCTGTTTCTTTGAATCTTTTAGAATTTTAAATCTTACTCCTCGTTTTTTCACCCACTCCAAACAAACTAGAGTCATATTTTTGTGAAATGAGCAGCCATATAAACATGACAAATAAATAAATAAAAATGATGGATGGTTCTTTGCCAATTTTTAAGGTTTTATAAAAGTTATTTTTCTAACACATAATTAAATTCAGCAACTGAATTGGAATCTTGGAAATTTTTTTAAGATGTTGCTATCAAGGGCAACCAGGAAAAAAAATGCTGCTCTTCATTGATCTGAAGTTTGAGAAATGGATGCTTGTAATGTGGTCCAATCTGTTAGCCTTCCTCAATTAGCTCTATTCTTTTCTTTCAATGCTAATCATTACTATATATTATTTATTATACAACAACAGAAATTCCATCAGTCTTCAGAAGAAAGATACAAGGTGCTGTATCATATATCTATTCCAGCAGCAATCCTGTTCATCAGATTGAATTGAGGAAGAAAAGAGATGCAGGCACCAAATGAATGGACTAAATATAAAAAATATTTGTACAGCAGCTAAAAATTACATGAAGTGCAAGGAAGTTGATATTTACCCAAATGTCAGGGGAAATACGTGTTGTTCTTTGCAGTATGTCAAGTTCTTTTTTGTTTAGAGTCCAGGCTGATTTTAAGAAACAGAGTCAGTTCATCTCTTGGGTCATTGCCTTTGCATAAATGAACAACACAAAGTATCAGAAACGATGCTGAATTCCTGATCAGCAATGATGGCATGCTAGAGATCCAAGTTTGTAAAAAAACAAAAAACAAAACCTAAAGCAAAAGAAAACAAGAGTACTAAGGAAGACATTAATCTACTATTAGTAATGTCAAACACTGGGCTGAATTGTCTGCTAGTCTGAAAAGGCTGGGTATGCCAAAGTGCTACTCTTGTTAACTTCGAAAATAATATATTAACATCCTCCCATTGCATTTTATAATACAATATATTCAAATTTTAAATTTTGATTTTGATTTATTCCATCCATGACAGATTGTAAAGCATGCAAATATGATTTAATTAAATATGTTAAGAATTAATAACTTAATAAAGCAAGGTATTATAGAAAATCAGTCTTTCTGGATTTGATTCATTTTGCAAATGTGTTAAGAATTTATATCTGAAGAGATTAATTTATGGTGTCAATATGAGATTTAAAGGCAGGACTTTTCAGTATGAGATTTTCTACCTTATCCAATTGCTTGAACCAGTTCATAGCATAGAATATTTTATTTTGAGAGTGAACGCAACAAACCTAAGTAGCTGTTATGACTAATCGTGTTGCTTCTCAAAAAAAGTTGAGGCAAATTTGTATTTGTGAACAGTCTCTTTAACAGGACAAAATATCATACAGAGTATCTAAAAACCTATGAAGGTAATCTTTTTTTGTGGAAATAAATATTGGTAGAATTTCGGGACTCTTTTCAAGCATTCCTGCAACAACTCTAATCTCTGTTCTGATATTTTTTTCCTTTAACTTGGTTGATCAATTCTTTGCAACATTGTCAATGCTCACTGGCTCACAAATGCCAATACATTAGAAGGGATCCCTAGTCTTTTACATCACATGTGGCATGTGGACAATCAGAAGGTAAAAAATTTACCCTGTATTTTATTGAACGGCATGTAGTTTAAAGGAACCAGGTACTATATATAAATATAATACTCCAATTTTGTTGAAATTGTATTTATTTTTGCTCTATTAACCAGAGGTATCATGCAAAAAAGAAAAAGAAAAAGATGTGACAGGTGAGGGATTTCCTAAGGGTTTTACAAGCAATGTAAAGCAGGATAGAACCAGTGCCAGACACGTGGCCAGTGTGATTTATAACCCATTTTTATGTTGCATAATATACACACTATTAGAACTATGTGCAGGTTTATTGATTTGGTCAGTTAATAAATGTATGGAACAACTGCAAAGGTTTACCTAGGGCAAAGAAATCAGAGCCTTGCCAGAAGCAACTCAAAATGTAGAGGCAAACCAGGGTGAGTTATCAGTAGAGCATGGATGTCAAACTGCCAGCTCATGGGCCGGATGCATCATGCCAAAACCATGCCCACCTCAGCTCCAGCAATGGAGAAAAAGTCACGATACGTTGAGGCACATCACATGACATTGCGAGTTTGACACCCCTGCAGTACAGGAATCCAACAGAGATATACAATTGTTTTCATTTGGAAAACAGGCACCCTCTCTTCTGCCTCAGTAAGAAACTGCGGTGAACCAGTCAATACCTACAAGGAAGAAACAGTGCAGTTCTGTGCACAGATATGGGATAAACCAAAGAAATACAACAAGGACACAGCTTGGTTAAAAGAGGTGGATAAGAATAAAAAAGAAGTTGAAATGAAAGAACTAGTAATAATAGCAGAAATGGTAGAGAAAAGAGCAAGGATCAAAAATTGGTCAGCACCAGGTGAAGATAAACTGTACTGTTTTTGGTTGAAACATCTAACTGATCTATATCTATTTGTTGCCAAGCAGTTTAACAGCATTCTATAAGGAGGTAAAATTGAAAAGTGGCTAACATCTGGCAGAACCTACCTGATAATGTAGTTGTACCAGGCACCTACAGGCCAATTACCTGCTTACCAACAACTTTCAAATTGCTAACTGGTGTGATAGCTGGTGCAGTCCAATGGCATCTAGTTGAAAACAATCTTTTTCCACCTGAACAGAAAGGAAACCACCCCAAGAGCAGAGGATCAAAATATCAACTCCTAATTGACAAAATGATTTTGGAAAACTGCAAGAAAAGGAAGACCTACCTGAATGCAGTATGGACTGACTACAAAAAGGCATTTGACTCTCTACCACATGACTGGATAATCAAGTGCCTAGAAGTAAGAGGAATAGGTAGAAACATTAGAAACTTTGTGCAAAGATCAATGGCACAGTGGAAGACACAGCTGCAGGCCAATGGTGAAAAACTGGGAGAGGTTAATATCAAGACAGGAATATTTCAAGGAGATTCACTATCACCATTACTATTTGTCATTGTACTGTTTCCTTTGTCAACAATACTGAATAACTCAGGCCATGGCTATCAAACATCAAAAACATCTGCTAGATTATCCCATCTCCTTTACATGGATGATCTGAAGCTGTATGGGAAAACCCCAACTGAACTGGAATTGTTGCTCAACACTGTCTGTATATATAGCCATGATATTACTGTTAGGTAGATGACTATGGCCTAACTGGTTGGGTTGGCAATATATATAAACTATGATTGTATTGTTGTAATAGAAACTGTATTGTATCACTTTAAATGTGCGATGATTAGCCAACGCTGTTTTTCCAACAGCCATAAGAGGGAGCTAGAGACATAGCTTCTTTCTCTCTGTTATTTTCTCTGTTACGTTTGCTGTTACTTGCTGATTATTGTGGTTTGTGGGTTTGCTACTGTTTGCTAAACCTGAAGAACTGTGTTTTGATTTACGGACTGGTAAGAAGACTCTGCATTGGATAATCCTTGGACTATTGTTATTTGCTATCATCTCTTTACTCATGTATGACCTGGACTGATTTTTTCTTGGACTGTGCTATTGTATTATTCCACAAGTAAAACTTTTTTACACACCTCAGTGTATCTGTGTGGTTGCTGCGTAAATGTGACTAGTCTCAGTATCCTCTTTTTCTGTGCAAGCTCTTGTTAGCTCAAGAGGTACTCTGCACATCCTTATCATTGGTTATGGGCCCAGTGACATACTGAGAGCTAGTGTACGCAGTACCATATTAAGACAGCTGAGTTTGTGTTATCTGTTCAACTGAAATGGCACAAGAACAGTCAACAAGTATCTCCTGGATAACCCGGTTAGATGGAACAAACTATGTTTCCTGGTCCACGAAATGTTGCTTGCTCCTGCGCAAGGAAGGACTATGGGCTGTACTTAATGATCCACTGAATGTGACTGGGATCCAGCAGATGAGGAAGATGCAAAGAAAATAGCTAAATTTAACCAAGATAATGAAAGAGCTCTTTGCATAATTGGACTAACACTGAATGGGTGCTTTTTTGCGCATGCCCCAAGATGGAGGACGCGCTCGGCTGAGCTCCGCGAGCTCCAGCTGATAGGCGTCCCCTGGGAGCCCCTCACAAGCCTTATGGCTTGTTGAGATGGGATTGGGGTTTGCCGAGGGGCAGTGTGGCAACGCGGAGGCTGACGAAGCCAGCAGCGGTCTTTTTGGATTTGTGCTGTTTGAGCGACCGGCTGCTGGCTGCTGGCCCTGCTACCTACCGGCTGCTTCCTCCCGCCGTTTCTTACTCTCTCCGGAGCGTTCGGGCTGCTCATATCTGGCGTGGCGCTCCCTGCTGCTTTCGGGCCGTCCGGGCCACTTGGTTGTTCTCGGGCCGGCTCGGGCTGATGAGGAGGACGCCCGTCGGTGAGGAGTGTGCCCGTGAGGCCCGTTGGGCTGTCCGGTCGGCGGCGGTGATGATGGCGGCGGCGGAGTGGGCGTCGGCCTTGGCGCGGGTAGCTGCCTGCGCGACGATTTTTTGGGCCTCGCTCGGCGGTGATGGCGATGGCGGCGGCGGCCCGGGTTTGGCGGCGACGGTGACGACGATATGCTCCGGACGCTCGGGAATTCACCAGCTGGCTTTAGGGCCATTTTTGTTTGTGCCGGCGTTTCTGAGACTGTCGCCCCGTTCGCGGAGGCCGGCTGCTGACTCTGGTGCCTTTGGGCTTGTGATCTTTTCGCCGGCGGCGGGACTTCCATGTGGCCCCAAGCCGCCTTGGCCCGCTTTGGTGGTGGTGTCGCCCTCGGGCCGTTTTGGCGGTGGAGAGGGCGACTATTATTACTCACCTTGGCGACGATGGTTGACCTATACCCTTGCTTCAGGCCGCCTCTTATGGCGACGGCGTCTTCGGACCGCTTGGGTGGCGAAGAGGACGACCGGGAGTTATCTTACCGGAGCAAGGACGACATGGGGCTCCTGCATTGTGTATCATCTTTGGACTGCTCTCGCAGTGACGCCGGTGATTCAGACTATTTTTATTCTGGCCTGCCTACCCTCCTTGCCTTGGACACACTTTTTACCATCTGCCTGCCTATCCTCTCCCCTCTCCCTTTGGACTTTCGACATACCTGGGTATCGGCCACGGTGGGAGAGTGGCTGGACTTCTCCATTTGCAACCTCATAGAGGTGGGAGCTCTATGGGGTTTGCCTACCCAGAGGATACCTGGTCCACCCCCAGGAACGGAGTCTCTACCCGTTGTGAGAGAACGGGCTGCGGCCTGTCTTGGGGGCCACCCAACTGAGTGGCAGTGAAGTTGGGTGGGGATCCAGACTTCTGTCATGTTCAATCCTCCCATGGACAACTAAGGGATGCCTATCCTGGACTGTTTGGACTTTTTTATACTTATGCGGCAATATACGAGTACGCGTTTGTACGCCCTCAGGGGTGCCCCCCTCTCCTGGGTGCGACCTGCCTCCTTAAACGTTGATAACCTTGATGACGGGCCCGAGTTTTGGGTCTCTGAGAGATGGCTGGGCAGGGGCAGGGGCTGTCCATGTAAATCTAGAAAGCCTCTGATTATATTTTTATCCAAATTTTTTATAGGGCTAGGGAGCGGGGTGGGTGATAGCGGTTGTTTGGCTATGGGGGGTGGCCGATCTACCATGGTTCAGACCAGCCTTGGGTCTGATAGCACGGGGGGAGAAAGGGGTGGCGTTGTCGCCGGGGCTCATGAGCGGGTCGTGGGATTATCAATTCCCACGACGGGGAATGGCAGCAGGCGGATAGACAGGGGGCCGTATCGCTATCGGGAGGGCCGTCCCCGCTATTTGAAAGCGGTGAGGCGCTCCGACCCTCTGCTTCTTCCCCGAGATCCCGGGAGCGAGGATGTGCAGCCTCCTGAGCTCCGGCTGGTGTACCTGAATGCCAGGTCCGTGGTTAATAAAGCTCCCCTCGTTAGGGATTTAGTTGAGGGTGAGCATGCGGACCTGGCTTGCATCACGGAGACTTGGTTGGGCCCAGAGGGTGGGGTCCCTTTGGTTGACCTCTGCCCACCAGGCTTCCGGGTGCTACACCGGCCACGAGCTCAAGGTAGGGGTGGGGGAGTGGCGGTTACCATTAGGGAGACCTTATGCCCGCGGGAGACCACCGTTTCTCAGATAGTCGGGTGTGAGTCTCTCTTTATGAGATTTGGTCCTGGGGCGCAGTTGGGCTTGCTGATGGTGTACATTTCGCCTAGTCGCACAGCGGCAGCCCTGCCCGAGCTGCTCGATATCCTCTCGGGCTTGGTGGTTGAGTTTCCCAAACTTATAGTTTTGGGAGACTTCAATCTACCATCCCTGGGAGGTTCATCTGAGCTAGCTCGGGAGTTCATGGCTTCCATGGCGGCCATGGACCTGACGCAAGTAATTTCAGAGCCAACTCATGAGGGAGGCCACACCCTTGACCTGATTTTTTTATCTAGATGGTGGTTGGATGATCTAGGTGGGGGCTCTCCATTTATTATGCCCCTGTCATGGACCGATCATCATCTCCTGCGGCTGGTCTTCCGTTTTGCCACCCCCCGCCATGGGGGCACGGAGCCAATTAGATGGTACCGCCCCAGACGCTTAATGGATCCTGATAGATTCCAAGCGGCGCTGGGGTCCCCACCTGCCTCCACTGCTCACAGCTCGGCGGATGCCTTAGTGGAAGCCTGGGAAAGGGCAGCCACTGAGGCACTTGACCGGGTTGTACCCTTGCGGCCCCTGACCCGGCGCAGATCCCAGCGAGCTCCATGGTTTTCCGCGGAGCTCCGGGAGATGAAGCGTCGGAAACGGGGCCTAGAGAGCTGCTGGAGGTCTAGCCGATCCGAACCCGACCGGTTGCGGTTAAGAACCTATATTAGGTCTTATCTCGCAGCGATGAGGGTGGCGAGGTGCAATTACTTCTCCACCCTCATCGCGTCCGCAGATAATCGCCCGGCCGCCTTGTTTAGGGTGACTCGCTCACTTCTTAATCAGGAGGTGAGGGAGGATCCCTTGCAGGGTCGTGCCGAGGAATTTAGTCAACATCTGTCGGATAAAATCGCTCGGATTCGGACCGGTTTGGACTCCAGCTGGGCAGAGTCAGGCGATCAGGACACGGGCGGTCTTGTCAATGTTACCTGGAAAGAGTTTGATTCTGTGACCCCTGATGAAGTGGACAGGATTATGGGGAGGCTGAGCTCCTCCACATGTTTGTTGGACCCATGCCCTTCCTGGCTGGTTTATGCAGCTAGGGAGAGGACACGAGGCTGGCTCCAGGCGGTTATATCTGCTTCTTTGAGTGAGGGTTATTTCCCCACCGTCTTGAAGGAGGCGGTGGTGAGACCTCTCCTCAAGAAGCCTGCCTTGGACCCAGCTGTTTTGAACAACTTTCGTCCAGTCTCCAACCTTCGCTTTCTTGCGAAGGTTGTCGAGAGTGTGGTGGCGCATCAGCTCCCTCTGGTCCTGGATGAAGCGGATTATCTGGACCCCTACCAATCGGGTTTCAGGCCCGGGTACAGCACGGAGACGGCATTGGTCGCTCTGGTGAATGATCTCTGGAGGGCTCGGGATAGGGGATATTCCTCTGTCCTAGTCTTATTAGACCTCTCGGCGGCTTTCGATACCATCGACCATGGTATCCTGCTGCGGCGTCTCAGGGGATTGGGAGTGGGAGGCACAGTTCTTCAGTGGTTCTCCTCCTATCTCCTGGGACGCTCGCAGTCGGTGTTGGCAGGGGGGCAGAGATCGGCCCCTAGGTCTCTCGTTTGTGGAGTTCCTCAGGGGTCGGTTCTCTCGCCTCTCCTGTTCAACATCTACATGAAACCGCTGGGTGAGATCATTTGTGGTTTTGGAGTTGGGTATCATCAATATGCTGATGATACCCAACTTTTCTTTTCGACCCCAAACCACCCCAGTGATGCCCTCGCTGTGATGTCCCGTTGCCTGGAGGCGGTTCGGGTCTGGATGGGGAGGAACAGACTTCAACTCAACCCTGACAAGACTGAGTGGCTGTACATTCCGGCATCCCGGGACATTCAAAATGTTCCATCTCTTTCTATGGGGGGTGAGCTCTTACCCCCCGTGGATAGGGCTCACAACTTGGGAGTCCTCCTAGATTCACGGCTTACCCTGGAAGATCATATAGTGGCCGTGACTAGGGGGGCTTTCGCCCAGGTTCGCCTGGTGCGCCAGTTGCGGCCCTATCTGAACCGGGATGCCCTGTGTACGGTCACTCATGCGCTCGTGACCTCTCGCCTTGACTACTGTAATGCTCTCTACATGGGGCTTCCCTTGAAGACCACTCGGAGGCTCCAACTGGTACAGAATGCGGCCGCGAGAGTTGTCTTGGGAGTTTCCCGGTACTCCCATGTTACACCTTTGCTCCGCGAGCTGCATTGGTTACCAGTTGTCTTTCGGGTGAGGTTCAAGGTTTTGGTTACGATCTTTAAGTCCCTATATGGCATGGGTCCGGGATACCTCAGGGACCACCTGCTGCCGGCATCAACTCCCCTCCGCCCTGTGCGTTCCCACAGAGAGGGCCTCCTCAGGGTGCCGCCAGTCAAGGAATGCCGACTGGTGGCCCCCAGGGGGAGGGCCTTCTCTGTGGGCGCTCCGGTATTATGGAACCAACTGCCGGTGGAGCTCCGGACGGCATCTGACCTCCGAACTTTCCGTCGTGGCCTGAAGACCCACCTATTTGAAATGGCTGGTCTGGCCTGACGGGGGATTATGGGTTTTAATTTGTCGTTTTAGATTTGTATTACTGTTTTTAACTGGGCATGGGTTTAATCTTTTTTAATTCTTGTATTGTCTTTTTTATATATGCCCTGTGAACCGCCCTGAGTCCCTACCAAGGAGAAGGGCGGTATACAAATTAAATAAAACTTGAAACTTGAAACTTGAATGACCAGCAGCTTGTCCATATTCGTGGTGAGGAGTCTGCTGCTAGGTGTTGGGACACTTTGAGATGAATTTATGTTCATGATAGTGTGGGTGCACATATACACCTTACATGTAAACTGTTTAGGGCTTGTCTTCTGAAAGGTGGAGATATGTTAGCTCACTTGGCATTTATGAAGAAAACGCTGAAAGAGCTACATGAAAAGGAGCTGATTTTTTCAGAGCTGCATTAGGTGTACATTATTCTTTCCTCTTTGGATGAAAGTTATGATGCTTATGTTTCTTCTCTGGAAGTCCTGACCAGAGATGAACTAACATTGACAGACATAACTGGGAGATTGCTGGAAGAGTCCAGAAGAAGGCAAGACAGAGACCAACTGAGACACAACCACAAGAGGAAAAACAGTCTACTACTGCTTATACTGTTAAAAATGTTATTCTTGTGGGGCTAAAGGGCATATTGCTAAATTCTGTAAGAAGGGTAAGAAACAGAATTCAGATAGCAATATGAGAGTAAGAAAAGATGTTGGTTTAGCTGTTTCTGGTTCACCAACATCCGTAAACCATGATTTGTGGGTGGTTGATAGTGGGGCGTCTCAGTGTATAACCAAGAATAAAGAGAGGTTTGTCCATATGACTAAGAGCAAACAGCATGTGTTATTAGCCAATGGATGGAGAATGAAAGCCTCTGGAGAAGGTAATGCATACTGTTCGTGTATTAATGAGCATTTACCAATGTTATATGTGCCTAAACTAAGGTTTAACTTGTTATCCGTGAAGGCATTGTTGAAAGCTGGGTTTGTAGTAACATTTAGGGGAGATAAATGCATTATCAAAAGGAATGGTACTAGTGTTACTGCTAACCTGGAGAATGATCTATTTGTTCTCACCAACAAGCCAGCAATTATGGCTAATGCAAGTTCTGTCTATGAGAACAAAAAACCACATGATGAGTGTATCCATCTGCTTCATAGACATTTAGGGCATGTGAATTTCAAAATGCTATGGAAAACCGTTGAATTGGCTAAAGGGATAAAACTGAAACCGTGTCAAAAGTATTTGAACTGTAATGCGTGTAGCCAAAAGAAAAGCAAGGTAACCCCTGCAAACAGAACTAATGGTTTTAAGACCACTGTACCTTTAGAGGTAGTGTTTGCAGATATCATTGGCCCTATGAAACCTAGTCTTGGTGGAGCCTGCTATATCTTGAGTATCATGGATCATTTTTCATGTTATGGTTTTTGTTACTTAATGAAAACCAAAGCAGACACATTTCAGCATTTTTCAAACTGGCTGAAGGAAAATGAAACGAAAGGTTCTTTGCCTTGTAACGGATAATGGTACTAAGTTTACCAATACGCATTTTGTAGCTATGTTACAGACAGCTGGCATTGAACACAAGCATTCAGCCCCTTACAGACCACAACACAACACGTTTGTTGAGCGACGAGGGCAAACGCTGCAGGCTATGGCTAGAACAATGTTGTCTGATTCTGGATTACCCGAAAAACTGTGGGGAGAGGCAACAATGTGTGCTAACCACATCTTAAACGTTGTGGTCAATTCTACAACCGGTGAATTACATTCTGGCATGGTAGGAAACCTGATCTAGGTTACTTACACACATTTGGAGCCCCAGCATGGGTTCATATTCCAGCACAACTGAGGCAAAAGGGACAGCATAGAGCAAGACAATTGTTTTTTGTTGGCTATGAGTCCAACCATAGGTCTTTTAGGTTTTGGGAACAAGGTACCACTAACATGTACTGTAGTGCTAGTGCTAAGTTTCTAGAACACGTTGGTTGGAGTATTTATTTTATTTTATTTAATAATATTTATATACTGCCCTTCTCCTGAAGGACTCAGGGCGGTGAACAGGGCAAGAATAAAAATACAAAGTTACAAAAATTAAAAAAAGGATTAAATATATGCCCACTAAAAACAGTAAATACAATATTAAAACCCCAATAAAACAACAATAAAAAACCCCACCAATCCCCCCAATCTAGTAAACTAGAGCAGGAAAGTGTTGGTGTTAATCCTCTCGTGTTTAGTGACACCCCTGATACTGAAAACAGATGTGATGATGAACCTTCTGTAACTGTTAAAGAGGAGGAATAAGTAGGGGAGGTAGAGGAGGTAGAAGAGGAGAGTCCAACACCAAGTCCTGTACTGCCTAGATGCTCGACTCGCAATAGGCGTCCACCTGATAGATACGAGGCTAGTATTGTGTGTCAGGTGAATATAGAGCCTTCTAACTTTGATGAGATTAAACTGTATCCTGCAAAGGATCAGAGTGCATGGAAGGCAGCAATGGATAAGGAGTTAAAATCCTTGCAGGATCTAGATGTATATGAAAACGTTAGACTTCCACCAGGAGAGCGCGCAATTGGTTGCAAGTGGGTCTATAAATTGAAGAAGGGTGTAGATGGGACTGTTACCCATAAGGCACGTTTAGTTGCTCAAGGATTTGCTCAGTCAGACAAGGAATATGATGAACTGTTTGCACCTAGTCTGAGGGCCACTATGTTGAGAGCAGCATTAGTCTGGGCAGCTAAGAATCGGTACAAAATAAACCATGTAGATGTAGAAACAGCATATCTGCATGCGCCCTTACAACACACTATCTATCTTACAAAACCACTAGGAGTAAACACAGATCAGACAACTGATTGTTGGAAACTAAAGAAGAGTCTTTATGGCTTGAAACAATCAGGATATGAATGGAACAAGTGTATTGTAAACGAGTTAGATGCAATGGGCTTTGTTGCCAGCATCGCAGATCCATGTTTGTTTAAGAAGGAAAAGAATGGTGTAATTTCTTTGTTGTTGCTATTTACTGACGACATAGCAATTGTTACTAAGACTGAACAGGAAGCAACTAACATTGTTTCACAATTGCAAAAGAAGTTCAGGATTAGAAACCTAGGAGAAATTAATCACTATTTAGGTCTGGATATTGTGAAGACCGATAAAAGTTACAAGATTTCACAGGCTGCAAAGATAAGCCAACTGCTGAAGTGATACAACATGGAGCTCTGTAAGCCTGCAAAGACTCTAATGGCACAGGACTTTAAACATGCTAATGTAGCAAGTCCTGCATTTGACAAATTGGTGTATCAATCTTTGATTGGTAGTCTCTCATATCTAGGTAATTGGTCTAGGCCAGATATTTCATATAGTGTGAACCAATTAGCTAGATATAATGATGAACCTACTGTTAGGCACTGGCAAGCAGCAAAGCATGTGTTAAGATATCTAAAACAAACCATACATTACTCATTATATTTGGAACCTAATCGTGATTTGGTCTTAACTGCTTATGCGGATGCGAGTTTTGCTACTGATGTAACTACTCGGAAATCAACATCAGGTTTGGTGATAATGTTAGGTAATTCGCTAATAGGATGGAAATCCATTAGTCAGAAACATATCAGTCTGTCCACAATGGAAGCTGAATTTTCCTGTTTGTCGGTTTTGTGTACTGAACTACTATGTTATAAACAAGTATTAATGGACATGGGACTAACTGTAGAAAGTCCATTTCTCATTTATGAAGATAATCAATCTGCAATCAAGATGGCAACGAACGCAGCCATCAGAACATGATCTAAGCATACTGACCTACGATATTTAAACGTCAGACAGTGTGTAAAATATAAACTAATACGGTTGGAATACTGTACTTATTCAATTCTGTACATAACAGAACTGGGTCCGTTTTGGACTCAATAGAAAATCCCACTTTAAAGTCTCTTCTACATACAGTATATATATTTTTTACATCTATATATGCCAATTTTTCATCCTTGTCCCTAATTCTCTGTTCATAAATGTTTTATCCATGTTTGTAAGAGCCCTTTTCATATTGCTTCTTCACTCTGAAATTCTGATGTTGTCCTTCGTTAAGATCTTTCTCCTTCCCTTTGCCTTTTAAAATTTCCCCATACAGTCTTCCTCACAAATCTATTCATTAGATAGTTTTACAGTGTCAGAGGTGCCTGAACCTAAATGTTCCCTTACCAATAGATATTTCTCTCTATAAAATATATCCAGAATTTTCATTTCAAAGGCCAAGCCTTTCCATGACAGTTGTTTTAATTTTAATTTCACAAAATCAATGTCATATGGTTCTAAAGTTTCTGCAGAATGTTAAGCATGATTTGCCTGCCTCTGTGTGCAATTTGTAGGGCATAAGCCCTATTGTAAAGGTATTTTAAAAGCTGGCAACTGCTTTCTCTCAACTTCTTAGACAAACTGATGGCCCATTCATATTTACTTGGTACTTCTGTCACCAATGAAATGAACTCCCACCCTATAAAACATTAAAATGATCTATGGGATCATCCTGACATTGCTGAACTGTGCTGGACATTACGATTTTATTCCCAGGGAAATTAATCCTTGCAGGTTTATAAGGGGTATAAACATTTTGCTTTGAATGTCAAGTCTTCACTTGTTTCCTGGACAGCCTTTTATTCATGTCTTCATAACTTCTTACAAGACCAGGCTTGTAATAAATGTTTCTTAGACATTTTTCATAGTCCAACATATTGAAGGAAATGGTTACATCATTATGTCATTATGTCAACTTAAAAACTTTTTTTTTGATGATATAAATATTCAGAATTCAGAAGGATGTTTCTTTGTCATCAAATGCAAAACCTTTATCCTTTCCAGAAGAAGTGTTCTGATACATAATTTTACAATATGTCCCATTAATCAGAGGTGTAGTCAGAATCAGTCCAATTTTCACCTGTATTATAGGTGAAGACCATGAACTTATGAGATGCTTCTGATAGAATGCAATCATAGCCGCATTCTAGATGAGAAAAATCCTTTCATTTGTGACAATATTGGTCATCACAGAATATAATTATGGCCTCTTCCAAACTTTCTAACTTCATAATTTTCTAGGCGATGTTAATTCATAGACTGTAAATATAAATAAAAAATATAAATCATTGATATTCACAAAGCGAGTAATAAATGCTCACCTATTTGGATCCTTTGCAGGTATCAAAATTGGGACACTCACAGGTTGCCTGGTAAATATTATGTAACATTGCCTTCATTTTTCTCTATTCCCTTCAGCTTGGTCAAAATTGCAGCAAGGCTTATAACAGCCAAACAAGATCAGTCTGAAGAAACAGTTTTACTGCAGTTTGTAAGTAGGGCTCTATTCCTCTTTGACAAACCCTACAAAACACAACCTTGAGATGCTTTGATCTAATGATACAAAAAGGTTAGCTGCATATTTCAGCTTCTCTTTGATAATGAAGTTTGCCATCTTCAAAAACTCCCAGGCTTTTAAAAGTTCAAATGAACACAACCTCACTCAGTCCAGGCATGCCAGGGCATGGAACCAGTGCTCCTTTTACTAGGTGGCAGATGTTACCATTACACATAGTAAACTACCATTGCAAGTTACTCTGGCATGCCCAGGTGCATATCTCCACTTGCATGACAACAAATCTAGAGGATTTGAACTGGAGACGTCAAAACACAGAACTATCTCCTCTTGCGTTGCAGATGTCTGCAGTTATTGAGAGGCTGTGTCTTTTCTACAAACCCATAGTTAAATATTTTGCCCACAGGAATTTGTTTGTTTTAAAAAATAGGTTTTACTTATTTTGGAAAGGGCTTAAATTGAGTTTGGTCATTATATTCATTTTTTTCAATGCTGGAAGGTTGCAGAGCTATGAGTGTATATTTCCAATCAAAAGTTGGAAAAATGTATCTATTTCATTTTCATAAAGACCAAAAAGGCAGGTCAAAATAGAGTTTGCTTCAAAATACAGGTTTCCATTTCAGTCAGACCCTAGGGTTACCAGAGGTCAATGTAATCAAGTGAGGGGTTATGTTAGTCATTAACTCTCCAGCTAGCAAGCAGTCTTTCTTGATGGGATTAGATAGCATGTCATATCTGATAGGGTTTATGATCTAGTGATGGTTATTTACTTTGATGACATCACTACTTAAAACTACTGGTAAGTTCCCATTATACCTTTGTAGATACTAATTGTTGTAGCTCAGCTAGATTAATACAAACAAATTAATACAAACACATCAAAATGGTGTTCACTATACATGGCATAGCATGAGTTATGATAACACCAGTAAATTTGAATTCATTATCTGTTAAATTTAAAAATTTTCCCATAGGGTATGAATTTCAACATGATGTCAACGCTGCTAACATCGAATGTTATTGCTTGACATGAGATGAAGAAGTAGCTATTTCATATGTTAAACTTGTGTATTGCTTTAAGACTTGTGTATTGTTTTAGTTTAAAATTGGTGGGAGGGAAGAGTAGGAATGCACTTTGAAGGCCATTTGTCTGTCTAAAGAAGATAAGACTTTGGCGGTTCTTCTAATGGAAGGGAAGCTGATTCTTTAAATTAATTGAAGAATATGATTAATGACAAAATTAGAAAGGTGGAGAATTGTGTTTAATTATATTGTGCAAGGGGCGGAGATTTCAGATTCCAGCTTGATGTCAAGTTTCCGACGTATGGGCTTTTCAAGTGACTCTGAGGCATTGTTTACCTTAAAAGTCCTTTATTAGCCTAATACACCAGCAAATGCTTCCTCGAAGGAAGCTGGAATCTGAAATAGCTACTTCTTCATCTCATGTCAAGCAATAACATTCGATGTTAGCAGCATTGACACATGTGATATCAAGTCCTAAATCAAATGGATATGTGGAAGCTGGTGTAAAGTTTGTTAAGGCCCTCCTGAGAAAAAGTAGAGATGCTGAAAATCCTTTCCATTTTCTTAGGAACTCTAAGCCAATACCTTTGTGATGTGGGAAGCCCCCAGTTGAGTTTTTGTTTGGGAGCAAACCAGTGACACATCTTTCTTTATAGATCCATGGAACCTGTATTAAGGATCCCTGATATTGAGCACAATATACACCATGACAAAACTCTATCACTTTTTCCATAGTTAAATAAAAGTATCAAAGCAAACAGTCAAAACTACAGAGATACTCAAATCAAAATATCACCACATTCACTTTGATCCTATTATGTCAAAACAGAAAGACCATTTTTTTCACCATTATAGAAGAGATACTTTCAATTCCATTCAAAATCAAGATACAGAATAGTCTAAAGCAATAGTTCCCAAACTTGACAACTTTCAGATACATGAACTTAAACTTGCAGAATTCTCAGCAATAGCCATGGTTGCTGGAGAGTTCTGAGAACTGAAGGTGACATATAAAGGGGTAACCAAGGCTTAAAACATCATCAGGAGAAAACCTAGGATAACAAGTACAATTGAGGCAATCCCAAAGGTATATTTTCAGGAGGCAACTGAACTTTCTTGTTTTTCTTTGAAGACATTTTACTTCTCATCCAAGAGCTTCTTCAGCTCTGACTGGATGGTGGGGAATGGAAAGATTTATACTCCTTGCAGACAGCTGGTCATTTACATTCTTTTAGACAGTCATTGAAGCCTAAAAGAATTCAAATGACTAGCAGTCTGCAAGGAATATAAATCCTTCCATTCCCCACCATCCAGTTAGAAATGAAGAAGCTTCTTGGATGAAAAGCCAAACATCTTCAAAGAAAAACAAGATAGTCCAGTTGCCTCCTGAAAAAGCACCTTTGGGACAACCATGACCTGGATGACTGAGAATCTCCATAGAACTGAGACTATCCAATTGTTGCTAGAGTGGACATGAAATCAAGAAGCTAGCAAAGTAACAACAGTGTTGAATGTTGCATGAATAACTTATTTTATTTTATCTCTACTCTGCAACCTTTGTCCACAGCCTCAGGCTCACATCTGTAAAAAACAGTTTTATAAAGCTATCATCATCACAAAGAAGGAATAGACAATGCTGACACACACAAACAAACCATGAATGTTGAAGTGTCCATATTATGAAGTTCTGCACCTGAGTAATCTTAACATCACTCAGGTCATATACAACTGAAGTGCTGATTGTGCTTAAATGTATTCACTTACTAGACATTTATTACCTCCTAATTTACTGTTTATATTTCTCACCAAGTTGACATCCTTCAAAACCTGGATCTATTGTCAATAAACTGGTTCTCTTTTTATCTGTCTGCCCCTGCTGAGATAGGAATTTGAATGAATTATACCTCAAGAAGGCTGTCAGCCTTCTCTTTATGCTGCAGGATTTTGCTATACTGGGGCTACCGCATCAACCTGTTTTGTTTAAGGGTTTTGTATTTTTCCCAAGCAATTATTCTTTAAAAGGTTAGCTCTGTTTTCTACTCTCTAAACTAGCAATCCTGCTGAGCATCTTTTATATTAAAGTTTTGATTAAAACAGAGAATTTCCCTGTTTTTTTAAAAAAATGCAATGTCTCTTTTTTTCAGTTAGCAGAATTTTTAAAAAAATAATCTGCAAGGATTTTATATTGGGCTGTATATTTCAAGATAGTGTTTTTATATTTTTTATGAATTTGCATGTATATAACATTACTTTTAGCTGATCTATAAATGTCATGCATTGGGAACTTTGAAAGGCACTTGTAATTTTGTATGGGAAATTCAACAGACCAATTGTGATTAAAAATACTTTTCTCTATAGAATAGTAAACCTTGCTTGTCAGCACATCTCTTGTTTCTTCTTCATCTAATAAGCTAGCTAGGCCAGTGTTGCATAAGAACATTATAATATTAACAATGCTGCTGGAAATCTCTCTGCTTTAGAATGAATTAACTTTCACTGCAGTGCAGAAAAACACTAAGTAAAATGGCTTTAGCTCTGAATAGTAAATTTAACCCCTCAGATGCACTATTTTAATACCTATGCTTCAACAGTACTCGGCAACCCAACTATTTAACAGTATAAAAATTGTAGAATAAAAAGAGCTACAGAAGATTTTCTCATTTTTAAAAATGTTCTTGACATCAGAGAGGTTTTAAACAGAGATGATTATTTGAAGATTTGCATAGATACAGTTCCCCTGGGTTCTGAATCCAAGATAGTCTCTTTGAAATACTTTTCTCTGAAATTGTTTTTTTTAGTTTTTTCATCGGAGCATGGAGAGATTAACAGAATTCACACAAGCATATAGATACAAAACATAAAGTAGAAGATAAATAATTACTAATAAAACACAAACAGGATGAAAAAAATCCTTTTGGTTACAATCCCTTTCCATTTATTTCCCCAGTCATTAACTACTACCTGTAGTTAACTCTACTTCATATTTTAAGCACTGAAGGTTATTGACAGTGTCTATCAATTTAAGTAATTTCATCTATTGTTTTTATTGGTCTTGTAATTATTTTCCTAAGATCCATATTCCAAATGCCTGAAGTTATCTTGCTGTGTGATGTGTCACATATAAGGGAGACATTTCTGCTTGAATATTATTAGTCTTCTATTTTAGAAATGTATTGTCAGCTTTGCTACAGCAAAACTCCAATTTTGGCCTTACAATCTTGTATCAACTGCAACTTTTTATTTTCAAATGTTGTGCCAGGTTTACTTTTATAGTTGTTAACAAATATCATACTAAATTGTGATTCTTTTCATTTATGTTTTCTGGAATTATTCCTAATTAAAATAGTTGTTTCAGTTCAAAATGTATTTTTCAAATGTTCTGAATTTTGAGGATATACTTTCTTCCAATTTATGACCACCATATGTGGTACAATGTTCCTCCTTTATTGTAACATTTCCAACATTTGTTATATGATTTGTTTATCTTGGCAATCATTGATAGTGTTGTATAACATTTGTAGAATATTTTATACTATTTTTTTTCTGGTTGGAGTAATTTTTTTTAACTTCTCCATAATTTTTTCATTTGTTCCTCTTTCAGGCTTGGCATCTATTTTATGCTCTCTCTCTCTCTCTCTCTCTCTCTCACACACACACACACACACAAACACACACACCCATACCCACACCCACACACAAACGCCCACACACACAAACTTATTTTGTTCTATCTCAATACCAGACTCAATAACAGTTTACATATATGTCCTAGCAGATTATCATGGTTTTATATAAAAGTTTTGAATTCTATCATCTTTCTCAAGGTTCATTCTTTCTTCTAACAATTTATATGTACAACAGCCATGGTGAATTTATATTGTCAGTTCAGGCTGTGATTTGGAGTGTGTTCTGAACCTAGATGTGCCATATTGACATATATGATTATTTTTTTTAAATTGCAGTTGTCTTGAAGTAAAAGGCATTTGACGGTGATGCTACTGGTGAAATCAACGAAGTTATTTTAGAAGGTTTTTTAGAAAATTCCATTTTTTCAAACAATGTTTACCTTAAAATATGTCCTTTCACATTCCTTTTCATCTTTTGCTGCTATATATCATAAATGCACATTACGTTCATTGCTAGTACTACATCATGTACATTGCATTTTGGTTTGTATTCCTCTCCCTGAATTTTGATTCCAATTATTTATTCTCATATGGCCAGAGTAGTCACTATTCTATTCCAATCAAAGAAATAAAACTGAATGTGACTTGAGGTAATTACAATGAACCTGTGGAGTGTGTTGATACTTCAAATTTCCAATTTGAAATTACTGATCTGTTGACCTTCCAGCAAAAATGTAACTTTGGCTTTTAAAAATTCCATGGTAATTAAAAAATCAAATAATTCTCCAGCTCCGTGCTTTGAGATGACTTGTCTAAAACTTCAGCATAATATCCACTTGTGCGGATAATCATCAATGCAATCAGATAGTGGGCTACCTGTCGTCCTTTTTTATAATCTTGTACTACCTTTCCAGTGTCGTTTGATTAAAAAGGCCCACCACTATGATAACACTTTTAGACTGACTGAGTCTCAATCAGCTTAGCTTCTTTCACATTCTAATGTGATACAATATTTTCATACTAATTTCAATTTTCATAGCAATCTGGAGATGGCAATGGATTTAAGTTCTTTTTTTATAATAATAATAAAAAGGACCTTGGAGGTCATCTAGTCCAACCCCCTGCTCAGGCAGGAAACCCTATACCATTTCAGACAAATGGCTGTTCAGTCTTTTCTTAAAAACGTCCAGTGTTGGAGCATTCACCGCTTCTGGAGGCAGGTTGTTCCACTGATTAATTGTTCTAACTGTCAGAATATTTCTCCTTAGTCCTAGGTTGCTTCTCTCCTTGACTAGTTTCCATCCGTTGCTTTTCTAATCTTTTAATCTGTATTGTATATTCTGTATATCAAGTACTCAAGAAGGTGAAAGTGTTGTGCTCCTACTTGATTTGTACTATCTTATTAAATCTTATTTGGTCAGATTCATTCAAGTAGAAGGTATTTTGAAAAATGTATTGTGCAGTATGAAGTAAAAGAAATTTCATTTTAATTCTTGTTCGTTTAATAAACAAACAGCAACAAATTCATTCTCTTTCTTTCCCATTTATCTCAATCTTTTTACCAGATGTAGGCAGATCTGAGGGTCTGGAACTTAGATATTGGACTTATTATTCTACTTTTAATGTTTATTCTATAAAATATATGCAAAAAATAGCTATCTATTTTATTTGGTATTTTAATTTCTATGTATTTAGTGCTCAGTGGGGCAGCCAGCCAAAATCCTAACAAAATGTGATAGATAAAACAGTATAAAACAACAGCGGAAATGCCCCTTTAAAGTTCTGGTTGACGTGGAGGGTCTTGACTCCTTTCCAGAAGACAAAAAGCCTAGGAAGGTAGGAAGCACAGTTAAAAGTCTTTTACCAGCAAGTAGACCTGTGAAACAGTGGCAAGTGTAAGAAGCTCTCCACTTGATTTTAGTCCCAGGCAGATTTTACAGAGCTAGGCCAGCTAAGCCCTTAAAGATTTTAGTAATTAAAACCAACAACTTGAACTATGCTCAGAAAGCAATTGGCAATTAGTATTTCAACATGGTCATAATAAGATATTGGCAATGGGTACTAATTAGCAATTTACTTCTATATCTTACACCTACTGAGATGCCAACTCTATGTACCTGATATCTTCTCCACCAGATAGAAGGAAAGGAATATACTAGAAAGGCATAAAGACCAAAGCTTTTCTAGGCTGCCATATGTTCCTGACTTCGGTGAAAATATAACCTGGACTAGTCTAACCATGTCTCTCTCACTAATTTCAGAAAAAGAGCTATAAAAACAAAAAGGAAAACTCAACACAACTAGGAGAAAAAGATATGATCATATCTCACATGTGCTTCTGCTTTAAAATCTATTGCTAGTTTGATTCTTTGTATTCTTAATGAATTCTTTGAAGCCTGAAGTGTTGGTACAACCCATGGCCATCAAAGTATTAAGAGATACTTTGGATAAAGACAGAAAGAGAACACATGAGCTTGGGGCTAAAAAGGTAGATTTAATTAAAAGAGGAGCCTTTTACACAAAGCAGTTAATTTTCTCTTTAAAATTAAAGGCTGAACTCGAGAAAAATCTACAAAGTTAATGAACATTTTCAGTGGATCCAATCCAACTATATTACATATCATAAAGCAGTATAAGCATATTACAGTCATCGAACATGAAATCAAGAATATTGTTAGGGAGTTATTTCAACACACAATATTTTCTATTTTAAAAATTGAGAAGCTTTTAAAAAATTTAAAAACGTGCCTTGCCCATGTTTAGAGGCTTAAGAAACTGCATACTTCTCCAAACCTTATTACAGTGTTGTTATAAAAAAGCTTAAAGAGCATAGTGGGGAAAAAAAGAAACTAAAGAGAGATGGTTGTTTACAATCTGCATCACTGCTGCCAATAAATATTTTTATTACCATGGCTGCAACAATAAATACTTACTGTTGGAATGATGCTTGTAAAGATAAAGGAATTAAAAATGCTTGAGAAAGCTTATTGCTTATATTATATGAACAGCTACATGTCATTTGTGTGTTGACTTACTGACTCAGAGCAAAGATCTATCTAGTTCAGTATCTTGAAATTGATATTAGTATGGAACTCAAACGCAAAAGACTAAGATTTTCTTTTCCCAAATGCTCAGCATTTGGTTATCAGAGGCTGCTGCCTCTGAATAGAGACAGGATTTAATTCAAAAATAATACTTTTTGCAAATCTAAATACATCTATTAGTACATCTACTGTAAATATAATTAGTTATATTCCAATTAAAAGACAATGCAGTAAAAGTGCTACACTCAATTTGCCAGCAAATTTGGAAAACTCAACAGTAGCCACAGGATTGGAAAAGATCAGTTTACATTCCAATTCCAAAGAAAGGCAGTGCCAAAGAATATTCAAACTATCGCACCATTGCACTCATTTCTCATGCTAGTAAAGTCATGCTTAAAATCCTACAAACTAGACTTCAGCAATATGTGGATCGAGAACTACCAGAAGTACAGACAGGATTTCAAAGAGGCAGAGGAACTAGAGATCAAATTGCCCACATACGCTGGATCATGGAGAAAGCTAGGGAGTTCCAAAAAACATCTACTTCTGCTTCATTGACTATGCTAAAACCTTTGATTGTGTGGATCATAACAAACTGTGGCAAGTTCTTAAAGAGATGGGAGTACCAGACCATCTTATTTGTCTCTTGAGAAATAGTGAGAACTGGACACAGAACCACTGATTGGTTCAAAATTGGGAAAGGAGTCCGGCAAGGCTGTATACTGTTGCCCTGCCTATTTAACTTATATGCAGAGCACATCATGAGAAAGGCAGGGCTAGATGAATCAAAAGTTGGAATTAAGATTGCCGGAAGAAATATCAACAACCTAAGATACGCAGATGATACCACTCTAATGGCAGAAAGTGAAGAAGAACTAAAGAGCCTCTTGTTGCGGGTGAAGAAGGAGAGTGCAAAAGTTGGGTTGAAACTGAACATTAAGAAAACCAAGAACATGGCATCTGGCCCTCTCAATTCCTGGGAAATAGATGGGGAAGAAATGGAGGTAGTGACAGATTTTATTTTCCTGGGCTCCAAGATCAGTGCAGATGGGGACTGTAGCCAAGAAATTGAAAGACGCTTGCTCCTCAGGAGGAAAGCCATGGCAAATCTAGACAGCACACTAAAAAGTTGACATCACCCTGAAAGAAATGTTCTGGTTCCATGAATATTCTAGCTATTTCTCTGGATGGTGTTGTATTGTCCCTGAAAAGGTCACTCGAAAGCATAGCAGAGGTCTTCACAGCTACATTCCTCTCCTTTTGGCCATTTTTATTTTTCCCTATATTAAAGTATCTCAAAATTCTAGAAGAGAGTTTTATTGTAATGTAACTAATCCCTTTAGAATTCTAGTCAGTGAAATCTTCTAGTGTGTTATCACTGATCAAAAGGTTTAAAACAATTTGTCTCAGAAAAGTCTGTAAATATTACATAAAATATATATTTAAAATGGCTTGTTTAGTTTATTAGTTATTAATAGAAATCCCTATTAAATGGTTTAAAGATCCTTTGTCCTATAAATTATTTTTTAATATGCTAGTATATTGAAATATTTTCCATCTGTGTTTTATTGTGGGCTCTAATTGCTAACTATATTTATGTCTACAGTGATGTCTAAAATGGTTCTGATTTTAAGAAGAACAGACCTAATTAAAAATGACTCCTTCAGCAATATTATACTTTTTTTATTTTAAAAGAGCTTTTTCCTTCCCAGTGTTTTACTATGTTAAAAATGTTTCAAATAATTATATTGGAGCAGTTAATTTTATACTGAATAAAGTGCATCATTTTGTAAAACTAGGCAGTCAACATTTACTTAAAAACCAACTATTTGAAGATATAAATTTGTAGTGACAATCATGTAATTCTGTAGGAAATTTTGGATCTAGATTGTGAAACAATAATTATTTTATGCCTTTTAGAACAGATGTGAGAATCTCCATCCAGACCCCCACCATCGCACATGAAGTTGCCCAGC
The DNA here is from genome assembly GCF_964194415.1 of Vipera berus. Lineage (NCBI taxonomy): Eukaryota > Metazoa > Chordata > Lepidosauria > Squamata > Viperidae > Vipera > Vipera berus. The sequence goes on along the minus strand of NC_138204.1, from coordinate 178,769,526 downwards.
CCCTTGAGATTGTATTATTATAGTATTTATTGTATTATTTATTACTGCATTTATGTAGGTCAATCACCATAGACTCTACACCATTTATTTACAGTGTATTAAAATAGTAATAATAAATAATATATTTAAAACTTCAGCAACAAGGTTATGCCAAATATAGCAAATAATTGATGATATCTCACCCTATACTATTTCAAAAGTCAATAAGGGACTCAACAGAACTGCCTTATAGATTTTTAGGGAAAATCCCCAACTAGTACGTGGAAACTTTTGAACCATCAGACAATTGCGGTGAACCAACTTGATTTGCCTTTCTTCCTAATGGGGGTAGCTGCCTCCAGTTGACCTCATCATTATAAGGAATTATTTGTCCAATGCAAGAAAATGACAAAAATATCTCACAAATTTGGATCATGGTTCTAATATGTGGCCAACAATGTGAGTCAGACCAGTGATGTTTTAGAACAAGCCCATAGTTGTCATGGCACCTAGCAACTTATGAGGTACCTCTGATTCCAGATATAATGATCAGTATTTTCCACTACTACCAGTCTGGCCAGATCAATAATTACCCCAGTAATGAGATAAGGCATCTCTGGAAAAGATGCTACTATGCATTTGTGAAAGTGGTACAATAGTCACATCTCCCAGCATGTCCATTTAGCTGCAAATTATAAGCATAGTCTCATCTTTGGCCACCTGTAGAGCAATGGTGAACTTCTGGTCTAGAGATATGGTGGTGCAGTGATTAGAAGGCAGTACTGCAGGCTAATTCTGCCAATTGCCAGCAGCTCGATTCTCACCAGCCCAAGGTTGACTCAACCTTCCGTCCTTCTGAGGTTGGTAAAATGAGACTCATATTGTTGTGGGTAATATGCTGACTCTATAAACCACCTAAAGAGGGCTGTAAAACACTGTGAAGCAGTTTATAAATCTAAGTGCTATTGTTAGTGCTCCCATAATTTCTTGCCCCAGTTTTAGGATAATGGAAGCATGAAACATGACTGTTGAGCCCTCTTTGCTAATCCACCCAGATCTCATGTGATGAATGACAATCTTTCTTTTCTTCTACAATTAGATCATGGACAAGGCTGGGTTTATTACAGACAGATCTGTCATTCCAAAGCATGAATCTGAGTCGAAAGCACCTAACAATGCAATCATCTGGTTCTTCAGTTGAGAGCAGGGAGCCTGAAGAAAAAACTGAAACTAAAAAGATGTAAAAAATAAAATTATGTTGGGCAGAAATATTTTTGTTAGATGTATTTTCACATCTGGGTACCATGTTGGGGACCAAGATCTATCAGTGATATTGCTGCCTCTATGCATGCTTACTGAGATCAAACTATCAAATTGCCTAGGAGATAGAAAAAGATTGGACAGCAATGTTAATATCTCCAGGAGGAGGAAATCCTACAACTGAATCAACATAAGAAAAATATATTTCTTACTGATTAAAGATTGTATTTGGGCACTTGGAAAAAAAAGTCTTCCTTCATGTTATGGACAACTCATGCCCCGGTGGGTCCATTTGTGCCTATTCAGCACCCTTAGGTCATACCATAAAAATTCAACAGAAAAAAAGCAGATTTGGACAATATGATTTGGGTCTTTTCACAGGTTTTTTTGGGCGGGTGGTGGAGGCATTTTAAAGGTGGGAATGAAAGCACACAGAAAGGCACCTACTGTAGTGAAATCAACTATTAAGCAAAAATAAAAAACACAGGGTCATAACCTCAAACTGACAGGAGAGAAGTTCAAAAGTATTACTTCACAGAAAGAGTAGTGGAAACTTGGAATCAACTTCCAGTAGAGGTATTGGGTCATCAGACAAAAATGTAAAAAAATAAATGTAAAATAAAAATAAAAATTATAAAATAAAAAAGTAATAAAATAAATAAAGAAAATAAAGAAAAACAGTTCAAAGGACAAAGTTGATGAACCAGTGGGCCTTTTTCTGCTATAAGTTTTCTATGGGTCTATGTAAGTGAAATTCCCCTGTATCCAGGATCCAGGATCCTTCTCAACTTAAACTAGTGTAGAACACTCCTCATCATGGATTGGTAATGGATACCTTGTACTGAAGGCAAGACCATTAATATAACTGACAACTGGATCACGTGTTGTTGCAAATTGGTAAAAAATAATCAGAATATATGACAGATCATGAAGCTTATAAGTGGCTCAAGGCTAATCAGATTGCTGAATGTGCTAGTGTTCCACTTGAATACTATAGTGCAGGGCTTTTCAACCTTTTCACCCATTGTACCACTTTTAGGATATGGCAACATCTGAGTACCATCAGTCGCCTAGCAAGGTGTCAAAAACTTGATGACCACAAAAAAAGGAAAAAAGTGATGAAGCACAGGTAGCCCTCGACTTACAATAGTCCGCTTAGTGACTTCAAAAAAAGTGAAGGGTTTTTTTTTAAAAGCACCCCAAGTCATGCTAAATTACCTAAATCTTTTTTTTAAATGAAGGATGACTTGGAATTGCGAGATATTTGGAGAGAAAGAAATCTGCAAGAAAAGGACTATACTTTTTTCTCCGATAGACATCAATATTTCTCCAGGATTGACTTCATATTAATTACTAATGATCTTTTTTCTAGGATCAAGAAGATTAAGATCTGTCCAAGAACTATGTCTGATCATAGTCCAGTATGGTTAGAGATAGAAAAAGATAATAGGGATAGGCGTTCCTGGTGTTTAAATGAAAATTTGTTTAGATATCAGGAAAATGTGGAAGAGTGTAAAAAACAGATGAAGGAATTTTTTAAAATTAATATGTATAAAGGTACTTCTATTGAAATGGTTTGGGATGCTAGTAAAGCATATATGAGGGGTGTATTAATATATTTGAACAATAAATATAGACGTAACTTGGAATTTAGGAGGAAAGAATTAGAGAATGAAATTAAGGAAAAAGAGAAGGCTTTAATTTTGAATCCATCGGATGGGAAGACTAAAGAGGTAATTAATTTATTAAGGGGCCAGTTTGATAAGTTGATGGCTGATCAAGTGGCAACTAACTTACGGTATGCTAGACATAATATTTTTTGTAATGCCAATAAATCAGGTAGATGGCTAGCTTATTTGTTAAGGAAGAAGCAAAGGGCTTCTAATATAGATAGAATAGAACACAAGGGTAAGGTAGTGTACCAGCAGAGTCTTATCTAAAAGACCTTTGTTGATTTTTATTCTAAGTTGTATGCTAGAGATAAGATTAGTGATGCAGATATTGATGAATATTTGATGAAAGCCAATATTCCTGTTCTTACGCAAGAACAAAAGGAAGAGATGAACCAATTGATAACTGATGAAGAAATTTTTTCAGCAATCAAACAATTGAAAGTGGGCAAAGCGCCAGGTATGGATGGACTGACTGCTGTGTATTATAAAAACTTGCAGTTAGAGATGGTGAAGCCTTTAAGGGAATTGTTTCAGACAATTCAAATGGGAGGAGGGGTACCTCCGTCTTGGAAAACTGCTTTTATTTCTTTGATTCCGAAGGATGACCAGGATGTCACCCAAGCAAACAATTATAAGCCAATATCATTTTTGAACACGGACTACAAGATATTTGCTAAAGTTTTAGCTAACAGATTAATGAGGGTAATTCAACAAGTAATTCATGGTGATCAAACTGGGTTTATAAGTGGGAGACAAATAAAGAACAATGTGAGGCATATAGTAGATTTGTTGGAATTTTTGGAAAGAAACAATCAGATCCCTGCAGCGTTGATCTTCTTGGATGCTGAAAAAGCCTTTGATCAATTGGATTGGCAATTTTTGTTGAAAGTATTAGATAAAATGAAATTTGGGGATAAATTTTTACAACCCATTAGGGCAATATATCAAAAGCAAACAGCCCGCATAATAGTTAATAATAGTTTGACTGAAGTTTGTAATATTGAAAAGGGTACAAGGCAGGGGTGTCTGTTGTCACCCCTATTATTTGTTTTAACATTGGAAATATTATTGATTAAAATACGGGATTCGGATAAAATTAAGGGAATTCAAATTAGAGACCAGGATTTTAGATTGAGGGCGTTTGCAGATGATCTGGTTGTTACAGTGACTCAGCCCGATTTTTCAGTTGTAGAATTGATGGAGATAATAACGCAATATGGGAAAGTTTCTGGATTTAAGGTTAATATACAAAAAACTAAAATGTTGTCTAAGAATATGACAGTATTACAAAAGGCTGTTTTAGAAGAGCTAACGGGATTTGAAATAGTTAAAAGGGTTAAATATTTGGGGATATATTTATCACCCTCAAATGTAAAGTTATATAAAAATAATTATGAAAGTTATGGGGAAAAGTACAAAAAGAATTAGATAGTTGGAAAAAACTACAATTATCCTTATTGGGAAGAATTGCAGCTGTAAAAATGAATGTTTTGCCAAAATTTTTATTTTTATTTCAAATGATACCTATACTTAAAAATATACTTAAATTTGGAGGAATGGCAAAAAGGTATTAATAAATTTGTTTGGGCAGGGAAAAATCCACGAGTCAAATTTAAGATTATGCAAGACACGTGTGAAAGAGGTGGTCTTAAAATGTTTAATTTTAAATTATATTATGAAGCTGCTGCTTTGTCACCGATAAGTGATTGGTTTAATTTAACACAAGCGAGATTATTAAATCTTGAGGGCCATGATTTGTTATTTGGATGGCATGCATATTTATTGTATGACAAGAAGGTGGATAATGTGTTCAAGATACATATTTTAAGGTATGCTCTGTTGCGAGTTTGGAAAAAGTACAGACACAAGTTAAATTATAAGATACCTATTTGGGCAATACCGAAACACGCAATAGAAAATATAAATGTTGGGTTTAAACATGATGTGATTACATATAAGGAAATTTTGTATTTTGAGAGGAATGTATGGCAATTAAAGCCATATAATATTTTAAAAGAAGAAAAGATTGTACAAACCTGGTTTCAGTACGGTCAATTACAGGCTAGGTGGAAAGAGGACCAGAAAACTGGTTTCTCAATGACTGATGAAAATTTGGTAAAGCAAATTAGAGATCAAGGTCAAGCACATATAAAAAGGATATATCTTGCATTGATAGAAATTGATTCAGAGACGGAACTTGTTAAAGATTGTATGATAAAGTGGGCTCAGAACTTTCAAGAAGTTATTACAATGGATACTTGGGAAAAGATCTGGGTGAGAAATGTAAAATTTACACAGGCCCAAAATTTAAGAGAGAACTTTTATAAAATGTTCTATAGGTGGCACTTAGATCCTAAAAAATTAGCAAGTATGTATCCGAACTGCCAGCCTAAATGTTGGAGGTGTGGTTGTGAAGATGCAACGTATTTTCACATATGGTGGACCTGTAAAAAGGTTAAAGCTTTTTGGATTAAAATTTGGTGGAATATGCAAAAAATATTCAAGAAAAGGATAAAGTTTTGTCCGCAATTGTTTTTACTGGGCATTATTATAGATACTACTGTTGTGGACACTAAGTTGATGTTGAACTTAATCACGGCAGCGAGACGTTTAGTAGCGCAATATTGGAAGAAGGAAGAACTGCTGACTATAGAAGAATGGACTTTAAAAGTTTCCAATTTGGCGGAAATGGCAAAGATCTCAGCGTACTTGAAAGACCAGTCTCAACAGAGATACATTGTGGAGTGGAGAAGATGGATTGATTACATCCAGAATAAATATGGGACTAAAAAGTTTCACCTAGCATTTGAATAAGTATTGGATTTATGTAATATATAAATTACTTGTAGTTATTTTAATAAGAGTTAAAGTGCGATAGAATTTAATATTTTATTGTTGTTTGCATATGGTAGATTATGATTGTTTGTATTTTTATACCCTGTATTTAGCTCTGGGAAGTCGGGGAGGGGGGAGGGGGAGGGGAGGGAGGAGTCGGGGAGGTTTGGGGAGAGGGGAGGGGGTTGGGAGGGGTTTTGTTTTTTTAAAAATGTACTGTAAAACTTTTCAATAAAAAAAAGTGACCCCCAAGCCACAGCCAAGCAAGACACCTGCCTGCCCTCCCGGCGGTGCTCTTCCTCCTGTCTGAGGTTTTTATTGTTGTGAGCATTTCTGTTGAGGATTGGCAGCAGGGGTGGGGTGGGGTGGGTGTTTGGTTTTATTCCCCCTGTCTGCTGGGTAGTTGCAGCAGGTTTTGGTCACTTCACATGACCCTGGGACACTGTGACCATCATAAATATGAATCAGTTGCCAAGCATCTGAATGTAAATCACAAGACCTTGGAGATGCTGCAACATTCCAGCTGATTGGCGCTTCTTCTGGGCTCAGAAGCGCCAAGATCAGCGCCGAGCTCCACCTGGAGCCCGGCGCTGATCCTGGCACTTCTGCTGAGCCCTGACAGCCCTGCAGCTCCAGCCATCTCTTGCTCAAGCTTGTGCGGTACTGCCACCGGTTCAGCTCATTCCCTTCCCCCACTACCACTTTTCTAGGATGGTTGCGTACCACCTGCCAGAAGCCAATGTACCACAGTTTCCACATAAAGCCCTGCTATAGTGGAAATTTAATTTTTTTCACTAAACTCACATTCTGTTAAATTAGTTGAGAAATTAGTTCTGTGATACCATGTCTACTTTTGTTTAATATATCATAACTATTTTAAAATTGAGCTTCTTTAACAGAAATTTGAAGGCTTTTGCAAGCCTATTTATAGTCTTGCAGTTCAAAAAATGTAACTAAAATGGAAAGATCCTAATCAATTTATGAATCTTCAAGTTTAGCTTTCTGTTTAATACTACATGTCACTTATAAAGAATAACAATTAGAGGAGGATTTAAAGAATATCATTCAATGCAAAGTATTTCAAATGTGCTTTAAAACAGATAATACATAGAAAATGTTTTATGGATAGAAAAGTATTTTTTGATGATTGATAGCCTTTTCAGAATTTGAAATGGTTATGGATATGGTTCATGCTTTCAAGATTCATTTTCATTGACATTTCATAATATATTTTAAAACTTTCCTTAAGTATAAAGTATTTCTATTTGATAGTAGCGTTTGTGTTTAAATGTACTTTAGATTTTCCTCCTAAACTAGCTTAATCAGTGACATTTGTTAAAGTCTGAAAAGTCAGTGTATTTACATTACAGTGCTCTTTGCTGTTTGAAACAGTATTGATTAAATATTAGTCCTGTTTACAAATGAAAACATTAAATGGATATAGATTATTTTCTGGCAGCCCATGATCATTGATTAAATTTTCTATCTGAGATGCTGGCAATCTTTCTTCCAATTCATTACATAAAGTAGAAAATATTTAGTGGTAAATGTTTTCAGAGTAGATCTATTTTGTTTCCACTTATATGGTATTGGGGTGACCATGTTGACTGAAAAAAAATTCAGCTGCTTACTTTTGATTTATTTCTCTGATGGCTTCAAAACAATGCCAAATAAATATAACTGGTGTATAATTCCATTAAGTGTATCATTACTAAAGCAACATTCTAGAATATATTGGTAATGTATGTATTTTAAAATGTGATATAAATCTTCTAATGTTAAATTAAATTTGAAAGAAACTCATTGTTAACATGGTTTTCTGATAAATATTTTTAGCAAAAAAGTATTTTCAGTAGTGATAAAAATGACAGTCAATAACTTTTTTCAATAGAAGTCTGTATATATTACATACCTTGATCTTAACTTATTAGAAGTACTATTCTCCCAGTGTTTAGAAACTTTGTATAACATTTCTACGAAAGATTTCATAAAATATATGAATATAATATTGTTGAGAGCTTGAATAAACTTCAGATGCCCTTTTGTCTCTTTTTAGATTTTGTCAACACCCTTTATAAAAATATGGGCTCACTTGATGGAATTTATTATAGTTCTTCCACATTTACGAAGTGTAAACTCTGGTGATTATGTTTGCCCCTGTGCTTTCTGCATTAGGGAGCCTGAATGAGTTATTACTGCACAAATATGAATTGTAGATTATATATAAATGTTCATTCTGCTTCGATATTGTTTTTCATAAATTCTTTTAAAAAGAAAGGAAAAAAATGCTCTGAAATATCAATGCTGAGGGCTGGAATTTCAAGAGTAAAAATTTATAAAGGATAAAATACAAGCTTTCAAGAAGATGGATGAATAAAAATAGTGCTGGTAAAATAAAGTAATAGTCTAACAATGGCAATCTAAGTATCGGGGCATGAAACATTATTGCCCCTTATATCTGTGTCATCCCAGACAAGTGTCTATGCATGAAGAGGTGATAGAATGATTCTCCTAAAGGAATCCAGTTTTCATTCATTTGTTCTTTATTATTTAATAGTTTAGAAAAATGTGGATCCAATGCATATCCTCAAACTCTGGCTGGATAAAAATGTCAACTATTTTAGCAATCAGTTAAACAAATCAATTAAACAGTCAGTAAAGTAACAATTAAATTAACAATTAAAATTAAGTTAAAATTGAGAATTTAAAGAACCTTGTATCACATAGACTCCAAACCTCAGTGCTACAATACTACATATTCTACACTAAAATCAATGAGCAAATATCAATACATCAATGCCGCTGCATCAGATTGAAGGTAAATGTTGAGTGGAGCACTGCAGGGTTCTATTCTTTGCCTGCAATTGTTATACATATTTAGAATTGATTGGATGAGGATTTAGAAAATAGTATTTGCAGATGATACATCAAAGGGGGGGGGGATACCAAATATTCTAGATGACACTAATCAGGAAGTTGTTGATAGTTGTATGGAAGGGCCCTACAGTAACTTTGTATACAACTTATTGAATTTGTGGCAGTTAAAGTTAATATCACATTTTATTCTGTCCTGTCTAGTTCATTTACAAGAACCTGATGTTTCTGTCATGAAATAATGACTGTGCACCAATTGCACATCTGTAGAGATTCTTGTAGGAGAAATGGAAAATAGTGCTTTTCATACTGGTGTGTGTGTGTGTGTGTGTGTGTGTGTATGTGTGTGTGTGTGTGTATATATATATATATATATATATATATATATATATATATATATATATATATATATATATATATATATATATATATATATATATATATATATATATATATATATATATATATATATATATATATATATATATATATATAAAATTTATCAAAGTCTTCCTTTGAGAAATGGATTATTCCAGATGTGAGCATAGAGAAACCACCTTCTGTGATTTAAAATTTTACAAACATGTGGTTCAGATTTGGATAAATATTGCATGTCAGTTGTCTTTAAACACTGATACATTTTATATTGTTACTCTTTAACAAAAAGCATAGAGATGGCATATTTCCAATTCAAGGGTAAGAGTCCATTGGGTATTTGAACAGAAAGCAAGAGCTTTTCCTTAAATATACAATATATCAATGAACTCTAACATGTTAAGTTTCAGACTACATGCCCCGCATGATTTCTAGGCAATCACTTGTATTCTCATGCTGACTGAAAACTGTCTAGCTTTATAAAAAACGAAGCAAGAAATGTACTAAGGAAATTATTTCAGACTGTAAACTGCAAAAAGCTATTAGGTACATGAACTCTAGAGAATACGGACCGTCTCCTTGGTTTGCTATCTTTTACATTCTAGTGCATGACAAACTGTATACACATCCCACTATTTTACATTTTTTTATGTGTATACTTTTAAAAAAAATGTTTATCAAGGTCTCTAATTGGGACCAGAATTTTCATCACTAAGCAAAGGGGTCATTAAGTAAAATATCATGTGACTGCATCGCTTAGTGATAGCAGTTCCAGTAATCCCAGCTGCAGAAATTAGGTGAGGCCCTCCCACTTGTCCTGCCCTGAGTGAACTGCCTCAGCTTTAACTATCTCCACCTGCCTATCTCTCCGCCATTTTCTGTACTTTGGTCCTGCCCCAAGCTGATGTCTGACCAGAAAATAATATTCCATGATAAATATGAAATTTGTTTCAAGTTGACAGTAATATTTAGCAGTATTCGTATTGTGCTGAGGAACTTCTCTTGACCTTTTTAGTAGTATTGAATGTACTGATATTTTATTTGTTATTTTCCTATTCTTCAGATATGAGATATAAATGACTAGATCTCTAGATATCCTTCCAAAACACTATTCAGTACTTTATATGATCATATTCTGCTCAGATTATTTGTTTCTCTTTTAAGATAACCATTACCAATGTTTCAGTTTCTACTTTCCATGCCCTTGATCTTTCTCATTTGGCGTTGTTTGAAATCTTTTCAGTTCTGCAATATCTTTTGGAAAATGATATTACTCAGACAGAAAAGATATCCTAGATACTGTTGATTGGTTTGCTGAATGACATTTTATTGTACTTCTGTTTAAATCTCATTGCAATTTAGCAGTCTGCTTGTCATTTTCCTGCACTTTCACTGTCTGTTAGTGTTACAGTAACACTGCACACATTTTAACCTCTGCTAATTATCTTTATGAAATAATGAAATAATGAAATAATGCCATTAGTAATTTACCCAGAAAGTGAGTATTAGCTTTACCCTATACGAAGGTAGACATTGTTAGTCTCTAAAGACTCTAACCAAGTCATACAAGGGAATAACAGCAGAGCAAGCTGGGTCTTGTGTCATTTTGCTGATCTAAACCTGAAAATGTTTACTTGAGCAATTTGAATATCATTGAATCCAGTAGCTTTGCTAGGTTTCATATGCTTAATAGCATTTCCAGGCTCTGCCACTTTAAAATATATAACATTTTACATAAATTATTTTGTCTTTCCTTGTCATGTGTTGCTACGCCATGCCACGCTACACCAAGCACCGTGCCATTTGGTCAGAGATTTACCGTTTAGGAAAAATTGCAGTACTTTCTGGCTGGCTATTACTCAGCAGCTTAATGTTCACTAGGATGAAGTTTTGTTGGCGTTATTATGTATTACTTTCAATACATTATTGCCAGGTTTTTTTAAAGTGACAAATTTGTGTCTCTTACTAATCATCTAAAGAGGAATCATTATTGTACATTTGGATGAAGTTGTGATTTATAATGAGATATAAAACCAGAGACATTTTTTGTCTTCCAGCTTCAAACTACATTCACCCTGTCGGCACACTGTAAGGTTTTGACAGTTGCTGAATAGTTATCTGCCCCATTGTAGCAAGATGAGCCATGATATCAGCCAACTGAAATTTTTAAAGAATGAATGTTGGAAAAGTACTATATTTGATATAATTATTGGGTTAATTTGAATAGCAACAGGGCAATGCTGAGCATGTTTGATTTTGTCTAACAATGGTCTAACTATGCAGATATAAGAATTAAGGGTGATTTAGAATTGCCCACAACTGCCCCTAGCCATTGCCACATACCTACACTGTGAAGAGGTTGATTGGTAAGCAGAGATTGAAGAAATTACAGAGTGCTGCAGATAGGACAACACAAACACTTCCCAAATCCTGCATTGTGCAGAGGTGTGCTAGGCCTAGTCCCACCTTAGCCATGCAAGCCGGCTGAATGACTTTGGGTCAGTCACTCTCTCTCAGCCCAACCCAATTTGCAGGGTTATTTTGTGTATAAAATAGAAAGATGAAGGAGTAATGAATATGTTTACTACCTTGAATTATTTATAAAAATAATAATTATGGATATCAATCAATCAATCAATCAGTGATAACAGCTAATTATATCAAGATCCTAAATATAGGCATTTTGCAGAGAAGGCATCAGCTACAGCAGGCATGTCAAACTGCTGGCCCGTGGGCCGAATGCATCACGCTGAAACTGTGCCCATTGGGGAATGGGGAAAAAGTTGTGATACGTTGCGTGATGTCGTGAGTTTGACATGCCTGAGCTACAGTATCATTAGCCAGAGCCTACATTTGGCCAAGAGATGGGCCTTCTCTGCCATGGCATCCACTTTGTGGTATATTTTCCCCCTGAAAATGAGATCAATTCTTCCATGTTGACATTCCAGAAATTCCTCAAGAACTGGTTATTTTATTGGACCTGGAGCTCTCAGGGAACTGGAGATATGCTGTATTGCTGAGGTAGCGATTCTTATCCTCTCTTTGTTCAGGGTTTATATAGTTGTTTTTATAATATTTACTTTTATAATATTATTTATTTATCTCTTTATTTTTCACATTTCTGTACCACTGATCTCTCTCAAAGATGCAGATAAAATAATGTTCTTCATCTGGATTTTTATATTAATATATGTGTTGTTTTATTCAATTGTTATATTCCTCCCAGAGTTGCTTTTTATAAGATGGACTGCTATACAAATTTGATTAATAAATGAATAAATACAATAAATAAAATGTAGGAGTGCTGGAGCAAGAAAAGGAGATTCACTCACTCTGATTTGAATTCAACTGTCTCTTTGATTTCCATCCTCCAATTGTTACAAAATATCACAGAGAAAATAAGGAATGATGGCATATCTGTAAGACAGGTTCTGCTATGTATCAATACAGAATCTAATTTTGTTTCTATATTAATGTATATGTTTGTGTGTGTGTGTGTGTGTGTGTGTGCATGTGTGTGTGTGTGTGGGGAGAGAGAGAGAGAGAGAGAGAGAGAGAGAGAGAGAGAGAGAGAGAGAGAGAGAGAGATTCTGTCTCAATAAAACTGGGGAAAAGATATAAGCTAAAAGCTGTCTGCCAGCCCTAGAATGTGAAATGTTTTGACAGGGAAAAATGTGTTGGCAACAATGCTTGACTCATATTTCAAAAATAAAATTGAAACCATACTTCTTTATGGTGCAGATGCTGACAACTGGAAGGATGTTCTGAAATACAGAGTGTATCAGAATATGCCATTCAATTTCATTTCTTTGCAATCTATTTCTCACATAAAACCAATACATCTAAGAGAGAGAGAGAGAGAGAAAGAGAGAGAGCATCCCGATCCCACATCTGTGTTGTTAACAATAGGTGAATGAATAATCCCAGAAAAAGATATCTGTAATAGAGTTCAAGAAGCATTCAGACAGTGAACACTTTATTCATTCACTCTAATTAATTAGAGTAGTTAATTCAACTATAGTCAGGATTCAAGATTCAGTCTAAGAAGACAGATTCAATTTGTACACTAATGTCAGAACAAGTAGAGTCCTGTTCAGATATTTTTGTCTTTTTCTTGATTTCAACAACATAGGAGCCCCTCCTCTTTTAGCTGTGATAATGACACCACTGAAAAGGCAATGGTGGCGGCGCCTGGAATGGCTGCGGCTGCATTGGCTCTTGAAGGCAAATAGTTTTGGGAGGGATAGTAAGGGCTATAGGCCACATGATCAGGAAGATTTTAACGTGTTTGAGCAACATGGTGGAACTAAGGTAACATACGACATACAACCGACAATCTTTGCTGGCCTGGCGAGTTTCTAGTTGTTTTGGAACTGTTGGTGAGACTGTTAAAAGTCGTTGGCGCTATTTGAATTTGTTCTGCCAGCAGCAAGATCTGACTGCTGGCCCAGTGATGGATTGTATTGCAAATCAGGGCTGTTTCCAGAGGAGGCAGAGGAGGAGAGGACCTGGAGCTTATGGAGCGAAGGAACTGGATAAGGCTGTCGGCAGGCCCAGAGGAAGAGAGAGAGGCTTTTGGAGGAGTTGGTGGCGGCGGCAGCAGCGTGCTCCAGGGGCGAAAAGAAGCAAGGCCTCTTTAAGGAAAGGGTGGAAGAGTCAGCATCAGAAAAAGGAAAGAAGGCGAGGTTGTCAGAATACAAGCTAACTTGAGGGCTAATCCACATGGAGCCCCATTTCCATCTGTCCTGTTTGCCATTGTTCACTCCCTAGAGACTAAAATGGACAATGTGAAATTTGAGCGGGCCCTGAACAAGGAGTATATATCGGAGGTGGTGACCCTTTGAGAGCTGTATGCAACGAAATTTCATTTTGATGTATGCCGATTGGTGTACATTCAAAGTGACAATAAAGTTATCATCAATGTGCTTGCCTACTATGGAGTCAAGATTCCATTTCACATGGAACCTGTCACATGCATTGAAAGCTTTCCTCTTCAAATAATCATACTGTCTTAGAGACCTCCCCAGCATACAGAAGGACGGCCACCATATGCCAACTGCTCAAATCTATAGATGAAGGTTCTGCCTGAATAAAACTAATGTCTTACATGAAATATGAAACATTTAATTCAGTTATAATTAGGTGTTTTATTGTGCATTAAATTTTGATTCTGCTTTAACCCTAATGGTTGTATTCAGTTCTGTCCATCCACCAGCAAAATGAACATTGATAGTAGAATGGATTCTTATTTTCTTATGTTTCCTTGCATACCCTATTCTTTGAAGGTTGCAGGCCCTGTGGAGCAAGGGAAGATATAGAAAAATATATATACAATTCTATTGCTCAAGTACTTTTGAGTACTTTTCCTTCATGTTTATGGATGTCACATTGAATTACCATAATCTGTCAATACATTTTCATTATTATTGGGGAATAGTTTTAGTTTGAGGATGCTAATTTTTCAGTACATTGAAAAATTGATGCCTTCTCATTTAAATTAGGCTTTTGGAATCAGGACTGCTCATTATGGAAGGATAGATGGACAGACGGATGGATATACCCAAAAAGATAAGAAACTGCATCTTTCTTTTTTCTTGCTGTATTCCAATTTCATTTATTTTGTGCCTTTGTATTTCATAGCTATGTTATTTTCATCAGCATGCCACAAACTTTATAGTCCTTTTAGTATGTACACATAAATTCCCAAAATGGCATGATGATCATGTATTGAATAAAATAATCTAAGTTGCATTAATCCTATCATAAATTTCCGATCTGACTTTGAAAGAAAATTATAGTATTTCAGAATGCCAGTTACAGCACTGCAATATAGGATCACAGACACAAGACTGTTAATATTGAATGGAAAGGTGCAAATATAACATTGGAATAGTTTCCCTGCAGAGAGAGATCATTTGTAATCATATACTGTCAACCTTTTTGATTGTACTTAGGATGGAAACTAAAAGAGACAAAAGCCAAACAATGTTTTGTGTGGTTTCCTGAATGAAACTGCTGTGTGAGAAGAGGAATTTAATTGGTGATTACAGTGAAGAAATTAAGATAACTATTATGCTTCAATTTGCATGATAAACAAATACCTTTGCAAATGACTTCCAAAAAGGTAATCATGTATTGAAAAACACTTCCATTTTAGCCTACATTATCATAAAAAGAAGCATTTAATAGTCTCATTAAAATCCCCTGCTACACTTTTATTTTCTGGATGCAGCTTCCTTTCTTGGTGCACAGACATAAACCCAAGTTTCTAATTATTTTCTATTTCTAATCTGCATTTACAAATGAAAAATTAATCAATGCATCAGCATTTTAGACCATTATCCAATCTTTGCAAAAAGGTGTGCCACAAGTTAGGTGGTAGTTTTTAAAAAATAAAATAAGTAATCAATTAAAAGTGCAATCTGGATATGTAAACATAGTTGGAGGTAGTTCTCAAATCACAATGGTTTGTTTAATGTGCATGTGTGTGCAGTATGCTTAATGATGGTTCAAGCTGAAAACAGCCTTGGAAAAGTGGTTTATAACCCATTCTCGAAGTTATAACCATCATACTATCAATATAATACACGTGATCACAATTCAGGTGTTTGACTACCAGCTTGCATTTATTTTGTATTAAATTTAGCTACTGTGGACAACAGGTTTATGATAGTTGTAGCATCTCTCAGTCATGTGATCATGATTTATTTCCTTCCCAAATGGCTTCCAACAAGTCAATTGGGGAAGCTGGATTCATTTAATAACCATGTGATTCTCTGTGATCATTTTGTAAAATCATGTTGGCCACAGGATTATTTGCTTAAAGCAGGCATGTCAAACTTGCGACATCATGTGACATTGCATGACATATCTCGACTTTTTCTCCATTGCCGGCAATGGGGTGGAAGAGGTTTTGGTGTGACACATCCAACCCCCAGGCTGGCAGTTTGACATGCCTGGCTTAAAGACTACATCACTTAATAATTGAAACTCCAGTCCCAATTGTGGTTATAAGATGAAGACTACCTACCCCAGTAGCAAACTACATAGCAGCTAGTAAAATGATGTAATATTTCCCCAACTCTTCCTTCCTTAAAGTTAATATCTTGGTGTATTTTATACTATTATTCATGTTATTAAAGAATGATCTTTATAATATGGATTTCATTATGTTATATCATTCAAATGGCACAGCTTTAAAAAAAATATTTTCTTCCTATTCATTGCAGGTTTGTAAATATCCCATAGTCAATTAGGGAAAAAATGTCAAGTATTAAATAGTTCTTCTTGAGAGATGTGCAATGATTCAAGCTATGGTTGAAAGATAATAACAAGTTCCAGTGACTATGAAGTCAGCAGAATTCTCCATTTTGTATTTTATGACTTAATAAAGCTTTTTCAAAAGCAAAGAATTTTGAATCAATAAAGTTTCTGTCCATTTCTAATTTGTCTTGTTGCTGAATTTCATCTCTATCAGTTACAAAGTACTTGCATTCACATATAGCACGAAATTCAAGTTAACAGGCAATTTCCATACCATTACCCTTCAAAGGAGTCTAATTAAATATTCCAATGTGGAGAGTAATCATACATACATAGTTATCTCATCTGTAGATAATGTAGCTGTGTATCACTTCAGTTCTAAGTAAATTCTTCAGATATAGAAACAGCACAGAATGTCAATTATAGAATTTTACATTTCTTTAATACAAAGTCAGTTTCTAGCTCTTATGATGGTCATAACAGACTTACTATTTTTAATCATTGTGATTGCCATCACTTCTGTGCTCAAACGAAGCCCCATGTAAATTTCAGTTTCCATCCCATTTTTTACTGAAATGTATTTGCACAATACTTGTAGGATTATTAAGATTTTACATATGAATGATAGAAAAAAACTAATTATAGAAAACCAAACTAAACAAGAAATGCACTGTAGGTAAAAAGAGGTATGCAGACAAAATAACAATTTCAAAGCAGATGGTATATTTATATAAAAATCACCAAAAATCATGCACAGGAATAAGTAAAACATTGTATTTACCTAAAGGATTTAGTATTTAGTGAGAAAATTTGTTGTTGTCTTGTCCGACCCATCGCGACCCCATGGACAATGATCCTCCTGGTCTTCCTGTCCTCTACCATCTTCTGGAGTCCATTTAAGCTCACGCCTACTGCCTCAGTGTCTCCATCCAGCCACCTCATTCTCTGTCGTCCCCTTCTTCTATTGCCCTCAATCTTTCCCAGCATTAGGCTCTTCTCCAGTGAGTCTTTCCTTCTCATTAGGTGGCCAAAGTATTTGAGTTTCAACTTCAGGATCTGGCCTTCTAAAGAGCAGTCAGGACTGACCAGTTTGGACGCCTTGCAATCCAAGGGACTCACAGGAGTCTTCTCCAGCACCATAGTTCAAAGGCCTCAATTCTTTGGCGCTCAGCCTTTCTTATGGTCCAACTTTCACAGCCATACATTGCAACTGGGAAAGGCATGGCCTTGACTATATGCACTTTTGTTGGCAGGGTGACATCTCTGCTTTTTAGTATGCTGTCTAGATTTGCCATAGCTTTCCTTCCCAGGAACAAGCGTCTTTTAATTTCTTGGCTGCAGTGCCCATCTGCAGTGATCTTGGAGCCCAGGAAAATAAAATTTGTCACTACCTCCATTTCTTCCCCATCTATTTGCCAGGAATTGAGAGGGCCAGATGCCATGATCTTGGTTTTCTTAATGTTGAGTTTCAAGCCCACTTTTGCACTCTCCTTCTTCACCCGCAACAAGAGGCTATTTAGTTCCTCTTCACTTTCTGCCATTAGAGTGGTATCATCTGCATACCTTAGGTTGTTGATATTTCTCCCGGCAATCTTAATTCCAACTTTTGATTCATCTAGCCCTGCCTTTCTCATCATGTGCTCTGCATATAAGTTAAATACAGCCTTGCCGGACTCCTTTCCAAATTTTGAACCAATCAGTGGTTCCATGTCCAGTTCTCACTGTTGCTTCTTGACCTGCATATAGGTTTCTCAAGAGACAAATAAGATGGTCTGGTACTCCCATCTCTTTAAGAACTTTCCACAATTTGTAGTGATCCACACAATCAAAGGCTTTAGCATAGTCAATGAAGCAGAAGTAGATGTTTTTTTGGAACTCTCTAGCTTTCTCCATGATCCAGCGTATGTTGGCAATTTGATCTCTAGTGTTGTGATTCAGGGCCAGCCTGTGGGTCCGGCAGCCGGCTCGGATGTCTCGGATGACTCAGACGAGGGGGAGGAGGAGGGTGTTGAAGACGAACTTGCTGATGATGGCTTGGAGGCTTCGCAGAGCCCCCAGCCAGGGCCCTCTTCTCAGCTGCGCGAGGCCGACAGTGCGGATGATGATGACCCACAGCTGGCCCTGTTCAAGGATGCCCGACGCAGGAGGCAGTCAAGCAGGAACAAGCAGAGAAAGGCTGTGGGACTCCTCGGAAGGAGGCACAGGGAGGCCACGCCCTGAACTCTAAATAAAGGGAGTGTTTGGGGAAGGGCTGGTTGCTGAAAGCAACCGCTCCGTTTGAGGATCAAAGTTCCGGTATTTTGTTTCTTGTTCTGTTGTTTTGCTTGTGAATTAAACTTGGCAGACGCCTTCCAGCCTCAGTTGTTTTCCAGTCTCTACCGTTTGTACAGGGGTTGCCTTTCTGCAAGGCCGGTAGCAGGCTGGTACAGAACATCTAGCTCCTCTGCCTCTTTGAAATCCTGCCAGTATTCTGGTAGTTCTCGATCCACATACTGCTGGAGTCTAGCTTGTAGGATTTTAAGCATAACTTTACTAGCATGTGAAAAGAGTGCAATGGTGCAATAGTTTGAACATTTTTGGCATTGCCTTTCTTTTGAATTGGAATGTAAACTGACCTTTTCCAATCCTGTGGCCACTCTTGAGTTTTCCAAATTTTCTGGCAAATTGAGTGTAGCACTTTTACTGCATCGTTTTTTAAGATTTTGAATTGCTCAGCTGGAATACTGTCACCTCCACTAGCTTTGTTGTTGCTCAGATTTCCTAACACCCATTTCACTTCACACTCTAGGATGTCTGGCTCAGGATCGGTGACCCCATCGTGGTTATCTGGAACTTTAAGCTTGTTGTATAGTTCTTCTGTGTAGTTTTGCCACCTCTTCTTAATCTCTTCTGCCTCTTTTAGGTCCCTGCCATATTGGTCCTTTATCATGCCCATCTTTGCATGAAATGTATCCTTCATATCTCCAATTTTCTTGAAGAGATCTCTGGTCCTCCCTATTCTATTGGTTTCTTCTATTTCTTTGCACTGTTCATTAAGAAGGCATTCTTATCTGTTCTAGCTATTCTCTGGAATTCTGCATTCAATTGGGTGTATCTTTGTCTTTCTCCCTTGCCTTTTGCTTCCCTCCTTTCCTCAGCTATTTGCAAAGCTTCCTCAGACAGCCATTTTGCTTTCTTGCATTTCTTTTTCTTTGGGATGGTTTTAGTTGCTACCTCCTGTACAATGTTGCGAACCCCCGTCCATAATTCTTCAGTCACTCTGTCTATCTACTTCCTTAAATCTATTTGTCACCTGCCTCCTTAAGTAACACCAGCTGCCTTCAATTAGTGCAGGTTCGAGTCCCACCAGGCTCAAGGTTGACTCAGCCTTCCATCCTTCTGAGGTAGGTAAAATGAGGACCCAGATTGTTGGGGGCAATAAGCTGACTTTGTAATAATGCCGCTTGGGGTGTGTGTGAAAGCCCTAATAAGCAGGCATATACATAGAATGAAGGCTACTGCTAAGCTTGTAAGCCGCCCTGAGTCTTCGGAGAAGGGCGGGATATAAATGGAATTTAAATAAATAAATAAATAAATATCTGAGTGGCATAGTGCTTTTCCCTACTTTCTTCAATTTAAGCCTAAATTTTGCAACAAGAAGCTCATGATCTGAGCCACAGTCAGCTCCTGGTCTTGTTTTTACTGACTGTATAGAGCTTTTCCATCTTTGGCTGCAGAGCACATAATCAATCTGATTTCTGTGTTGGCTGTCTGGTGATGTCTATGTGTGGAGACTTTTCTTGGGTTGTTGGAAAAGAGCATTTGCTATGACCATTGTATTCTCTTGACAAAAGTTTATCAGCCTGTGCCCTGTGCCCTGCTTCATTTTGTACAGAAAATTATAGTGAATCATCTAATACAATCATTAGCATTTAAGCATTTTGATATTGTCTGCAAATTAGCAAGATCATGATATATGGACCGATCATCACCTCCTGCGGCTGGTCTTCCGTTTTGCCACCCCCCGCCGTGGGTGTACGGAGCCAACTAGATGGTACCGCCCCAGGCGCTTAATGGATCCTGATAGGTTCCAGGCAGCGCCGGGCTCCCCACCTGCCTCCGTTGCTCACAACTCGGTGGATGCCTTAGTGGAAGCCTGGGAAAGGGCGGCCACGGAGGCACTTGACCGAGTTGTACCCTTGCGGCCCCTGACCCGGTGCAGATCCCAGCGAGCTCCATGGTTTTCCGCGGAGCTCCGGGAGATGAAGCGTTGGAGACGGGGTCTAGAGAGCCGTTGGAGGTCCAGCCGATCCGAATCCGACTGGTTGCGATTAGGTCTTATCTCGCAGCGATGAGGGCGGCGAGGTCTAATTACTTCTCTGCCCTCATCGCGTCCCCAGATAATCGCCCGGCCGCCCTGTTTAGGGTGACCCGCTCCCTCCTTAATCAGGAGGTGAGGGAGGAACCCTTTCAGGGTCGTGCCGAGGAATTTAGTCAACATCTGTTGGATAAAATCGCTTGGATTTGGACCGGTCTGGACTCCAACTGGGCAGAGTCTGACGATCAGGACACGGGTGGTCTTGTCGATGTTATCTGGGAGGAGTTTGATTCTGTGACCCCTGAGGAAGTGGACAGGATTATGGGGAGGTTGAGCTCCACCACATGTTTATTGGACCCGTGCCCTTCCTGGCTGGTTTATGCAGCTCGGGAGGGGACACGAGGCTGGTTCCAGGCAGTTATATCTGCTTCCTTGAGTGAGGGTAATTTCCCCACCGTCTTGAAGGAGGCGGTGGTGAGACCTCTCCTCAAGAAGCCTGCCTTGGACCCAGCTGTGTTGAATAACTTTTGTCCGGTCTCCAACCTTCGCTTTCTTGCGAAGGTTGTTGAGAGTGTGGTTGCGCATCAGCTCCCTCTGGTCCTGGATGAAGCGGATTATCTAGACCCGTGCCAATCGGGTTTCAGGCCCAGGTACAGCACAGAGACGGCATTGGTCGCTCTGGTGAATGATCTCTGGAGGGCCCGGGATAGGGGATATTCCTCAAACCCCAAACCACCCCAGTGATGCCCTCTATGTGATGTCCCGTTGCCTGGAGGCGGTTCGGGTCTGGATGGGGAGGAACAGACTTCAACTCAACCCTGACAAGACTGAGTGGCTGTGCATTCCGGCATCCCGGGATATTCAGAATATTCCACCTCTCTCTATGGGGGGGTGAGCTTTTACCCCCCCCCCCCCTGTAGATAGGGCTCGCAACTTGGGAGTCCTCCTAGATTCGCGGCTCACTCTGGAAGATCATACAGTAGCTGTGACTAGGGGGGCTTTCGCCCAGGTTTGCCTGGTCCGTCAGTTGAGGCTCTATCTAGACCGGGATGCCCTGTGTATGGTCACTCATGCGCTCGTGACCTCTCGTCTGGACTACTGCAATGCTCTCTACATGGGGCTTCCCTTGAAGACCACTCGGAGGCTCCAGCTGGTACAGAATGCAGCCGCGAGAGTTTCTTGGGAGTCTCCCAGTACTCCCATGTTACACCTTTGCTCCGCGAGCTGCATTGGTTACCAGTTGTCTTCCGGGTGAGATTCAAGGTTTTGGTAATGGTTTTTAAGGCCCTACATGGCATGGGTCCGGAGTACCTCGGGGACCACCTGCTGCCGGCGTCAACTTCCCTCCGCCCTGTGCGTTCCCACAGAGAGGGCCTCCTCAGGGTGCCTCCGGTCAGAAAATGTCGGCTGGTGGCCCCCAGGGGGAGGGCCTTCTCTGTGGGCACTCCGGCTTTATGGAATCAGCTGCCGGTCGAGCTCCGGATGGCACCTGACCTTTGCTCCTTCCGACGCGGTCTGAAGACCCATCTATTTGAACAAGCCGGCCTGGCCTGATGGAGGATATGTTGGGGTTTTAATGGGGATTTTTATATTGTTATTGATTGTTTTAGCTGGGCTACTATTTAATTCTTTTTAATTTTTGTATCCTGTATTTTTTATATGTGCCCTGTTCACCGCCCTGAGTCCTTCGGGAGAAGGGCGGTATGCAAACATAATAAAATAATAAATAAATAAAATAAAATAAATGCAGATTCGGAAATATTGACACTATATATCAAGATCCTCAGTTTATTTGGCTTGCAGCAGCCTTTGGAATTTTGAGAGCATGTTAGGGGTGCAATAGCTCCTCTTGTGAGGAGAGCTTGCCAATGCACAACAAAGCCTTTTTGGTGGTATTGTCTGACCTGAAACAGAAAAGTCAGTTACAGCAGAACGACCTGAGATATTTTAAACCTTGCAAATAGCCTCCATTTCCATCTTTAATCATTCCAACTTCACTTTTTCACCTACACTGTGACATCACTACAATCCTCAACCTACATCACTACATCCCTCAACCTACATTTTGAGGTACCCCAAAGGCCTCCGTGTACATAAAGTGGGTTCCTTCACCACAAATAATTTGGCAATCTAAACCTTGTATGGATGTATGACAGTTTTAGGAACTTAATATGCCTTCTTTATCTTTTCCAAATGACTAGTAACCAACTTCTTCTAAACACTTCCAAGGGATATTTCTTAAAAGCAGGATTTGACTAGAATTCTGTGCTTTGTATCGTGAAACTATATTCTATAATAACAATATTATTTTTGTCATCCACTTCAACCCCATCAAAGCTCTCATCTGCCCCATCTTCCCAAATCCCGCTACACTTTCAGTTACAGGCATTTTTCGCCTTAGATATTTCTGTATACATATACCAATTCATAAGGTTGTTTTGCTTCTTAAACATCGTTTTCTGTTTCTGAAAAAGAAGTTTTAAGAATGTCTATTGGCAGTCCTCAAATTCTTACCTACTAAAACACTGACAGTTTCTGGCAAATGTGTCTGAACTATATTTATATAGCTTCAGAACAGCTGTCTTTCATTTAAACTTAATATCAAGTGAAATAGAATTATAGATTATCAAATATCATACCCAATCCATATAGGGCATTAGGGTTGTCACCCTGCGGGATATGGTATTATTAACTGAGGGGAAAAAGACACTTTCTGAAGATCATCCTCAAGTTGGCTGGATTCACAATTCTAAGGTAATAATAAATAGTTCATAATCTATAACTACAAGTTATAGATAAAATTTTACATTTTTAAGAAAAATATATTTAACTGTTACAAATTTCTTTAATACAAGAATTAGTATGCTACATGCTTTTATCTCAGAATAATAAAATATTTTAAATCTACAAACCTATAAAAAATCTTGCTGCAAAACTAAACAATTATCTAATTGTATCTTATTAAGTTAATGTCTTATTCACCAAGACTTGTTAGCAAAATACAATATTTATTGCTTTTCACAACATTAGCAATAAAAGTGCCACCTTATACTTGAGGTGAAAGTATCTAGAACCAAATTTCTTTCCTGTCATCCTTTCCCTTAATATTTTCAAGAGGAATTCTCAGCCTGCTCTTTCTCAGACAAAGCAAAATAGGTGAGCAGAATCTACCTGGATCAGGTTGCCCTAAAGATAACAAGGTGTTGAATTACAAATAGCTTTATAACCAATATCTTTTTTTGGACTTGGAAGCCAAATAGCAGGAAGTCCACATTGTTACCATTATTCAGTTATACCAGGCTAGTCAGCAAGTGGGCAGCTGCATTTTATTCCAGGCTTAGCTTCCAATTCATCTTTAAGGGCAATACCATTTAGAGTGAATTACATGAGAACTGTTGCTAGAGCCTTCTGGTCCAGAAATGGCCACAACTAGGGCACCAGTTGGAGCTGGGCAAAGGCCTTCATGGTCATGATCTGCAGATTTTCAGGTTCTGGACCTGCTGCTACAGGGGTATGCCATCCCATGCAGAGTTAAAGATGAATCATTCTTATTATGTATTGAAGTAAATTATATGGGCCATTATAATACAAGTTTGCAAGCTTGTATTTTTGGCGAAAGAATTGCTTTAATTTCATTGGCTGCCGCCTATCGGCAGTCCTTATAAATAGATGTCAAGGTGGCTGTTAGAGCCGCTTCTGTGTAACCTAATAAACGTTCTGTTACTTTCACCTTTGCCTTGTCAATGCCTCAAAGATCCCAGTATATAACAATTCTGATATCATTAGACCATCTTTATTTTGCTATAATTTACCTAAGTCTATTTGATCAGTTCAATCCCTTACAGCTTCAGGCCCAGGACTTCCACCATATAACGTTCAACATGGAATAGAAAAGCTACTGCTGAATATCACCTACATTGTCATAATCACCTAGTGTGAACTAAAGATTTTTTATTTTCAAGCTGTGTTCATATATATTCAGATTGCACTGTAGAAGTGTGTGAACAATAATATAACTCAAGAAATTCCTCCTTTCACCATATGTCTTACCATTAATTAAATTATGTTACTATTAATTAAGTTATGTTACCATTAATAACTTCAGATGACACATGTTAACTTTTTACAGTAGTTGAAGACCTGGCCTTTTCCTCAAGTATTTAGATCGGGTGGGTTGATTACCTCCATTGTTAATGTATGTGTTTTTGGGGTGAGTAGGGTGTTTATCCATGGGTTCAGGGTTATTAGTAGTTTTATGTATTTTAATTTCTGTAAGTAACCTAGAGGCATTTGTGTGAGACGGGTGGCTACATAAATCATATAAGTAAATAAACATACAAACAGGGTTAGGATTCTTCACCACCATAAGACTGATTATAACTAGTTATTAGATTCAATGCTTTTACATGATTTTTCTCCCAGTAGGAATGACAGATCATTTTACAGAGCTAAAACATGCCCAAAAGTACTGTATTTCATTAATTTGAAAAAAACTACTTAACTACTAAAAAGGGAAACATTAGCGTAAACAAGCTTCCTTAAAATAGAGAAATTGACACTTTGCAAGCTTAATAGAGCTGCAGTAGGCTTCTGTTTTTGTTTTACTGTGATTTTAAATGCAGCAGGATGGAAACAAATCAACTCGGATATCTCACAACTGACACTGTGAGGTTACAGAGGGACAGAGCTGCTTTCAGCCAGCTCAGAATCCTAGCATGGAGGTGAGTGAGCATTGAGGAAACTGCATTTGCAAAAGAATAAATAAAAGAAGACACAATGGAATGGATTGGGTAGGTGATTAGTAGGTGCAGTGCTTTTTTTGTAAAAAAAAAAAAAGGTACCGGAACTCACACATGCCATATAACCCGCCTTGCCTATCCTGTAAGGTTCCATCCAAAAAAAGGTGCCAGAACTCTGTTCTGGGAATTCTATGACAAAAAAAATCCTGAGTAGGTGTATTGGGGAAGATAGCGGACTGAAGAGCTAAAGCATTGTAAGGAATCAGAATGAACAATTTGCTTTAAAGATTGATATAACTATGGATAAGTGACTTGTTTTTAGTAACTTCTCTAAAGAACTAAATTCTTTGCTGGTTGGTGCACAGTTTAGGGGTACTCCTGGACTTATAGCTCCTATTCAGATGGCTAGGAGCAGGGCTTTTTTTCTCATAGAACGCTCAGAATGGAGTTCCAGCACCTTTTTTGGATGGAACCTTGTAGGGTAGGCAAGGCGGGTTGTATGACACGTGTGAGTTCCGGCACCTTTTTCTTTTACAAAAAAACCCACTGGCTAGGAAGATCTTCACATAATTACATCTTGTGCACCATTTGGACTATTGTAATGCACTACACATGGGGCTATTCTTGAAGAGTACTCAGAAGCTTTAGCTGATCCAAAATGCTGCAGCATGAGCAGTATGAAGTCCTCCATGGTTCATTCAAATAAAATGCTGCTTTGTGAGCTCTACCACCTCCTGCTAAGTTTGCCACCTATAAAGCCTACATGTCTTGGGCCATGTTACTTGCAAGACTGCTTCTCTCCCATTTCTGCCCATTTCACTAGGATGGACAAAGTCCATGTCTTATAATCCATTGGTGAAGTAAAGTCACTTAGATGTCATAGCACTGTTTCATGGAACAGCCTCCTCCTGAGATACAGAAAGCCCTGACACAGCTGGATTCTGCAAGGCTATGATGTGTGCAGAATTTTCAAATGAGGGATCCTTGGTGCTCTCTGAGCTTGCTTGTTTTTTTGCAGACATTTAACTACCCAAACTAGGCAACATCATCAGTGCTAGTAAGGAGTGCAGTTTGCTGTCAGTTTATATTCTAGTGGCTTGCTGGTCAGTGTTGGTGGGGGTGGTCTTAGACATTCCTTGGTAGAGCTGGCTTCTTCGGCAGTTTCTTGATTGGGGTAATGTTTATTTGATTGTTGGTCTGATGTTAACCTTGGAGTTAATCTATGCTGATCTGGGTGTTGACTGCTAGTGGAGAAGTGCTTAGGTCTTTTTGTTCCTTTTGGGCTGGGTGATAGTCTCTTTTGCATAATCTAAAGATGTTGTTAGTGTCTATGTGTCTATTGATGGCTAATTTGTCAATGTGCAGGCTTCTAGAAATTCCTTGGTGTTTTGGACTTGGCTTGCTCTAGGATGGTCACAATTTCCCAATTGAAACTATGGTTAAATTTGTCTATGTGTTGTGAAATTAAAAAAAATTCATCATATCTAAAGAATCTTTCCAGTTTCTTGCGGCAAAAAGCTGAATACTAAAGACAAGAAAACAAAGAGTTTTTTTAATTAAAAAGATCAGAAACATGGTACCATATAGAATAAGATTAAACCAGAAGCTATTCTTCACCACTAACATTTAGATGCACAACATTTGGTGGATAAATAACATGGAGTTATTTATAAAAATAGATATCGTCCATCTAGAAACAGTGTAAAGTCCTTGAGTTAGTATGTTTCCCTGTCTCATTTACTGATTATGTGAACCATATCTTAGCTTTTAAGTAGAAGAAGGGGAGAAAATACATGTAGCCTTGTCCATTAATAATGTTGAGTTCATTAATCTCTGTTGTTCACTGCTTAATTACTGTCTATTATATAGAGTAAAATAAGTTTTCTACTTTATTTTAGACTTATGCAAGTACAAAATCTTCTTGAAACCCTCTTGCTCTTTAAAGATGAATAAAGAAACAAACCCTTGAATAATTGCTTTTGAAAACTATTTTAGTCAACAACTCCAAAGAGAGTCTTCCTGTTAATTTTGACTTACTAGACTTAAAGTTTCTACCACAGTACTTTGAACAAGGATGTGGAGACAAGATAGCTGAGAAGTATAGATTTCATTTTTGCTGTTATTGAACTATCATAAACATCAAATTAGCCAACATAATTAAATGCTATGTGTAATTCATCTAAAATTTTAATTATGAAACCATACTTGGCACCAAAATTATCTTTCTCTGAAAATCTTATTTAGTAATATTTAAGGTTTTTCTAGCTCTTTTTGCTTGTTTTTAAAAAATTGTTATTTCTTGATTATAGCTGTGTTTGTGGAATATCTTATTTGCTCTTTAGCATTTTCTTGATGTTTTATGCTACTGTAAGATATCAGCAGCTAACAAAATTGAAGAGACCAAACAATCTTGAGTTTCATCTTAATTACCTTTTGCCAAACTATTTCCACTAGACATCTTGAACTTCAATGCCCATTATTACCATCATAGCTATTATTCATATTAACTAGGAGATTTTAGGAGTGGATGCCTGTTAAATCTGGACATCATCATACTGATTGGTTTGTTAATTAATTTATTTAGAAGATTTATATGGCTGCCCATCTTAAGCAACTCTAGGTGGCTTACAACAACAATAAAATCAATATAGAAAACAATAATAAAGCAAAAAAAATTACCTTGGTCACTATCCCTTTAAAGTTCTCTGAGAGAATCAGCAAGCAAGTAGAGAGCAGTCAGCTGCTATTTATTTATGTAAATTTCAAGAAGCCTTTGGAAAAGACTATGTCCAAAGGGTTGTAAACAGGTTTGTGATAAGAATCCTCATGAATTAATAATGAGTAGGATAAATAATTCCCATAATAAAAGCATGTCAGCTAATTGGGATTGGGCTTTCTAGTGTTTGTAAGTGATCAGCTCCACCAGTAAAATTCTAAAGCTCATGCAATTTTTAGCTAAATTTCATTCATCAAAGTATATTTCAATATTGAGTTCCACTGGGAATGTTACAGAGCTGATGTGGCTAAAATAGCTTATCACGCCAAATATTTGTCCTTTAAAATAGAAGACTTAAGTAGTTCTGTCCAAAGATTTAAGATAATACATAGAAAAAGGCTAAAATCTATTCTCTGTCAACTCAAAGAACTGAAATAATGGATTTCAATTGTAGGATGGCAGATTCAAACTGAATGTTAGGGAAAATTTCCTAACCGTAAATAACAGTTGGACAGAAGAACCAGTCCCAGAGATGATCAGTTCTTTCTATATAGACAGAAGCAAAATTTGGATAGCTATCTGTCAGGGATGCTTTGCACTGAGCAAGGATTAGACTTTGTAGTACAATGGTACCTTACAGCTCTATAAATCTTTAGATTGTTAAGGTTGGTTACAACAAACAGGAAGAGTTATGAAAACCAAATTCATAGCAAATGAAGTTCACTAAACAACTATAAAGTTAGGTGCCCAAGGATAAAAAATCATAACTTTACACCCATACTGATTGGATCTTAGCTGGTAGCAAATACTTAGGAAAGCCCCTGGGATTGTGGAAAATGAAAAAGTGGATAACTTTTTCAGAGTGGATGCCGTCTACAAAATTATCTCTAGTGGAGATCATAAGAAAAGAAAAATAAATAAAACTGAAAATATCATTTGGTAGATATTGTAGAGTTCACAAATTATAAACAGGGGAGAGGCTGGAGCAGCTGGCCTGTTTTCAAAGACCATTGTGAAAAACAAGGTAGAAAAAGCATGCAGAACATGGCTTCTCAAATTCTTGTCAACACTTTACTGGCAGTGGCCACAGGAGGCATCAGGATTTTCTTCTAAGTAACATATTGCATCTATGTGCACTGCTTCTTCATCAACAATCAGATTGTGTGCAAACATTTGCCTCTATGTATACGAGAATGAGTGAATGTCAGGGCAAGTGCATCTATGTTGCATCTTTGTGTGTTTCTGCTTCTTCCTTGTGTGCATGTGTGCACAGAATAAACTGTGTATGTTCTGCTCTGGCCAGATCTTTTTTTAATATATGAGTGGGTGGACTTGGTTTCTCCCCACTAAAGCAAATTTGGTTCTGCTCTGTTTTTTTCCTATGGATTGTTAGCTTGCTGATGGTGAAACTAATAGACATCTAGACCTTTGTTTAGATGTTTCTTTCCCCCAAGTTGAAAAGAAGAAAATGCAAATCAGAAGAGGATATGAAAAAGAAATATAAAGTTATGTCTGGTGTGTTGACAGTGCATAAGGAAATATTATAAGCTTAGCTGAAGTAACAGGATTCTAACCCTTCTTTGACCTCAGGAAAACTGCAAGCAGTGTGGCCCCAGAGATAGTTAAACAATAAGCTAAATACCTAAAGGAACATGGAAGAATAGGTGAGTGGGATGTGAAAAGAAAACAATTTTATCACTACCTGGGAATGGAAGAATGTGGTCAGCAGCTGAGTACATGCTGAGCTCATGCACTGACAAACGGAACCCATAATCTGCAAGCCAAGGAACATAAAAGCAGACCAAACCAAATAGCTTGCTGAAAAGCCTCATTCACCAGATCTTCATCTGTGCTATTTTGCTGTTTTCTCCTGGCAGGCTAACAATGGGAAGGTATGAATGAATGCTTGCTTATTTTTTTAAAAAAAAGTTAAATAAAAAAACCCTCTGTGCCATCCCTGAATCTCAATGTCTTGCGTATCTCTCTGAAGGTAGGCACTAAACCTGTCCCCAGCAGGCCAGTGCAGTAGATAGTAAAGATATCCTCCTCAGGGCAGAATTCCTTTGTAACAGAGAGTAGAGGAAGGGCTCGTAGCTGAAGCTGAATGGTATTAAATTCAGAATAAACAAAAAGAGGTATTTCTTTATGCAGTGCATTGTCAAACTGAGTATCATTCAACAATGGAACACTACAATATATATATATGTTTGTGAAAAAGACATATTAAAGCACTGATCTCTGGGACAGAGAGTTTTTATTGTATACTAAGCTTTGGTTAATTCCTGGCAAATAGATGGGGAAGAAATGGAGGTAGTGACAGATTTTATTTTCCTGGGCTCCAAGATCACTGCAGATGGGGACTGTAGCCAAGAAATTAAAAGACGCTTGCTCCTGGGGAGGAAAGCCATGGCAAATCTAGACAGCACACTAAAAAGCAGAGACATCACCCTGTCAACAAAAGTGCGTATAGTCAAGGCTATGGTCTTCCCAGTTGCAATGTATGGCAGTGAAAGCTGGACCATAAGAAAGGCTGAACGCCAAAGAATTGAAGCCTTTGAACTCTGGTGCTGGAGAAGACTCTTGCGAGTCCCTTGGACTGCAAGGCGATCAAACCGGTCAGTCCTAGAGGAGATCAACCCTGACTGCTCTTTAGAAGGCCAGATCCTGAAGCTAAAACTCAAATACTTTGGCCATCTAATGAGAAGGACGGACTCACTGGAGAAGAGCCTAATGCTGGGAAAGATTGAGGGCAATAGAAGAAGGGGACGACAGAGAATGAGGTGGCTGGATGGAGTCACTGAAGCAGTGGGTGTGAGCTTGAATGGACTCCGGAGGATGGTGGAGGACAGGAAGGCCTGGAGGAACGTTGTCCATAGGGTCACGATGGGTCGGACACGACTTCGCAACTAACAACAACAAGCTTTGGTTAGTCCCTGCTAACGTTGTCAAAGTGTAAGCTAACATTGGGAAGACTTCACCTTTATAGTTCTTTAAGTATTAGTAATTTGGCCATTGAGCGCTTTATAGGTTCGCCCTCCCACCGCCCACCCCTAACTGGATGTATCAACCCTAATTCGGTTATATTGGTTGGCGTTTGGCTTTGTCTCTCAACTCTACCTCTCCTCACCTACCCTGCCAGCTGGGTATGTTTGTTGTATGACACCAGACTATGTGATGCTGCCCCGCAATCACTCCCCCCACCATCACAATTCAACGTGCTGTCAGCACACCATGTGGTTGTTCTGGCTGGAGATCTCTCAGCTGCGGTCCCCGCGCTGCTCGTTCCAATCCTCCACCTCCTCCTCAATCTCGTGGTTGGTCCGGTCCACTGTTCCACATCCTCGATCATCATAGCTTTCAGATGCTCAGGTACATCCCTTGATGTGTAAACAGGATCTCTCCCTTTGCTGTTCTGAGTGGTTACATGGGAAAGGGGTAGTCGGCAGTTTGTCCTTTCTGGCCCCCTGTGCGTTTGTTCATGATGTCTTAGAGCCTGATATGCCAGTTATAGGTCTGGCTGGAACTATAATGCACTCAATGGCCAAATTACCGATACTTAAAGAACTATAAAGGCAAAATGTGTGTGTGTGTGTGTGTGTGTGTGTGTGTGTGTGTGTGTGTGTGAATAAGGAATGTCAAGCAATCTAAGATAGGGGACAAAACAGTCAAGTTGGTAGCCACAATTGTGCAACCAAAGTCCCAATAAAAAGATTGCAGAGATTCAATTGCACAATTACATCATTATCTAATTACATCATCTTGATTCCAGACATATGCATATACATACACACATATCAATGCACCCAGAGAATAGTATCACTCTCATTTGCTGATATCCTATTTATAATCTCCTACAAGAATTAGCCATAGTTCTTTGCCCTGATCTCAACATAGATGTCTTATTTTCTTATTTTTTTCTCTCCCTCCCTCCCTCCCTCTCTCTTACCTCTTCTCTCTTTCTCATGTGTATGTATATTGAGTTATGGTACATAGTATGAGGTGGCCATTTTTATCTTCCTATGGTTTGTAACTTTTGTTTTTATAATAGTTTTATAATTCATATTAATATATTAATATGATTTTTATATATATTTGTTTATATATTTCTACCTGTTATGTGTTGCCCATAGTATCTTTCAATGATATGGACAGCTATATAAATTTGGTAAATAAATAAATAGCATATAAATATGTAGGAAGTGAAAGAGCAATAGCTACTAGCTTCCTTATTCTCAATGCAAGGCGACTGAATGCTTCTTTTTAACTGCCTAAAGTTAGTAATGCTGAAGCAATACAGATGTGCTGGCAGTAGAGAAGGCTTCTATTTATTGGAATCCCACAAAGTAATGATGGCAGTATTGCTTGTTTCTAAAACACTTTGCCACTTTCATACTGTGAAATTGGTTCATTTTCTGTGGGAAACATGATGGCACTTCAAGCTGTAGTTTAATCTGCTCAAGATAAAGTTTCCCTTGCTTAGAAACTGCACCAGTAGGAGACTGGCAGTAGCACACGCCTGTGGAAACTGATGCTGGATATATAATTATTTACAATGAGTAAGCAATTTTCTTCAGGTCAGGCAAGCAGAAGTCTTCTTATGTTGCTAGAGATGAGTACAGAGTTCGCTGTTCTTGGATGAATAGGGTATTCTTTTTTTTAAAAAATGCACGTACAAAGAATAGGCATGCCCGATAAGTAAGTGATATTATTTTAAATGGAAAGAATGCAATTTGTATGACCCATATTCATATTAATGTATAGCATTCACAGATATTAAAATTATAATAATTGTTATTTGCTGGCTAAATAAAGTATAGTTGCATGTTTAAAAGGTGGTTCTGAACAATGATTTGGAGTTCTTCAAGCAAACATATCCAATCCACGAGTTACAATGTTATGATTAAAATATATGGTTTAGACATTATGAATGGCATAGGCATCTCTTTATTAATGGTGATATTATTATTCAGTATTTTAAAAAGTGGGGCAGTTATATTCAGTGCTGTTGGAAATAGGAGATTCAAAGAACTTAAATCATGTTAAAGTTAAGTTTTTTTAAAAAAAAATCAAAGTTTTATGTTGTTATAAGAACTTGGTGCCATCTTATTGAATTTTATTTCTTAAGCCACATGAATGTTGCAAAATTGCTTTTGAGTGTGCGGAGGGAAAATAAGGGCCAAGAAAGAATGTTACATGCATTTTC
Source organism: Vipera berus (assembly GCF_964194415.1). Lineage (NCBI taxonomy): Eukaryota > Metazoa > Chordata > Lepidosauria > Squamata > Viperidae > Vipera > Vipera berus. Next base: position 178,736,312 of record NC_138204.1, on the reverse strand, counting down.
TAAATAGAATTCATGAGATTCCCTTCAGAATTCATTTGGAAACATATTGAGTCTAAAACCTCTGAGACCAGTTTATTGAATCCCTTGAACTAAATACATATACCCTGCAGTTTCATTTACAAATCTTTTCTACCATTTCCCTTTCCCAGCATTTCAATACAGAAAAAAAATTAGGTCAGACTAAAATCCAACATGGAGGCCATACTTTATTTGGCACCCAGATTCTTTTTAAGCATATGAAGTGATAGGTAATCCCCATTCCACCCAAACATTTGAAAGCTAGTCCTATCATTACAGAAAGATGAAGCTGCTTAGAAAGTAAATGTTGAAGAATGTTGTAGGGACTATAGCAGCCATTACATAACAGAATAACAAAGTTTGGAAGGGACCTTGGAGGTGTCCTTGATTAGTTTCCATCCGTTGCTTCTTGACCTGCCTTCAGGTGCTTTGGAGAATAGCTTGACTCCCTCTTCTTTGTGGCAGCCCCTGTGATATTGGAACCCTGCTATCATGTCACCCCCAGGCCTTCTCTTCATTAAACTAGACATACCCAATTTCAGCAACTGTTCCTTATATGTTCCTTATATAAGAAGATTGGTCCCTTCTTTTTTGTGACAGCCACTTAGATATTGGAACACTATTACTGTGTTTCCTCAAAAATAAGACCTTTTCGGAGGGATTGCCTCCAAAAGAGGCACAATGTCTTATTTTTTGGGGTGTGTGTGTCTTTTCCATTTACCTCTGGCACCAACAGCCCTGCCCAGTTGGCCCACTTTTTCTATGGCTGAAGGAGCAGCTTTCTTCTGCAACTCAGAATGGAGCTTGGGCCTGCATTTCACAATCAGGCCTTTCTGGGAGGACTCTGCAGCTGAGAACCGAGCTATGGATTCAATCCATTGCTCGGTTCTCAGCTGCAGAGGCCTTACAGAACCGAGCTATGGATTCAATCCATTGCTCGGTTCTCAGCTGCAGAGGCCTTACAGAACCGAGCTATGGATTCAATCCATTGCTCGGTTCTCAGCTGCAGAGGCCTTACAGAACCGAGCTATGGATTCAATCCATTGCTCGGTTCTCAGCTGCAGAGGCCTTACAGAACCGAGCTATGGATTCAATCCATAGCTCAGTTCTTAGCTGCAGTGGCCTTCTGGGAAAGCCTTTGACTGTGAAATACAGGCCTGGGAATGCCGCAGAAGAAGTGGGCCAGCCAGGAGAGGCCTGGATGCAAGATCAGGGGTGCAGAGTGTTTGAGGCAGCTCCACCCCCACCCCCCTAGCTTGATTTTTAGGTGTGCACCTCGCCCCAAAACTAGGGCTTATTTTCAGGGTAGGTCTTACTTTTGGGGAAACACAGATCATGTCATCCCTAACCTTTCTTTTCATTAAACTAGACATACTCAATTCTTGTTAGTCCACTTGATTCCCTTATATGAAACCAAGAAAGGGCACCTTCTTATCTTTCACCTCAGTTAACAAATCATCCTATATATATGCTCCATGTAATTCTTTTCACACCAAATTCCTGCCTTACAAGATATTAAAATAAGGGAGTGTAGGCAGTCTCTTGCAATAGAGACTGGGGGAGAATTAAACATGCAACAAGGAATTGGTTGATACCTACAAAGCATTCATGGCAAGCAATGAATAATAAGGGATGCTCTTAATAAGAGTAATGTTTCCGGTAGGATAAATTTAAAGGATTGCTGGTAAGAAATATATTATTTATTTAATGGCATTGATTAAAATTATTTATTAAACATAATTATTCCATTTTGACATAAGTAAACTTCTTACTGGAGATAAAGAAAAAAGGGACACCGAAAGAAAACTACACCAAATATGGTTATTGTTATAAACATATACGCATTTGGTTCAAGCACTCAGTGTAACTTACTTATTGCCACAGGCCAATTAGATCATCTCCAATTGCATGTAGAAGGAGCTCGAGCTAATCTAATTGCCCCAATGGTCCATTTATTCCTGTTTTTTTTATGTCTTTATAATGTTAGAAAATGATCACTAAACATGCCCTCCAGCATGAAAACTCCAGAGTCTCAAAAAAGGGAAATTCAGTTCAGAGGACCAAATATTTTTCTGCAAACAGAAATCTTTCATCCTAAATCTTCATCAGAGTCTTACATTCTAAAGATGCTATTAAATAATATCATTTTCATTCTAGGAAAACTGAATTCCAACCTCCCCTACAGTGAAAAGTGTTAATTATATTGTGTCCTATAATTTATTAGTATCTTAGGAGAGCAAAAAGTCATTGATATCTTGCAAATTTTGAAGCTCAGTCATCTTTTTTAAAAAACATCATTGCTTTAATAGCACATTTATAGGAATATTTCCTCAGCAGTAAGTGCCATTATGTCCAGGAGGACCTACTGTCTTGTATTTAGAATGGCAATCTAAGTTATTTCAGTAATGCTCGATTTTTATTACTGATGCTCTGATTTTATTATTTGCTACATTTGCACAGATGTTTACTGAGCTTTGTTAGCTGTATCTGCTGCAACAGAAAAATTCATAGATGTTATGCTTATTCTCCCCCATTATTCTTGTGTGAAGTATGTTTGTATATATTTATGTGCAAACTGCAAATTAGCTAAGTATGTGTACTATGCTTATACACATGTGGAGATGCTCAAATTTATGCATATCCCACTGCCTATTTATATGGCCAATGTTTGTTTATTTAAAACATTTATATAGCCTCCCATCTTATAACCTACATTGGGCAGCTTTCATAAAGTTCTGTGAAATTCTGGATTATGTGGGACTGAAGCTTTGGTTTTACATGGGCAAACTTAATGCCTCTTTTCCTCTCCAAAAATGATGATTACTTTGTTTTCATGCTGCTTCAGTTGAACAAATCTAAGTATCTTACAAAAGCTATATACACAATAATATGAAAAAAATAATATATTTCCATGTAATATACTTATCTACCATCAGTAATAACATAGAAACATAGAAAATTGACAGAAGAAAAAGAACCTAGTGGTTCATTGAGTCTGCCCTTTTTAGTTGTTTTTGTTTTCTTTTTAATTAATCTATTTATTTATTTAATTATATTTTTTATTTTTATTTATAAAAATAATAGCAATTATTCCAGTGCTTATACTGTAGACACACTGGGCATCATACCAAAAGCCCTGGACAACACTTAGAAAATCTGCACTTGCTACCCATCTTTTGGTTCAAGGTAACTGACTGATTGGCCTACAGTGTGATAAAATATGCAAATATAAAAATGTAAAAAAATATATAAAACAGTTTAAAATTACAACAAAATTACGAACAAGCTAATTGCTTGAATCCACACATATACATTACAACATCCTAGTTCTTGGGAAGAGAAACAAGGTTGATGTATGTATAAAGGTTAATACCAGATAAAGAACTTGCAGCTATAATTTTAATATTCATTGTGTATATAATAATAACAACAGGAATAATCAGCACAACTGGAATAACCAGTACAATATACATTCCAGGTACCTTCTCCATTGTCTCTGAATTTCTAGTGTAAGAAGTCAGGTCTTAATAAGCTTTATAAACATTAACAGTGAAAATGGAAGCTTTAGTTTGGGGAGAGTTGATTCTATAGAATGGGAGTTCTTCCATCCTCTCCAATTCTTGCAGATTTATCACAATCAATTATAGGAAGGTGCTTTCTACATATACATATACATATACATATACATATACATATACATATACATATACATATACATATACATATACATATACATATACATATACATATACATATACATATACATATACATATACATATACATATACATATACATATACATATACATATACATATACATATACATATACATATACATATACGTGTGTGTGTGTGTGTGTTTTCTGAGGTTTTCGCCGGTGTTTGTATGTAGATCTTGGGTCATTCGGTTTTTTCCCCACGTAGAATTGGAGGTATGAGGGCAACGTTTCGACGAAATCTCATCCATCATCCTCAGGCTGGTGACTTCAGCTTTGTTCTTCTGGGAGAAGTGTGTGATAGTGGCTGTTTTTTCTTCTTTTTTAAATTGCCAGAGGGGTTGTGTTCTGTGGGTAGAGGCTTGGCTGTGTTCTGATGGGGTGGGAGTGTGTTTTGAATGGGGGCTGTGTTCTGATTGGGTGTGTGTTTGTGTGTGTGTATACTGCTCAAAAAAATAAAGGGAACACTTAAACAACATAATGTATTGTATTTAATAGTAGGATGTCTTATCTTGTGTTCCCTTTATTTTTTGAGCAGTATATATATATATATATATATATGTTTGTGTGTGTGTGTGTGTTAAACAAAGTTAAACAAATGTGTGTGTGTGTATATATATATATATATATATATATATATATATATATATATATATATATATATATATATATATATATATATATATATATGTCTAGAGTCTCGGGTTTCTTCCCGCGTTCCTTTCATCTTCAGAAAGTTGTGGCGACGTTTCGACGAGATCCCATCCGTCATCATCAGGCCGGAGTATTCCTCCTGCTGCTTTCAGGAGCAATGCGTGGTCTGTCTGTTCCTTTCCTTCCAACTGCCGGTGGGGCTGTGTTCCGACTGGGTGGAGGCGTGGCTGCTTTCTGATTGGGTGGGGGTGTCCTCCGACTGGGTGGAGGCGTGGTTGTCTTCTGATTGAGTGGAGGCGTGGCTGTCTTCTGATTGTGTGGATGTGTGGTTGTCTTCCGATTGGTTGGAGGCGTGGCTGTCTTCTGATTGGGTGGGGTGTGTTCTGAATGGGTGGGGTTTTTTGTTGTGTCGTAATATCCTGAGTGTTGTGGTTTGGTGTCTTGAGGAGTGGGCTGTGTAGTGGCCTCCAGAGCTTTGGCTTGGCTCCGAGTTCGAGGACCCGCCATGCATCTCTGGTATGGGTCAGTCAGGTTCGTGTGTGTGTTCTTCTGCTTGGGTGATAGCACTTTTGCTTGACTTGTTCTGTCTTCTGTGTGGGAGAGTTTTTGTTCTGGGTGTGGATGAGTCTTGCTGGGGCTGGTGGCATTTGGGGTTGTTTGTTGGTTTTTTAAATCCTTGTTTGCTGAAATTCGTTTGTCTATCAATGCTGGTTTCCAAATGGCATGTAGGCGGGAGGTGTCGTCTCGGTTGTTCATACTGTCTGGGTGTTTTTCTATTTCAATGGCTTCTCTGATTATTCTGCTATTGAGATGTTCTATTTTGGCGATTGTTTTTGTACCTTCAAAATTGATGTTGTGTCCCGTAGTGTTTATGTGTTGTACTAGTGAAGATGTGTGATCTTTCTTCTGTACTGAGTTCTTATGTTCTTCTACACGTACCTCTATTCTTCTGTTAGTCTGTCCGATGTATGTTGCTGGACAGGAGGCGCATGGGATTTGGTATATGCCCTGGTTTTCCAGTTCTATTTTGTCTTTGGGATTTCTCAGGATGGTTGATATCTTTCTGTCAGTGTTAAATGCGGTTTTGATGTTATGTTTGCGTAGTACTTTACTGATTTTGTCGGTTGTTCCTTTTATGTAGGGCAAGATGGCTCGTCCGTTGTTCTGTTCTTCTTCTTGGATGTTTTTCTGTTTTGGAGTCCGCTGCTGAATTATATTGGTGATTTTGTTTTTTTGGAACTTGTTTGCTGTCAATATGTCTGTCAGGGTGTGTAGTTCTGTTTGTATATGTGTTTCATCTGCAAGGCGTCTGGTTCTTGTTATTAGTGTTTTGGCTACTGAATTTATTTGTGCTGGGTGATGATGTGATTGCGCATTGAGGTAACGGTTGGTGTGTGCTTTCTTTCGGTAGACTGTGTGTCCTAGGGTTCCGTTTTGTTTTTTGTATATAAGTACATCCAGGAAAGGTAACTGGTTGTTTGTTTCAATGTCCATGGTGAATTTTATTTTGGGATGTAGGCTATTCAGGTGTGTTAGGAAGTTTTCTAGCTCCTTTCTTCCGTGGGGCCAGATCACGAAGGTGTCATCCACATATCTGAGCCACAGTTTTGGTTTGTTTGTAGTCTTTTCTAGAGCGTTAGTTTCAAATTCTTCCATTAAAAGGTTGGCGATAACTGGTGATAGAGGGGATCCCATTGGTGCGCCTTCTATTTGTTTGTATCTCTGGCCTCTGTGTATGAAGTATGTGTTTGATAAGCAGTGTTCTGCTAGTTCTATAATATGGTTTGGTGGTTGGTATTTGCTTCTTATTGTTGATAGAGCTTCTTGGACTGGCACCTGGGTGAATAGTGATACCACATCGAAGCTGACTAGCAAGTCTTTTTGGTCTATCTGTAGATTTTTCACTAATTCTATAAAGTGGTATGAGTTTTGGACATATGAAGCTGCCATTTCTGCTAGAGGTTGTAATTGTTTTGCTAGGTATTTAGCTAAGTTTTGTAGTGGTGAGCCTATAGAACTTACTATGGGTCTTAGTGGGATTGCAAAAACCCTAAGAAAAGACAACAGCATAATCATACTACCAGCAGATAAAGGCAATGCTACAGTGGTAATGGACACATCAGACTATGAAGAGAAACTGTCCAACTTACTCAAAGAAACTACATACAAACCTATATATACAGATCCCACAACCTATCTAGAAAAGACCACCAAGAAAAAGATAAAATCAACTTCTATAAGCCAAGAAATCCAACAAACAATCATTCCTAGGGAGAAGTCATCCAGATGCCCAAAACTATATGGCCTCCCCAAAATACACAAAGATGGAATCCCACTAAGACCCATAGTAAGTTCTATAGGCTCACCACTACAAAACTTAGCTAAATACCTAGCAAAACTTCTCCGGCCTGATGATGATGGATGGGATTTCGTCGAAACGTCGCCACAACTTTCTGAAGATGAAAGGAACGCGGGAAGAAACCCGAGACTCTAGACCTACACATACAGACACCCGCGAGAATCTACGAAAACAAATATATATATATATATATATATATATATATATATATATATATATATATATATATATATATATATATATATATATATATATATATATATATATATATATATATATATATATATATATATATATATATATATATATATATATATATATATATATATATATATATATATAAATTGGCTTGCTAACAAAGAATAAAGGGAGACCGATATGATCATTTCAAACTTATTTGTCCTCATCAGTCAGCCATACTATATATACATTCTAAACTGGGACGAGGTTAAAAAAAAGATTGCAATACTACAGTTTACTTTAACATTACTGTTTGAAGAAGCACGATAAGAAGAGTATTGAATTTCTGAATTTTGATGTTGGAGAAGACTCCTGTTGTGATTCAGGGTCAGCCTGTGGGTTCGGCAGTTGGGTCGGACGATTCAGAGGAGGAGGAGGGGGGGTTTGGAGAGCCTGCAGAGGACAGTTCTGAGGCTTCGCAGAGCTCTCAGCCAGACCCCTCTCATCTGGTTACTATGCAGATCCAGCTGTGTGAGCCTGACAGCATGGATGAAGATGACCCACAGCTGGCCCTGTTCAAGGACGCCCGACGCAGGAGGCAGTCAATCAGGAGTAAACAGAGGAAGGCAATGAGGCACCTCGGAAGGAGGCAGAGAGAAGCCACGCCTTGAACTGTTTAAAAGGGGAATGTGTGGGAGGGCTGGTTTGCTGAAGGCAACTGTTTGAATAGCTCCTGTTTTGTGGTTCGTGTTTTGTTTAGTTTGCTCTGTTTGGTGTCAATAAATTTGGCAGGCTTAGTTCCAGCCTTTTGCCTTTTGTAAAGGGGTTGTCCCTGCCTTTTCTGCAGGGCCAGTAGTAGGCTGGAACAGAACAACTCCTTTGGATACGATGGACAGTATAATGAAAGGATCATCATACAAATCAACACATAGTTCTCATTCAAGTCACAAATGACAAGGCTCAAATTTTGTTACTTCTGTGAAGTCTTGGTTATGAAAAGGAGAACAGATGTAAAACAGAATAGATGTAAATAGAACAATAAAGTAAACAATGACAAAAGTAACAAAAACTATCTATGTGATTACTAAGAGTCAACAATGGCACACAATTATTCATCATTTTATCTTCTGTTATTATTACAATTGTTACTTTTAACCTGCCGAATAACTAAACTTCTTTTTGATCTTTTTACAAATAAGTAAAAAAAAATCAACGTCATCCTTCCACATCCATGGGAAAATAAAAAAGTCAAGATAAAATTTATAGTCATATGACTGAAACCCTGATTCTTTTTTAATGCATCACTTATATAAAAATGTGGCAGGTTTTGTTCATACAGTTGTGATCAACGTTTCTGACACACAAGCACCTTGACCTATTTCCATTTCTAAACAAAGAACTATATTTAGTGAAGTGATTATTCAGAGAATACCAAAAGTAGACAACATAAATACAGTCAGTATTCCTCCACTAAAGCTGTGGTATGGATTGGTTCCATCATAATGTACAGAGCAACACTATGTTCTGCAACTGCAGCTAAATCAACATTAAATACATCCTATTTTTCTATCTTCCTGAAGTTAAACAATTTTTTCTTGGATATTATTATCTCACATGAAATGATTGGTATGTATATTCTAGGTTAAATTTGCATGTGTCTGTGCAAATTGAACAGTAGGCAAGGTTTAATGTATGTTACAGAACATTAAAATGAGAATTCAACCACAAAAGTTCCATAAACATGCTTTGCCATAAATCATATGCATATACATAAAATTCAACTCAAATCTGAATGCTAATGATGTGATTCCAATCACATCCATTTATTGATCTTAGGGACTGGTTAAAACCATATTAGATCATTAAACTTTACTCAAGGGTACTTGGGATCCTAATTTGAAAACATTATCCTGATCAGCTTGAAGGATTTAATAGGAAACTAGTTGCTTTTAACATTTAACCCAATCCATTTAAGAAACCCTAGCAGATTTCATTCTGCAATTAAAAAAATCCATTGTACTTGATGCTCTATACAAATGTTATTTACTGTATGTTCCTTCTGCAGGTGAGATTTTATGTATCTGATGAAGCTCGCCAATCATTTATAAAAACTTGTTATAATAAAAATAAATTTGTACATTCTTAAGATGTCTTGTATTTGTGCTGCAACAGACTGACATGGATATTTTTCTGGAAATGTTCTGCTTTAAAACCATGAATGTGTAGAGAGGTTTGGGCTAAATATAATCTAAATATATTTCTGTTCTCAAGTATCTTATAAATTCCCCCTTTTCAATCATTTCTAAGTGCAAAATGTCTAGTTATAATTAAAATAAAATTGTACTATTAATCATAGGAAATTATTCTTAAATAAAGAAGAAGAAGAGAAAAGCACACGCCACATCTTTTTTTCCTTATAAAGATGCAATATTCCTGTGGAAATGGCCTCAATTACTTTTTATGAATAGGGTCCTTAGTGACTAATTCTTTTCTGGGGAAGGTAACAAGCAAATGTTATCCAGCTGCATTCCTCTGGAAGATTTCCCAGTCTCTGGAAGAGAAAACTACTGTACCTGGAGCACAATACCAAGCAGTCAGTGAAACATAATATTGGTATAAATAATGCAAAAATCTTTTTCTCCTCTGCTGCTGCTCGGTGCCATATAGGATAGTTTCAAGATTTGTTTTTCTTTACTCAGTTCCATTTTTAGTCCAGTAAATTCAAAAGTGTGGGCTGGCTTGTAACCCTTCAAAGCCCAAAATACAGAAACAAAATAGACTGTTATCTAGGGCAGTTTCTGTTTTGAGCCACTGGAACATAGGCACATAGATTTTATTGCAGTCAATAAAAACAAACACTTTTTTTTAAGGAAAATGACAGCAAAAACGTAGATATCTCTTTAGCAGTTTGTATGCAACATGCCAAAACAAAACCATTAACAGGCTAGTTTAACTATTTGCACTGCATCCTCCCATATCCTTCACAGGAGTCGGAATCAGTCGATACCTAATAGGTATCTCCATGGCAGTGCTGAAAGATCTTTTGTAACCATCCTGTGCATAAACATTCCTTGGGAAGGTAAAACTGCTATGAACAGTCTACAGAACACGGAAAGCTGCTCAGAGTAGAGCTTAGATCACAACACTATGTTCAACACATCTGTCAGGACAGAATTTTTTGTGCTTTTCCTTTGTTTTTTAATTATGTTAAGTCTACTTCAGATGATACACCATTGTATCCCAACTCAAAACATTGGAAAACCATTCCAGCAATTTTTTTTTTGTGATTACGGTTGGGCTGTTTTCCAAGAGCTGCATGAAACGGAATTCTCTCTGGAGCCTCAGACTGCACATTCCTGGTGTTTAGCAAAAATAGCAATATTAGTTCTTTCCAGTATTCCATTATTTGTATTTTAAAAAATGCAAAAGAAACAGTAATCCTATTGTTATAGTACCTATTGTTCAATTTATGTTTCCTAAATGTATGCTATTTTTAAGATAAGCATTTATGTAACTCACAGATACCATAAATTACATATCTGTTTGTGCTTTGATAGATTACACTATTTTGCTTGAAAAGAAATTCACAATATTCCCACATTCTTAATCTTGCATTTATTAAATATTTTAATATATAAATAATTGTATAATGCTTCTATAAATTCTTGAGATGATGACTTGGAATTCAGAGAAAAAAGAAAATGAAATTATACAGGAAAAAATGGAAAATGTTTTCATTACAATATGTTCAATGAAGCTAAGATGCCCATTTGAAAAGTTAATTACTTCACAAAAGAACTAGTCATCTAAAGATGTTTGCTCCTATCTGCAGGAAAATATATTTACAAAATTCCACCTCCACAGCTATCCTTATATGGAAAATTACTTGGTGTATAGAAAATAAGATTGCAGGTTTGAGACTTGCAATCTAGATTTCAAACAAGGAATAATTCTCATAGAATACTTGTTTACATTTCCAATCATAGAACTTCTGGGACAGAATCTATCTTTAATGGAGTTTGTGGCTATATATCCATGATTGCAATGGCTAAAATTTCTAGGAGTGATTTTGAAGCCAGAGTTGCCCAGAGTTTCCATTCTCTCTGTTCACAATACAACTGCTGTTGTATTGGATAGCTGTAACACCTATCCAACCAGAAAGAGTTCTATTAATTATCACTAAGTCATGCTCTAAAGGAATATCTATGACTGCACTACAGGCAGGGGGCAGCAGATCACCTTCTATTAAATAAAGAACCAAAGATAATTCAGAACTTCTCTTTAGATATAAATGAAGTTAAAATCCACTGTTGATGGAGGTCTGTAAGATTCAATTTATGTTACAAAAGAGAAAATCTTCAGCTGTGGAATCCATCACACAATGAAACTATTTCTGAAATTTAATATAGATTATTTCCCATACTGACAAAAGAGTAATTCTTTCCATTGTTAAATTAAGGGCTGTCTTGGCTAGTTAATGAGTTACTGGATGTTTAAATTCACTGGGGGGGGGAATAAATCTCTTGTAAAAATTGATGTAAGCATTCAGAATGTTTATTTAGCATGACAGAGAAGAAGAGAAAGTTGTCAGAGCATACCTAATCATTACTGGTTCAATAGCATTTTATTATTAGAGGTAGATACTGGAAGCATTATGTGTGACATATTCTAAATGTATAGTTTTGTGAAATTACAACAGTTGTGTGTGTGGGTTTTAAGCCATTCCTTTCTTCTTCAATATTACTGAAGATCAAGTTATACTTGGAAACTGAGATGTGAGATTCTTCCATTAATTTATAAATATGTAAATCATCTTTTTCATATCTGATTAAACTAGGCAAAAACAATAACATCCCAATAAGCCTTTTTATCATTGGTATTGAGAATTCTTTGAATCTGCCTTAGCTGTTAATTCAGGAAAAGTTAAATTTTCAGAAAGAGAGTGGGGAGGTGGGAGAGAGAGAGAGAGAGAGAGAGAGAGAGAGAGAGAGAGAGAGAGAGAGAGAGAGAGAGAGAGAGAGAGAGAGAGAGAGAGAGAGAGAAGAGAATAGATAAGAAAAAAAATCCAAAATCCCCAAATCGTTTGAGTGGATTTTCAAATGGCAAATAGACTCAGGACATCTATTTGTGATATCCCAATTCCTGTCTTACTATACATATTTTAACCATGTACAGACTTGAATATGTTATGTGCCTGTCTGAATTTATCTTTGAAATATATGTGACTACCAGTTTGATGCAGATTGTTTTTCTGCCTTCCCATTCTGTTGAGTAAACTGCTGAGACAGTTAAGAATGGGGAGAGAGAAATTAGTCTATGGGATGAAGTCACTGAGCTCTGTCAAACATAGTTGGTTTCATTATGACTCAATATGAATATTTGTTCCTAAAATAGTTTCTACATTTTAGCATTATTCATAAAATTTTAACTTGCTTTTGCCTAATGCACAACATTGGGGGGAAAAACAGCATAAAAATTTGACCTTAAAACCTTAATTGACAAAGACTAGTTTAAATCTTCAGCAGTGCCTAATAAATTTAGCTCTATTATGAATCATAAGAAATTCTAGCATGGTGCATTCCCACTGTCACTGAATCAGTTAAAGGCACTGAGGCATGACTAAATTGTTGTGACATTTCTCAGCCCTACTATTACCTATCAGATGAGGGAGAAAAAAAAATCAAGGCATCAGAATAAGCTTCCCTATTGATGTGCTTGCTGTTGCTATTAATTGATATAAGAGTATAAGTCTATCCATCAATAACAAGCAATCAGCTCATTGTAAAATAAATAAAACACCTTAATATTATGTTTGTTTTTCTATCTTTGCTTGATATAAAGGGATATTAAAAGTTAGAAAAATTACAGCATTTATAAATATCCACAAATAGCATGTTTCTGGTGTAAACCACTCACATAATTTTCTAGTCTTAAAAGAGAAAACAAAACCCTGATATCTTGTTCTTATTCTCTTCATACTTCATTTTTTAAAAATATTTTAGCATTTTAAAAAAATTAAAAAGTTTTAGTATCTGCACTAAAGCCAAACTGGTTAGTGAATACATTTTTAAAAATGCTTGCTGTTTTTTCATGGACATAATGTAAAACATTTTTCATTTTTGGAATATATTGTGAATGGTAATAAAAAAATCAATTTGAAAGCTCATTTTATCTACAAATGGGAGAAAACTGTCTTGGCTGGAAAAAAAATCAGCTTTTTTTAACCCACATCCTCTGTGTTCTTTGGTTTAACTGTCAGCTCAAGAAGTATAACAGCAAAATATTGTCTGAATACTCTTGCAAAATCCAGTTGTACTGTTGGGATTTTACTTTAATTAGGAATGTCATCATTATTAAAAGATATGGGGCACAATGAATTGAGCTTAATATTTTGCATAATCATATTAATGAAGGGAACTGTTGCCATTAGTTTCTCTTCTGCTGGAGATATAGAAATAATTGAGAGATACCATTTTATATATGAAATATTTGCTTTATAATAACAATTTAAGTTAAAACCACTGTAAATGGTATCAAGACAAACAGCCTTGCCATATTATTTAAGAAAACAACTTTAAACATATAATAATCTAATCAACAAAGAGAAATCCCTTTTCATCTAAATGAATATTTGTCTTTAATTCAACATTTGCTTTATGTTGGTCATAAAAGATAAATACTGTGGTTAAAAAAATAAAAAGCTCTTCTGTTAATATCTATTTCTCAAAACAGTACAAGCATCTGTCACAATTTCAGTTTTCCAAATTATCCAAAAATCCAATGATTGATCTATACTGCTCAAAAAAAATAAAGGGAACACTTAAACAACACAATATACTGTATTTAATAGTAGGATGTCTTATCTTGTGTTCCCTTTATTTTTTGAGCAGTATAGTTTTTTATATTTAGTTAAAAGGGCTGACATAGTTTTCCAAACATGCTTTATTTTTTTATTTTTTTTTTATTTTAATTCCATTTATATCCCGCCCTTCTCCAAAGAGTCAGGGCGGCTTACAAGCTTAGCAGTAGCCTTCATTCTATGTATATGCCTGCTTATTAGGGCATTCACACACCCCCAAGTGGCATTATTACAAAGTCAGCTTAATTGGTGATCTTGGAACTCACATGTTGAGGGACCATAGAGCAAATTTCATAATGCATGGTTAACAATGCAACCAAAGTTTTTCTATTGATAGAAATGAGGTAATTGACATGTGCTGACTTGATCTTTGATTTTTCTAATGGAGAAAAGTTATTTTATCACTATATATAGAAAAAGTAGACTTGATCTTCCAGGTCTTGGGTTAGGTTGATTGGGGCCCTGTCAGATAAGTCTGGTTATATGGTTATTGTTTGACCACATTCTTGTTCTTTATTATATATTTTTAAAAATCTTGTATTGTATTTTCTACCTTGTTTGGCTTTATTGTGAACTGCCCAGAATCAGTATATATTGTATTGTATATATGAAAATAAAATTGATTTAAAATGCAGAATATGTCAGGGAACACCTTACACCTCTTTAGATCCAAACCTCTTGCGAACTCTGGCATCTTCTTCAGAACACGGAAACTGGCATGACCCAATCTTCTATGCCACATCAACATGGTTTCAGCAACAATATCTCCGTCTTTAACTACATAACTTGCTTTTTCAAGATGATGTACCTGGAATTTTGATACCCTAGACAAGTGACTCTGACTGAGCAAATTGCTATTAGCTGATGGTACATAATAAACATCAGGAATGTATGCATCGAGCTCTTCAACATAAACAGTTCCTTTTCCCATGACCCGAACAGGATGATTTGAAAAAGAGTAAAGCTCACGAAGTTCAGGTTCAGGCTCGTGCATCTCTGTATAAAGTTCTTTTCTGTAGGTAACATGTAATGCTGCTCCACTGTCCAAAGTCCAAAGAAGTCGTCTGTCGTACTCTGGTTGCGGTTGTGGATCGTTGGTTAAAGCCAATGTGGCAAGTGGAGCTTGCGGATCACACCTGGGACCACAACCATGACCTTGTCGTCTGCCTCTACCTCCTCTGGAATCTGTTCCTCTGGGCTGGTACATGGCAGGCGCTGGAAACCCCGGGTGGCATGTCCCACATGATTGCAGATGTAACATCTTGGCATTCTTGGAATGTAGGCTCTTCCACGGAAGGGACGCCTCACTGGAGCTCTTGATGCAGGTGGTCCTCTCAAATGTGGCGTGGCTTGCATAAGTGCCTCTTCTTCAGTTAAGATTCTGCATACATGATCCACTGTGCATTGAGCAATGGGCACTTGATTAATCTTGGTAATGGCATCTTTCCATTCATAATTCAAAGAGTTAATAATAATTCTGATCATTTGAAAGTCATCAATAGGATAGCCTTTTTCGCCCAGTTCTTTTCTTATTCCTTTCATTTTAGTTAAGTGTTCTCCAATACATTCACCAGGTTTTAATCTAGAACCATGGAACTCAGACAAAAGCAAACATGTAGACTCAATTGACATAGGCCAATAACATGCTTCTAATTGAGTCCAAATTTGTTGAGCAGTTGCATCTTGTGAAAACGTAAGCTGCAATTCAGTGTCCATTGACATCAATAATGTTGTGCATGCTTTATTATTTAAGTCCCATATGTCAGGAGTCCATGGCTGGTCAGGAGGATTAAACACCATGCAATGGGTACCTTCTCTGCAGAGCAGAAGTCCAACTTCACTGACCCATGCCCTGTAATTTTGTCCTAACCGCTTCAATTTTGAATCACCAGCCAGTGGTACAATAGGAGATGCCTGTTGGGGAACATACATTTGAGGTGCTGGCTGTGCAGGTTGTGCAATTCAGACTTGGCCTGCAGGAGGCGCCTGTGCCTGTGTCTGGACTTGCGGCAGTTGAATTGGAGCTGCCGCGGGTACTGGTGCTGGGTGTGGCTGTACTGGAGCTGCAATTCCACCCTGGCCAGCAGGAGGCACTGGCACTTGAGCTGCTACATTAAATTGGCCTGCAGTTAGCACTGGCCTTTGTATCTGAGAACTCAGTGGAAGCTGCACTTGGGCTGAAGGCTGCTGTGCTCCGTCTGGGACAGGAACCTGGATAGTAGCAGTATTAATAGGGATTCTAGCTGGAGCACCTGATGAACGTGGAGGTGTTACAGCTTGGAGCAATGCTTGATGAAGAGACATCTGTGAAAATGCGTAGTGCATTTTTTGAAATGCATTTATATCTTGTAAAACAGATTCACCAGCAGATGGTGCTATAACATTAGATTCAGGCATCATTGTAGCCCGGTGTGTCATTTGAGATGGCACATAATCATGGGAATGTGACATAGGAGGTTCCTGTTTCCATTCGTCTGACACAACACTCAATTCTGGGAGTGGCTTTGGCTTTGAAGAAGAAGGCAATATGGCTGACTCCTGTAGGAGTGGCTTTGGCTTTGAAGAAGAAGGCAATATGGCTGACTCTGGAATGTGAATACCCACAGAATCTCTCCCCTGCTGCTTAATCATTGATGCATATGCCTTTGCCTGCTGCAGCTCTTTGTCAAAAACTTCAATTTGTTGAAAATAACTTTGCAAAGCCTTCTCATGCACAGTTTGTTCAGGGCTAGGAGGATAATGAATCATACCCTTTTCTAATGAACCTTTTGGTCTAGCACTGAGCCTCTCAAAAATAGCCTGTGCTTCATCAGTATAAATTATTTCTGGAGGGCTTGTAATATCAGAAAATGGTGAGACTGACCTTAACTCAGAGGCTGCTTCTCCAAGACGTGTAGCAGATGCGAGCAGAGTCTGTAAACTGGAAGGGAGATGTCTCTGTGAAGTAACTGTCTCCTCCGCAGCAGACTGATAATGGGCCTTCTTCTTCTTTTTCTTTGGCATATTGCAGCAATTTAATCACAGCATTCCTCAGTCGCTGGACTAACGAGCTGGCTAAGTGCCTATCAGTAGCAATAAATCTTGAAAATGAAAACAAACCCTCCTCTGCTACCAATGTCAGGGAAAATAAATTAATACTTCCCTATCAGAGGGCAATGAACCGTGGTTCATACGAAGCATGGTCAACATCAGGTAAAAATAAACAAAACCGAGGCATATTCTACTGTATATAAACCTTTAATTGGAAAGCAAAAGAAAACTCCTAACTGACTACATCCTCTCATCAGACAGAAAACAAAGAGAAGAAAAAAAGTAAAGTGAGAAAACTTTTGTAGACATGCGCAGTTAATAGCAGTTCTAGGCATGAAACCATAACATGGCTGGACATGTGACAATCACCTTGGTTACATTGATAAGATTACTATGCAGCTGGCAGAGAAACAAAGTGAGACGTGCAGAGCTGACAAACACTTTAAAAAACCGCAATGACAGAATAGTTAGCTTAGCAACTCCTTGCAGATACATATTCAGAAAAGTAAAGAAAAGATGGTAAATCAAATACCTTCAATATTCTTCGATCCATTGATATTTTAACACTGCACCAATGTTAATTGGATTACTGCTTTAATATATTACTTATATGGTGCAATATGGCCTCAGATATACTACCTTAAGTTAAAGATCTAATGTGTCTAATAATTTTAAACAGGAATTGTCAAAGGAAAAGAAGAAAGACTATTAAAGTTAAGATTGAGCAATATTTCTTAGCAGAAGTTTGAGATAAAAATGAAAGAATTAAAGAGGACCTCACTGGCAAAATTTATCTTAATCTTAATAAGGTTAGGGATACGACCCAACTTAATGTGGCCCTTCAAAATCCTTTATTATTTTAGTAATTGTATTAGTTGTTTTTCACTGACAGCAGAACCTGTAACTAAAAAGTAGACAGTATTCTGGCAATATAATAAAGTTCTCAGAGCAGATCATCAGACAGACACTGAAGAAATAAAGGCTAAGAAGAGGGTATCTAAACAGCTACAGACAAAAATCAATACATTATCAGAAATTTCCTTTTAAAAAAGGAGCCTAATATTATAATTCCTGTACATATTTGTCTGAAATTTAGGACACATAATTCCTTTTATTTTAATATCACATCTGAATATTTTTCATCATAGAAAAATGAATGTGTATATTTTCAAAAATAATCAATAGGAAATAGGGATTTCAGAATGTCTGAACTCAGATTTTATACAGAGGCTATAGACTAAATTGGAGAATTGCTATGTTGTTTTTACGTTTCAAAGTCTCTTCCCTCCTAACTCTGAAATTCTCTGCAACGATATTTTGACTTAGTGTAAGAATCCATTTCTAATCACAATAATGAAAAATGATAAAAATGCATCTTAGGATGTCATTACATAGGCTCTGCCCTTTAATATTTTCACTGTGATGTTGTATATAGATATAAAATGGCAGGGGAGAGGGAAGAAGTCCAGCATGTATCCTCATGGTAACTTGGTGAGTCAATGGCAAGGGGCCTGAGCTTGTATTTGAAAAAAAATCAAGTTCAGATAACTGTTAAGTCTACTACACTTAAATTAAAATTAATACAACCAAATTTTATCATGGCATTTGCAAACTTTTATTCTTCTGTTGAAACTTTTCTTTGATCAGTAATACTGGCTAGAAGAAAAAAACGGGGTATCCAAATTTGTGTAGAGGTGTTGCAGTTAAAAGTTCAAGTTAAACAAAACCACAAAGGTTTCAAAGTAATTTAAAGTCTAAATGCAACTTTCTTTTAGATAAAAAACAACAACCCAGTGTAATGATTCAAATGCCAAATGGGTACATCCCATATCAGTAAGACTGTTGATCAGTTTATCAACAGCACTGTAATTTTTCATTATGTGGACTTTAGTATATTGAAGAATGTTCAACCCCTTAACCTAATAGCTGAAGTCTACAAAGTCATTCATGATCACAGACATAGCTTTTCCATTCCTTTGTTTCTTGAACTTCCATATTAGCCATATTGCATGAAGCCTCTCACCTTAGATTTGTATGTAGAATTACAGCAATAGAAGTTGTAAAAATGCATATAAACAGCTTACACTGTATTGTTTGGTTTGAAGAAATAAATGTTTTTTTGGCACTATATGTCTTCTATAAACTGCATCTGGTGACATTGTTATTTATGGTAGTTGAAATTATAGTAAGAAATTGTGTGCTATATTAAAAATGGATACATTCCTAGTAACAAATCTGCTTTGAAAAGTTGCAAATAGATGCTACAAGTGCTCCATACATTTTGAAGTACTTTTTAGAAATAAAACCATCTCTATAATCAAACAATTATTCAATCAATTGTTCCAATGTCTCTCTCTCTCTCTCTCTGTGGATGAAACATATATCCATTTAGCTGTAAAAAGCAAACTCTATTAAAATCAATATAACTACTAGGATTACAGCTGAAGTAGATGGTTTTGACAATCCTTTTGTGGGTTGTGGGTTGTAGAGCCACTAGAGCTGATTTAAAGAAGCTGTTTCAGCTGCACAACCTCACTAAAGAATTTATGGAATACAGAATAGTTATTTCCTCCTTATCTAATAAATGCACCCAAATGACTTATTTGCTGGTCATACAATTTGTGAATTTGTGACCATAAAGTTGAGTACTTGTCACTTTCTCTCTTTTAAAATTTATTTTCATTTTCTCTTACTATATTTTTCTATTTTTCTAAGAGTAATAAAGGAGGGAAATGGCAAAGAAAGATAATGGTATTAATAATAAGGCAGTATTACAGCATTATATACTGTATATTTGAATATTTTACTAAACTTAAATTTCTCTTCTTTTTGGTAGTAAACTCAAATGTCTTTGTAGAGGGTGATCAGATTCATGGAGAAATGTGGAATGCCCCTTATGGCTAGCAATTATTTCACAAATATATTACTAAAATAAACAAATAGAAGATGTTATTAGCTTTTTTTATATAGCCAAGTCCAGTTTTTACCATGTTAGTCATCACAAATGTGTTGGGAGTGCAATCCTCAGTATTCCCCTCCAACATGCTAAGTAGAAAAAAACAAACCTAAGTAAATATATATTACCAGAATGTCCATCTAATGCAGGAGTTCCCAACTCCCAGTCCGTGGACCAGTACCAGGCCACAGCATGCCAGCAACGGGACTGCACAAAGAAGGAAAGCCCCATCTATGGGATGCAGGCAGCACACAAAACCACGCCCCCTCCAGTCTGTGGAAAAACCTCTCTCCATGTAACCAGTTCCTGGTGCCCAAAAGGTTGGGGACCTCTGATCTAATGACTTGGTATGCTGATCATCTGCAATGTGCTGTCAAGTGATAAAGAAATTCTTGCCATCTATTTTGATTCTTGAAGTTATTTAACAGAGCACTGAAAATGGCCTGTTTATAATTTTGTAATTAATACACTAATTCTAGCATTGAAGAGTTAGAACTTAGTGCTAAAGCATACAACCATGTGAGTATTAACTGAAAACTCTTCATAGCTAATTCACTGGGTTCTACAGCTTAATTCTACACTTATATTAAGCTTGTCGTGCATAGAAAAAAAATCATACGTTGCTCAAGTGTAGGTAGGAAGTCCTTGCAGGGTTTGAGGAGATAAGGAGTTTCTGTGTTCTGAAAAGCAGTGAATTGTTACTACTTTTGTAAATTATTATTTACTGTTATATAGTGTTCTATTTACTTAATTGAAAATGCATGCCAATAATATGATCAGGATCTCAGAGGACTTCTACACCACCATTGCTTCAACTTCCCAAATGCTTTTGAAGATAATCTATAGACATTTTCAAACCATGCAGCCTTGACATGCTGGGAATAAGGATTAAACTTTTAATCAATATTCTACCCACAAGGGAAATTGCTTCCCCCCCCTTCACATCTGACCATATCCCAAATAAACAAACTAGCAGTTTCTATGCGATACAGTGAAACAAGCATCAAAATAACTTCTGTAATCTAGAAGGCACAAAAAAGAAGGAATTTCTGCAAAACGGAAAGAAGCCACTTTCAAATTTGGAGTATTTTATCCTCCTAAAATCTTAGTTTCACTTATTGAGAGATGATATTTTATATATGGATATATATATTATATTTCTACTTATTGTTGACTCAAGTATATTGCAACCAAACCACTACAAATTACCTATTTTGCATCAAGCTGAGAAAATGGCATCCCAGAAGTCCTAACCTATGGTTGCCAGCATAGAGTTATCTTGCATAATCAGATATCCCAAAGTTGGCTTTTGTTTCTGTTTACAGCAGAAGAAACAGCAAAACTTTCCCTGGGTATACCATGGTTATTATTTTATTAGAAGCATTTGACAAATATTTTAAGATCTGCAACTATTTGCGATTCAGATATTATTATTATAACTAGATAAAATAGAAAATGTAAACATATCTTTCATGCTAGTAACAAATAAGGGATCATACAATATATTGAAAGAAATCCAGCCAATTGCACATCTCTAAATACTTCAACAGGACTTGAGCAAGAATATAGCCCTCTTCAGCAATGCTGTGGTTGCCAACTGGAAAGACAATATGATCATAGTTATATGCATGATCCCTATCCTTTGCAGACTCTATATAGTTGACCAAGAGTTTGATGGGAAATGATCTTTGCATATCCTAGGATGTGAATAAAGCAGATTCTGAACTGTCTAGAGAGCTCCAATTCACTTACAAGTGGACTGGTCCCTTCATGGCCCCTGGCTGAACAAGTGAAGATCAAGGAGAGAAAAGAACTAGCTTGCGTACCCTGTTTTCTCCTGATTTCACATGAAGAGGATTGCTCTTCCAGGGGAGTTTCCCCATGCCTTTCTCACTATTTCATACTTCATTTATTTTTAATGCCATATATAAATGAACACATTTGGAATCCTATTTCAGGTTCTCATTGAATAACATATGAACTTCATCTGTTTTTAACTTAATGGTCTATTAATTCTAGAAATTTTGTTTCATTCAGAAACAAGATATTTTTAATATTTAGTTACTTCTTAACAAATGAGACTCTGAAGGATGGAAAGCTAATTTAATAATGTTTTTGGATGTTTTGATTTGAATGTTATAATTAGGTGGCTAACATTCACGAAAAGTGGAGAATAGTTATATACAAAAGGACAAGTAAAAACTACATGGAACGAAGCACAAGACTCTCTCTCTCTCTCTCTCTCTCTCTCTCTCTCTCTCTCTCTCTCTCTCTGTGTGTGTGTGTGTGTGTGTGTGTGTCTGTGTCTGTGTCTGTGTCTGTCTGTCTGTCTGTCTGTCTGTCTGTGGATCTATGTATCTGTGTCTCTCTCTGTGTAGGTATGTATGACTCTAAAAGCCATAGATTTTAGATTTCTAAAACAGCCCTGGGACATCTGAGGCAGTAATCTTTCACGTTTTGCTGCACATTATTAGGGAGTCTTTCTCCAATACTCAGGAATACTTTAGGATTAAACGCAGAGAGGTACTTCCTTCTAGGGTTTATTATACTCCTATATTGCTTGCCTTTTGCACCTAGACGTGGAACCCTATTGGATTGTTTTTATTCTATTTCATTTCCATGCTAAACTATTACTCAAACAAACAAAGCCACAATTTTATAGAAAGGAGAACCTTTGGCCTGTTTATGATAAAGCCACAAAACAGGAGGAGCATGTCAGAAAACCATAGGTTTTCTTGCCATATGTATTTTTGTCCCAAAGATGCTGAAGAAACCTGGATGGGGAGTAAAAGTGAGTAAGGAAAATGAACATCTCTGAGCAAATGGAACAATCAATCACCTTTCTGAGTTCACTTGATTTAAATATATGTAGTCTTCCTTCTTTGGAAGAAAGATCCAAGTCTAGTTTAGAAAGGAATAAAATATTATATAGTTATACAATTTGCTAGTAATCAAAGAGTAAATGTCACAAAAAAGTGACAGAATGAACATCAAAGAGAACAGCTAGAATTGTGAATTTCTTTTCTGGTGGTAGTAGGTAAAAGATATGAGTTAGAAATACACAGGCACACAATTAAAATTACAATGTATATATTATTTTGCTTTGGAGTAGTGAGTTATTTACAATAAGACTACAATTGTTATAATAGTAATTCATTTTACAGATGATTTTATGCAATTTTTATTTTCTCAAAGACACTGCTGTCAGGAATAGTCAACACACAAAACAGTATGATTGAATAAAACAGCATAAAATGAAATATCTGGTGACAATAGATCCTACAATATGAACATTATAAGTGCATTTCCAAGAAACTCATAACTGCACGAACAAACGGATAAAAAAAATAACATGGATAAGTAGATGTTGCTGAATTGAGCTACTGTTTCCACATATTCTGCTTTGGCCATGTTGGGTGACACTCCTGGAAGATCCCAGATTCTCAATACACATCTGTTGTCCCTGCAAGAGAAGATAAATCACTTCTACCCCTCACAGCTCAGGAAATATCAGATAATTTACTCTTCACAAATAAAACACTGTGGTCATATGTAACTGAAGAACTATTTTAAATGAATGGTATTTTATCTGGGCAATACAGGGTCAACGTTCAAGAATCAGATACCTTTTCAAAGAACAAAATACACATATATTTCATTTGATACAGATTTTTTTAATCTTAATTGTTTTTTAATTTTGTTTTGAAGTTCAAATATACTGGGACTAATACTCTTTTTTTAAAAAAAATACCTTTATTATTTTTATAAATAATTCAGCTAATATATTTAATACTCCTTTCTTCTCCTCCTCCTATTTGCCCCATAACAATAGCTTTGGTGAGTTGGGTTGAGAGGGAAGGACTGGCCCAAGAACCCCTAGCCAGTTTTCAGCTAGAACTCACAGACTCCTAGTTTCTAGCCTGGTGTAACCATTGTTCGGTAATATTTTTAAAGAATCTGCGGATTTCAAATATTTCCAATATTTTTGAAATATATGATGTAATCTATGTAGAAATATTTTGATAATCCAAAAACAAGTATTTATGTAAAGTCATTTATTCAGAATATAAAAATTCAAAGCTATAGAGCAGGGTGTCAAACTGCTGGCCCGCGGGCCGGACACATCACGAGGAAACCGCGCCCCCCCATTGCCAGCAATGGGAAAAAAGCTCTGATATGTCTCATGACGTCGCGGGTTTGACATGTCTGCTATAGAGGATCTGCCTACAAAATGTTACATTTTAGATTTTAATTAGCAACATGTTTTGTGAATGGCTCTCAAACTAACTAGCAGAGGAAAAGAGTCAAACTGAGATTTATTTTATAATGGGTTTAAGGCTCTTCCACCTAACTCTTAATCTGAACAATCTACATAAACAGTAGCACCTGAAAGGAGAATTTGATAACAAAGTTCTCTGGCAACCTATATTGCTGACTGTCAATAATGTCTGTTTTTCAGACTAGTTTCTCTTTATTAGCTTGAACAAAACCTTAGAATAAAAGAATCGCCTTTGGTGAGATGGGCAGCTATTTAAACTTGATAAATAAATGAATAAAATAAATAAAATCCTACACATAATTACTGAGAAACAAACCATATTGAAATCAGTAGAATTTATTCTCACATCAACATGAACATAAGGCTACAGCTTTTCTTAAGAGCAAAATTCCAGTAAATTCAAAAGTATATATTTTTAAGAAGATCTACATAGATTTGTGCTATTATGAATTCAGAATGCCTGCTATATTTCAAATCCAGGTAATTATTTTTTAAAAAATATGGATTACAACCTATATTAGTGTAATATATTTTCTTTTCATGGCACTTTTATTTTTCATTTTAAAATCATGTGTTCAGTAGCACTAAATTGCAGATATTCTTTAAATTATAAAAATCAGATTCAAGGCATATCCGCAAACACAGATACGTATGTGAGCTTTGAACACTGAAAGGGAAAAATAGAAACATCTTTTTTTTAAAACCTTCCTTTGTTTGTTCCTTTGTTAATATCTTGCTCTGCTAGGTTTACAAATCCTAAATAAATAGAAATTAGTGCTCCTTACTTTGCAGTCCATTTGCTTTAGATGTTTGCCTTGAGGGACATTTGTGTATTCTACTAATGGCTGCAGCAGAGTGCTGTCTCATTTTCATTCTGGCAAAAAAAGCCTGTTTCCATGGTTACAGTTTCATTTGCTGGAGAGAAACTGATGGTTGCTAGTGATCCTGTCATAAGCAACTTCTGTCAGATTTCTTATCAAGTAGACATATTTTGACAAAGTGAACGATAACATCATAATAAGAGAAGTAAGTTGTTACTTGGCGTAATGAACCATTTAGTATTAAATGAAATGTGAAACCACACTGTAAAGACAAAACGTGTGGGGACAGAAAGTAATATTTATACATATTTCTTCTTCCCACACATACACGTGGATGTATGCATATATGCACAAGCACACACAGAGACAGAATCCATAATCAATATTATAGTGATTACTGTCTTACCTGCTTTGGGTTGTCAAAGTAATGTACAGTGTAAAACTGCATTTCATTTTAGGGTCACATATAAACCTGCAGCTTAGGATGCATATCACAAAAAGCATGCACAAAGCTTTATGGACATCTAGGTTTTTCTGTATTAGCCCATTTAACTTGGATTGGCCCAAGGGTAGCCTGGGGGCTAAGTGAGATGTACTATTTGAAAAAGCATGATAAAAGACAGGTCACAGCATTTTGCTCCCAACAGATTATATATTACTCTGGTTGTTAACAAGATATGTTTGCCTTTTAGAACTGGCAAGCAAGGTTGGCTGAGTTTTTTCTTCTTGTGAATAGATGGAATTGGCTCCTGTGATTCATCCAGTCTATTGTCAAGAATAGAGGGAAATGCAAGACCTGCTTCAAAAAGCCTCCATTTGAAGACCACCCTTTAGTGGTCTGAAGGTAGCATCAATAGCTAGGGCTATAGTCTCTACTTAAGGAAGCTTTTCAAGGGCTTGCTTGGAACAAAATACCTTTAGAATCACAGCTACTGAAAATAAAAACATTATACAGCTATAAAACTACAGCACAAAATACCAAAGAACCACTGCAAAAGACAAACTAGGAAAAAAATTAAAATAAGCAGGAAAATGGTGAGAGAACACCAATCTGACTTTGACAAATATAAATCACCGGGACCCAACAGACTACATCCTAGAGTTCTGAAGGAGCTGGCAGATGTTATCTCACAACCACTGCACCATATCTTTCAAAAATCCTGGCGCACCAGGGAAATACCTGAGGATTGGAAAAGGCCTGATGTGGTTCCCATCTTCAAGAAAGGGAAAAAATGGACCCAGAAAACTACAGACCAATTAGTTTAATATCAATACCTGGGAAGATCCTAGAAAAGATAATCAAAAACAGATCTGCAGACAATTAGAAGCAAACAAAGTTGTAACTAGTAGCCAGCACAGGTTTGTTAAAAACAGATCATGCCAAACCAATCTTATTTCATTCTTTGATAAAGTGACTAAACTAGAAGACAAGTGAAATGCTGTGGACATAGAATACTTAGATTTCAATAAGGCATTTGATAAAGTAGATCACAACCTGCTCCTTGGTAAGCTAGAAAAAGGTGGAATAGACAACATCACCACCAGATGGATCTGTAGCTGGCTGGCAAACCATACTCAACAAGTAGTCCTCAATGGCACTACATCCACATGGAGAGAAGTAAGCAGGGGGTACCATAAGGTTCCGTCTTAGGCCCAGTACTCTTCAATATCTTCATCAATGACTTAGATGAGGGAATTGAAGGGGAACTCATCAAATTTGCAGATGACACTAAACTGGCAGGAGTATACAACACCCCAGAAGACAAACTCAGGATCCAAAAAGAACTTGGCAAACTTGAACTATGGGCTCTATCCAATAAAATGAGTTTCAATGTGGAGAAAAGCAAAATTTTACATTTAGACAGGAAAAATCAAAGGTACAAGTACAGATTGGGCGAGACCTGGCTTAAAAACAGCAACTGTGAGAGGAACCTTGGAGTCCTAGTGGATGATCACTTGACTATGAGCCAACAGTGTGCAGCAGCAGCCAAAAAAGCTAATACAATCCTGGGTTGTATAAACAGAGGCATAGAATCAAGATCATGCAAAGTATTAGTACCGCTTTATAAAACCCTATTAAGACCACAGCTGGAATACTGCAGCCAATTTTGGTCACCATATCACAAAAAAGATGTTGAGAGTTTGGAAAAAATTCAGAGAAGAGCAACTAAGGTGATCAAAGGCCTGGAGACTAAAACATATGAAGAACGGCTGCAGGACTTGGGTTTGGCTAGTCTAAAGAAAAGAAAAAATAGGGGAGACATGATAGCAGTGTTCCAGTATTTGAGGGGCTGCCACCAAGAAGAGGGGGTCACATTATTCACCAAAGCACCAGAGGGCAGGACAAGAAACAATGGTTGGAAACTGATCAAAGAGAAAAGCAACCTGGAATTAAGGAGAAACTTCCTGACAGTGAGGACAGTGGAACAGCTTGCCTCTAGAAATTGTGGGTGCTCCATTACTGGAGATTTTTAAGAAGAGGCTAGACAGTCACTTGTATGAGATGGAATAGGTTCTTCTGCTTGAGTAGGGGGCTGGACTAGAAGAATTCCATGGTTTCTTCCAGCTCTATTCTATTCTATTCATATATTTTAGAAGAAAAATAATGTAGGCCACATTCTCTTTGTTAAAAAAGAAATATGCTATTGCTACTTACAAACCAGCTTTGTCAGGTAGTGCAAAGGTTGGTTGAATGGATGGTTAACGGGTTGGTTTAATCAGTATTGGCTGGAGATTTCAGTTACTTTTTCACAGAAAATTCTGGATCTTAGTGACAAAGTAACCACAGCTTTCACCAGTTTATAAATAGGAGTTGGGTATACTCTTGCAGTATCTATGTGCATGTATTAAGAACTTCAATGCAGTTAAACTCCATACAGATACATATTTAATTTACACTTGATAAAAAGTTCTAGCACTTAGCAGAATATTCATTTCCTTTCCTTTTTGGTCAAATGATGGCTTTGTCCTTGCAGAATGGAATCAAACAGTTCAGAAAACCTATATTGTAAAGGCAATCTTTAGATAGATCTGAAAAATTATTGGCAAATCTTTTCTGACCAAACATTCAGCATTCTTACTGGAAAAAACATTTCAAAAAATATCAAAGAGAAAAAACTGAGAAAAATAAAGTCTCAAAAACAATAGAACAGAAAAACTCAGCTAGGTACAACTGCCTCCCCAAACAAATTAAATTAAATATAGTTGAAATAATTACAGTGAAAGACAGCTGTGCCTTGGCTCATCAAGGTGCTTTATGCCATAGATGCAGTAAAATGTCCAAGTATTGAACACTCTTCCAACTATTGGAATTGCCAAATGAGGCCTCGAAGCAATGCAACATATCTACTTCACTTCACAAAAGAGCTCTGAAGGTATTTTGTTCAAATAGTCACCAAAGCCAAACACTTTCTGAAGCTTTGGGTAGCTCTGAATTATAACACATATCTGATGGATTGGATTCAAATTATCTATCAAGAGAATGGTATAATGGAAAGCATTAGGATGTAATGAGAACAATTTACTAGAGAGTTGCCAATTGTTTTCTGGAGCAGAGTTTGGTGGATTCTAGTAAAAGTAGCATCTTATTTGAGTTGAACTCTCTCCTTGGTGACTTTCTGAGCCTAAGCAATGTAGTAGTAGTAGTAGTAGTAGTTGTTGTTGTAATACTTTGCTATTACTTTTTAAATGGATGTCTTGCTCACTTCTCAATCTAGGCTACAGAGTTTGCGTTTCTTGATGATCCTATCTAAAAACATCCAGCAACACAATCCAAAGTGATTGAATTTGGAACAACACACAGCAACTCTAATGATTCAAAATAAACCCTTTCTATGAATTTCTCACATTCCAAAGCACTTCTTTCACTGTATTTTCCCAAAACAATGTATTTTATTGGAAAGTGTTCAATAAATATTGAATAAATATTTAAAATGCTTACCCTAAGATGTAAATAAAACATTTCATGCATCTTAAAAATTGTAATCTGAGGTAGGAGGTATAATACTCAAAAAATGAGAAACTGAGCAAAATAAAAATGGTCAAAAATGGCTGTTTCTGTGACATAGCCTGCTTTTATTTTTGTCATTTCTGTTCCCCAAAGCATAAAGCCAACACAGAAAAAAAGTTCATGCCTTAAGTTGTATCATGTTATATAAATTTATTTATATCAGTATTGATTTAGAATAAAGGAACCTGAAAATGGTCTTTTCATTTATCATTCAGCAGAAATTAATTGGGCAACAAGTAATAATGATAATGATAATAATCATCCCAGGTCATCGGGAAGGACTTGATAGGTTGGCTTATTTTGTAACAAACCACCATGATTTAAAAATTCTATATTCAAAAGATAGCCATATTCTTTCTTTCTTTGGAAACCGTTTTCAGATCTTTTTGCTTATTGGAAGAAAGATGGGACCACTGAAGAAGGATGTTTGGAAGTAAGAAGGAAATGTATGAAGAAGTTTATAGTTCCAGAAAACATTTGAAAAAGCCAGTGGACAGAATAGGAATTTAAAAGTATATTAGGGTCACTTTCACAGATTGTGTGCTGTATTAGTAGCAAAACACCAGTTTCCCAGAAGATAAACTGTTGATATTTCTGTCAGTACTTCCCTTACCTTTTCAATAAGTTATCAGCCTGGCACCCCTAGCTTTTTTTTTTCTGGAACAGGTGGGGATATACTCCCAAACCAAACTCTGGACTTAGTTACCCACCATGCCTCTGGAATCTACACAACATTCTTAAGGCCAATTTAAGCACAATATGTTTGTATATAAATCCTTGATTTAATTTAAAAAAATCTCAAAATAAAATAAAAATAGGAAACACATTTAATAGGCAGAGATAGTGATTAATATAGGTATGAATATTAAAAGCAGCTATGTACCACCCTTAAGAAACTTTAAACTCTACAAAGCAACTATATGAGTTAGTTTATTGTAGGTAGAAGAACTTCAGTTATACTGATTTTCAGCACTTCACAACTTGCTGACCCTAATGGGCAAAGGAGTACACATACAATGTTAGAAATCTCTTTAAATTTATGCTGTATTTCTTATTCTGCCTATAAACAGGTGCTTCACTAGCACTTGCTTAGGTTAGATTCCCACCCTCTAGGAATATAACAATTATTTCCTTTAATAGTTCTGCATTGCATTAAACTATAATCTGGTTCGTATGTGTTTGTTTTAGCATGAAGGGTGAATGCCCACAAATTGTGGCTTATCAATCACATCTTCAACATTATGTGTGATTCAGAACACTATAATTTGTTCAGCATACAAGGATTGAATATGTCAATTCAGTGACTGCAACAGAATGATCATATCTACTCACGAGGGGGATCATACTCTCGACCTGGTGTTCCTGTCTGGACAGTGGTTGGATGATCTGGGAGGGGGTTCTCCGTCCATCACCCCTCTGTCATGGTCAGATCATTACCTCCTGAGGCTGGTTTTCCATCATGCCATCCCCCGCCGCTGGGCGGCGGAACCGACCAGGTGGTTCCGCCCCAGGCGCCTAATGGACCCGGACCGGTTCCAGAGGGCGCTTGGGCCGATACCTATCACCCTTACCCACAGCCCAGTCGATGCTCTGGTGGAGGCCTGGGAAACGGCTGCCACCAGGGCACTCGACTGTGTTGTACCCATGCGACCTCTGACTCGGCGCAGATCCCGCTGGGCTCCATGGTTCTCGGTGGAGCTCCGGGAGATGAAGCGTCGGAGACGAGGTCTAGAGAGCGGTTGGAGATCCAGCCGATCCGAATCCGACCGATTGCAGTTAAGAACCTTTATAAGGTCTTATCTTGCGGCGATAAGGACGGCGAAGTCCAACTACTTTGCCACCCTTGTCGCGTCCGCAGATAATCGCCCGGCCGCCCTGTTTAGGGTGACTCGCTCCCTCCTCAACCAGGAGGTGAGGGAGGATCCCTTGCAGGGACGAGCCGAGGAGTTCAGTCATCATCTGACGGACAAAATCGCTCGGATCCGGACCGGCTTGGACTCTGACTGGGCAGAGTCTGATGTGGAGGAATCAGGCGGTCTTGAGCATGTTATCTGGACTGAGTTCGACCCTGTTTCCCCTGATGATGTGGACAGGATCATGGGGAGACTGAGCTCCACCACCTGTTTGTTGTATCCGTGCCCCTCCTGGCTAGCTTATGCGGCTCGGGAGGGAACACGAGGCTGGTTCCATGCAGTAATAACTGCTTCTTTGAAGGAGGGTGTCTTCCCTGCCGCCTTGAAGGAGGCGGTGGTGAGACCCCTCCTCAAGAAGCCTGCTTTGGACCCGGCTGTTTTAAACAACTATCGTCCAGTCTCCAACCTTCGCTTTCTGGCGAAGGTTGTTGAGAGTGTGGTGGCGCATCAGCTCCCTCTGTTCCTGGAGGAAACTGATTATCTGGACCCGTACCAATCGGGCTTCAGGCCCGGACACAGCACGGAGACGGCATTGGTCGCGCTGGTGAATGATCTCTGGAGGGCTAGGGACAGGGGTTGCTCCTCTGTCCTGGTCCTATTAGATCTCTCAGCGGCTTTCGATACCATCGACCATGGTATCCTGCTGCGGCGTCTCAGGGGGTTGGGAGTGGGAGGCACCGTTCTACGGTGGTTCTCCTCCTACCTCCAGGGCCGCTCGCAGTCGGTGTTGACAGGAGGGCAGAGATCCGCCCCGAGGTCTCTCATTTGTGGAGTCCCTCAGGGGTCGGTTCTCTCGCCTCTCCTGTTCAACATCTATATGAAGCCGCTGGGCGAGATCATTCGTGGTTTTGGGGTGGGGTATCACCAGTACGCTGATGATACCCAACTTTTTCTTTCCACCCCGAACCAACCCAGTGATGCCCTCTCCATGATGTCCCGGTGCCTGGAGGCGGTTCAGGTCTGGATGGGGAGAAACAGGCTTCGTCTCAATCCCGCCAAGACTGAGTGGCTGTGCATATCGGCGTCTCGGGTTAACCAAGTTATTCCACCTCTAATGATGGGGGGTGAGGTGTTACCCCCCGTTGATAGGGCTCGCAACTTGGGCGTCCTCCTGGATTCACGGCTCAATTTTGAAGATCACATAGGAGCCGTGACCAGGGGGGCTTTTGCACAGGTTCGCCTGGTGCGCCAGTTGCGTCCCTATCTGGACCGAGACGCCCTACGCACAGTCACTCATGCGCTTGTGACCTCCCGTTTGGACTACTGTAACGCTCTCTACATGGGGCTGCCCTTGAAGACCACTCGGAGGCTTCAACTGGTGCAGAATGCGGCCGCGCGAGTTGTAATGGGGGTTTCCCGATACTCCCATGTAACACCTCTACTCCGCGAGCTGCATTGGCTTTCGGTTGCCCTCCGGGTGAAATTCAAGGTGCTGGTTATTACCTATAAAGCCCTACATGGCCTGGGTCCGGGTTATTTGAGGGAACACCTGCTGCCGGCATCAAACGCCCTTCGCCCAGTGCGCTCCCACAGGGAGGGTCTGCTCAGGGTTCCGCCGGTGAGAGATTGCCGGCGGGTGACACCCAGGGATAGGGCCTTCTCAGTGGGAGCGCCTACCCTCTGGAACCAGCTGCCGGTGGAGCTGAGGACTGCTCCCGACCTCCGATCATTCCGCCGGGGCCTGAAGACCTGGCTCTTTGAGCTTTCGGGCCCAGGCTGAGGAGAAAATTTTAACTGGGGTTTTTAGTGTACAGGGTGAATTTAATGCTTTTTAACTGGTTTTAACTTTTGTATGTTTTGATTTTTAATTCCCTGTAAACCGCCCTGAGTCCTCAGGGAAAGGGCGGTATACAAATGCAACTAAATAAAATAAATAAATAAAATATTTTTCTCAACTTACAGCCAATACTGACATGAACCAGACAATGTATTATTAACGATCAATCTGGTTTAAATCGACAGGTCAAGCTGCATGTTTGCACAGTTATGCATGTTTAACTCCCAGTGAAATCAATGAAAATTATGGACAGATTGTTCTGCTCTTAACTAGCCTTCTTTACTGAAAATAAACATGAAAAGGGAGCTTAATTTGAATAAAGTGTGCATGACCAGACTTGTACTTCATTAACAGAAAAATATTCTTCTGGCATGAAATTTTTGAGGCCTATCTTTATTGTGTTATTCAAAAGTTTTTATACAAGTACACTGTGAACCTCAGTAAAACTGCTAAAAAAACAATAGAAAACACTAAATGACTCAAAGTTTCCATCTAGTTTTGAGTCATCCAATATTAAGTATAGTCATCATTTTATTCTGTTACTGGTTTTAAGATTGCACTGAAACATTAATTTTCGTTCCTGTTTTGCAGCTGTTTCTTCCTGTTTTTTTTTTCTTTTTCAACTTTTCTCCCATATCTATTATACTTTTCAGCATCTGTTCCTAGATCTTTTCATTTAATAGCCTGATTGTGCTTCCTCTGGGAACATTTCCATTATAACTTTACTGATTAAGGTAATTCTTCAACACTGTGCCTCTGTGTCTATTTAGTACCAAATAAAACTAGAGCTACTACAACTTTTGCTCATCATTGGTGCATTAAATGAAACAGTGTCAACCTGCAAAATAATATTTTCTCTGATTCTGGGAAAAATATAATTCATTCTGATGGCTGTGTTGTTTCAAAATAAAAACTCCATCATAGGAAAGAAATCATTTGTATCTTGATTTTCTAAGTAAAAAATTAAGACTGAGGTTAATAGATTACATAAATGAGCTCAACTATAAAAGAAATAAAGTTGCATTAAGTAACCAAATGGAAATGCTTATTTTCTTGGCAAGAAGAGATAGACAATAGTAATTCTCTCTAGAATTAAACTTATACAATCCCTGATTTGAAACAATTCTTTCCCTTGACAATACTAATGTTTGAAATGTCTCAAGTGGGAAATCACCAAAAACTAAAATGCATTCTGCTTCTGTTCTTAGGCACTACAGTTTTAACTTTGGAATTAAAAATACATAGCAATAACTCCTGGCTCAAATTAAGCTACTTTGATGTAAATATACTTCTCTTTCATATAGGTACACTAATTAATTGTAGCCTTCAATACTTTACTTATCCCTTAAGAGAGCCAACTTTCTTTTTCTTTTTTATAAGTTTTTATTGATTTTCCAAAGTTACAATAGTATCTTTGAAAAGCAATGTGGTGTCTGGGTTACAATAGTTCCGTTTCGTACAAATACATATTATTACAAATCTCCAATTTGCTGTAACCAGAATTTCCTCTCTTTTTTCCTTTGATACATATTGTCTCTTATCTAAATTAACATACTTCTTATTGTCATCCATCAGTTATTTAGTAGTTTTCTTACATATGTCAATACTTTTGTATATTTTATATTTTAACATTCCATCTTTAAAACATCAAACACCTTATATACTTTTCCAGCTTTAATTTTGCATTGATATTAAAGTTAAATGTTTAAAGTTTCTCATTTTTTTATTTCTAGGTGACCTTCCTTCCCTTACACAATTCTCTCCAATACCTAGTAATATAAATACACTCCTTATCTATCTCATTTCCATATCAACAAGTTGATAATACAATATAATATTCTTGTTTTCATTATAATTTCCACATATTAAAAATTAGCCAAAATTTCTCCCATTTCTACATTTAATACATCCCTTCATCCTTTCATATCATTACATCCAAGTATATTAATTACAATATATCATTCTTAACATATATACATCTTAATCAATTTTATTTAAACAGCTCAAAATTTCAATTTAACTGTTAATATTCATACATCTGAGGGGTTTTTTTTAAATTAGCCAATGTTTTTATCTACTCATCAAAACAATCTCTCATAATCCAAGTACAATCCTGTCTATTTTAGTATTTTCCATCTCAGGCCTCTTAAATATATCCATTCTTCTTCAATTTTATTCTTGCTTTTTTCTTTTGACATATCATTTTTTGCTTCTTTGCTTCAGGGTGATCAAAGAATTCTTGTGTTATTGTATTGTATTGAAGTGATCCTCCAATCTTCCTTTTTGAAGGGTTGAGAGGTCTAATAAAAGCACCAAATCTTCTCATTATTTTCACCTCTTGATATAATTGTCCTGGACTGTGTATTTTTTTCCCATCTGTTTCTCATTTTGATCTTCAAATGTCTGTGCTTGTTGAGTAGTTAATCCTTCTGTCAATGAATTTGATTGTTCAATTTCTTCTGTTCTGTCCCAATAAATTATTAGTTGTAGTCACAATTTGAGTTTGCTTCTCCACAATTTGAGTTTGCTTCTAGTTTTTCCCCCAAAAGCTCTTATTTCATTGCCAGCTGTAGACAGGAACTGATAAGTTTGGTAGGTTATTTTCATCATAGCATAGATTTGTTTTTGTATTTCTTCCATGGTGGAGTCTCACATCTGGTGTTCAATGTTAGTCTTATCTTTTTTTTCTAAGGAATCATCCAAGTCTCTTCTCTTTCTCTCTCTTTTTTAGAGTGTTAGATTGCAATTTCAAGTTTAGCCACTGGATGCCCCCCAAGTCCTTAGAGAATTATTTTCTGTTTCTTTTAGGGAACTATCTGTTAATCTCTTTTCAATTATTTCTTCTATTTTAGAAGAGCAGAGCCAAATTTTCAAATAAAAGTAGGAAGTAAGGAAAAGGTAGTCAAAAGCTCTTAGTCCACACGTTATAAAGTTTTAGTTGAGGTCAATTTGTTTTTTCAACTTTTTTTTTAAAAAAAACACCCCTGGAGGCTTGATTGCCACTATTTTGAAGGGAGGGTTGAAGTCCCCCCTCCCTCTCCAAAGGGAGGAAAGTACTTAGCAGCTTATTTAGGTGAAAGGAAGAAGATTGGAATATAAGAGAGGAATCTTACCCAGTCTCTTCCACACTGCTTTAATGTTGCCTGGTGGTAAGAGTGACTTCGGCTGTCTGCAGCCTAGTAACCGGCCATGTTGTTGTGGCTGGTCTTTCATCTGCCAGTTTGAAGGGAATAAAGGCACTAATGGGGGGGTTGCAGCTCCCCCACATTTCTGCAAAAGCCCCTTCTTGCTGGTCGCCCCTCCAGGGTGACTCTTTGGCCTTTTTAGGACCCCCCAGCAATGCGAAACTGGAAGTGGAAGATGAGAGCCATCTCCAGACATCCATAACAGCAGCATTGGCAAACCGGAAGTCAAGACAGCCAACTTTCTAGTAGCACGTGGGATCTCAAGAAGTTCCAATGCACTGTAACAGGGTCAGTGTCTGAATGTAAAATATATGAGGGATACCAGCAGCTACAAATTAAATGGGAAGATACTGAGGGGCCCTGTAGGAACAGCATTAATGCTTGGTTGCATGAACATAACAGCACTGGACTGGACATGGAAATGTCAGTGTTTGGGCAAACACCTTGGCATATTCAAAGCTAATCAGAGGGGGGAAAAATGAGTTTGCATGTTTACTTAAAATCATATTGTAGGGCTATCCATTATTTTGGATTGAATCAGAAACTTAAATAAATCACAACTTTTCTTAGGATTGTGCAGACATCCACTACTCTAAAACCCCTTTTCTTGTAATTAAATCCAAATGACTGGATGGTTCTCTTGTAGCTGATTCCAAAGATTTAGTCATTTTCGCTGCAGATGTTGATTTATTGCAAACTGTTGATTGGAATACAATACTTAGACTTTGTAGTCCTGTATACCTCTGATGCATTTTAAAAATTATAATTGCAGGTGTGAGAAACGTTTTGGCCTCTGGAAATAAAAGTTAATGGATGAAGTGGCTGTAAGAAAATTAAATGCATAGAAAAAGGCTTTTTTCATTGTAACTCTGAATATTTCCATCCAATTTATATAAAATTTGAACTTCTTCAACCATATTTTATAGTAATAGAGCAACTCATATTATTTGTGCAAGCAATAAAAGTTTGATGTTTTTGAGATGACAACATGTGTTAAATTGACAACTGTTTCCCAGCTTTAAACATGAAAAAAGTTTTGGTTTCTTTGTTTGTTTGTTTTGCAATTTGCCATATGATACACACAATTAAGAAATGTATAATGTCACTGAATACTATTACAGCTATATGTCATATCACAAAATATATAATCATTACTGATCATATAACAAGCATAATTACTATGGTCAAGCAAATTGTTACAGTTCTAGGAACAACAGGAAACATCAGAGAATAATGGGCAGCTGCATGCTGTCGGGAAGCCAAGTCTATATACAAGAACAGCCATTTCGTTTATTTGAATTGCTTCAGAGAACATCCAAAGATGTTCAGATAAAGAACAGTGATGTTTGCATGTGTTGCAATAGCAGAAATCTGCCTGGGAGATATACAGTGAAGCTGGGTAATGAGCATTGGGTAACTAAACTTTGGATAATAAAAATTGTCGTAACTTTGCAATATGTCTGTTCCCAGTGCAAATCCATGGGTCCACATTAGGTGCAGGCCTTTAAAACCTACAACTTTTAAACCAAAACTAAATTGTAGGAAACTAATAAGAATACAGCTACAATCTCCCCCTTTCAAAAATAATGCAGTATATTTTATTTTTCAGATTGACCTTTATAGATTGTTTTGCTCAGAGCTATGCAGATTTGCCATCACTGTTTTTCACTTCAGTGTTCCATTACTTAGACCAGCGGAAACTTTAGATAAATGTACAGCATCATCTCTGCTGACACAATATCATATTTCATTTCAAGACTTGAGTGAATGTTCAAATGTTGAACAAATTTGTAGACAACAAGGCACAAATCAAAGATGGAATTCATCAGTGTTTCATTTCTTAAAATAAAACATCAATGTTAAATAATTGCTAATGAAGTCAAACTGAAATTAGAAACAAATTATTTCTGCCATTCTATTACAGCAATCAGAATCTTCCAGCAGATATAATAATAAAAATAATAATAATAAACATATGTTTTAAATATTCCAAATAGTTTACATCAGGGGTGTCAAACTGCTGGCCCATGGGCTAGATGCGTCACCAGGAAACCACGCCCACCCCATTGCCATCAATGGTGAAAAAGCTCCGATACATTGCACGACATCACATGACGTCGCGAGTTTGACATGTCTTGTTTACATTTAAGATATGAGTAATTCCTACGATAAACATGAGATAGTTGTTGTGTTTCGGGTTTGAAAGATGCCAGACAGATAAGTACAGAGAAGCAGCAGCTTTATTGATAACCATAACTGTACTGAGGGGTTAGGGTGTACATGCATTCTTTATATACCTTCATACAACCAATCAGATTGAACCCATTATTCCCACTATTATGGTTCCCGCTTAAACTGTTAGAGTTCAGTACATGTGCTGGAGAACTGTTAGTTCCCAATAACTCAGTGAATAGGTGTTTCTCCAAATCCCAATACATAACACCCCTCCCCCTTTTAAGGATTAAACAGTATAACTCTATTTTATTACAGTTTACATCTTCCACTTCAGCTACTAATACATGGTTGAATGATTGCCCCCATTCAAGGTTATATACTCCAGCAACCCTTATTCAAGGATTATAAAACTCACTCCCAACCACCAACATTTGAATCTGAGTGATTGACCCCACTCAAGGTAAATATCCTTATAACCCATTTCCAGGGATTATGTGCTTGCTCCAACCCTCCAATATTTAGTTTGAGTGATTGACCCCACTCAAGGTAGTAGATTTCAACGCGACCTTCTCGGACATGCAATGTAAGGGTTGCTGCCAGTAAGATTAAAGACAGACCCATTTTTGCTTGTTCTGCCAGTAGACCTGTACCTCCAAGTAGTACCTAATGACCAGTATGTGTCTATGAATAGACTTCTCCTGTAAGTCCCCTTACAGTATGCTATGCACATACAAATTAACAAAATCCAAAAAACAAGAGGCATACCACCCCACTTGGTGATTCATTACATACTTTTTTTTCTTAATTGACTACATAATCAGCGAGGTGTGCAGGTGGCCTATGAGGCTGTGAGGAACGTCTCTGCGGTTCCCTCACTTTGTAGTCTACCAACTTATTAGGCATGCCCTGAGAATCTTTGTTCTCCTCAACTGGAGACTCCGAAGAATTGCCCTGGCTGGCCCTGTCCAGTAGGCCCACCCCAGAGTCAGGTCTTGAAGCAGAATTAGCACAGTGGTCACTGACGATTGGCTGATCCAACTGATCAGGGATTACTTGTTGCATCTCTGTGCCCTCTTGGTCTTCCTCAGACTGGAACTCAACTGTGTGCTGAAGACACTGGAAGGAAGAATAAGGGCTAGCCTGTGTGCCAGCTTGAGAACTATGGAAGGAATTATTACCTTCACCGTCACTTAATGACCATTCTGGAAATCTTTTTCTTAGTTGATCCACGTGCCGTCTTACTAGATGCCCCCCCTACTGTATAAGATAGGGGGCCTGATTTGTCAACCACCTTCCCAGGAACCCACAGGTGTCCCGGTCCATAGTTCCTGGCCCAGACCAAGTCACCAGGTTGTAGCCCCCTTGGGGGTTTAGGTTGAGCAGCATCAGATGCCACTCTGTCAGGGTGAAGTCTGTCCAGTTTAGTGATGAGGCATTTGCCCCAGCGCAGTTCCGCAGTTTCCCTGTGGCTGTACAAGGTGTGGAGTGTTGACAAAGTAAGAAATCTGCAAGTCTGTGGTGCCAGTCACCTGTGATGATGCACTTAAGTGCGTCTTTGGTCGTTCTCACCATTTGTTCTGCTTGTCCATTCGTCAATGGGTGGAAGGGTGCGGATGTGTCATGTCTGATCATGTTTGCTCTGAGGA
Source organism: Vipera berus (assembly GCF_964194415.1). Classification (NCBI taxonomy): domain Eukaryota; kingdom Metazoa; phylum Chordata; class Lepidosauria; order Squamata; family Viperidae; genus Vipera; species Vipera berus. Next base: position 178,696,735 of record NC_138204.1, on the reverse strand, counting down.
AAGCCTGAAACTCAGCAGCGGTAAATTGAGCCCCATTATCTGAGACCACAGCATCAGGTAGCCCATGTGTAGCAAAAAGTTTCCTCAGCTCCTGGATGGTCCTAGCAGTAGTCATGTTGGGGACTGGAAGTACTTCCAGCCATTTTGAGTGGCTATCCACTACAATTAAGAAGAGCTGTCCCTGAAATGGACCAGCATAATCTATATGGACCCTGGACCAGGGCGTGTGAGTTGCTTCCCACCTATGGACAGGTGCCTGAGGCATTTCCGGTCTAGACCTTTGACAAATGTAGCATCCATGTACCTGCTCCTCAACAGCCTTGTCTAACCCAGGCCACCACAGGTAGCTTCTAGCTAATGCCTTCATGCACACTATGCCAGGGTGTCCCTCATGTAGGGACTGTAGCACCCTATCTCTCAAGACTGAGGGTATGATGAACCTATTTCCCCATAATAAGCATCCTTTGTGAGCTGATAACTCATGCTTTCTTATGAAATAAGCTTGGAAATCAGGGCCTGGACTTCTGTCTTGCCAACCCGTGAATATCCAAGACATGACTCTGCTTAGAATTTTATCTGAAGCAGTCTCAGCAGCTATGTCCCCTGCATGGAGGGGGAATTCGGGTAACTCCTCTATGGACAGTATTTGTGCAGCAGGGGCTGGATCAGGTTCAATAGACGGTAGGGGTAGCCTACTTAAGCCATCAGCATGGCCCACTACTTTTCCAGGTTTGTGAATCATTTTAAAATCATAGGCAGACAGAAATATGGACCACCTGAGCATTCTAGGTGATAATATGTGGGGTGTTTGCTTTTCTGTTGTAAACAAACCCAAGAGAGGCTTGTGATCAGTGAACACAGTGAATTTCCTACCATAAAAATAATCGTGAAACTTTTTGATCCCTGCAACAATGGCTAAAGCTTCCTTATCTATTTGTGCATAATTCCTTTCAGCCACTAATAAAGTTCTGGAATAATATGCTATGGGAACTTGCTTCCCATTTTTCTCTAAGTGGCCCAATACAGCTCCCACTCCATAGGGGGAAGCATCACAAGCGATGCAGACAGGCTTGGATTCAATGTAGTGTGTGACAGTTGATTTGTCAGACAGCAGACCCATAAGGTCCTGGAAGCTTCTCTCATGCAGGCTAGTCCACTTCCAAAAAGCTTTTTTATCTAGCAGCCTATGTAATGGCTCAGCAATAGCAGCTTTGTGAGGTAGGAAGGTATGATAGAAGTTTAATAAGCCTAAAAATGCTTGCAGTTCAACTTTATTCTTAGGACTGGGGGCCATTTTAATTGCCCTAATCTTAGACTCTGCAGGGTGGATTCCATTTGCATCTATTCAGAATCCCAAAAATTCTGTAGAATTAACCCCTATGCTGCATTTATCTCTTTTTAATTTGAGACCTGTGGAATGAAGCCTACTCAGTACAGCCCTGAGTCTATTAGCTAACACTTCTTCTGTTTCACCAGCAATGAGAACATCATCAAAGTATGGGCACATGCCCTGAACGCCCTTCAATGTTTTTTCCATTATTTCCTGAAAAATCCCTGGTGCCACACTTATGCCAAATTGCAAACCATTCACTCTGAATGCTCCCTTATGTGTAACAATAGTTTGAGCTGCTGCTGTAGCCATGCTAACAGGCAGCTGCTGGTACACTTGCACCAAATCAAGCTTTGTGAAAATGGCGCCACCCTGAAGGGAAGCGAGAACATGGCCAACCATTGGGACCGGGTAAGCATGCTTATTTAAGGCCTTATTTAGGGTGCATTTATAATCCGCACATATATGGATTTCCCCATTAGATTTGAGTGGTGTAACTATAGGGGTCTCCCATTCCCCCCCTTCTACAGGCTGTAGCACTCCTTGTTCAACTAGTTTGTCCAATTCCACTTCAATTTTATGTTTCAATGCGAATGGGACTTTTCTGGGTTTGATCCTATTGGGCATAACATTCGGGTCTAATTTAAATGAAATGGGAGGCCCTGTGTACATTCCTAGCTTTGAATTGAACATGTCTGCAAATTCGTCGCAGACAGATTCGATGTTACCTCCATGCATTCGATTAATGCCAGTAATCAAAATTCCTAATGCCTCAAACCAATCTAACCCTATTAAACTGGTTTGTTGGCCTTCTACCACAACGACATCCAGGTGCCCATGAAACTTTTTAAAACCTACAAATAGGGGGGCCTCCCCCTTAATTTTGACCTTGTTGTTCTGAAAGTTGGTCAGTATGATACTAGAGGGCCTCAATTTTACCCACTGTTTACTGCAGCCGCAAACAAATTTAAAGGTCTTGTATGAGATAATTGAGACCGCTGAGCCAGAGTCTAGTTCCATCTTGCATGGAATGCCTTGTAAATTAATTTCAAGTCTTAGTTTAGGCTTTAGGGGGCGGCAGGCCCCAGTTCTGCAAATAGTTCTCCAGCTCTTGAAAAAACACACACTGGTTGGACTCTGGGCCCCAGTACCTCTCCTTGATGAGTTCTCCGACTGTTGCTTGAGCTGACCTTCTCTGGAGCAGGCTTGGCAAACAGCTGCAATGTGTCCCGTTCGTCCGCAGGCCCGACATGTAGCCTTCCGAAACCTGCATTTCACATGTGCATGGTTGCTGCCACAACCCAAACATCGAGGGAACAGGATTGCCTTATGGTTGTTCTCTCTGTGATCCAGTCCTCGCTCTTGTGTCCCTGCAAGCTTCTGGAGCTTGTCTACTTCTGCTACTTCCTCGATTGTGATTTTGTTGTACTTAGCTGCTTCGTGGTGAATTGTTTCTTCAGGTTTCAGGGTTTTTGATGTCTGTACTACTTGGACCACGCCTCCTGCTGCTTCATCTGCCATTATTTCGTCTTGCGCATCGAGTAGCGTTAGGTTAGGTCTCGTGAAAAGTCTCTGCTGCAGTGCCTTGTCTCGAAGCCAGTCCCGTAGGCGTTTGTAGGTTGGAAAACCTGCAGAGGCGTGCGGCCTGGCATAAGGCCGCAATGAACTCTGATACAGTTTCCCCAGGGCGTTGCACTCTCTAATCGAATCTGAAGCACCAGGCCATCTCCAACATTCTGGGCTTGAAGTGTCCGTTCAGCTTCTGTTTGAGATCGGCAAACAAAACGGATTCAATCGGTGTCGGGGCGAATAGACTTTCAGCCAAGTTGAACGTTGCAGGCCTGCTGATGTAGAGTAGACTTGCTGCTTTTAGGCCATCTTCTGCGATCTGATTCGCCCGTAAGTAGTTTTCTACTTGCCCCAGGTGCGACGGCCACTGTTCGGGGTGGCGGATGTCGAATTCACGGGGCTGGCCGACTTTTGGCATCTTCTTTTTTCTTGCGATTGGATCCTGCTCCGCAGGCTCAGACGAGTGATTTTGAGCACGTGGCTGCTAGCCTACTGATCTAGCTGGCTGATAGGGGGGGGGGAAAGATGCCTCTTTCCTCCAGCACGTAAGCTATCCCCTCATGACTTCAGCTCAATGGTGAAGCAGGATCCCACCTTCGTCGCCACTGTTGTGTTTTGGGTTTGAAAGATGCCAGACAGATGAGTACAGAGAAACAGCAACTTTATTGATAACCATAACTGTACTGAGGGGTTAGGGTGTACATGCATTCTTTATATACCTTCATACAACCAATCAGATTGAACCCATTATTCCCGCTATTATGGTTCCTGCTTAAACTGTTAGAGTTCAGTACATGTGCTGGAGAACTGTTAGTTCCCAATTACTCAGTGAATAGGTGTTTCTCCAAATCCCAATACATAACAATAGTGAAGTAACTCTCCATATTCAGGAAAGAATTGAGAATTAAACACAATAATATTTGATGAAAGTCCTTGATTTATGATCACAATTGGGATCAGAATTTCCATTGCAAAGCAAGGCCGTTATTAGTGGCTCACACCCACTTTTATGACTTTTTTTTGCCACAGTTAAGTGATTCACTGCAGTTGTTAAGCAAATCCTGCTTCCCCTTTGGAAGTTAAAATTAAGTTCACAATGGAAATCACAGGACCCTAGGACACTGCAACCATTGTAAATGCATGCTGGTTGCCAAGTACCCAAATTTTGATCAAGGGAATGCCATGATGGTCATAGTTCAAAGTCTGTTCATAAATAACTTTTTTTTGTGATGTTGTAACTTTGAACAGTTGCTAAATGAATGATTGTAAATCAGGGATTATCTGTACTGAAGAGCAATTAGTGAGTTCGTGACAGATGGAAAAATTAGTTGAAGAACTTTAGTTCTCTTTTTTTTCAGGTGCTACACTGAACTGACAAAGCTGTAAGATATATATTCTCTTGTACTTTTCTTATGCTTCTATATTTCACTAGAAAACAGGGTGACTTAAAGTAGAGTAGCTGGTCTGTATGTGCTAATTTCAATTGTTAGTATATATAGCTTTAAAAACAAAGATAAAAACTAATATAAATTAACAGAATAAAGAAGAAAAAGAAAAAAAATGGGTTAAGAAAAAAAGAAAAGGTAAAAGAAAAATAGAAAAGAAAGAAGATACAAAGAAGGGATTTTCGATTTTCTTTATAGTAAGCATAAGTACAATTATAAATTTCCTTTTTTCAATGAACAAATTGGCTTTCATCTTTCTATATTCTATCTACTCATCAGAACAATAAATCATGAGTTCATTTTTTATATTTTACTCAAGTGTCCATAAAAGATTCTAGTCAATCTTAAATGTACCATAAATATTGTCTTTTCTCTAATGAAACAAGTTAATCGTCCACTTTAGCAAATTCTGTCATCTTTACCAACTATTCCTCCATTGCAGTTACTGCCAATTTTTCCCATCCTTGTGCATCAGTAATCGTGCAGAAGTTGTCACATGCAAAAACAAAGTTCCATGACTTTCCCAATTATTGTCCATCAGGTGTCAAACTGCCGGCCCACGGGCCGGAGCATCATGGGGAAACCGCGCCCATCCCATTGCTGGCAATGGGAAAAAGTTCTGATACGTCGCACAACGTCACGTGATGTCGCGAGTTTGACATGTCTGCCCTACATTGTTGGTTTCTGCAGATTTCTAAAAACAATACTTTTTTTGAGAGCTTTCAAGATATCTTTTACCGGGTACCGCCGGTGAAAGATTGCCGGCGGATAACACCCAGGGGGAGGGCCTTCTCTGTGGGTGCACCTGCCCTTTGGAACCAGCTGCCCGTAGAGCTTAGGACTGCCCCTGACCTTCGCTCATTCCGCCGGGACCTGAAGACTTGGCTCTTTGAGCTTTCTGGCCTGGACTGAGAGTATTAATTGGGGTTTTAATTGGATTTTAATTGGGGTTTTATATTTATTCAAGGTCTAAATGTAATCATTTTAACTGTTCTTAATTTTTGTAATTGTTGTATTGTTATTTTAAAAACCTTGTGAACCACCCTGAGTCCTACGGGAGAAGGGCGGTATATAGGTCTAATAAAGATAAAGATAAAGATATTAGCTGAAGTTGACATTATCAGTTACAGATTTGTATGCATTAAGATTGCATTTGTTTGTTCCTCTTTTCTGTTTTTTTACTATGGACATTTTATTATTTTGTATTGATGGTTGTTATAAACCACCAAGATTTATCTCTGTGATTTAGGTGGAGGTAAATCCAATAAACAACTATGCAAATACAATGTTATTAAACTGAAAAATTGCTATTATTTTGAATTGCATTATAGTGAAGAAAAGCACGTTCTGGTGGTTTGTGTACATACTTAAGCTGCCACTCAGGTGCTAACTGTTAATATATAAGTTCTCTCTCTCTCTCTCTCTCTCTCTCTCTCTCTCTCTCTCTCTCTCTCTCTCTCTCTCTCTCTCTCTCTCTCTGTGTGTGTGTGTGTTTGTGTGTGTGTGTGAGAGAGAGAGAGAGAGAGAGAGATTGCCCTTAGACAGCTTCTGTTCCCAGGCAATGCTGACCCAAAATGGCTGCTCTACTTCTAGTCACTGTTTGTTATCACTGTTTTTTAATGGGAAATTAATCCAACTGGCAGTTGGAAAAGATATTCTGATTTGGAGAGATGTGATATTCCATTTCATATGATAAGACTAGTGCTTCCTGATTCTATTAAAATTGTTTCAGGTGAGCATAAGCATATTTTGACAATATTGTGTTCTATATGTTTTACACAGAATTCTAGGCAAAAAGTTGAGATGTCTCTTTCCAACAAATGTTTTAACTGTACTTCTGTTATGAGTTAGTGTTACTAAATTGACTCATCATTTCAAAGACTATTACTACTGCCTAAGGGCATCCTGGAGAAGTATGTAAAAAAGCTAAAATGACCTGATAATGTTTCTATTACTAGTTGCTGGCAATGCATAAAGAAAAAAATAGCAAAATGAATGCAAAAACTATAGCAAGGTTAGTTTAAGTTTGTTTGAAAAGGTATTTGGCAGAATTTTGATTGAGAGGATATGAAAGGTAAGTACAAGTCAAATCAGAAGTTCATTATGGTTTTATACCAAGCATGAGCTGTGAGGATTTTTTACTGTTTTTTTTGCTTTTTTACTCTTCAGAAGGTCATTAAAAATGTATGGATATGAAAAGTTTATTGATATGGAAGGTACAGTATAGTGAATATATCACTGGCACCCTGCCATTTCATCTTCAAAAACCCCCCTCAATTTTAAATATCTGAAATATCTGAAGGAATTCTCTTTCTGTATCTCCATTCTAATTCAAGACCTTTTACATGAATCCTTTTAAAAAGATTTTATTAGATTTTATAGGGTTAAGAATAATATTTTAGAAGGCAATGTGGTAATTGGGTTAAAAACAATAGGTCAGTAATACAATCATTAGTGAGTATCTCACGTTACACCATATTTTTTCTCAGTTTCCCTTAATATTTGCTATTTCATATTTATACTAATAAATTTCTAATTATATCAAAATTTATTAAAAATTTCAGTATCTCATTTATAAATACAATGTTTTCCTTTTTGCTTATACATATCTTAATAGATCTCAATAAACAATCAATGTCCTGTGATAAAATTTTACCAATTTTAATTTTTAGTTACAGTATTCCAATTTAACCTTTAATATCCATAATATTTAACTTTCAGGTAACCCAAATTTCTATCTCATTTCATAAAAATTATAATATTTAAAATATCTAAAATTTTAATAATATTAAAATTTGAATATGTTCTTATTCTATTCCATAAACATTTTCTACTTCCCATCCTAAATAGATCACCACCTTTTTTTTTTAAGGGAAAAATTGTATGTTAAAACTTTTTAATAAAAAAAATAATAATAGAGTATCTTATTAGTTCAGATCCATCATCTGTATACACTGGGCTAATCAATAATTCAAACCTATTTTCTTATAGTTAATTTAAATTTCCCTTGTTAATCTAAACCTTCAATATTCAACCAATTAATCCTCTTTTTTTTTTACTACTTTCTGACTATTTTAAATCTAGTACTCAAATTTCCTTTTATTTCAAAATCTCCCTTTAGCCCACTAATTGACAGTTTAGGATCCTCTCTAATAAAACAGGGGGGCCCAGTTTTTCAACCTAATTCTAGCTTTCTTCTTTTGCCAGCCAGGTTTGCATATCAATGCTTTTAAATCATCAGATAGGTCTTTCTTCATTCTTGTGTATATTATGTGGATTAAAGGAGACCATCTAGTTGCTAATCTTCTAAGAGGTCTGGCCCATTTATAATCATTAAGTCGCCTTAATCTCCCAGATCCCCATCTTAGTTCTGGTATAGTTGTCTTCAGTTCGATCTGGTCTTTTTCTTTCTCAGGTTTCTTCTTCTTGTTTTCATAGAAAGCTACTTCCAGTTTTGAAATTATTGTGTCATTATCTGGATTTTAAGTAGACTGTGTTTGTTGTTCTGTAGAGCCCTCTGTGTTAGTAGTAGACAATCACTTCAACATGAGCCAGCAGTGTGCTGCTGCTGCCAAAAAAGCCAACACAGTGCTAGGCTGCATTAACAGAGGGATAGAATCAAGATCAAGTGAAGTACTAATACCACTTTACAATGCTTTGGTAAGGCCACACCTGGAATACTGCATCCAGTTTTGGTCACCACGATGTAAAAAAGATGTCGAGACTCTAGAAAGGGTACAGAGAAGAGCAACAAAGATGATTAGGGGGCTGGAGGCTAAAACATATAGGGAACGGTTGCTGGAATTGGGTATGTGTAGTTTAACAAAGAGAAGGGTGAGGGGTGACATGATAGCAGTGTTCCAATATCTCAGGGGCTGCCACAAAGAAGAGGGAGCCAAGCTATTCTCCAAAGCACCTGAACGCAGGACAAGAAGCAATGGATGGAAACTAGTCAAGGAGAGAAGCAACCTAGAACTAAGGAGAAACTTCCTGACAGTTAGAACAATTAATCAGTGGAACAACCTGCCTCCAGAAGTGGTGAATGCTCCAACACTGGAAGTTTTTAAGAAGAGACTGGTCAGCCATTTGCCTGAAATGGTATAGGGTTTCCTGCCTGAGCAGGAGGTTGGACTAGATGACCTCCAAGGTCCCTTCCAACTACTTCTTCTTCTTCTTCTTCTTCTTCTTCTTCTTCTTCTTCTTCTTCTTCTTCTTCTTCTTCTTCTTCTTCTTCTTCTTCTTCATTATTATTATTATTATTATTATTATTATTATTATTATTATTATTATTATTATTATTATTATCAACATAAATAACAACAAGAAAGGTAATTTTGCAGGCTCAGAAGGCAAAAAAAACCCTTTCTGTCACAAGTCTAGGACAAGCAGAGCAGTAAAGAGTCCATGAGTAAATTGTACATTCTGATTTCTGTCTCAGTACCATTTACCATTTTGTACTGTACACTGTAAATTTTGTTGCAGATATATTTCCTCAGAAATTGCTTCCTTCATATAAATCTGTTTGACATTTGGTTTCTTTTTACATTACGTTTTAGAGTTCTCCTTTGTTAGTTGGAAACAGACTGGACAAGAAATAATATGATTAAAACATTAAGTTAAAAGCCTCTAAAAAACAAACAAAATCATCAGTCAAAGAAAACATGGTCCACACTAGGGAGAATAACAACACAAATATATTCCCTACCATACAGAGTTCCATCTGTAAGACCATGGAAACCATTTTATTCTCACAATTGTTTTTATGGTATGTATAAACAAAACAGTATCTAAAGAAAACATAAGAGAACGTATTAGAAGTAGTCATGGAAGGTATGGGGAAAAGATTATGATAAATTATGCATTATAATAATTCTACTCTTTAATTCTACTCTTTATAATTTAGTAACGTTTATTGGTATAAACGTTACTAAATTATAAAAGTTAAGAGAAAATGATCTGTTGGTTGATCAGGTAGAATGAATATATCATTTTGAACGTAGTCACATCTCATGTTTCATCTTTCCACCTCATGGGACAAGAGAGATTATTATGAAACTAGGATGAATACAGATAGAAGGAGAAAGTTGGATAAGAAAGGCAACAACAATAGCTGCACAAATTATCTTACTCTGTGTGCTATTGCCTAAGAGTCTATATATGTTAACAGCTAAATATCAGAGCTTTGTTCCAATATACAGAATAAATGTGTGTATATGTGCATAATTTAGCCAATGTCCTAGGAGCAACTTAATGATATATCTCAACAGGTTAGGGACATCTACAAAGAGGTCAAATCTCTCCCCATGTGTCATAAAAAAGGGTGGAATTTTGATTGCACAGTCAAAGGATGGCCAACATATTCACTTTTTGATCATCCCTGCAAACTTTTCTTCAATATTTATTTACTTATCTATCCAGTTTTGAGAATAGTAGCAATTTAAAGGGACTCCTAGTCCTGGAAAGAACACAGCTAATACACTGGTGCTCCAATGCAAAAACCTACTTGGATAAACCTCAGTTCAAAACCTTGTTTCTCCAAATAATCTGCTTTTTCCATAGACTTCTTAAGCTGACGCCTGTCCACCATTTCCACTAGCTTCTGTAAAAATAAAATGTGACAGACTATGCCATGGGACTGTTGGGTTCAGAAGAAAGCATACTACAGTTTCTTTCACGACCAACCCCTCACTCAAAGTAGGCAAAAACCAAGTCTAATGTGTGACCTTCCCCCCTCCCATATGTGTAAGGTCTTCAATGATTTGGAAAAAGGTCCTCTAAGCTATATCAACATCACCAGGCAATAAATTCAAGTCCGAAAAAACCAATAGTCTCAACCATGAACCAAGCAACAGAATTCAGCTACTCAGGCACAGAAAATGCTATGCAGAACAGAGGGTGGCATAGCATTAGCAATTCCATATGTTTGATAGAAGATATGCATTATATGTATTCAGGTCATGACATACCCAAAAGAAAACCTAAAAAAAAGAAAAAGAACCATTGTGGCAGTTTGTCCTAACTGTCCCATAACTTCATGACTTCAAAAACAGTTTTGAAAAATGGTTGAAGGAATTAAAAAGGATTTCTCTGCAGAGAAAAATGCAGAAAGGCCCAGCTGGAGACATGCAATCACTGATTGGCAAATAATATGCTATCTGAGAAGTGGGGGGAAATATGACTGTTTACAGAATGCCAGAATATCTATTTCGTTTTCTGGAGAGGCCTTTAAAAAGTAGCTAGAGAAAAGGCTAGGGAGACTAGCTACTTTACAGTGCTCTAAGCATGAGTGAATAAAGAATTATTTGAGAATATGTCCCTTGTTAAAGAGCAAGTATAAATAGACAGACTGGCAGCCTTTGTTTCAGAAGCAAATGCAGCCATTGTACAATAGTGACCCTATGTTTGCAGATTATTCTTCTGAGGCACACTTACATGTACTAACACGGATGCCCAGAGGATGAAAGCTGAGGTTGGCATGGAACTTGGCAGATAAAGATGACAATAGTGATTCCTTAAATTTGTATAAACATTTCAAATAATACTTCCCTCTTTTCCTTTAAGAAATGTCATGATATTGTTAAAACTGATGAAACTGGTCATTCGTTTTGGCAAAAAAGGTCCTCATATACAATAATATGTATGCAGCCCACAGCTCTACAAGCTAATGTCTGTGTTAAGGCCATAATCCTTCAGCTTTAGGATTTTCAGGAAATTAATGTAATAAATACAGAATACTTCTCCTATAGAAGTTGTTTTGGAGATTCCTGAAATCTTTTGATTGTTTTGGAGTTTCTGAACAGGGTAAGTTATTATTTATGTACCTCACCAAATTTGATGAGGGAAAATTAACAACCACTGATCACTTATTCTAATGAGCAATTGTTTACAAATGTGGACCATTAATTTAACTTAGGGTCGTATGTCTAGAAGCTCAATTTTTGCAAAACACTTAAAACAATTGTAAGACCATGGAAGCCTTCTGCATAACCTATTTAACTGACAAACAATTACATTTTGAATTGAAGAGGTGAAATGATTAAGAATATTTGACTTAGTTGCCATGACAGCATGCATTTTTCATCAGGCAGAGTGTAATTACTACAATTTCAATGATGTAAAATCAAGAAAGATGATAACAAACAGCAGAACCATGGAGATATTGCCATTTCAAATAGGTTGCCATAGCAACAGTGATAATAATCTCAGTGATAGATGTTTTCTCTTGCTCTTTCCATTTTGTACGGTTATAACATTCAGAGCTAGTTTTTACCACAGCTTTTTATAGTTTATTAGACTGTCAAAATAGTTTATGAGATGTTGTTGCAAAGGAAATGACTGAGTTCCGCACCCTAATAAAAATGCCAAATACTCTGTTTACATACTGCTTGGGCATTTAACAAACATTAAAAATGGTATGAAAAATGATTTGATATTGTATCTATATTAATCAATTTGCAAGGCATAAGCTTTGCTACTGAAGGTCAAAGGAACGCTGTCAAAGTATTACTTTTAAAAAGCCTTTTCCATTTGGTCTTATAAATTAATCAGTCATCCTCTTTTTGTCTAAATAGTAATGAAAAAGCAAGGTGCCTGCAAGAAAATATTTTTATACAACTCAATGCTTAGTTAAGTAAACCAAGCCATCTTTAAATTTCCTTAAAATATTTTTAAAATATGACACTTGTTGATGAATGTTGATGACTTTATCCAGTGAAACCTTACCTTCTATGAATCATCGGGAATCTCAATATCAATTTATACTAACAGAGTTTAGATTTAATTCAACATATTTATTTAACAATGGTATCCATGCATTAAAATATACAGTAACTATTTAAATCTATGTACCCATTAAGTAAAGCTTATAATTTTCTCTCTCTTGAAGTTATTATCTAAGAAGTCCATATATTTAATTTTTTTTGCTAAAGTTTAGAGAATTTTCCATTTTTAGATATAACTGTTGGTATCACAATCCAAAAAGCATCCACAAAATTTTTAATTTATATACGGAGGGAGGAAAATCCTTTTGTTTTTTTTAAAAAACAAGCAACAATTCATCTTCATGATTTGGAGTCTTTAAATAAATAAAATCCGAAAAGTAATCTAGCTCATTGAAAAGCAGTATCTGAACTCTGGAGAATAACCTACTTTAAAATAATTTGTGGCAAGATTAATACATATATGATAAGATAGCTTTTTGCTTTCCATTTTAAAATTTTCCTGTTTAGGTATTGACATAGTTTAAAGCAAGTTTGCATTATCTTAGGCAAATATCAAACCAAACTTAATATTCTTTTCTTGACATTGCTCCCTGTCCTAGCTTTCAACAGAAGTAGATTTAAGTTCATCAATAAAACAATGATCATGACCTCTACTTAGAGATGGACTGGAGAACATAAGTGTGATTTAATAAATATGGGCCAAGAAGAGGAAGAAGTTTTTTTCATATTAATTTTGCCTTGCTGTGTAGATCCACAAACACTTGAATTCATAGGTTACATCAACAAGTTACAGGGAGTGATCAGATACCACTTGCTATTAAACTATATTTCTTTATCTCTCATCATTGCCATATTGTCTAGGGCTGATATGAGCTGAGATTCAAGAATATCAAGAGGGTCACATCATAGTATCCAGTAGAAGCCACATATGTCATAGATCATCATGCAAATTATAAAAATTACAGTATAAGCTAAATATTTTGTGTATGCGATATAAACAAAGGTTATAGTACAATTACTTTGCTGGATGTTCACTTGATGAATAATAACATAACACTTCATTAGTTTCTCTTCTATACTCAGAAGTATATGAATTATTTCCCATAGTGAGTTATCAATGTCAGTTAATTGGAATAAACATGAGGGATTGGATGTGTTGGATTTATGTGTATGCAAGCACCTGTGGTGTATGTATTAACAGACTTTTTAGCTGATGTGTCAGTCTTCAAAAATGTCTTACTAGCTGCTTAAGACTCAGGAGAAAGAATGGATTAAAATTTAGACTGAAGATATTATTGAATTTTACAATAGGTGTCTCAGGGATCACTCTTGAACAATATTCTGTCTTATCTGTTTTATTCGTAACTTTTTTACCCATTACTATTATTTGTTCATATTCTTACCAGAATGTGCTCTGAATAATGTTCTGGATGACATTAAGCTTAAGGAATCCACTAGAGTGCTCTTACTATTCATTTTCCTTCATGTTTTATGTAGTTTGTAAGCTCATTTTTTTCATGCTCACCTATGCAATCTGACTTTCCTTTCCATTCAATTACATTTTTAAAATCCTATTAGCAAGTAGTTTTTCCAGACATTCTGCCCTATTATACATAGTATGTATATATACAGTGCTTTTTTGTTAAAAAAAAAGATGCTGGAACTCACATACGTCATACAACCCGCCTTGCCTACCCTACAAGGTTTACCTTTGCAGTTGGAAAAAAACCTTCAATTTTTAGTGTATCTAAAAGACCAGGATTTTGTTCAAGGTAAGTTTATACTACTAATGTTACCATGCACTGTGTGGCTTTAAATTACAAGAAGGCATTTTGGGACATTTACCATTGGCATACCCATTTAGTTTAATGAGTGGAAATGTCAGCTTTCTATGTGGAATGAAATTGGCCCAATAAAACAGAATTTGGTTGCTTGTAAAAGATTGAATTGTCAAACAAGGTGGAAAAAATTACATTTGGAGTTTAATATGGATATTGACTTGAAACAAATCTGTCAGTGAACAGATTACTTTTAATTTACCTTTAAATTAAACCCAATTTAATAAATAGATCTGATTAAACCTCATACCATAGGTCTACCTTTACACCTGACCAATACATAATTAATATATATTATTATTAATAATAATAACTCCAAATCACAAGACATTGACTTTATTCTTATTCTTCCCCTCTGTAGTTTGAATATAAAGTATAAAAGACTAAAAAGAGATTTTCGTAGACATCCCAGCCTTTGAACTACCCAAGGAACCAAAACAGCAAAGTTTCGCTTCCACACCAGCCACCTTTCTTTCCTCACACCCCACCTTCTGTAATGGAAGGCAAAAGGCTCACTCACCCTCTTATGAAAGATGGCCTCCATGTTTATGTGTCTCCCACTGCCACCATCGGCTTCCACACCACATGGTCTGATCCAGCCAATCAAGCCTCTCTCTCTCTCTCTCTCTCTCTCTCTCTCTCTCTCTCTCTCTCTCTCTCTCTCTCTCTCTCTCTCTCTCTCTCTCTCTCTGTGTGTGTGTGTGTGTGTGTGAGAGAGAGAGAGAGAGAGAGAGACTGTATGTATGGATCCATCCAACAGAAAGCTCCCAAGTTCAAGATTAAATATGTTTCTGTTTCCTCTCATAATTTTTTAAACCATGTGTGCATGATTAAATGATTTCATTACGTAATATACAAACACTTGTACTCTACAAGTGTTCTCTCATTGCCAAATTTATCCAATTCTCAAAATAAAGTCAGTCTACTTAATTTTTATTATAATGGCTACAGAGCAGGCAAAGAACAACAAAAACAAAAACAATCTTTCCTCAGGGAAAACACTGATATCCTACCCCATGCTTTTGAGATGTTTTCTATTAAACATTACAATTCTAGATGTTAATTCATTTTTTTCCAAATATCTAAAAACATGTCTTACAATTACTAGCAGCAGTGTCCAGAATAACATAATGATACATACTCATTACCACAATCACACAAATGTCATTTTTGTCACATAAATTGTCCATCAGGTTTTCTGACAGAAGTATGTATGTCAAAATATTTACATGATTATGTCTTCATGTCTATGCTCTCCTTGTCCACTCCCCACAAAGATATCCCTACAATATATAAAGGTAAAAGGTAAAGGTTCCCCCGCACATGCGTGCTAGTCGTTTCCAACTCTAGGGGCCGGTGCTCATCTCCATTTCAAAGCAGAAGAGCCAGCGCTTGTCCGAGGACATCTCCGTGGTCATGTGGCCGGCGTGACTAGATGCCAAAGGCGCACAGAATGCTGTTACCTTCCCACTGTAGTGGTCCCTATTTTTCTACTTGCATTTTTACGTGCTTTCGAACTGCTAGGTTGGCAGAAGCTGGGACGAGTAAAGGGCGCTCACTCTGTTAGGCAGCACTCGGGATTCGACCCACCAAACTGCCGA
This sequence comes from Vipera berus, assembly GCF_964194415.1. Lineage (NCBI taxonomy): Eukaryota > Metazoa > Chordata > Lepidosauria > Squamata > Viperidae > Vipera > Vipera berus. Next base: position 178,681,231 of record NC_138204.1, on the reverse strand, counting down.
CCTTCTGATCGACAAGCTCAGCGTCCTAACCCACTGAGCCACCGCATCCCCTCTACAATATATATTTGGTTGCAATTCATATCTTTTTGCTTACTGAACAAGACTCATAAGATATCAATAGCAATAACACTTAGACTTATACACTGCTCTATAGTGCTTTACAGCAGAGGTCCCCAATCTTTTGGGCACCAGGGACTGGTTCCATAGAGAGAGGTTTTTCAGTGGACTGGGCGGGCATGGTGTTGTGTGCTGCCTGCATCCCACGGATGGGGCTTTGCTTGTTTGTGTGGACCAGTTGCTGGCATGCTGCAGTCCGGTGCTGGTCCATGGACCATGGGTTGGGGATCCCTGCTTTACAGCACTTCCTGAATGATTTACAGAGCCAGCATATTGCTCCCAACAATTTGGGTCCTCATTTTACTGACCTTGAAAGGATAGAAGGCTGAGTCAGGATCGAACTCCCGGCTGTGGTCGGTTAGCCTGCAATACTGCATTCTAACCACTGCACCACTACAGCTTTATTATGCAAGATAATAGGCTTGCATAGTATCTATTGTGGTAATAATATCCTAGCTCATTGTGAGAATAGCTAGATTCATACAATGTATGGCAACTTATATTCTGCTTTGTTTAGGATGAAGTTGTGGCTCTGTAAACCATTCAGGTAGTGCTGTAAAGCACTATCGAGCGGTATATAAGTCTAAGTGCTATTGCTATTGCTATCTTATGAGTCCTGTTCAGTTGCTGTATTTTATGGATACATATGTAGAGTAAATTATTTGTGATTCATTCAAATAACCATGGCTAAATAAACAGTGAATTCATTTTGTTTTCAACTGTTCTAAGCTGTACAAATTGAGAAAATGATGTTTAATAACAGGATACAACTCTACATTGAAGCATTTTTCTCTCTCTAATGGGTATGCTTCATATAAGTGTACCCTCACTCTATTTTTAAGCACTACTTTTAAGAAACCGGATTCTGGATAGAGATAAGTGTAAGGAATTACATGCAGGCAAGTGAAAGAGATAAAGACCATTTATCTTTTTGCATCCAATAAAGAAACCGCTACAGAATTTAGTTTTGCATGGAACACTACAGTACTAAGATTCACTTCTGTGTAACTTTTCTAGAAAGATCTTAGGTATGCATGCAAATTGACATAGATAACCAATATTTATTACTTCCCCAATTAATTATTGGAAACCGATGTGATAGCTGAGCTAGTGACTTCTGAGTAGGAGAAGCCTTTTAGTGAAATACTGTTGCTCTAACTAGCAATTTTAACATATTTAATATTAATTTTTATTATGTAACTCAGTCTTAGCCATATTTTTACAACTGAATATCCACGAGATATTCATTACTAGATTAATGTATGACTCACTTTTTAATATTTCATGCTCTCTTGTTTTTATCATAGAAAAGTTTAAGATGATGATTATTATCATTATTATTATTATTATTATTATTATTATTATTATTATTATTATTATTATTATTATTATTATTATTATGGTTTTCTGCTTAAGCAAGCATATAGTTTTCTTTCCTTATAATATTTTCCCTGTCTTTTCATGTTCTTGTTTCCTAATCTTTCCACTCAATGATTTTCTTCTGTTATTTCTTTTCTTTGTCTTTTTCATTTTGTGTCAACAGAACATAAAACTAGGTCATGCCTAAAGTCTTTCCTAATTGACATATCACAAACACTAATTTTTTAAAAAAAAACCAGTGTGAACAACACTGCAAAAATAATCTCTACCTAAAACACTACAGAATGCAGTGCCAAAAATGTGAACTTAATTAAACAAAGACATTAAACTACTAATGACTGTGTCAAGCTTAAATGCTTCAAAGCTTATTAATGTAAAGAAGTACATCTTTCTGATTAACTCTGTCTAATACTCACACATGGAAATATAAAAATGAGTGGGTCAGAGGAACCTAATTTATAATTTACAACGTAGTCTTCGGCAACTAGACTGTAGGCTTTTCCTTAGAATCAAAATGCTTCTATCATTCCTTAAACTGGTAGAAAACAAAGATATGAATTTTGCTGCCTTCAATAGCCATCCTTGTCAATTATTTAAATTAGGCCACAACTGGTTTTCAATGGTGCTGGTTCATCATGACTGCTAATCATTCATGCAGAGGCAAATTCATCATAGGTTTTTGGTAACATAATTAACTAATTTTTCAAGAACCAACTCAATGAAATTCTTGTCCTGCCCTGCTACTATCCTCCAGTATACCTCATGGTGGGTGATGAAATGAAAACTCTTTCGTGGCAGGGAAAAAGATTGTATGAGTATGTTTGTGCCACAATTAGCTGCATGGGGAAAATCATATATGAGGTTGCAAATGAGGTTAAAAATTAATGGAATGTTATTTACATGAAATTATTTTGTATTTCAGTGCTGTGATATTGAATTGTGGTTTAAGACATGCCAAATGACTGTAAGCAAATTATCTGATAACAGTTATTGGCTGGGGCATGATTTACCCTGAAGCAAACACCAGCCAAAATGTTCCATTGTCATCTATGCAGTTGCAGTTCTAATTAGTCACCATTCTAAGTAACAACAGCATTCTAAGATGTACCTTAAGCTAGCTACAGATATAAAATACAAAATAATTTTTCACAGGTATTATAATGCAGGGTGCATGCTAGGAGGAATGTGTTAACTTTTTCCTCATGGTGGAAATCTATGAGGAAATCTGTTTTTCTGCTTGTTTGTATTTATCCCTTCCCTTTCCAGAACATATCTATGGAACATAATGGCTGGTTCAATGGTGTAGCAGCAGTGTGTACTCAAAGATTCTGCTCTGTTACACTCCTAAACATTATATACAACAGGCAAAATCCTATAAAGTGTGGAGGGTTCTGCTCCCATAAAACATAATAAGTTAACACTGGTTGATCTCTGAATATATAAGTTCTCAAAATCTTGCCCACACATTTGAGTAATATAACAAGGAACTGCTTTGCATATATACATTCTAAATAAATACTATTGCAAGGATGTTCCATTTAAATAAATGTTTTGTAGAATTTGAATAAAAATTCTTTTCTGATATACATTTTATTTGTATACTCTTTATTTGATTCAACATTAAATTATCCCAGAGAAACCATCACAAAGATATTTAGATGAAAGTTGAATAAACCAAGAAACTTGGGGATAAAAAACAACCTCTTAATATAACTCTTATAATATAAATTTGGTTCAAATATGAGAGTAAAAAAATATAAATTTTGCAAAAATGAAGAAGGTACAAAGAAAATTCTTATTTTAGGAAAGTAAAGACAAGTTTAATTCTGATTGTAACAAGAATTTTTTGTCATCTCAACCTCAGAGGGCTCTTTTCTACATGATAGCATATAGTTTTTAATGATAACATCTTGTGCTGAGAAACAATGTTTTAATAATCTCTGCAGAAAAATTAAATACATACATCTAGTACAACTTGCAATCCTAACTATATTAAAAATAGCATTATATTTACCCTTGTATTCCACACACTCATCCTTTGTATAATTATGAAGAAAAGCAGCTAGATACCAATTGAGGGGGGCAAAATGTAATAACTGGTTTGCTGTCTGTGATTTACACAAAGGCTAACATGACAGCCAAATAGCAGAAAGCCTGTAATTATGAGGCCCCAAATCAAACTTCTCTTGAAGACTTTTTCACTGAATTTCATTCAACTATTTAAAGAAAGTAATCCTTTTAAAAGGAAACACAACCCATTTTCTGACAACTCAGAATAAGAAGCTTTTCTAAACCTAATAATGTTTTTACTCAATTGGCTTAAGAAAGGTTTAGTTTGGGGATAAGGTATATATATATATATACGACAGTTCATTATTTTTGTAAATTATTCAAATTGCTAATAAAGAATTAGGGAGGCTGATATGGCCATTTCGAACTTATTTTGTTCTCATCAGTCAGTCATACCCTTTATCTGAGATTCGAACCTGGGCTAATTATATATTAGGCAGTTGTTTTAACCCCTAGGCCACAGGCTCTTTCTCTCTTTATTAGCTAGGAAGCAAGGGAGATATATGTGTTAAGTATTTGTCAAGTCTTTTGAATACCTTGCTAGTTAAAACTTTCTTTCCTGTTTCAGCCTAACCCAAGGCTATCCGCAGGCTATAGTCACAATTTATGACAGTTCATTATTTGTGTAAATTATTCAAATTGCTAATAAAGAATTATTTTTTATTTTTATTTTTTTTATTTTAATTCCATTTATATCCCGCCCTTCTCCGAAGACTCAGGGCGGCTTACAAGCTTAGCAGTAGGGAGGTGCTAATAAAGAATTGAACTATGGTGCTGGAGAAGACTCCTGCGAGTCCCTTGGACTGCAAGGCGATCAAACTGGTCAGTCATAGAGGAGATCAACCCTGACTGCTCTTTATTTATTTTTTTATTTTAATTGAAAAGTTTTAAAATACATTTTTAGAACATATACTCCATCTCCCCCACCCCCTTCCCCTTCCCTCCCTTCCCAACACCCCCCCCCGACTTCCCAGAGCTGAATACAGGGTATTACATCATACAATCTTACTCTAAAATATTCTAATTACTATAATTACTCTTTAAATCCTATCGCACTTTAACTCTCCTTAGCCATAAAAAAGATAAATAATATGTCCTCTAATTATAATAACTAATAACTATTCATATGCTAAATGATACTTTGTAGTCCCATATTTATTCTGAATATAATCAATCCATCTTCTCCATTCCATTATATATCTTTGTTGCGAGTGATCTTTCACATATGCCGAGACTTTGGCCATTTCTGCCAGGTTCGAAACTTTCAAAGTCCATTCTTCCATAGTAGGCAATTCCTCCTTCTTCCAGTATTGCGCTACCAAAAGTCTTGCAGCTGTTATTAAGTTCAGCATCAATTTAGTTTCTATAGCAGTACAGTCAGTGATAATACCCAACAAAAACAATTGTGGTGAAAATCTTATCTTTTTCTTAAAGATCTTCTGCATGTTCTATCAAATTTTGATCCAAAAAGCTATAACTTTTTTACAAGTCCACTATACATGATAATACGTTGCATCATCACAACCACATCTCCAACATTTTGGCTGACAATTTGGATACATACATGCTAATTTTTTGGGATCTAAATGCCATCTATAAAACATTTTGTACAAATTCTCCCTTAAGTTTTGTGCCTGTGTAAATTTAACATTCCTAACCCATATTTTCTCCCAAGTGTCCATTATTATTGGTTCTTGAAAATTCTAGCCCCATTTTATCATACAATCCTTAACCAGTTCCTCTTCTGAGTCAATTTCTATCAATGCATTATATATCCTTCTTATATGTGCTCGACTTTGATCTCTAATTTCCTTTACCAAATTCCCGTCTGATATTGAAATGCCAATTTTCTGATCTTCTTTCCATCTGGCCTGTAACTGCCCATACGGAAACCAAGTTTGTACTATTTTTTCTTCTTTTAGAATATTAAAAGACTTCAATTGCCATTCATTCTTTTCCAATCTAAGAATTTCTTTATATGTTATCACATCATGTTTAAATCCCACATTTATATTTTCTATTGCATGTTTAGGTATTGCCCAAATAGGAATTTTATAATTCAACTTGTATCAATATTTTTTCCAAACTCTCAACATGGCAGACCTTAATATATGTGTTTTAAAAACTTTGTCCACTTTTTTGTCATACAATAAATAAGCATGCCAACCATATAACAAATCACACCCTTCAATATTCAATAATCTCCTTTGTGGTAAATTAAACCAATCACTAATTGACGATAATGCTGCCACCTCATAATATAATTTAAGATTGGGCACTTTGAGACCACCTCTTTCACGTACATCTTGCATTATCTTAAGTTTAACTCTCGGTCTCTTCCCTGCCCAAATAAATTTATTAATACCTCTCTGCCATTCCTCCAAATTTGAGTCTTTTTAAGTACAGGTATCATTTGAAATAAAAATAAAAATTTAGGTAAAACATTCATTTTCACAGCTGCAATTCTTCCCAATAAAGACAGTTGTAATTTTCTCCAACTATCTAGCTCTTTTTGTATTTTTGACCATAAGAGTTCATAATTATTCTTATATAATTTAGTATTTGAAGCTGAAAGATGTAACCCCAAATATTTAACCTTTTTAACTATTTCAAATCCCGTTAATTTTTCTAAGGCTACCTTTTGTTCTATGGTCATATTTTTAGACAATATCTTAGTTTTTTGTCTGTTTACCTTGAATCCAGAAATTTGTCCATATTGTAAAAATTTTTCCATTAAATCTATAACTGATTGAATTGGTTGACTTAATGTAATAACCAAGTCATCTGCAAACGCTCTCAATCTATAGTCTTGATCTTTTATTTTAATTCCCTTTATTTTCTTTGAATCACATATTTTAATCAATAATATTTCCAATGTTAAAACAAATAACAATGGCGACAGTGGACATCCCTGTCTTGTACCCTTTTCAATTTTACAAGCTTCTGATAAGCTACCATTAATTATTATTTGTGCTGTTTGTTTTTGATATATAGCCCTGATAGGTTGTAAAAACTTATCCCCAAATTGCATCTTCTCTAACACTTTAAATAAGAATTGCCAATCCAATTGATCGAAAGCTTTTTCAGCGTCCAGAAAAATCAGCGCTGCAGGGACTTGGTTATTTCTTTCTAAATATTCTAATACATTTACAATATGTCTCACATTATTTTTCATTTGCCTACCGCTTATTAATCCTGTTTGATCAATATGAATTATTTGTTGCATAACCTTCATCAATCTATTTGCTAAAATTTTTGCAAATATCTTGTAATCAGTATTTAACAATGATATAGGTCTATAATTTTTAGTTTGTATAGGATCTTGATCTTCCTTTGGAATCAACGTTATAAATGCTGTTTTCCATGATGGAGGAACCTCCCCTCCAGATTGAATAGTTCTAAACAATTCTTTTAAAGGTTCCACCATCTCTAGTTGTAAATTTTTATAATAAGTAGCAGTCAATCCATCTGTCCCAGGTGCCTTTCCTACTTTTAATTGTTTAATTACTAGAATAATTTCTTCAGTGGTTATCAATTGATTCATCTCTTCCCATTGCTCTTGTGTGAGCGCCGGGATATTCACTCCTTGCAAATAACTATCTATGTCTAAACCTTGACTTTTATCCCTTGCATACAGCTCAGAATAAAATTCGACAAAGGCCTTTTTAATGAGATTTTGCTGAAACACTTCTTTACAGTTATAATCTATCTTATCTATATGATGAGATCTTTGTTTTCTCCTTAATAAATAAGCTAACCACCTACCAGGTTTATTTGCATTATTAAAAATGTTATGTTTAGCATATCTTAAATTAGTTGCCACCTGGTCTGCCATCAGCATATCAAACTGACCTCTTAACAAGTTAATTGAATCTTTTAGCCTCTTGTCAGATGGATCCATAGTAAAAGCTTTCTCTTTCCTCTTTATTTCCTCCTCTATTTCTTTACGCTTAAATTCCATTCTACGTCTATATTTATTATTCAAATATATTAAAACTCCTCTCATATATGCTTTACTTGCATCCCATACCATTTCAATAGAAGTGCCTTTGTGCATATTCATAATAAAAAATTCTTTCATCTGCTTTTTACATTCTTCCACATTTTCTACATATCTAAATAAATTTTCATTTAATCTCCATGATCTTCTGTCACCATTACCCTTATCCAATTCCATCCAAACTGGACTATGGTCTGATAAAGTTCTTGGACATATCTTGATCTTCTTAATCCTAGAAAAAAAATCATTAGTAATTAGTATAAAATCAATCCTAGAAAAGGATTGATGTCAGTCAGAGAAAAAAGTAAAATCCTTTTCATCCACGTTTCTTTCTCTCCAAATATCTCTCAATTCCAAATCATCTTTCAAATCAAAGAAAGATTTAGGCAATCTAGCATGATTAGGAGTATTTTTAAAAGATCCTTTCTTATCCATCTGCGTGTCCATCACACCATTCCAGTCTCCCATTAAAATACAAGACTTGTAATCCCATTGAATTATTTTGTTATGTAGCAATTTATAAAATTCTTCTTGTTGTTGATTAGGAGCATATATTCCAATTAGAAGTATTTTCTTCCCTTCAATCAAAAGTTCAATAATAATATATCTTCCTTGTATATCTGCTTCTATTAATTTGGCTATCAGACCCTTCTTCACATATATTACTACACCATTTTTCTTCTCTGGAGCGGATGCAATAAATTGTGTACCCAGTCTCAGATTTATCAAATATTTCTGATCAGATACCCGAATATGCGTCTCTTGCAAACATACAATGTCATTTTTAAAATGTTTCAAATACTGGAATATTTTCTTCCTCTTTTGTGGTGAATTCAAACCATTAACATTCCAAGTCAGGAATTTTGTCGCCATCTTTTGCGACTTGAAGCCTCCGGAGCGCCTCTTGAAGATCTTCAGAGATCTGTCTCTTCGGCCTCGCTCCTCCTTCACTTGATTCTTGAGTTGTAATCATCAAACATTGATCCTGTTACCGTTGTTGTTGTTGTTGTGCCTTACGTCTAGATGCAGCCCGTGCTATTCTTTGAGTCATAGGTTCTTCTACTAAAGCCAAGGGTTGCACAGTTTCAGAAAATTGCTGTTTTTCTTGTGGCTGTTGCTCTCCTTCATCCTTTCCTTCTTTATCTTCTGAAGATGGTGGTGAACCTGCTTTCAATACATTAGTATAAAAATCTCGTGCCTTCAAAACTGTATTAAGACAGTATCTTATTCCAGCATAATTCACCACAATCCCCATTGGTATCTCCCATCTGAACTGAAGCTGTTCTTTTTTCAATTCTTCTGCCAAAAAAGCAAAATCTTTTCTTTTTCTCAAAACCTTTGGGGGAATCTCTTTCAGAATCAAAACCTCCTGACCAGCAATTTTAAATCTCTTATTATAAAAAATTTGAATAATCTCATTTCTTATCTTTCTCTTCGTAAAATACACCACCACATCTCTTGGCAATTTCCTTTGCCTGGCAATCCAAGAGTTAACTCTGAAAACTTTATCTATCTCGAACACTGACTGCTCTTTAGAAGGCCAGATCCTGAAGCTAAAACTCAAATACTTTGGCCACCTAATGAAAAGGAAGGACTTACTGGAGAAGAGCCTAATGCTGGGAAAGATTGAGGGCAAGAGAAGAAGGGGACGACAGAGAATGAGGTGGCTGGATGGAGTCTTAAGCAGTAGGCGTGAGCTTAAATGGACTCCAGCAGATGGTAGAGGACAAGAAGGCCTGGAGGAACGTTGTCCATAGGGTCGCGATGGGTCGGACATGACTTCACAGCTAACAACAACAACAACAACAATATTCAGCACTAAATAGTTAAAGTGGCAAAAAAAGAAACAGAGAAAGTGAGTGAGAGAGTAAAAATGAGCAAGAAGAAAAGGAAGACAAGGAGGAGGAGGAAGAGAAGGAAAACTACCAACCAGCAGAGGACATAACTGTCTAGCTCAGCAACCTAGATTGAAATAGTTTCATAGGGTAGGGCAAAGATCAGTCAGTGGAAGGGGCACTATGGCTAAACAGAGCTGAAGTTACTAGAACAGAATAAAGCATGCTGCTCTGAAGTGCTTAAATCAAGCAATGTTGTTTTACAGATTCATTTCCAAAGGGCTAGGACAATGTCATTTGTACTCTCAGGAGGAGGTGACTACCCTCTACTAGCAAAGGGCCAAGAATATCTAGCCTGATAGAGTAGACCCATAGCTTTCAAACTGGGCTGTCTAAGAAAGAGGGATAGTTCCCAGTATTGTATCTAACAAATAAACATGTCTGGCATCTGAAAAATTCTGTATCTTCCTCTTCTTCTCAAATACTTGCATTTATTTATTTAGCATAATACAACCTATATGTATTGAAGTAAAAATTATGATCCTCAAATTATTGATGAACGTAAATCTAGTTCTGTTGAAAGCTAAGGCAGTGTGCAAAGTCAAGAAAAGAAATAATTATTAGATATAGTTTGGTTTGTTATTTGGTTAAGACAATGCAAACCTGCTTTAAATTAGGTTATGTTAATACATAAACAGGAAAATTTCAAAATGGAACATAATATATCTTTCAGTGTTACTCCATGCTGAAGTATGTGAGCTATTTTAAACAATGTTATCCTTCGGGGTTCAAATATTGCTTTTCAATGAGCTAAAAGATTTCACATTTAAAATCTCCATATATCATGAAGAGGAATTGTTGCTTCTTCAAAGAAACAAAAGGGAAGGAAAAAGAAAACTAAGAAAATATACTGATAATTCCTTCCTTCCCATGTCAATTTAAAATTTCATATTTCATTTTTAAATTCTGTCCACAGTTATATTTAAAAATACAAAATTATCTAAACTTTGGCAAAAAAATATTTTACATAGTGATAAATAACTTTAAAAACTTCATATATCATGAAGATGAATTTTGTTTTCTTATAAATAGCAAAAACAAAAGGATTTTCTAAGGAAATAGAAAGATATTCCCCTTCTTCACCACCTCCACCTTGAGGAAAAAAAGCCATCACAACATCTATTTGTTGGTCTAAAAGGTGTGGGGCTAGACAAGGCAAAAAGGTTTCCTCTCTATAGTGAAACAATAGAGAAATTGAACCAGTTTTTAAAATTTATTTTTAATTTAGAGCATGAAAGATGTCACTGGATAATACTTTCAACCTGGAAACATCTTAAAAATGACATGAATAGGTCAAGATGGATTTGGAGCAGCATTTCTCATGCAGGCTTAGGATTCTAGGAATTCAATGCCACACATCTTTAAGTTCCTAAGGTTGAGAAACACTTATTTATAGGAGTGGCTTAAGTTAAATTCCTTTATGTATACTCACTTATGTCCTCAGCTTTTTTCTTACAGTAAACCTCAATCAGTGCAAATAGATGTTTCGGATCATTTTATTTATGTTTGGCAGTTTCTCACCAACTAATTTCTCCTGAGCAGCAAGCTGTTTTTGTGAGATGGCTGGTAACAGAGCTGACTTGCATTGGGCTGGATGAGATACAGCAGTCAAGAAGCTCTATCTTACTAAATCATCACTTTGTTTCCCCAGTCTTGGAAGACTGAGGCAAAAAAAATGGACTATTTAATCCTGGAAACTTAAAAAAAAAAGAAGAGGCTATATCAGTGTTAGTGCCTTATCTCCCCAAATCACCAGCCTGATTTCCCTGTCTGCAAAATAGCCTTAATTCTATGATTTTTCTTGAAAAGGTCATTAATATATAGGTTCCAATTTGGCACCATCTGTAATGAATGAACTACAGTTCTGTGTTTTGGAAAGCCAAAGCATAAAAATATTTATTACAGCTGCAATTTGTAAGGAATAATGATTTTTCTTGATCCATTTGTTTGTTTACATCTAAGCAATCCAAAGTGACAGGGTGACTAGTATTTGAAGAAAAATATGCTATTTTCAGATCAAATACCAGCTGTCAAGTTAGATAAAGAATATGGCATCAGAAATTTTACAGTTCAGTTCACAAAGATTTTATGTGCCTGAAACTCAGTATTTTGTATGAAATCATTGCTTGTATATGCTGCATATGGTGTCCTTTATAAATTCTTGCATAAAGACCAATCAAACATGGGTTCCATTTGATAGTATGTTGATGCATTTAAACATGAAGATCTAAAAATAGTAATCTTATGCAAAGAAGATATTTAGTTACATTTTATTCACGTCTAAATCCCAAATACATCCAAACTAGAATGTAGCCTTATCTATCTGATTTAGGTTTGCTTATTTGTTGTTGTCTGGTCTTTCTGTTAACAGGCCCACTCGCTATTACAACATTGTATTGAATGGATCATACATGCATGCACATACCCTGTGCCCTATTTCCCTGCCCTTTCTGCACCCAAACACAAGCATTCACCCATGCACAGATCTCACACCCAATTTCCACAACATCCCTGGGCTTGCACTCACATGCATACAAACACACACATACACACTCACCCTCTTTCCCAAGCTAACCTGTGATCCCACAGAACTGACATCCTTTTTCCCTGCCCTTGATGCACTCACATAGATGTACACACTATGCACACTCTTTACAAGGTGTCCCTGAACTCATGCATTATAATACCTCCCAAAGCTCAATCATGGTCTGCACCTGGCCTCCCAGGGTCTCCCCCATCCCCTTGCTTCTTATCTAGAGTCCTCCACTTCTGGTTAATGACCCATGTATCTTGAGTTACATGTGAATAAGCAATGCCTGGATTGCTATCCCTAAGTGATCCAGTCATGTGATATCATGCTCTATGACCATACTGCTTAGTGATGCCAATCCCGGTTATAGCTGCTGTCATAATTTGAGGAGCTATAATTTTATGACCAGTTGTCTTACAACCATTGCAGTATCCCTACAATCATGTAACTGTGATTTGGGCACTTTACAACTGGCTTCAAACAAACAGTTAATGGAGAAGCTGGCAGTAAAACTGTAAGTCATGGTCATGTGATGTCACATGTAACCATTGTGGGTGGAAGTAAGTTTATAAGTCATGTAATCTCTCAGTTACTGTATCACTTAATGACTGAGTTCCCTGTCCCAATCATTAAGCATGAGTCACCTGTAACACATGGATATTATCACCTTTATTGCATTTGTCCATAAAACCAAATAGTATGTTGTCGGGAAAATAAAAGGAGAAAGGGGTGTTAGATATGCTCTCTATCTTGAGTTATCTGTAAAAATGACAAGGATACAAAAATAAATAAATAAATAAATAAATAAATAAATAAATAAATAAATAAATAAATAAATAAATAAATAAATAAATAAATAAACTCTTTGACTATCCATTAGATGCCAAATAGATACTTTTCTTTTTTCCCCAACAATTATCCACAAAAACCTTACTCAAAATTTACTAAACTAATCTAGAAGTCATGTAAAAGGTTTACTCTAATATTGTTGAACTTTGTTGTTGTTAGTTGCGAAGTCATGTCCAACACATCACGACCCAATGGACAATGTTCCTCCAGGCCTTCCAGTTCTCTACCATCTTCTGGAGTCCATTTAGGCTCACGCCTACTGCTTCAGTGACTCCATCCAGCCACCTCATTCTCTGTCATCCCCTTCTTCTCTTGCCCTCAACATTTCCCAGCATTAGGCTCTTTTCCAGTGAGTCCTTCCTTCTCATTAGGTGGCCAAAGTATTTGAGTTTCAACTTCAGGATCTGGACTTCTAAAGAGCAGTCAAGGTTGATCTCCTCTAGGACTAACCTCTTTGATCACCTTGCAATCCAAGGGACTTGCAGGAGTCTTCTTCAGCACCATAGCTTAAAGGCTTCAATTCTTTGGCGCTCAGCCTTTCTTATGGTCCAACTTTCACTGCCATACATTGCAACTGGGAAGACCATAGCCTTGACTATACGCACTTTTGTTGGCAGGGTGATGTCTCTGCTTTTTAGTGTGCTGTCTAGATTTGCCATGACTTTCCTCCCCAGGAGCATGCGTCTTTTAATTTCTTGGTTGCAGTCCCCCTTCTGCAGTGATCTTGGAGCCCAAGAAAATAAAATCTGTCACTACCTCTATTTCTTCCCCATCTATTTGCAAGGAACTGAGAGGGTCAGATACCATGATCTTGGTTTTCTTAATGTTTAATTTCAAGCCAACTTTTGCACTCTCCTTCTTTACCAGCAACAAGAGGCTCTTTAGTTCCTCTTCACTTTCTGCCATTAGAGTGGTATCATCTACATATCTTAGGTTGTTGATATTTCTCCCAGCAATCTTAATTCCAACTTTTGATTCATCTAGCCCTGCCTTTCTCATGATGTGCTCTGCATATAAGTTAAATAGGCAGGGTGAAAGTATACAGCCTTGCCGGACTCCTTTCCCAATTTTGAACCAATCAGTGGTTCCGTGTCCAGTTCTCACTGTTGCTTCTTGACCCGCATATAGGTTTCTCAAGAGATAAATAAGATGGTCTGGTATTCCCATCTCTTTAAGAACTTGCCACAGTTTGTTGTGATCCACACAATCAAAGGCTTTAGCATAGTCAATGAAGCAGAAGTAGATGATTTTCTGGAACTCCCTAGCTTTCTTCATGATCCAGCGTATGTTGGCAATTTGATCTCTAGTTCCTCTGCCTCTTCAAAATCCTGCCTGTACTTCTGGTAGTTCTCGATCCACATACTGCTGGAGTCTAGCTTGTAGGATTTTAAGCATAACTTTACTAGCATGTGAAATGAGTGCAATGATGTGATAGTTTGAATATTCTTTGGCACTGCCTTTCTTTGGAATTGGAATATAAACTGATCTTTTCCAATCCTGTGGCCACTGTTGAGTTTTCCAAATTTGCTGGCAAATTGATTGTAGCACTTTTACTGCATCGTCTTTTAAGATTTTGAATAGCTCAGCTGGAATACTGTCACCTCCACTAGCTTTGTTGTTGCTCAGATTTTCTAAAGCCCACTTCAATTCACATTCTAGGATATCTGGCTCGAGGTCAGTGACCACCTCATCGTGGTTATCAGGGACATTAAGCTCATTCTTGTATAGTTCTTCTTTGTAGTTTTGCCATCTCTTCTTAATCTCTTCTGCCTCTGTTAGGTCCCTGCCATTTTGGTTCTTCATCATGTCCATTTTTGCATGAAACATTCCCTTCGTATCTCCAATTTTCTTGAAGAGATCTCTGGTCCTCCCTATTCTATTGTTTTCTTCTATCTTTGCACTGTTCATCTAAGAAGGGATTCTTATCTCTTCTAACTATTCTCTGGAATTCTGCATTCAATTGGGCATATCTTTCTTTTTCTCCCTTGCCTTTTGCTTCCCTCCTTTCCTCAGCTATTTGCAAAGCTTCCTCAGACAGCCATTTTGCTTTCTTGCATTTCTTTTTCTTTGGGATGGTTTTGGTTGCTACCTCTTGTACAATGTTGCGAACTTCTGTCCATAGTTCTTCGGGCACTCTGTCTATCAGATAATTCCTTAAATCTATTTGTCACCTCTACTGTATATTCAACAGGGATATGATTTAATTCATAGCTGAGTGGCCTAGTGCTTTTCCCTATTTTCTTCAGTTTAAGCCTAAACTTTGCAACGAGAAGCTCATGGTCTGAGCCACAGTCAGCTCCTGGTCTTGTTTTTACTGACTGTATAGAACTTCTCCATCTTTGGCTGGTGATGTCCATGTGTAGAGCCGTCTCTTGGGTTGTTGGAAAAGAGTATTTGCTATGACCATTGTATTCTCTTGACAAAATTCTATCATCCTGTGCCCTGCTTCATTTTGTACTCCAAGGCCAAACTTGCCTGTTATTCCGGTTATCTTTTGGCTTCCTACTTTAGCATTCCAATCCCCCATGATGATAAGGACATCATTTTTGGGTGTTAGTTCTATAAGGTGCTGTAGGGCTTCATAGAACTGGTCAATTTCATCCTCTTCAGCACCGGTGGTTGGGGCATAGACTTGGACTATTGTGATATTGAATGGCTTGCCTTGGATTCGAACTGAGATCATTCTGTCATTTTGGGGATTGTATTCCAATATTGTTTTTCCTATTCTTTTATTGACTATGAAGGCTACTCCATTTCTTCTGAGGGATTCTTACCCGCAGTAGTATACCTGATGGTCATCTGAATTAAATTCATCCATTCCTGTCCATTTTAGTTGGCTGATTCCTAAGATGTCGATTTTCAGTCTTGTCATCTCTTGTTTGACCACGTCCAGCTTGCCTTGATTCATGGATCTTACGTTCCAGGTTCCTATGGAGAAAAAATCTTTACAGCATCGGACTTTCCTTTCACCACCAGATATATCCACAGCTGAGCGTCCTTTCAGCTTTGGCCCAGTCGCTTCATTCTTTCTGGCGCTACTAGTACTAGCCCTCTGGTCTTCCCCAGTAGCATATTGGACACCTTCTGACCTGAGGGTCTCATCTTCCAGCATCATATCTTTTTTCCTTTGGGTACTGTCCATGGGGTTTTCATGGCAAAGATACTTGAGTGGTTTGCCATTTCCTTCTCCAGTGGATCACATTTTGTCAGAACTCTGCTATGACCTTTCCGTCTTGGGTGGCCCTGCACGGCATAGCTCATAGCTTCATTGAATTATGCAAGCCCCTTCACCACGACAAGGCAGTAATCCATGAAGGGGTTGGACAGATTAGACTAAACAATAAAACCTGTGAAGATCAGACACCGTAAGAAAATCTGTGAAGTCATATTATGTGATCCTTTCATAAAGCTATAAGAATTGAGAGTGAGTATTTGTGGATATTAAGAGAGAAATGTGGTAGTTGACAGTTGGACTGACTAACAAACAAGAGGAAAAAAACAACTAGTAGAAACATAAAAATATAATAATATTGGTCACAAATATTTTGTAATTAAGCATGGCAGCTTTTTATGATGTACCTTGCTAACGGGAAATAGCTATGTCCTATGCTAATGGTTCAAAGAATGTCATAGTTAAATAATTAGCCAGACCTTTGAGTAAATAAAAGTTAAATAAAATATTATTTCCCATGTCTAAGATATTACATTATTAGGGAAAAACTGTTTAAAAAGAAAATATATTTCAAATTGATGCTAACTTGGCAGAATGTATATACATTGTATGTATATTTATATGTATTTGTATATATCTGTATAAGTGTATAAAAGTATATAATTACATCTCAGAGTTCTGAAGGAGCTGGCAGATGTTAATCTCAGAAGCATTGCACCACATTTTCATAAATCATGGAGCACAGGGGAAGTACCGGAGGATTGAAAAAGGGCTGATGTGGTTCCCATCTGCAAGAAAGGAGAAACAAACAGACCGAGGAAACTACAGACCAATCAGTTTAACATCAATATCTGGGAAGATCCAAGAAAAGATAATCAAAAAACAGATCTGTGAACAACTAGAAGCAAACAAATAGCCAGCATGGGTTTGTTAGAAACAGATCATGCCAAACCAATCTTATTTGATACTTTGAAAAAGTGACTAAACTAGTAGACTAGCAAAATACTGTGAACATAGTATACTTAGACTTCAGTAAGGCATTTGATAAAGTAGATCACAACCTACTCCTTGGAAAGCTAGAAAAAGGTAGAATAGACAACATCACCACCAGATGGATCTGTAGCTGGCTGGCAAATCATATTCAATGAGTAGTTCTCAATGGCACTACATCCACATGGAGAGAAGTAAGCAGTGGGGTACTACAAGGTTCCGTCTTAGGTCCAGTACTCTTCAATATCTTCATCAATGACTAAGATGAGGGAATTGAAGGGGAACTCATCAAATTTGCAGATGACACCAAACTGATAGGAGTAGCCAACACCCCAGAAGACAAACTCAGGATCCAAAAAGATGAAGTTGAACAATAGGCCCTATCTAACAAAATGAGTTTCAATGTGGAGAAAAGCAAAGTTTTATATTTAGGCAGAAAAAAACAAATGTACAAGTACAGAATGGGTGAGACCTGGCTTAAAAACAGTAACTGTGAGAGGGACCTTGGAGTCCTAGTGGATGATCACTTGACTATGAGCCAGCAGTGTGCATCAGCAGCCAAAAAAGCTAATACAATCCTGGGTTGTATAAACAGAGGCATAGAATCAAGATCACGTGAAGTATTAGTACCGCTTTATAAAACCCTAGTAAGACCACAGCTGGAATACTGCAGCCAATGCTTCTGGTCACCATATCACAGAAAAGATGTTGAGAGTTTAGAGAAAATTCAGAGAAGAGCAACTAAGATGCTGCAGGAATTGGGTTTGGCTAGTCTAAAGGAAAGAATAAATAGGAGAGATGTGATAGCAGTGTTCCAGTATTTAAATAACTTTCTGTATTAAATAACTTTCATCCGGTCTCCAACCTTCGCTTTCTTGCGAAGGTTGTTGAGAGTGTGGTGGCGCATCAGCTCCCTCTGGTCCTGGATGAAGCGGATTATCTAGACCCGTACCAATCGGGTTTCAGGCCCGGGTACAGCACGGAGACGGCATTGGTCACTCTGGTGAATGATCTCTGGAGGGCCCGGGACAGGGGATATTCCTCTGTCCTAGTCCTATTAGACCTCTCGGCGGCTTTCGATACCATCGACCATGGTATCCTGCTGCGGCGTCTCAGGGGATTGGGAGTGGGAGGCACGGTTCTTCGGTGGTTCTCCTCCTATCTCCTGGGACGTTCGCAGTCGGTGTTGGCAGGAGGGCAGAGGTCGACCCCAAGGTCTCGCGTTTGTGGAGTTCCTCAGGGGTCAGTCTTCTCGCCTCTCCTGTTCAACATCTACATGAAACCGCTGGGTGAGATCATTCGTGGTTTTGGAGTTGGGTATCATCAGTACGCTGATGATACCCAGCTTTTCATTTCTACCCCAAACCACCCCAGTGATGCCCTCGACTTGATGTCCCGTTGCCTGGAGGCGGTTCGGGTCTGGATGGGGAGGAACAGACTTCAGCTCAACCCTGACAAGACTGAGTGGCTGTGCATTCCGGCATCCCAGGATATTCAGAATATTCCACCTCTCTCTATGGGGGGTGAGCTTTTACCCCCCGTAGATAGGGCTCGCAACTTGGGAGTCCTCCTAGATTCGCGGCTTACTCTGGAAGATCATATAGTAGCTGTGACTAGGGGGGCTTTCGCCCAGGTTCGTCTGGTGCGCCAGTTGTGGCCCTATCTAGACCGGGATGCCCTGAGTATGGTCACTCATGCACTCGTGACCTCTCGTCTGGATTACTGCAATGCTCTCTACATGGGGCTTCCCTTGAAGACCACTCGGAGGCTCCAGCTGGTACAGAATGCAGCCGCGAGAGTTGTGTTGGGAGTCTCCCGGTACTCCCATGTTACACCTTTGCTCCGTGAGCTGCATTGGTTACCAGTTGTCTTCTGGGTGAGATTCAAGGTTCTGGTAATGGTCTTTAAGGCCCTACATGGCATGGGTCCAGAGTACCTCGGGGACCACCTGCTGCCGGCGTCAACTTCCCTCCGCCCTGTGCGTTCCCACAGAGAGGGCCTCCTCAGGGTGCCTCCGGTCAGAGAATGTTGGCTGGTGGCCCCCAGGGGGAGGGCCTTCTCTGTGGGCGCTCCGGCTTTATGGAATCAGCTGCCGGTCGAGCTCCGGATGGCACCTGACCTTCATTCCTTCCGATGCGGTCTGAAGACCCATCTATTTGAACAAGCCGGCCTGGCCTGATGGGGGATATGTTGGGGTTTTAATGGGGATTTTTATATTGTTATTGATTGTTTTAGCTGGGCTACTATTTAATTCTTTTTTTAATTTTTGTATTTTGTATTTTTTATATGTGCCCTGTTCACCGCCCTGAGTCCTTCGGGAGAAGGGCGGTATATAAATATAATAAAATAAATAAATAAATAAATAAGGGCTGCCACCCAGAAGAAGGGGTCACGTTATTCACCAAAGCACAAGAGGGCAGGACGAGAAACAATGGTTGGAAACTGACCAAAGAGAGAAGCAACCTGGGATTAAGAAGAAACTTCCTGACAGTGAGGACAATTAACCAGCGGAACAGCTTGACTCCAGAAACCATGGGCGCTCCATCACTGGAGATTTTTAAGAAGCTGGACAGTCACTTGTCTGAGATGGTATAGGTCCTCCTATTCATCAGGGGGCTGGACTAGAAGACCTCCAAGGTCCTTTCCAGCTCTATTCTATAAGTATACACACACACACACACACACTCATAGAGAGAAAGAGAGAGAGAGAGAGAGAATTCTTGGTGGAGCAGTGGGCTAATGCCCACTTAAGTAACACCAGCTGCCTGCAATTAGTGCAGGTTCGCATCCCACCAGGCTCAAGGTTGACTCAGCCTTCCATCCTTCCGAGGTAGGTAAAATGAGGACCCAGATTGTTGGGGGCAATAAGCTGACTTTGTAATAATGCCGCTTGGGGGGGGGGGGGCGAAAGCCCTAATAAGCAGGCATATACATAGAATGAAGGCTATTGCTAAGCACATTGATTTGTGCTTAGATTGTAAGCTGCCCTGAGTCTTCGGAGAAGGGCGGGATACAAATGGGATTTTAAAAAAAAATCTAAATAATGAAGAAGTACCACTTCCATGCTATACTCCTAATTTACCACCAGAGCAGAAAATTATGTATTTTAGGAAGAATACTGGATCTGATTTTAAAAAACTGAAAGGTAATAGGAATTACAGAATATAAGGAAGCCTGAAGAAAAAACTTAAAAAATAGAATTACACACAAAAATTACATAAATAGAATTGGAAATTAGAAAAGGCTACAAGATTCTAGATGATGATCAAAGCTGCCTTAGTAAATAAAGGAATTTGTGGAACACACTTCACTATACAAGAGAGCTAGTAGGGGAGGTATGAGACCATTACTGCCTAAAAAAAAGAGTTGTTGAAAGAGGAAGGAAACTATAAAAATAAATGCAACTTCTAATCAGTCAGCTGCTGAATGCAGATGTTAAGGGAATGGAACAGGCTGATGAAGTTGGAGATGAAGGAAAGGGAGGTGCTATTTCAGATAGATTTAAGAGATAAAAAGGCTTAATGTAAGCACAAAAATGTCTCTGTTTAAAGTGTAATTGAAAAACACTGTAATTCCTAAGGACTTTTTCTTAAATGGCTTGGGTCCGGGATATCTGAGGGAACACCTGCTGCCGGCATCAAGCTCCCTTCATCCTGTGCGCTCTCACAGGGAGGGTCTTCTCAGGGTGCCGCCGGTAAAAGATTGCCGATGGACAATACCCAGGGGGAGGGCCTTCTCTGTGGGTGCGCCTGCCCTTTGGAATCACCTGCCTGTAGAGCTTAGGACTGCCCCTGACCTTCGTTCATTCCGCCGGGACCTGAAGACCTGGCTCTTTGAGCTCTCTGGCCTGGTCTGAGCATATTAATTGGGATTTTAACTGTTTTTAACTGGGGTTTTATTGCAAGGTTTATATAAATCTTTTTAATTAATTTTAAGTTTGGTAATTGTTGTATCTGTTTTTTAAAAACCTTGTGAACCGCCCTGAGTCCTAGAGAAGAAGGGCGGTATATAAATTGAATAAATAAATAAATAAATAAAATAAATACCTCATATGCCTAGAAGAGATTCCTGAATCCATTTGAGAAAGCTGGGTCAAAGATAGAAATAGAGAGAAGACATGAAATTCATCCTGATTGTGATAGGAAAAAGATCTATAAATTTTCTGAGAATAAGCTGCTTAACATTTTTTTAAAAAAACATTTAAATCAATTGCTTGTTACAACTATTACTGGACAAAATTAGTGGACCAGAGGAATGCTGTGGATGTAATTTACTTGGACTTCAGTAAGGCATTTGATAAAGTAGACTACAACCTACTACTTGATAAGATAGAAAAATGTGGGTTAGACAGCATCACCACCAGATGGATTCGTAGCTGGCTGACCGGCCGTACTCAGTGTGTGGTCCTCAATGGAACTGCATCTACATGGAGGGAAATGTGTAATGGGGTGATGACCCAGCAGTGCTGCCAAAAAAGCCAACAAAGTGCTAGGCTGCATTAACAGAGGGATAGAATCAAGATCACATGAAGTATTCATACCACTTTACAATGCCTTGGTAAGGCCACACTTGGAATACTGCATCTGGTTTTGGTCACCACGATGTAAAAAAGATGTTGAGACTCTCGAAAGAGTACAGAGAAGAGCAACAATGATCAGGGGATTGGAGGCTAAAACGTATAAGGAACGGTTATGTTTAGTCTAATGAAGAGAAGGATGAGGGGTGACATGATAGCAGTGTTCCAATATCTCAGGGGCTGCCACATAGCACCTGAAGGCAGGACTAGAAGCAATGGATGGAAACTAACCAAAGAGAGAAGCAATCTAGAACTAAGGAGAAATTTTCTGACTGTTAGAACAATTAATCAGTGGAACAACCTGCCTCAAGAAGCTGTGAATGCTCCATCACTGGAAGTTTTGAAGAAGAGACTGGACAACCATTTGTCTGAAATGGTATAGGGTTTCCTGTCTGATCAGGGGAATGGAATAGATGACCTCCAAGGTGCCTTCCAACTTTTTATGATTATGATTATGATTGTGATTGTAATTATGATTTAAAATGTTTTTCTTGATTTCAACTGGAATTTTGTCTTCTTAGTTCAGAACAGTGGTTATATAATCAACTCAACATGTTTTAACATGTTGAAAATATGGACCAGATCTTTACAAAGTCTGAAATTAAACTCACACCCTTTTTGTATCATATACTTTTTGTGTATCTACACAAAAAAGTGAATAGCTTACAAAATTTTTGAGGTTCACACAGAGGAACAAATTCAGCTTGAGTTAAGTTGAACATTGAGTTCATAGAAAAGACTAATTTTGTAGAACTTGATGGATTATTTGGTTTGTGATAGTATCTTTTCAACTAATGAATTAATCATCTTCTTAGAAAGGTTAATTAATAATTTGCTAATTAGCTTAGGATCATTTGCTCATCTCAATCTTGATGACATATGGATTTTTCAAACACAATTTAGAAGCCATACCAGTAATTTTAAAAACTGTATTTAGGAATAAAGTAATTATTCCTAAAAATATATGCAGTATTTCTCGCCTTCCAATCTCTCTGTATGTGTAAGTGTATGTATAGTCAAATAGAACACCGAAACATTCCTTCCTTGAAGAAGCCAGTGAATTGCTGGAGCAGGCCTGCCACAATAACAACAACAGCAACAAAGGCATACTATCCCAAATAAATAGGAACACTCAAATTACATAACACAGAAAAGTGTACTCTGGAAGAACAACAGAACTGCTTGCAGTTTCATTTGACAATGTGTGGAAGACTAATAGAGGGCAACATCATTCATTGTCTGCCCTCCAGAAAGAATTTCCAGTGCACTCAGGTGACAGGGCAACAACTAATTCAGATAAGTGCTAAACTACACCACTATCAGGAAAAGACACGAGAAGCCATGAGGTAACATAATTATAAGAATGAAAATACCTCTTGCTCTTAATAACATTCCAATTTTATCAATGTTAAATTTTGTTATACTATAATTCAGCTTGTAAAACACATGCATAAGGCTGGAGTTAAAAGTCCATGGGTATTATGCTTTTCAATGGGAAGAAGCATGGCACAGTTTATAGACAATATTTAGCTTTGCCAAAGTACTATAGAAACTTTTATGATACTACAGATTGGCTGATGGATAACTGTGAATCATAATACCATGTATTCATGGAATATCTGTTCACCAGCTAAATTCAGCACTTCTGCACCATAAGGTTTATTTCTTTGTGGATCATGAGTTTCTCTGATTGATACAGTTAAATTTCTGGTAGGGAAAAAGCAAATTGAATAATTTCAGAAATATATACAATTATTCATTTTACAATTCTGGAATGAGTCAATCTGGAGCTGTTTCAAGTGGCCAAAACAAATGTTATAATAATATCTTTTTTCTTATTCTGGAAGAAGTTTTATTTCTACACAAACCTCTTTTCAGAGATGTTATAATGAGATCAGACCCTTGAGAGTATAGATTACCAAATGTAATAAAGAGAGTTTCCCTTAATCATATAAAAATCTCATGGGACAGCATAAAATTTTTCAGTGAATAGTTGACAAAGTGAATAGTCATTTTGTGAACAGTTTCTGTTACATATAACAGAACTGTCAGCAGCATCCATTCACATGATATTAATTTTAGAAAATGAGTAAAGTTTTGTGGAAATGTCTATAAGGAATAATTGTATAGTTTATTTCAGAAGACAGTTCCTTGGATAGGATCAGGGAACATTTTAACTTACTGATTTCATTAGTTGTGTCATGTCCAAAGCATATTTAGCCTTGTTTGGGTTTACTTGTCCTTGAATAGAGATGAAGCAATGATAGAGTTAAGCCTCAGAGAACATGCAAATATGACCTATTGACTGCATGTAGATCCAAGACTCAAGAAATATTCATAATTAACATATTAAAAAACCCTTTAAATATTGCAGGACTTTTTTGTCATAGAACACTCAGAACAGAGTTCCGGCACCTTTTTTGGATGGAACCTTGTAGGGTAGGCAAGGTGGGTTGTATGATATGTGTGAGTTCCAGCACCTTTTTCTTTTACAAAAAAGCACTGACTATACTTATAAGTTATCAAGACAGTGGATTATGAAATACTAATATGTGTTATGGTAGTGAAGCTGTAGTCACTGGCACTGAGATTCTACTTTGAAAAAATACTCCAAAATAGTGACTTAAAGGTGGCTGGCCATTACAATATTGGTATCTCATTTACTATAAAAGACTATAAAGTAGGGATGGGCAAATTATGTCCCAAGACTACATAAAACTGATAAAGTTATTTTCTGTGTTCTTAGGCCATATAGACCAATTGTATTTTCCTTCTTAATATTATCAACTTTTACATTCTATTATACAATTGTAAGCATCACATATTACTTGCAAGTTCTGTAATTTTAAATTGTAATTAAAAAACTCATGAATCTCCTCTGCTTTTGCATCATAATTCTATTCAATCACTGATTGCATTGTAACCAAGTATTGTTTTCCCCATACCTTTCCTAAATATAAAAACAAATTCTTTCTTTGCTTTCATGCCCTTTCCCTTCTAAATGTAATTTTAGGAGTGAAAGTGTCCAATTTCAAGCACCAATTTGCTGATGCTTAAGACATATAGTTGATTCATTTCATCCTTCACTGTGTTGAGCTTTTCCATGATCATGCGTCCTATGTTTCATGTTCTCTCTGTAATTCTGTCTCTACAACTTCAGATTTTCTTTTTCTGAATGGCAACATCAGCAACTAGAGATCCCAAAGACTTTAAATAGTCATAAGCTATTATTATTAAAAAAATCCTTAGTTGTTGAGTACCATCTGACCTAAGGGAACCATCATTCATTCTTACATCATCAATATTTTAGATAGTCTTTTTATGTGATTTTCTTGGTAAAATGCAGGAATAGTTTACGACTGCCTTCTCCACAAAGTATGAAATGATGTGGCCTTGTCACCGAAGTGATCTGCTTTCAGATTCTTCCTATATGCTTGTTTAGATAAGTAGTTAGCATGATATTCATGCCTTAGATGACTTTATTAGGATTATATATTCTTGGCATACAATCCCAGCTTTCTCTGCTCATGCCTCTCAGGAACACCTCCTTCCCCTCACCATCACAATGAGGCAGCACAGCAGTACTTGGTATTTGTGTAAGTGTGAAAGGTAATACAGCTGTTGAACTGATTACAGAATCTGATTTGAAGTATTCAAGTCATGGCAGAGAAGTTGCATCTTTCTGATGTTGTATTAAGAGCCATAAAGAATACAGTATAATCATAATAAATCCAACATACTTGGAATTTTTATTTATTCAGAGATTGAGAACATGTAAAGATAAATGCAGGTCTGTAACTTTTATTGAGGCAGGAAAAGCACTAGGAACAGTAACTCATTCTATATAATAGCTTCCAATAGTACAGTTCCCATACACTTCTATAATTTCCATCACATACTAGGTACCAAACAACTACAAATCAATATGTATGCTAATCACATAGGACCTGTAGGAACAATATAGTTACACTAATCACTATTGCAACCCAAATTCTGTTTCCTGTATTTTGGACCAAATTTCAAAGGTAGTGCCATAATTTGTACAACTGAAAAAATTATAGAATCATCCACATAATTGTTTCAAGAAAGGCTATGTAATCATGGATTTTTAACATAACACTCCTAAGTTAAGATAAAATAGCTTTAAATTAGATGCCTCTGTTTTATTTAACACAAGTCAAAAGTGTGTTCCAGTTAATATTTTATATTTTGAGCAAACATATTTTATGTAGCTTTAGAAGCACAGTTGTTGTTGTTAGCTGCGAAGTTGTATCCGACCCATCGTGACCCTATGGACAATGTTCCTCCAGGCCTTCCTGTCCTCTACCATCTTCTGGAGTCCATTTAAGCTCACACCTACTGCTTCAGTGACTCCATCCAGCCACCTCATTCTCTGTCGTCCCCTTCTTCTCTTGCCCTCAATCTTTCCCAGCATTAGGCTCTTCTCCAGTGAGTCCTTCCTTCTCATTAGGTGGCCAAAGTAGCACAGTACAACTCCTTTAATTTAAAGTACATTGGGTAAGACTGCAGGTAAACATAACACAAATATTCTAGCTGGCTGGGAAAAACCCAATTACTTGCAGGTGTAAGATCCAAAATATATTGGTATGATCATATTTATTTCAGTGAGAACGTAGTCCTGCTTATTTAGTTATATCAAGTTCAAGTTATCAATGAACTAGATAAGGAATTGTAGAGTCTATATATGAGGAGAAAGTCTTTGAAATTCATATATAAAAGCAGTGCTTTTTTGTCATAGAACGCACCAGAACGGAGTTCCAGCACCTTTTTTTTTATGGATTTTCCAAGTTTTAAAAGTAACTTTTGAAAATTTGATGTTTGGTCCACATGGACTTGAATCGCCCTGTCGAGCGTAGCAGGTCGGCAAAATCATTAAAATGGTGCTTGAGGGCTGCTTGTGTGCCGAGTCTGATGCATGCGTACTTTGTTCGCGCTGGTTGTGATGGCGCTGCTTGGCTTGTGGCGCTGCTCGGCTTGTAATTGGTCATGTGGTCGTGTGCTGAGTGCTTACTGTGGGCGGCGACCATTTCATTACACAACTGACATGTGTGGGTGTGTGTACAGTGATTGACTATGTGTGAAAGGTAAATATTTTTTTTTATTTAAAAAAAATCATTGGTGAATTGAAAATCTTTTTTTAATTTTTAGTGTAAAATTTACTATGAACATTTGCCTTAAATGCAATAAATTAAATTTAGGTTAAGAACTGAATATATAATTTTTTAAATAAAAGATTAACAAGATGTGAGTTCTGGCACCTTTTTTCTTACAAAAAAAGCACTGCATAAAAGAATCAGCAACTCTGAGAAGGATTATAGCCAAATTTAAAAGAACTGAATTGCATGAACTGTTTTCACTGATTCTTCTTTTCATTTTATTCTCACTCTTCCTGTTGATAACTTTCGCTGGGTTAATTCCGACTATGTCTTACACAGGAGGTATTCATGACAAATTACATTTTACTATCTTCATCTTCCAATCTATCTTTTTTCCAAATGTGCACATTTTTAAATATGTTCTCATATTATTTTATACTTTTCAGTTACCAAAAACTATACCATATCATCCAGCTCATTGTTGTGTCTTTGACTGACATAAACTCTATAGGTTTTTGCTGCTAGCATTAAGAACAAGCATAATCAAATGAAACATAATAAAAATTGAATAGAAAGAAATTTTAATTTATAGTGTGTTTAAACCCTCTGATTTAGTTCAGAATCCTACTCAGAACATTCTAACTCAGGTGTTCACACTCCCTGGGAGTGGGATACGATATTCCAGGGGTTGTGAAAACTTGGTTTTAGAAGTTTCAAAATTATAGTATACTGTATATGCATAACCAGGTATTACTTTTGTAAGGGGTGTGAGAATATATCAGAAGTGTTCTAGCGGCATGGGATATAGAAAATGTTGGAAACCACTGTTCTAGCTGATGAAAAGTGCATTGTAATCCAGCAACTCTGAAAAATTAATGTGAATAAAGAAGCAATGGAGATGATCCTGAAATGCACATGGGGCTGCCCTTGAGGACTACTCGGAGGCTCCAGCTGGTGCAGAATGTGGCCGCGCGAGTGGTGGTGGGGGTTTCCCGATACTCCCATGTAACACCTCTACTCTGCGAGCTGCATTGGCTTCTGGTTGTCCTCCAGGTAAGATTCAAGGTGCTGGTTATGACCTATAAAGCCCTAAATGGCATGGGTCCGTGTTACTTACGGGAGCACCTGCGGCCAGCATCAACTTCCCTTCGTCCAGTGCGCTTCCACAGAGAGGGCCTCCTTAGGGTGCCGTCAGTCAAAGAGTGTCGACTGGCAGCCCCCAGGGGGAGGGCGTTCTCTGTGGGCGCGCCAGACCTTTGGAACGGTTTACCAGTGGAGCTCCAGATGGCTCCCGACCTTCGCTCCTTCCGACGTGACCTAAAAACATATTTATTTGAACAAGCCGGCCTGGTCTGATGGGTTTAAAAAGGTAAAGGTAAAGGTTCCCCCGCACATCCGTGCTAGTCGTTTCCAACTCTAGGGGCCGGTGCTCATCTCCGTTTCAAAGCCAAAGAGCCAGCGCTTGTCTGAGGACGTCTCCGTGGTCATGTGGCCGGCATGACTAGACGCCAAAGGCGCACGGAACGCTGTTACCTTCCCACCGTAGTGGTCCCTATTTTTCTACTTGCATTTTTACGTGCTTTCGAACTGCTAGGTTGGCAGAAGCTGGGACGAGTAACAGGCGCTCACTCTGCTATGCGGCACTCGGGATTCGACCCGCCAAACTGCCGACCTTCCGATCGACAAGTTCAGCGTCCTAATTAGGGGTATTTTAATGCTATTGTATTAACTTATTGAATTGGGCTGTAATATTTAATATTTTTTTACTTTTATATATTGTATTTTATTGTATTGCCCTGTACACCGCCCTGAGTCCTTCGGGAGAAGGGCGGTATAAAAATTAAATTATTATTATTATTATTATTATTATTATTATTATTATTATTATTATTATTATTATTATTATTATTATTATTATTATTATTATTATTATTATTATTATTATTATTTCAAAATGTTCTCAGCCGAATCCTTGTTGAATAAAGATCAACAAATTCATTTATCAGTTAACACGGCATCCTATTATTTCATAGCTTTGTATTCATTTATTCAGCATTCCCTCCTAATGCTGAATTATTGAAAATAAGACACTGTGATATAAGGTTATTGTTATGTATTGAATATATATAAAGTTGTGTTACTCCCTGCTAAAGTGAAATTAACTTAACTCCAACTGCTTGTGTAGCTAAAATGAAACTAACCTTTAGATGACCCTGACTGTTAACTCCAGCTGTTTTGGAGGGAAACTTTGAACATTCATATTTGGGTGGGTTTTTCAAGTATTGTGATTGGTTAAGGCCCTGTGGGTTCAGAGTATAAATTACAGGCAAATACGAACATTATTTTTCTGCTGTATTTTTTAATACTGTTTAGGGAACATTCTTCTTTAGAACTATACCTCAGGAGTAACTTGGTTGACTGAAAATAAGTTTCTCTCATTAGCTGTTCTATTGAAGTTCAGGCATTGGTAGGAATAATCTAAGAATGTGCTACTCCAAGTCTTCAGGCTGATAGAGGTTGAATGATATTGGCTCTACCTTTCATGGTTCCTTAGCTGAATTTTTGTAGCCAATTTTAAATACATCTGGTTGTATTTTTGAATAGAATCATCTTTTGAATCCTTTCCATTTTATTGTTGTTAATGGCACTTCTTCTCAGAAACAAGAATGTTCATTGCCTCTGAGCTAGAGGATTTTTTCTTCATTTGGTATCAGTTTTCCCACCCACCACCCACCCTCTGTATAGAGCAGCTTGGGTTGGTCAAATATGATGAAAAAACAATGTCAGCATCAATCAGTTAGCAATCCAAGTTACTTCCTATCATGGTTTCAAAAGTGCCTCATGATTTTCTCATCTCCTGTCTCTACTAATTATCACTGATGGCTCAAGTATGCACCAAAAATGAGGCTACTTTTTTTAAAAAAAAATTCTTATATGATTTAATAAGAGAAATGAGAAAGAACAAAAGAAAAACATTTCTCAGCCTGTTGAGTGTACATATATTTTTTCCAGCATTGATTATCATTGGATAGAGCGAAGCATCACAGACGATGAGCAGAACCAAACCTAAGATGATTTGGGTGGTAAAACACAAGTAGTTTTTAATATGAGAGATAACTCCTATGTGGTCAGATAAAAATGTATTGCAAGAAGCAGACAAAATTTGGATTTCCTACTCCAAGATTTTTGGATACCTCCTTCATTTTTGCAAAATTTATATTTTTTCACTCTCATATTTGAACCAAATTTATATTATAAGAGTTATATTGTACCCTTGCGGCCCCTGACCCGATGCAGATCCCGTCGAGCTCCATGGTTTTCCGCGGAGCTCCGGGAGATGAAGCGCCGGAGACGGGGCCTAGAGAGCGGTTGGAGGTCCAGCCGATCCGAATCCGACCGATTGCGACTAAGAACCCATATTAGGTCTTATCTCGCTGCGATAAGGGTGGCGAGGTCTAATCACTTCACTACCCTTATCGCGTCCGCAGATAATCGCCCGGCCGCTCTGTTTAGGGTGACTCGCTCCCTCCTTAATCAGGAGGTGAGGGAGGAACCCTTGCAGGGTCGTGCCGAGGAGTTTAACAATTATCTGTCGGACAAAATCACTCGGATTCGGACCGGTCTGGACTCTGACTGGGCAGAGTCTGGCGATCAGGACGCGGGTGGTCTTGTCGATATCACTTGGGAGGAGTTTGATTCTGTAACTCCGGAGGAAGTGGACAGGATTATGGGGAGACTGAGCTCCACCACATGTTTATTGGACCCGTGCCCTTCCTGGCTGGTTTATGCAGCCCGGGAGAGGACACGCAGCTGGTTCCAGGCAGTTATATCAGCTTCTTTGAGTGAGGGCAGCTTCCCTGCCGTCTTGAAAGAGGCGGTGGTGAGGCCCCTCCTCAAGAAGCCTGCCTTGGACCCAGCTGTATTGAACAACTTTCGTCCGGTCTCCAACCTTCGCTTTCTTGCGAAGGTTGTTGAGAGTGTGGTGGCGCATCAGCTCCCTTTGGTCCTGGATGAAGCGGATTATCTAGACCCGTACCAATCGGGTTTCAGGCCCGGGCACAGCACGGAGACGGCATTGGTCGCTCTGGTGAATGATCTCTGGAGGGCTCGGGACAGGGGTCATTCCTCTGTTCTAGTCCTATTAGACCTCTCAGCGGCTTTCGATACCATCGACCATGGTATCCTGCTGCGGCGTCTCAGGGGATTGGGAGTGGGAGGCACGGTTTTACAGTGGTTCTCCTCCTATCTCCAGGGACGCTCGCAGTCGGTGTTGACAGGAGGGCAGAGGTCGACCGCGAGGTCTCTCGTTTGTGGAGTTCCTCAGGGGTCGGTCCTCTCGCCTCTCCTGTTCAACATCTATATGAAACCGCTGGGTGAGATCATTCGTGGCTTTGGAGTTGGGTATCATCAGTACGCTGATGATACCCAGCTTTTTCTTTCTACCCCAAACCACCCCAGTGATGCCCTCAACGTGATGTCCCGTTGCCTGGAGGCGGTTCGGGTCTGGATGGGGAGGAACAGACTTCAACTCAACCCCGACAAGACCGAGTGGCTTTGCATACCTTCATCCCGGGTCTATTCGGATATTCCATCTCTTTCTATGGGGGGTGAATTATTACCCCCCGTAGATAGGGCTCGCAACTTGGGAGTCCTCCTAGATTCGCGGCTTACCTTGGAAGATCACATGGTGGCTGTGACTAGGGGGGCTTTCGCCCAGGTTCGCCTGGTGCGCCAGTTGCGGCCCTATCTAAGCCGGGATGATTTATGCACGGTCACTCACGCGCTCGTGACCTCTCGTCTAGACTACTGCAACGCTCTCTACATGGGGCTTCCCTTGAGGACCACCCGGAGGCTCCAACTGGTACAGAATGCAGCCGCGAGGGTTGTGTTGGGAGTCTCCCGATACTCCCATGTGACACCTCTGCTCCGTGAGCTGCATTGGTTGCCAGTTGTCTTCCGGGTGAGATTCAAGGTGCTAGTAATGGTGTTCAAAGCCCTCCATGGCATGGGGCCGGAGTACCTCAGGGAACATCTGCTGCCGGCATCAGGCTCCCTGCGCCCTGTGCGTTCCCACAGAGAGGGCCTCCTCAGGGTGCCACCGGTCAGAGAATGCCGACTGGTGGCCCCCAGGGGGAGATCCTTCTCTGTGGGCGCCCCGGAGCTATGGAACCAGTTACCGGTTGAGCTCCGGACGGCGCCCGATCTGCGCTCCTTTCGCCGCGATCTGAAAACATACTTGTTCGAGCAAGCCGGCCTGGCCTGAGGGGGGATTGGTGGGGTTTTTATCATTTTTATTGGGGTTTTTACTATGTATCAATTGTATTTTAATCGGGCATGCATTTAATTATCTTTTAGTTTTTGTAAATTTCTGTGTTTTATTCTTGCCCTGTACACCGCCCTGAGTCCTCCGGGAGAAGGGCGGTATAGAAATATTAATAAATTAAATTAAATTAAAATATTGGGGTTGTTTTTATCCCCAAGTGTCTTGGTTTATTTAACTTTCATCTAAATATCTTTGTGATGGTTTCTCTGGGATAATTTAATGTTGAATCAAATAAAGAGTATACAAATAAAATGTATATCAGAAAAGAACTTTTATACAAATTCTACAAAACAACATTTATTTGGATTTCCTACTCCAAGATTAGGGGCAATCCTACCTGTTACCTAACTAAAGCAAGAGAAACAATTACAAAGCTTTGAACATTAATTTCACTATACTGTAAATATGGTTCTTTCTTCCAATACCAAGTACTCTTGGGAATTTTTTTTGCAATGGCTCCTTTAGTTAGTTAACAATAACTTATTAAATATTTCTGGACTATTGTGCGCCTGTTTAAATTTCCATGTAGCCTGGCTGGAAAGAAGCTGACAGTTATCATTCTTTTCATTGGCCAAATTAACCAGTGACATTTTGTTATAATCATCAATCTGCAACAATAATCCTAGCCAGTAAGAGCTCACAGTGACAGTACATTTGTTACCTGGTTGCATAAAATAGCATGGTTAGTTTTAATAAGATTAATAACTTTTAATAAGGCTTTACAAAATAATGTATTCCTAGCAGGTATTCTGGATCTATTCCTTCTTCTAGATCTTTGATAAATTCTGTTTATTCACTTTGAAACAGAAACATGAAGACAGAAACTTTTTTTAAAAAATGATGGTATGCTAGAGTTGTTCTTATAGCCTGAAGGTAGTCTTTGAAAACTCAGTAATATCAGGCGTTATACAAATGATAATAGACTCAATCTAAGCACTCTGCATTTGAAGCTCAGAACATGAATTAAATATGGGGTTGCTATCATATATCATAATTGTTCACTTCTTCTTACAAGTTATGGACCCAGTAAGAAACAGCTTGCTATAAGATCCCACTGATTTAATTCACATGTACTCTAATTTGCTAGGTCTGGCATAAAAACAGTCATTTAGCAGGGCTATCATAAGCTCATTAGAAGCATACTGAGAACGCTTAGCATTGTCCAATACATAATTTGAAGTATCCTTTTACTGACATCTTTTTCACTGCTATAGATTCTGTATAATTGTTGGTAGTCTTCTGTCACACATACAACTAGAGGAAAAACTGTATAGTGTTTCATTTGATAAGCCCAATTATCTGCTAAGTATCATAAAAAAATCAACTAATATAGTAAAAAGATCTCATGCAATGGAAAAATAGACATAGGCTTGAATCATGACCACTTCAAGTCTCAAATCTTAAGTATGAATTTAATCAAGGTTGATTTGCATAGGTCTGAAAATTAATATTTTACATAGTCATATAATTTTAACACAGTGGCTCAGTGGGTTAGGATGCTGAGCTTGTCGATCAGAAGGTTGGCAGTTTGGCGGGTCGAATCCCGAGTGCCACGTAACAGAGTGAGCGTCTTTTACTCGTCCCAGCTTCTGCCAACCTAGCAGTTCGAAAGCACATAAAAATGCAAGTACAAAAATAGGGACCACTACAGTGGGAAGGTAACAGCGTTCCGTGCGCCTTTGGCATCTAGTCATGCCGGCCACATGACCATGGAGACGTCTTCGGACAAACGCTGGCTCTTCGGCTTTGAAATGGAGATGAGCACCGGCCCCTAGAGTTGGAAACGACTAGCACGCATGTGTGGGGGAACCTTTACCTTTACCTTTATAATTTTAACAGTAAGCCATTCTACTAAATTCATCACCTACATAATGTCTGAAAAATGATAAAATTGTATTAGACATATACTGCTGGAAGTTGGGGCACATATAAACTGAAAAAAAATATTATTCTTTGTTACATAATGAGCCAGATTGGAGTTGGCATTTTGTACCCCTATTAAGTTCTTCCCAAGGACCTGTAATAGGCAGATGTTTAATCATTTTAAATCTATTGTCACAGGATATAAGCTACAATAAATTTTCATAATCTGACTCTGATGATGTCTGTACTTCAGAATTATCAGCCTCAGGATCCAGTAAGTCAGGATTCAAATCAGCGCTAGGTCTCTCCTGTTCAACCGGAACAGTCAGATGATGAGGCACAAACTCCAAGGCCCAGGTTTAGACAGCTACAGGGAGGATCAGACAACACTCCTCAATGAGACTCCTTGCTAGGCAAAGGGCAAGGCATGAATGAAACAGCCAGCTGTCAGCAGGCAGATGTAAGTAGCTGCTTTGCTACTTACATCTTTTTTTGTTGGAGATAATCATTTGGTTTTCCAACTTGTGACTCTTGTTCCTGCTTCTTCTTCATCACCTTTGGCTCTTTGACTGGCTGACTACCTGATTTGACTTTCTGTAACTTTTGAAATGTATTTGGAGTACACTATTGCTTCTTGTACTGTATTGGTATTATTCAAGCAAGCACTCCCTGATAAAAAGAACATAAACAGAATGAAAAATAAAATTATGTTTCCATGCAACTTCTAATGCTAGAGTGTTGAAGATATAGCACCTTCAGCATTGGTTCTGTATTACATTCAATCATGAAGTTGAGTTATTGATTATTTCATCTGATTTGGGAAGCAAAATCACATCATTTTAAAGCAAAAGCTATGGTTTTAATTGTATGCTATATGAAAAGTTAAAATCTTTTATTTGTCCTGTTCATGCTGCTTCATTAGATAAAATCATTTCTGATCTTATGAGTGAAGGAAAATAGGAAAGTCTGTGTTCATGTTTTCATTTCAATGGTGCCTAGTTCCTGTTATGTCTTTCCTCTTGCTTACTTTTCTCCCAAAGCAATATGTTGCATGGATAAATAATAATTCCACTAATTTTTTCTCTTGTCCAGGATTCAAATCATACAGAGCACCGTGCACTCCTAGGTCTTTAGATGTCATTGGCCAAATGACAAAACACTATTTCTTATTTTACTAATGAAATATCAACTGCAACTGACTCCTCCCTGTACTGTCACCAGGCAACAGCATTTTATGAGGCTGCAACATAGAAAAATGAGATAAACAGTTCTATCCAAACTATCAGGCTCCTATTTTTTTTACCTTGAATTGTAATCTTATGATCATTATTTAGTAACATCTATTTAATGGAAAGACCTTGGTTTTCCTTCCTTCTTTTTTCTCCTTGTTTCTTTCTCTGATGTATCCTTTAAATCTTGTATATCTCAGACAGAATTTGTATTTTTTTGCAGTGATCATATGAAAGTAATTCTTGGAGCAATGAAATAAAAGGTGTTTCATATATGAGTAAATAAGCAATATTTCTCAATTTAAAGTGACCCTAGTTCAACAATCCCCTTCATGGATTACTGCCTTGTCGTGGCGAAGGGGCTTGCATAATTCAATGAAGCTATGAGCTATGCCATGCAGAGCCACCCAAGATGGACAGGTCATAGCAGAGAGTTCTGACAAAATGTGATCCACTGGAGAAGGAAATGGCAACCCACTCCAGTATTTTTGCCATGAAAACCCCATGGACAGTACCAAAAGGAAAAAAGATATGATGCTGGAAGATGAGCCCCTCAGGTCGGAAGGCTTCCAATATGCTACTGGGGAAGAGCAGAGGGCTAGTACTAGTAGCACCAGAAAGAATGAAGCGACTGGGCCAAAGCTGAAAGGACGCTCAGCTGTGGATGTATCTGGTGGTGAAAGTAAAGTCCGATGCTGTAAAGATTTTTTCTCCATAGGAACCTGGAATGTAAGATCCATGAATCAAAGAAAGCTGGACGTGATCACACAAGAGATGACAAGACTGAACATTGACATCTTAGGAATCAGCCAACTAAAATGGACAGGAATGGGTGAATTTAATTCAGATGACCATCAGGTATACTATTGCGGGCAAGAATCCCTCAGAATAAATGCAGTAGCTTTCATAGTCAATAAAAGACTAGGCAAAGCAATACTGGGATGCAATCCCCAAAATGACAGAATGAATCGAATCCAAGGCAAACCATTCAATATCACAGTAGTCCAAGTCTATGCCCCAACCACAGGTGCTAAAGAAGATGAAATTGACCAGTTGTACAAGAAGTAGCAACTAAAACCGTCTTAAAGAAAAAGAAATGCAAGAAAGCAAAATGGCTCTCTGAGGAAGCTTTGCAAATAGCTGAGGACAGGAGGGAAGCGAAAGGCAAGGGAGAAAAAGAAAGATACACCCAATTGAATGCAGAATTCCAGAGAAGAGCTAGAAGTGATAAGAATGCCTTCTTAAATGAACAGTGCAAAAAAATAGAACAAAACAATAGAATAGGGAGGACCAGAGATCTCTTCAAGAAAATTGGAGAGATGAAGGGAACATTTCATGAAAAAATGGGCATGATAAAGGACCAAAATGGCAGGGACCTAACAGAGGCAGAAGAGATTAAGAAGAGGTGGCAAAATTGCACAGAAGAACTATACAAGAACGAGCTTAAAGTTCCAGATAACCACGATGGGGTCACCGACCCCGAGCCAGACATCCTAGAGTGTGAAGTGAAATGGGTGTTAGGAAATCTGAGCAACACCAAAGCTAGTGGAAGTGACAGTATTCCAGCTGAGCTATTCAAAATCTTAAAAGATGATGCAGTAAAAGTGCTACACCCAATTTGCCAGCAAATTTGGAAAACTCAACAGTGGCCACAGGATTGGAAAATATCAGTTTACATTCCAATTCCAAAGAAAGGAAGTGCCAAATATTCAAACTATCACATCATTGCACTCATTTCACATGCTAGTAAAGTTATGCTTAAATTCCTACAAGGTAGACTCCAGCAGTATGTGGATCGAGAACTACCAGAAGTACAGGGAGGATTTTGAAGAGGCAGAGGAACTAGAGATCAAATTGCCAACATACGGTGGATCATGGAGAAAGCTAGGGAGTTCCAGAAAAACATCTTATTTGTCTCTTGAGAAACCTTTATGCGGGTCAAGAAGCAACAGTGAGAACTGGACATGGAACCACTGATTAGTTCAAAATTGGGAAAGGAGTCCGGCAAGGCTGTATACTGTTGCCCTGCCTGTTTAACTTGTATGCCGAGCACATCATGAGAAAGGCAGGGCTAGATGAATCAAAAGTTGGAATTAGGATTGCTGGGAGACATATCAACAACCTAAGATATGCAGATGATACCACTCTAATGGCAGAAAGTGAAGACAGCCTCTTGTTTTGGGTGAAGAAGGAGAGTGCAAAAGTTTGCTTGAAACTAAACATTAAGAAAACCAAGATCATGGTATCTGGCCCTCTCAATTCCTGGCAAATAGATGGGGAAGAAATGGAGGTAGTGACAGATTTTATTTTCCTGGGCTTCAAGATCACCGCAGATGGGGACTGCAGCCAAGAAATTAAAAGACGCTTGCTCCTTGGGAGGAAAGCCATGGCAAATCTAGACAGTACACTAAAAAGCAGAGACATCACTCTGTCAACAAAAGTGCGTATAGTCAAGGCTATGGTCTTCCCAGTTGCAATGTATGGCAGTGAAAGTTGGACCATAAGAATGGCTGAGTGCCAAAGAATTGAGGCCTTTGAACTATGCTGCTGGAGAAGACTCCTGCGAATCCCTTGGACTGCAAGGCGATCAAACTGGTTAGTCCTAGAGGAGATCAACCCTGACTGCTCTTTAGAAGTCCAGAGCCTGAAGTTGAAACTCTAATACTTTGGCCACCTAATGAGAAGGAAGGACTCACTGGAGAAGAGCCTAATGCTGGGAAAGATTGAGGGCAATAGAAGGGGATGACAGAGAATGAGGTGACTGGATGGAGTCAGTGAAGCAGTAGGCATGAGCTTAAATGGACTCCAGAAGATGGTAGACGACAGGAAGGCATGGAGGAATGTTGTCCATGGGGTCACGATGGGTCGGACATGACTTCGCAGCTAAGAACAACAATCTGTCCAAATAATTGGTTTTGCTAATCAATTAATTTGATTAATAAATCATTAGTATCAAACACAATCAAAGGGAGTATTTTTCCTGCAAAACAAAGGGCCCTGGTTTAGGTGATGGCTTTTGAAAGCCTGATGTCTTTGCATTTCTACAATCAGGAATATAGGTTGTTTAGATTTTTCTTGCTCTTAAAGTAACTACTAAATGATTAAAATCAGAGCCTTAGGCCATAGATTTAAGTTGAGAACTGCTGTGAACATGTTCCCTGCACATTGAGGTTTTACAAGAATAGATAAACAAATGCTGTCTCAGTGATTCCAAGAACTAATACATTGTGGGTTAGAGAGGAAAATAAGAACCACATATTTAAAAATAGTTTCTTTACATATGTTTGCTGCCATTTAGTATTAGAAGAAATTACATGTTTCAGATACACTGCTAATTGCACATACTTATGTATATGATACTTTTGTAATGATATCTTTGTAATAATTATTCACAATAGGATAACTGGGCTGCCCCAGTTTGCAACAACCCATTATTAATGATAAGATGCACCAGGTGGTCTAGAGGGAGAGATCTGGTCCAGAGATATATAAAATAATCCTTCTCAAGTGACTGGATCTGAACTTCATGAGAAAGCTGAAACATTTGCTGGATCTCTAAAAAATCGTGTGTGGCATTAATGTTTGCTATTATTACACAGAATTAAAGAGACTCTGGATGTGGCATTTATTCAGAAAATGTTGGTAACTGTATGTTCTTATGCAGCAGACTGAGAGCAGCCAGTGCTGGGCTGAGCATCTTCCTTTAAAGCTGGTTGGTTAGAATGCAGCACTGATTTCTTGAGAGACTACAGCTAGTCTTGTGTTTAACTGCCTCTACTTTTATTAAATTATTCATTCCCAACAAATATGACACTGCTGATTAGTATTTTTTATGCCTTTCCTTCAAAGTGGGAGGGAAAAGTATAAACATGTTGAAAATGTAAACACTGGATATAAACAACTGAAGGAAAATTCCCTTCTACAAACTTTTAACTTGCAGCAATTAGGATCTTTTTATTTGTTATTTTTACTTAGAGCCTAATGAACTCAGACTGAAAGTGAGTGAAGGCAAAGGCAAGCATTGATGCAGGATTCCTCCATTCTGCAAACATGCTAGCAATCGATTATTTATCAGCAGATAAAATAATGCCAGTGCATACGTGGATTTTACTTCAGTAATTGATAAGTACTGATCTATGCACAGAATAATAAATCTTTCTCAAATAGGAGGCTTCATTAGAATTAATCAGAATCCTATGGAGGAAGTTCTTTGAGATCAGTATAATACTCTGTAATGAAAGTTTTATAAATGCTCATATAAATGAACATATTTTTCTTCTAAAATATATTTATAAATTACATGCTTAAAAGCATAAAATGGGGAGACATGAAAAGATACAGTTAATAGATGCCAGTAAGGACAATTAACACAGAGAGCATGAGGTTTATGTATGTGGGTGGGTGGGTGGGTGGTGGTTCAAGTCAGTCAAGATGGCTGCTTCAACCACATAATTGTAGCCATCATCTTGTCTTTTTAAACCACTCTCAGAAGCTTCTTTGAGCAGGCATCTCTGCAGAAGATAATAAAAACAGAAATTGTTATTGTTCTTTAAAACCAAGCTGAAGAGATAGCCAGGGAAAATGTCTGAAGAACTTTCCTAAAGGCCTCCAGTGGGGCCTCAAGAAATGTTTGGCAACAAATTCTAAGAGGTGTAGGATGAGCCGTGGTGGTGCAAAGGTTAGAATGCAGTATTGTAGGCTGACTATCCTGACTGGCTCAAGATTGATTCAGCCTTCCATCCTTCGAGGTTGGTAAAATGAGGACTCAGATTGTTGGGGGCAACATGCTGACTCTGTAAACCACTTAGAGGGGGCCGTTAAGCACTATGGGGTATTTAGGTCTAAGTGATATTGCTATGAGTACAGAAAGACTTTCCATCTTGTACTTGCCAGCTTTACTACTCTCAAGACTTACAAGAAAAAGATCCCACACTGCAGATATTAACAGTGTGAATAAGCTGACAAAATAATAAGAAACAATTTTGATTTTAAAATAAAAAGCTAGAGTTAGAATAAGGTACAGAAATCTTCTGACAATAAGTCATCTCTCATAGGAGCCGGATAGCCAGTTGTTAAATTATCAGCAGTATTCAGGAAGCCACATTTTATACCAAATCACCTTTAAAAGCTGCTGCATGTAGAACACATGCAACCTTGGTGATATTTTTTTTTAGAGAGAAAAAAGGATTGAACGTAGTCATGCCAGATTGAAGCCATCTTTCAATTTTACCCTGGTGATTCCATATGGCCTATTCTTACTATTGGTCAAGAGTGGCTGTTCACTTTGCAGCTATTCCAACTTTCCATCCCTAGTTTGTTTGTTTGTTTGTTTATTTATTTATTTATTTTATTGGATTTATATACTGCCCTTCTCCCGAAGGACTTGGGGTGGTGTACAGGGCAGTTAAAACACAATATACAAAGTTAAAAATAAGCTAAATTAAAATTAGCCCCAACAAGTAAATCACATTCTAAAATTTTAAAATCCCAATCCCTCAGTCCAGGCTGGCAAGCTCAAATAACCAAGTTTTCAGGTCGCGGCGAAAGGAGCGAAGGTCGGGAGCCATCTGGAGTTCAACAGGGAGCTGGTTCCAGAGGACAGGCACACCCACAGAGAATGCTCTCCCCCTGGGGGCCACCAGTCGGCATCCCCTGGCTGACGGCATCCTGAGGAGGCCCTCTCTGTGGGAGCGCACAGGACGATGGGAAGTTAACACCGGCAGAAGGTGCTCCCATAAATAATCCGGACCCATGCCATTTAGGGCTTTATAGGTCATCACCAGCACCTTGAATCTCACCCGGAGGGCAACTGGAAGCCAATGCAGCTCGCAGAGCAGAGGTGTTATATGGGAATATCGGGAAACCCCCATCACAACTCGCGCGGCCGAATTCTGCACCAGTTGGAGCCTCCGAGTGGTCCTCAAGGGCAGCCCCATGTAGAGAGCATTGCAGTAGTCTATCCAAGAGGTCACGAGCGCATGAGTGACTGTACGTAGGGCATCTTGGTCCAAATAGGGCCGCAACTGGTGCACCAGGCAAACCTGGGCAAAAGCCCCCCTGGTCACAGCTCCTATATGATCTTCTAAATTGAGCTGTGAATCAAGGAGGACGCCCAAGTTATGAGCCCTATCTACGGGGGGGTAACACCTCACCCCCTATAGTTAAAGATGGAATAGACTGGGTAACCCAAGATGCCGGTATGTACAGCCACTCGGTCTTGTCGGGATTAAGACGAAGCCTGTTCCTCCCCATCCAGACCCTCACCGCCTCCAGGCAACGGGACATCACAGCGAGGGCATCACTGGGTTGATTTGGGGTGGAAATAAAAAGTTGGGTATCATCAGTATACTGATGATACCCCACCCCAAAACCACAAATGATCTCACCCAGCGGCTTCATATAGATGTTGAACAGGAGGGGCGAGAGGACCGACCCCTGAGGGACTCCACAAATGAGAGGCCTCGAGGCCGACCTCTGCCCCCCTGCCAACACTGACTGCGAACGACCCAGGAGGTAGGAGGAGAACCACTGTAAAACAGTGCCACCCACTCCCAACCTCCTGAGGCGCCGCAGTAAGATACCATGGTCGATAGTATCAAAAGCCGCTGAGAGATCTAATAGGACTAGGACAGAGGAACAACCCCTGTCCCGAGCCCGCCAGAGATCATTCACCAGCGCGACCAATGCCGTCTCCGTGCTGTACCCGGGCCTAAAACCTGATTGGTAGGGGTTCAGATAATCCGCTTCCTCCAGGAACAGAGGGAGCTGATGTGCCACCTCACTCTCAACAACCTTCGCTAGAAAGCGAAGGTTGGAGACCGGATGATAGTTGTTCAAAATAACCAGGTCCAGGGCAGGGAAGCTACCCTCCCTCAAAGAAGCAGTTATTACTGCCTGGAGCCAGCCTCGTGTCCCCTCCCGAGCTGCATATACCAGCCAGGAGGGGCACGGGTCCAATAAACACGTGGTGGAACTCAGCCTCCCCATGATCCTGTCCACCTCTTCCAGAGTCACAGGGTCGAATTCTTCCCAGATAACGTTCCCAAGACCACTCGTCTCCCCCCCATCAGACTCCGCCCAGTTGGAGTCCAGACCGGCCCGAATCTGAGCGATTTTGTCCGCCAGATGTTGACTAAACTCCTCGGCACGACCCTGCAAGGGCTCCTCCCTCACCTCCTGATTAAGGAGGGAGCGAGTCACCCTAAACAGGGCGGCCAGGCGATTATCTGCGGATGCGATGAGGGCAGCGAAGTAGTTAAACTTCGCTGCCTCCATCGCTGTGAGATAAGACCTCATAAAGGTTCTTAACCACAATTGGTCAGATTCAGACCGGCTGGATCTCCAACAGCTCTCTAGGCTCCTACTCCGACGCTTCATCTCCCAGAGCTCCACGGAAAACCATGGAGCTCTCTGGGATCTGTGCCGGGACAGGGGCCGCATGGGCACAACGCGGTCAAGTGCCTCCATGGCTGCCGTTTCCTAGGCTTCCACTAAGGCATCAACCGGGCTGTGAGCGAAGATGGCAGGCACAGGTCCAAGCGCCACCTGGAACCGTTCAGGATCCATTAGGCGCCTGGGGCGGAACCACCTGGTCGGTTCCGCAACCCAGCAACGGGGGGTGGCAAAATGGAAGGCCAGCCACAGGAGGTGATGATCGGTCCATGACAGGGGAGTAATAACTGGAAATCCCCCTCCCAGATCATCAAGCCACCGTCCAGATAAAAAGATAAGATTGAGTGTGTGACCCCCCTTATGAGTCGGGCCCTGAATTACTTGGGTCAGGTCCATGGCCGTCATGGAGGCCATGAACTCCCGAGCCAACCCCGATGAGCCTCCCAGGGACGGCAGGTTGAAATCCCCCAGAACCATAAGTCTGGGGAACTCAACCGCACTAAGAAAGGTAACATTAAGTGACTGTGAGAAATCTTGAAAATTCCTGGAACTCCTTAGGCTACAATACATAAAACAGGCTGCCAGTACAAAAAAAAAAGAAAAAAAATCATTTGACATCTTCCTGTTTCAAAAAAAGGAAATCTAGTCATTAGAAATTATGATGAGGCTGATGATTTGTTGCACAGTAAGCCAGATGTTTAGACTGGGTTTACCATTTTTGTCTACCTGGTTAATCCGTCTTCAAGGACCTGGGGTAGGCAGATGTTGTTGTTTGATGGTGTTAAAGATATCATCACAGGATGTAAGCTGGTCCAATTGAAGCTTCCTTTTGCAGTTGAATGATGATAATTTTGTCAATGCCAGTGATGTTCAAGTGGTGCTCCAGATGTTTTGGGATGCCACCCAAGATGCCTATTACTTAGGCACTACCTTTGCTTTCTTTTGCCACAGTCATTCCACTT
The DNA here is from genome assembly GCF_964194415.1 of Vipera berus. Lineage (NCBI taxonomy): Eukaryota > Metazoa > Chordata > Lepidosauria > Squamata > Viperidae > Vipera > Vipera berus. Next base: position 178,637,766 of record NC_138204.1, on the reverse strand, counting down.
CAATTCTTTGTATTTTGTGATTTTCCCTAATTCTTTCTCTTATATTCTGCTGTCTCTATGTACTGTCACATCCACTATCCAGACTTTTTTGTTTTTCTTATTGATAATTGTTAAGTTTGGGATGTTATGCAGCAGGTGCTTCTCTGTTTAAATTCTAAAGTCCCAAAGTATTTTATCTTCTTCATTTTCTGTTACTTTTTCTGTTTTGTGGTCCCACCATATCTAGCTTACAAATGGTACTTCTTGAAAATATTTCAATGCATTAATGTTATTACTTTATCATGCCATTATTATTGTTGTTGTTGTTTGTGCTACTATAATTATCAACTGTTTGAAAGCTGGGGAGATACAAATCAAGTTTTGAGAGGAGGGACTGGTCACATACTTCTTCAGATTGAGCAAATGAAAAGTTTATCCTGTCCTTTACTTAGAGACAATACACAACAAATCCCTGCAGAAATCCTGTATACAGTATCTAATTTTGCTCTGTTCAATGGAATGTTAGTTCTGCCTGCATATTCTTACAAAACAGGAAAAAAATAACAAATTATTATAGGCATAAAATAAAGGAATTGGCTGGGCACATAGGATCCCTTAGTGATAAAGTGTTATATTTACTGGATTCAAGAAATTTAATTCAAAAAGTCTCCTAATTAGTCCATATGAAATGTTTAACCTTATAAATAATTATGTTCATTTTATTTCATATAACACTGCAGTAATTCTGTGTAATATATTTTGCTTGTCTCTTGTCAGAACCACATAATTAGAGTTCTTTTAGTTCGCATGAAGATAGATTCTGCATAAAGATAAGCTGGAGTACTGGAACTCTAAATGGCCTTTGGACTACTAAAGTTCTTTGGAAATTTAAGAAACAGTATGAAAATATTCATTTGAACTTTACTGGAAAAGAAGTACAGTTCTGTTAGAAGTTATATTGTCACCTTATGATAGTTTTTATAAAATTTCTGCTGCAAAACTAAAGTGCTGCAATAAGCTTTCTTAAGTCTCAAATACACTATATTTTGAAAGCTGGATTTGTCTTGATCTGAGTGACAAGCATGTTAAATGAAAAATTAGTATTTTATAAGAAATAAAATAATAGTAAATAGAAAACTATCTGTAAATACACAAATACTGCTAAGCTTGTAAGCCGCCCTGAGTCTTTGGAGAAGGGCGGGATATAAATGGAATTAAAATAAAAAAATAAAAAATAAATTTCTAGGCAGTCCAAGATTTAATGAAATACATAAATACATATCAACCAAAAAGAGATTCTTGAGGAAAATATAATAAATTTAAAACCACACAATTTGTTTAATTGGGAATAAAAAGGAACATCTTCAAAGAGAGTTTTTATGACAACAAACATATATAGTTTTAATTCACCCTGGAGTTTTTTTCCTCTAAATTTATTCTTTTCAGTTGAAATGAATGTTGAAAATAAATTATATAATGGCACCAGGACTTTGTCCATCATCAGGTTAACTTCTAAAAACTGAACTAAATGGAATGAGATTTGGTATGGTGGGAGAAGCTGGCAAAAGAAAATTTAAAATTGAATTATAAAGTTAAAAATTATACTGTCAGCAGCTCTATGTTAAGCCCCTCTCTCGTGATTCAAACTCATAATTTACAACTGAATACATACAGCCTGGCTTTCCTTTCTAGTATCCATATACATATAAAAATACACAGATGCAACAATAAATACATTAAATACATACATACAACAAAACATAGGACAAAACGTAGAATCTATAGATCTTTGGTCTAATCCAGTAGTAGTCTCCTTATGTTCTTTTTTTAAAGTTAAGCTTGATTCCTGGTGACTTCATGCACAGGTTACTGTAGTACCACTGTATTTCTTTAATTTCTTAGAGTAGTTTAGGATTTCCTGATAGTTACCTATCCAGATCAGGTGGTACTTCCACATGTTGCAGGCCTTGTTTGACTTACTAGCAAAATATTTTTACCCAATATATGTATATACTGTATGAATATGTCTGTTTGTTCAGGAAGAATGGTCAAACTGGTAGAAATAAAATTAAAAAAGAAAAATGTCCACAGCTAATCCTTCAATATTTTTTCTGTGTAGTAGTAAACCCAAATTAGTAAATCTACTAAGACAAGGTCTCCATGCTTGTCAAAATGAGGTAGCAATTAAAATGGCATGCATTCTGTACCTCAGTTTTTATGAATATATTTTTCATGGCTTTGACAGTCAAAAGCTATTTAGATTATTTATGACATTTCCAATGAGTTAGTAATGCTTTTTTATTGCATTGTATTTTGCATAATACAATTTGTCACTATTTCTTTATTAAGCTTGTTTTATATTCATAGTTGTCCCACCACACTATATTTTCCTTTTTGTCAGTTCAGAACTTCATTATGAAGGATGAGGTTTTATCGTTTCCTAGTGATGCAAATGTCTACAGTGAATAAGTGTCATTATGCAGAAACAGGAATTTAGTTTTCCTCCATTAAGCAAGCAGGCTAATGACTCAACAAGTTTATAGCCCACCACAAAATTTGACTGTGAGTTAAAACAAATGACTGTGTGCATACATGAAAATGAGGACTATACTTTTGGGATGGGTGTTTCACTTCCATTATATAAAACCCAACTTTCCAGCAGAAACTTAAAGTAGATCTGGAGGTATTGTCATGAATATTGTTAAATAGCTGGTTCTTTGGCACAGGAATGAAGACACGTAACTGAGTACAGGGTAACTCATAGTTTATTTCGTGCAGAAACTGTACTGGGGAAATGGCTGCAACTAGCCGCAATATATAGTCTAGCTCCTAGGCAGCAGCCAATAGGTTTGAATCAACCATTGCCACCTGGAGATAGCCAATTGCAGCACAGGAGACTTGTAGTCTGGGTTGCTGGAGAGCCGTTAGCTGCTCCAGCAACCCACGTGGTATTCCTCAAGAGCCCAGTACATAACAAATATCATGAATGCTGGCTTGTTCCTTTGCTTCTTCACGACCTACTGAAAACAATTATCAGCATCAGATTTGAGATTCAATATCTTATTGTTCTATTTAAAAGGAATATCTAGCAGCAGGACTTTAAAAAGGCCTGTAAATTTAACCACTGTCAGGATGCCTAGTCTTCAGTTCTTTGGGCAAAGTAAGTCTTCTAAATATCACGTATATTTATTTTAGTAATATTTATTTAGAAGTATAATCAAGGAAAGAGAGAGAAAGAGAAAGAGGAACAAAGAAAGTGAAAACAGATTTATGAGCTATATAAAAATAAATAAATTGAAGTAACAAAGTAATATGAAACTACAACAGCAAATATAGATGATCTTATACCAATTTGGCACTTAAATCATTATCAACAACTGCAAGTCAATAACTGACAATTTGCAAAAAACAACCAATAAAATAAAAATTATCAATCAGTAAAGACAATTCAATATTTTTAATAGACTTTTAATTATTGAAAATTTAATTTTTAAATTCTGATATGTAATTTGGGGAGTGCTTTATTTTTTATAAACTGTCAAGAAAGATAAGTAGTTGGAAATATTTTTAATGCACATAAATAATCAGTGCATTAATTGTTTACCAGATGAGGATTTAAGATAGATTTTGTCAAGCTAGTAAGTTGAAGAACTGTCATGATCTAAGGCACTTCAATCTGTTAGTGCTTTACCAGTATGTTTCTTAGGTCTCATATGCAACTGTTACAGGGTCTCAGAAATCCTGTCAGGCCATTTTTCCCCACATCCATGCTATGAACATCATTAGAAACCTGAACCTATCTGCATTGTCATTTTTCACAAGACTCAGTTTAGTGTCTCTCTTAATCAAAACTGTGCCATTGCTATTCAAGATTGCAAAGGATATTTCTCTACCACTGCCAAATATACAGCTGTTATTAACAGAGGAAGAGACCAGTGTGAACATTATCTAAATAGATTTTGAAACGTGGCACAAGCATGGCTGCAAACACTGGATCTATGTTCTTAGAAATAACTTGAATCTTCTGATTCAATGAGGAACGAGAATAACTAAGAGATTTGCCCTATGGTGCTCAAAATGTAGAATTAATATGTCATTAAATGCCATAGAACAGCAGTCCCTAACCATTCCAGCTCTGTGGACTGGCAGCAGCAGGAGCTTCTGTTGCTTGCATGACCCAGTTACCAATGGGCCACAGACTGGTACCAGTCCATGGACCATGGACTGGGAATCCCTGCCATAGAAAAGTCAGTATCATCAACAGATTTAGCACTAAAGTTGAGTTCCCAGTCAAAAAATACAGAATATTAAAATATTAGAGTGTTGTTGTTTTTTTACCAAAAAGTATTATACTCAAAAATACTATAGAAATGATTTGGAATGTCTGCTTATCAAATCCCTGTCTGTGCTCTTGCAGACTCAAGGTAATATTCTACACATCTGATATAGTAGACTTTAGTCCAGGAATGCTTCTTCCATAATAAATGTGCTTGCCTTTAAAGTGTGACTAGCACAAGTATTCTAGAAATCTTAATATTCTGCTTTGCAACTGGTCAGTAGAGGAATGTAAAAAGTCTTAAACAATTCACCATTCATCCAAGACATCACAAAAGCCTGGAAGAAAAGTTCAAAATATTATCATTATTTTCTCCTTTGTGACATTTCTTTCTCTGATAGACTGCTTTCAATTCACAAGTTTGCACTTTCTGCTAGAAAGAAAACAAGCTTCCCAATATACTGTAATCTGTAATGCTAGGTTTTATAGTAAAAGAAAATATGTGTAGCAATTCACAAGCTGGCTTTCATTACATTCTACATATTAACAGTCACATAAAAGAATGAGCTTTCTGCCTTCAGGCCTTGAAGTCAATCATTTCATCTCTCCAAATATAAGCCCTATTTGAGCTTCTGAAGAGGTACACAGTCATACAGTGGTCATTTTGAATTTTCAATCCAAGAGTGAGCTGAATGTTGGTGGGTAGCTGATTCATAATTAGCTCAATATTGTGGTGGAAGATTATGCTTTTGTTGTTGCTAACATTTGGGATACCTTGCTACATAACAAAATAGCAAGAATATGTCAAATTTTTAAATTCTTACACCTTAAATTTGCCAAGATTTAAGTCTTAATTCTTCACACGGGCACTAGGTTCAGGAATTATTGGAGCCTTTTTTTAATGTGAGTTGCCTCCAATATAAAATGTGTTGGGGTTTTTTTTTTAAAAAAAAAATCAGGTTTTTTAATTTTCATTTTTTTGTTAGCCCCTTCAGTTAGGTTCTCCAAATTCCATATTTAAACATAGACATAGGAAAAGTCATTTGTGGCAGTTCTTTTCTGAACGTTCATCTTAAGCAGATAAATGTTGGGTTAGCGAAGGTCCTCAGCTAGGATCCAACTTACATGAGAATGTCCTATTCTTGATTAAGAAGTTAATAGGTCCACCCATCCATTCTATCCCATTATCATAAAGGCATATTCTGTATTTAGATTAGACTTTCACACATAACTGAATATCTTTATCTTTATTATTAGACTTATATACCGCCCTTCTCCCATAGGACTCAGGGAGGTTCACAAGGTTTTTAAAATAACAATACAACAATTACAAAAATTAAGAACAGTTAAAATGATGGATAAAGAGGAATGCATTGGGAATTATTTGCTTGAAAATCCTAGAAGCTCTAAAGAAGCAGAGGTTTTCTCAATCCTTTAGATAAACCTGTAACTATTACCTTTTAAACCACATCAATTAGAATCATGTTCAGTTTACTTATTATTTCAGTTTGTACAGTTAGCTTACCACTGATTTGCAGCTCTGTTCTGTACAAGCAAACTTGCATATTGGTAGTGACAACAAAGCTAATAGATATATAAGCTAAAGCAAACTATTTAATAAAACCATTTAATGTTTTATTAAAATACTCAATGCCAGTGGGTAACTGAGAGTTGTGGACCCAATATAATTGGAGGTCATAAGACAGTGGAATATTACCAATTGGCCAAACACCATTATTGCTGCTGTAGTTTTTCTGTACAGACAGAATCTAACTCTCATAAATGAATTTTAAAAAGAAATGTAATGAATCAAATGCATGTTCGTGTACATTTAAATCATTACATAAATAATTTAAACCCAAAATGGGATACAAGATCTTCTTTCAGTTTTGCTACTGTTGTATTGAATAAATCTATGTGAATCAAAGAAAACAACAGAATTGTATTATGAATCTCCAGGAAATGGAAGAGCTGGATTATGAAAATACCCTTAACAATGATTCAGTGACAAGGACTAGTATAGCCTGAAGCAGAGAGTCTCTTGGTAATAGCTAGTTAACATGCTGTTTTTCTCACCAGAACAAAGGCTAGTTTAAGCAATTGTATTACATGTTTGTTTAAGAAAGAGCATGTTAACTTCCATATGGATTGTTAAACAAAGTGTTTGCCAGGACACTGCAAACACAGGAAGGCATGTTTATCTTATAAAATAGCACACTAAAGGTCAGGGATTGGAGAAAAATATTTGTATGTTGAGTAATATAATCAGATCTGAAATCTGAACTAGAAACATTTATCAGTAGACAGATGTGGACAAAATGAAGTTTGTAGATCATTGCCGCCTCTATCTACTTTGAGCAAAAGAAACAGACTGTTAGTGCAGAAAGATTACCAACCATCAATCAGAAAGATTTTTTTTTTGGTAAGTGTTAGTTGATTTCTGCTTATATTTCTTCATGATTTAATGTTACATGCATTATATACATAAGGAGATAAGGCAAAAGAACAAACAAACAGAATTATTAAAACTGATCTTCAGACTCCTGCTGACTGCATAGAGATGCTCATATTTTCTTGGCTGTGAGACTGGGATTCATTTTGTTCACCTGGCTTTTCTCCCTCCTCCTCCTCCTCCTCCTCCTCCTCCTCCTCCTCCTCCTCCTCCTCCTCCTTAACACATGAAGGCAGGAGGTTGCTACTTTCTATGACAACATCATCATCATTGGCAGTTCGAATTTCACCAGTTCAGGGTTGACTTAGCCTTCCATTCTTCCAAGGTTAGTAAAATGAGGACCCAGATTGTTTAGGCAATAGACTCACTCTGTAAAATGGTTAGAGAAGGCTGTAAAGCACTGTAAAGCAGTATATAAGTCTAAGTGCTATTGCTAATGCTAGCATCATCATCATCATCATCATCATCCATCACAAGTTTAGAGCTTTCTGATCATAGTTTGTGGAATAAATCACAAATCACAATAAATAGATAGGATAGAATAATGGAGACAATTTAGTCTTCTACTGATATACGAGTAGCATTTTAACTTAGTGGTAGAGAAAACTCCTCTATGAAACTAGATTTGGAATATTTTATGACTAGGATTATCTGTTTCTAGTAGTGATATTGAGACAGTAAAATAGCCAATACTCCAGAAGATAGGCTTAAGATACAGGAGGATCTGCCATCATTTTAATTTGAGTACCTCATATTCATATTTATTTGTATATCTTTTACTTAAGAACCACCATCACCCCTCACTCACACTTTGTTAATTTAGAAGATTTCAAGACAAATTATTGGAGGTCTAGATCATAATCTCTGGACAAGACCTCTGAGGTTAGTTTGTATCAGAAATCTCTTTTTGGAACAAATATGTAAGTAGGAATATAATTATGGCTTTTTAAATTATAAAATCTAAAATACATATAAAATGAATAGATTAGGATATAATGCACATAAAATGCATATATAAAATGAAGGACTGCATTAAAACAATGTTTACAAAAATGTGTATCAAAGTAGAGCATGCTAGGAAAATGTGGATGAATATATTTTTATAAAATTAATTTTTAAAAACTGAACAAAATGAAATATTAGTAACAGAAGAACCAGAGTTGGCAGATTAATTCATCCCTATGAAAGATTGGCAGGATTCATTAGAAGTTTATGTAGCCACTTTTTTGTCCTTCTGTTTTGTCATTTGTTTGGGCTTGTTTTCATTGTAGATCCTACCAAGTTAACATCTAGGATCAGGTCTCCTCTCACTCTGTTCAGCCCCTTCTTCGTGCATGTCCAGGTTCACTGCTAGCAGGAGGAAAATGTAGGCAGCATTTTCCTGCTATAGAATACATGGTGAATGTGTGTTGCTAGTTATCGTTATTCCATGGAAAAAAGTAGTCATGATTTAATATATCATGCCCTTCTTGGTAGAAGGCAATGTTCTACCAAGTGAGAAGCTTCTACTGTAGACTTGGTTCTGTTTCATTGGGTTTTCTCAAATTTCTTTGGTTTGGGGACAACAATAGGGATAGAAGTTAGAAGGCAATGATGTGGTTAACAGGAAGGAATTTAAATGCTCACAAATAGTTTGCAATCACCTATTGCTTGCAATATCATGCTTTGAATCTTCACATTTTCTTTTGGGTATGCATGTGCATATTCAGATATGTTGTGTAATAAGAAATGAGTACGTCCAAGTGAATATAAAGCAAATAACATATATTTAAAACATTTTACTAATTTGTGATGAGACTAATTTATAACATACTAACAGAGGAACATAAAGCTATGGTATGGTACAACTCTTGTTTGACTTTTCTCTAATGGCATGTCTTTAGCAGGTCAAAGACTAGACACAGAAAAGTTTAACATACCTACCTTATAATCTTCATGGCATTTGCCCATGCAGAATAACCTCTGTCCAAATCTATTAATCCTTGATCAAATTGATAACTCTTAACATGCTTCAACATTTTCAAATGAACTAGCACTAAACAATTTAGTAATTTGTTTTTAAAAATGTCCATTAAACTGAAGCCATGCTCTCAGTCATTATGGATGCTAGGAATGTTCCTCTAATATAGGCAAGTCAAACTCGCAATGTCATGTGACGTTGTGCAATGTATCGGGACTTTTCCCCCATTGTCAGCAATGGGGTGGGCGCGGTTTTGACGTGATGCATCCAGCCCATGGGCTGCCAGTTTGACATGACTGCTCTAATACATACATCAATTTTGCCAGATTCTGAAATGATTTGGTCCAATATGGTGTCATCATATTTGAATAACTTTGCACTTTTACTTTTTTCTTTGCCAAACTTGTATTGATTAATTATATCTAAATAGTATATCAGGCTTTTTAAAAAAATCTTAATTGATTTTGAATGCAGATGAATTTTTTTAGTAATAATTTACTTTCTTTGTGTGCATATATGTGTGCTGAAGCCATGACATGTGAACACTGAGGGAACTTTAATTAACTGTGATCATTCTATTTTAGATTTCTAACATTCTTTTCACATGCCAAGACTCCCGTTAGATTTTCATCTGCATATTATCTGCACATCCATCTCTTTCTTTTTTATACAATACACTTACTGTGCATTAATATAATCTTATAAATATTCATAATTTTGTTAGTTTAATTCTATATAATACTTATTATAATTTGTCTTAAAGCTATTGCTGCTCAAATAATGGATCATTATCTCTGGAAAGATAGTGTTAATTTGATGATGGTTTCTCCCAAAAATCCCTTAACTTTCTCAATCAGTTCCAGAATCATTGTTCTTGAATCTTCTTAGCAAACTGAGAGCTCAGCAGCCTGAGAGATTATTGATTGATCTTTCTATGTACTAGCTGTTCCCACTTAAGGTTTTGGCATTTCTATTTTTATAATGTATTCATGCTATTAAAACTTTATTTAAATCCTAACTAGACCTAAATTCATTCCTTCCTTCCTTCCTTCCTTCCTTCCTTCCTTCCTTCCTTCCTTCCTTCCTTCCTTCCTTCCTTCCTTCCTTCCTTCCCCCCTAGCATCCTGTAAATAAACATCACTGCATAAATATCTCAAAGGTCCTTTTTCAAAAGGCAACTGGACTATTTTTTCTCTGAGGAAGAAAAAGACATTTTGCTACTCATCCAGGAAGCTTTATTGTTTCTGGCAGGATGGTGGGAGTGATGGAAGGATTAGTTCTGACAGAATGGAGGGTAGGGGCAAGAGAGTTGGAAGAATCATATTTCTTTGCAGTTATCTGGTTGCTAGCAGTCTCCCTGACAGCTCTTGAGGCCACTTGCGGGTTTATCTGTGCCCTCAGGGTCACCTGTATCAGAGTGCAAATGGGGCTGGAATCTTCTTGGAGCTGCTGTAAGGACTGCATTGTAGACAAGAGATAGGTGGTGTTTTATCCCTCTCCCTCTATTGAGAGAGGACTGCTCAATATTAACATAAATGGCCTCCTTTACCTCTCTTTCAAACCAATGATCCTGTCTATCCAGAATGTAAGGGACGCGGTGGCTCAGTGGGTTAGGACGCTGAGCTTGTCGATCGGAAGGTCGGCAGTTTGGCGGGTCGAATCCCGAGTGCCGTGTAGCAGAGTGAGCGCCTGTTACTCGTCCCAGCTTCTGCCAACCTAGCAGTTCGAAAGCACATAAAAAAAATGCAAGTAGAAAAATAGGGACCACTACGGTGGGAAGGTAACAGCGTTCCGTGCGCCTTTGGCGTCTAGTCATGCCGGCCACATGACCACGGAGACGTCCTCGGACAAGCGCTGGCTCTTCGGCTTTGAAACGGAGATGAGCACCGGCCCCTAGAGTCGGAAACGACTAGCATGCATGTGCGGGGGAACCTTTACCTTTACCTTTACCTATCCAGAATGTGGACTTTGCTGTCCTCAAAAGAGTGATCTTTCTCTTTCAAATGCAGATGGACTGCTAAATCCTGTCCTGATGTGTTTGCTCTCCTATGTTGTGTCATCTGTTCAGGAACTGGTTATTTTGTTTCACCAATGTACAGATCTGCACATGTTTCATTGCATTGTATATCACATTGCTCAGTTTGTGTCTGGGTGTTTCATTCTTGAGGTAGACAAGCTTCTGCCTTAAGTGTATTCTTGGGTTTAAAGTGTACATATATGTTGTGCTGGTTGAAAAGCCTCCTGAGCTATTCAGATATTCCTGCAATGTATGGAATGACAATGTTGTTTTCTTTTGTTATTCTCTTCTTTGTCTGTTATGTAAGAGCTCCTGCTGGGTCTTTTTCTGGATTTGATGAAGGCCCAGTTGGGTTTATTATTCATGTATTCATTCATTTTGCAGTATGACATTATTTAAGACAAAGCTTTACCCTGACAGCAAAGACTTCCAAGGAAAGCCATGATGAAGTAATGTATAACTGGAGAAATAATGCAGAATATGTAATTTTCATGATTTGTGTTATGTGATCATGGTACAAATAATTATAAATCATGAATGACATTACTTGTCCCCTTTTTTACTTCATGGGTAATGAGACAATGAATTTATGATTCAAATCACAAATTAGCATCAAATTAACTCAACTCTTCAAATCAATTTTTATTTTTCCATCAAATTAAATCAGAACATGACTACTTGTACATGCTTCTTTGGACATGAAATTAAGATCAGAAATTGGAAAATATTTTTATGCTTAATGACTCTACTAAAATATTTGAAATTCAGAATAATATATTCAGGTGAATGTTTTATGTGTAATAAGTCAGTGGCATGACTTATACATTTATTTGTTATATGACATTTTTGGATTAACTTTAGAGATATTATTTCTTAAGTACTTCTTATTTCATATAACCACATTTTGGATATTGTTTGGAAGATGTTTAGTAACAATTATGTGTTACATTATTAGTGACTCACAGCAAAAACAAAACATTTTGCAAAATTGGAAAAATATACAAAATATACAAAAATATTCAGAATATAAAAACATATTCTATTACCTGTACCAAAGAACATAAATTTATACCTTTCTGAATCTTTCAAACATGTTGATAGATTTTGAATAATAGCAGTAAACAAGGAAAATATATTATTTCATTCAGGGGGTTCAATTCTGTGTTTGGAGTGTTTTAACTGGATTGTTGCATTGAATAAAAGCTGAACACAAAAGACTCCTTCTATAACTATACTTTCATATTTATATAAAAATTATAAATCATATCTGCCATGAAAATCTACCTCTCTGTTTTGGGATGTCAAGTTGGAATGGTTTGCACATTGTTTAAATGTATGGTTTTTGCAACTTTTAAGTTTTTGGAAAATTGTAGAAATCACAAATTTGTATTATGTATATATGAATGGTAATAGATAATTCCTTAGGAAATGGATTTGGTTCAACCAATACAAAATTAAGACATGGAGTTTAGAACACCCCCACCCCAATATCTGGAGGTATTCATTTTTAATTCTAAATGACAGAAAACTGATGTACAATTTGGGGGTCTCCTCAGATTTATCACTCCTGCTTGTAGAGCAGGTGTTAATTGTCCAAGAAGCCATTTGAACAGCTCCATAACATCATCTATTCCTAAACTGAGATAATCTTCTATCAGTCACTCATTCCTTATTCATGTTCCACTTGGACTATTGCAACATGCAATAGTGGGACTGCCTTTGAAGACAGTTTGGAAGCTACAGTTGCTCTAGAATGCATCAGCACAAGTAATTATGATATAGCACAATGTGCCCATCTAACATTACTACTTTGTGAGCTGTACTAGCTTCCAGTCAGCTATTGGTTCCAAGATATTGGTCATCACTTATGAATCCCTTCATGCTCCAGGGATGATTTATTTGTGCAACCACCTACATACAAGGGTAGACAAGGTTTGACCTTCATTCATGAAACTATGCCATCAAATGCAAATTAGAATCCATGCCTTTGTCATGGCAACTGCTCTTTGGAACGGCTTATCTTTTAAGGTTTGGATAGCCTGGACCCTATTAGCCTTCTAAAAGACTTCAAACACTCAGGTTTTCCTCTAATCGCTGAGTTAGGATGTCAAATGAAGATGTCTGGAAAAGGTTTAGGACTATTTAACACATGTTTTGGGTCTTTCTTGATTTGTGATATTTTATTTTGTATAGTGGTTTTTAAAGATTTTATGTTAGCCATTTGCAAGTTGAACAGTTAGATAAATCATTTAAGTAAGATACAATAAATAAAAATCATATCCATGATGAATAGAGGAATGCTGCCGATAGGAACTAAATATGTAAAACTAGAAAGTAATGTAATACTGTCAATTTCTTATTTGAATATTTTAACAAAATGTTAAACAATCTGGATTGTTTATTATATTAAATAATGGAAATGTCAAAACTGAAGAAAAATTGAAAAGTGACTTTCTAAATATTTCTTTAGAAAAAATGATTTCTTCGCAAAATAATGGGATAGGATTATTCCACTTAGTTCATTCCACTGTAAGTGAACTATGCCATTTTTAATAGTAATTTATTCATTTTTTTCTCTTTATCATTAGATTTATTTGATTTATTAAAATATGAGACAGTGTCAGCATTAACCCTCCCCTTCTCATTCTTTCTTTTACTCCCTATGCCCTTCCTCAATCTGACATCACTTACAGATTGACTGCAAAGGCTTCAAATAAAGTTAACAGGTGTTGGACGGTGAGGATGGAGGAGATCAAGGTGCCCACTTTCCCCTCACTTTTCCATATTATTCTACTCAACTTCACAGTGGGGAAAAAAATAATAGGCAATTTACATTAGGGTAAATCATTGCCAAACTCTGCAATAAATCACTTAGATAAGAAAACTTTTACAACTGTTTGTAGATATTAAGTCAATAATGAAAGAAACTTTGTTCCTGCTTTGTGGTTCTGCCAGCGGGTTGTCTAAAACATCTGCTCTGGTAATATGTCACAAGCAATAGTTGTTGCAGGTTAGGCTAGTAGTCCATAATACAAGTAAATGTATTTTAAAATGCTACGTCCTGAAAGAATACATATCTACTTGGTATCACATTATAAAGGAAATAGCTTTCATGTCACCCGATCAGCAGCTTTGCAGTTATGAGGAGAACTTGAAAGGTCATGATCCATACCTTTAACTCTTAACTAATTTACAATTTTTGTATAAGAGGAAGAGTGGGAGAAGGAGAATATACATGCCAGAAAAATCATTATTTTCAGTGGTGGAAAATTATATGCTTGATTTTTTTTAAAAAATGCATCATTTTCTCAGTTTCATTCCATTTCATTCTAAGGGAGAAATGTCATTTTATGCCTCTAGAACTATATCATGTAGAAAAGGTTCAGCATTTTTCTTACCAGATCTCCTTCAAACCAATGAAAGACCATTTATTTTCATCTTTTGAAATTTTCTTATACAAGAACAGAATTTCAGAAAAAGCTCCTCTGGGTGAGGTAGGAAAGGCATATTTGTACATGATCAGTCTAACTATGCATTCATTTTCTAAAGAGACTACTCCTTCTCTGAGCTAGAACTACCATAGCTAGACTACAAAAATCTACTCAAACCTGGATGTTTGGGTCCAAACCAGGAAAGTTAGATACATACACCACAACTACTCCTTAAAGAAGCTCCTTCTTTGCCTTGGGATTATACTATAGCCTCATGATTCCACATAAAAAATGCATTTGAGTTAAGGAGGCACTGACTGGGTGTGGCAAGATATTTTGGAGCAGGCAGTGCCTCCTAAACTCAAATATATATTTTCCTGAACCATTCCAGGAACTGAAGGTTCAACTTCAATTCAACTCAACTTCAGAAGATGGAGCTTCATGCAACATGGTTGTCTACACTCCAAGGCACTTTTTAAGTTTTGGATTAGAATTCTGAACAACTCTAGTAATCATAGCCTGACTTCAATTAAAACCCAAGAAATAAAATCAGGATGGAATCTCTCCCATTGCTTCCCCCCCCACACACAACTGAACATTATAACAGGAAATCAATAACAGCACCAACATTCTCTAACAATAAAGTAACACCATCTCTACTTCTTCTCAAAATAATCTCCCAGAGAAACTGGAAAGAAATTCACCATCATCTTTCAGAGAAGCAAAAATTTCCAAAATTTTGGCAGAGCATTCCTAAAACTCTTCCACCACCTTATAATTATATTTTGACAGAGACATTCTTTATCATCCTTTTCATCACTATCTGGAAATCTTCAGCTGTTGCCAGGCCACCGCAAGGCCCATAGCCTACAGTATGCCTGAGTTTAGCAGTGCCAGACCAGTAACCACTCTTTTCATTTCTAAGTGCCTCCAATCTAGTGGCTTTGCTGCACTGTGCAAATTAAAGGAATAGTCTAAGCCAGTAGCTCTGATTATAGCCCATCAAGGTTTGCTACAAGTCATTTTGCCCAGAGGCTTCCTTTAAGCTGAATCCAACTTTATATTTTTAAATACAGCATTCTGCTTTTCTGCTCAGAGAAAGTATTCCTTCCAAACCAACTTAATTAGTCCTATATGCAACTTAAACCTGCTGACTCCTGCTTCATTTTTTTTATCAAGTGAAAGCCAGCTAAAGATATAGAAACTGATTTGGCATTTCTTTTTAATTCCCAGCATCTTTCTGTTTAGAAGATTGGTAACATGTGACATAGTAATGGTCATTCTCTTTATTGCAGTAGTTTCTGGTTCAAGATAGATTTTTACAGGAAGGAGTATTCAAGAGATGAAAACTGGAGTTTGTAACTCTTAATTTATTTCTAAAACAGTCTCATTTTAAAATCAGAGAATTGTAGAGTTGGAAAGGACATTTAAGTCATTAAACCAGCCACCTGCTCTGGAAAGGAATTTAAATTAGGAACTGGTAGGACCAGCTTTCTCACTTATGGAATGCTTTCTAAACACTGACAGCCCTTGAATTGTTTCACAGAATTGTTTAAACCAGATATTGTTAAACTCAGCTATCAGTATTGACTATATTATTTGAGACAAGAGAAACAGCTTTGCATCAACTCAAGAGAGGTTGCTGCCTTGGTATTAAATTGGTATTTCTCAAACTTGTCAACTTTAAGTTGTGTGGACTGCAATTCCCAGAATTCCCCAGGCAGAATGGCTTGCAAGGGAATTCTGGGAGTTCAGGTTGAGATAAGTTAAAGCTGACAAGTTTAAGAAATCCTCATTTAAACCAACGCTATTGTCCTGGCTGTTTTTGGAAGAAATTATTTTCTTCCTGCTTTTCCTTCTCTGATATTTAGCAATAGAGGACCAAGATTTTTCCAGACACCCCTGGGAAATGTAGTTTCTTCAAGATGAATCCTTTAAAGCAGGGGTGTCAAACTGCTGGTCCACGGGCTGGATGCATCATAGCGAAACCACGCCCACCCCATTGCCGGCAATGGAAAAAAAGTCATGATATGTCATGACATGTCATGTGACGTTACGAGTTTGACACCCCTGCTTTAAAGTATGCACTTCCTAATGGCAACTAAAACTTTGTATCCTGCATTATGCTGTACTTTATCTTAGTTACAAAAAAATCAAGAAGGGTTCCTGACATATTTCAGTGAAGTGAACAAGAGCCTTTAACAGGTGTCTCTCCATAGTTGGAATTCTGTCACTGCCTGAATAGTCCATTCAAAAAAATCAGGATAAAGATAAAGGTAGTAATGTATTGATGCCAAATGACTTAAATTTTAAATCCCACAAACACTCTGCATATTTCTCAGAACAAATACCTTGCTTGCTGTTTCATGCATTGAGAAGAATTCAAGGTTCCCAGGGCTTAAACCTCTTTTGAAAAGGTCAGTTACAATTACAAGTCACTGAAGCTCATATCCAAAAAAAGTTTGTCTGCAGTTCTATTGATGTCCCACCTGAGGCTCCATACCTCAGAACTCTGCTATTACAATCTATGAATCAATTTTTAATGATGATCACAGTGCTGAGCTATCCCAAAAATAAACCATTTTGAACTGAATTTTTTAAAATAACAGGATAAAAATGAAAGAAGCCTGAAGACCACATCAAAAAATATATTATGCCGAGGGTATATCAAATACCATTTTTAGATGCTTGCAATTATACAATTGCCTGCCATTTCTTCAAACCCTATAAATGGCCAACTAATAACTATAGTATTGTGTTCTATTTTTGCAGATTTACAAGTGATACTGTATGGAACAAAAACAGTAGCTCCTGTCAAGCTATTTAATTCATGTCCCTTTATTTGAGAATCAAGGGGCCACAAAGCAATATATGAATCTCATGTAGTGGTTTAAAATGATAACTCTATCTTCTTATAAGTAGGGCTTTACATGACATGGCAAAGACAATGGATGATCAAGGAGATAGAATGAAAATTAGTAGTAATTTTGGATTCCTTCTTAGGCTGCTACTTTTCTTGCTTATACAAAAAATGTGTTAGTTCTAGTACAGAATTTTGTCCCTTGTGAGTAGATTGCCTATTTAATGCCAAATAAATATTTTAAAACAAAGATAATCAGATTTTCCATTATAATTCATTCATGTACCATGGCTATTAAAAGTACATTTATTTTCTATAGATGCCAACGTTTGTATCTTGTCTAATGTTTCTATATAAAGAAATTAAACAAATGTTAAATATTTCAAGACCACAAAGAAGAAGTGCAAGGAAATTAGAAATACAAAATTCTTGGAAGCAAAAAGTGTCTCAGAAAAAATGGGTCTTGATTTGCTATGCATTGATATCATACAACAATGCCTTGGCCTAAATGTCTTTCAGTGTTTTAACCAAATTACCCTTTAAATTACCAGCCAACTGCCAGATGCTTTTCTCATTTTATGTCCTCTGTAATTCAAATTCCTTCTTAATTTAAGCAAGTGAGATGGTATAAATGTCTCTTTAGTTTAAAATAAACAGACATATATCGTTGTTTGGAAGAGTGTCAGCCATTTACTGGGACATACAGTTATAGCCACAGAGCAACCATACATGATCCCTTTGTAAGGAGTGGATTTTAGGGGAGCAACACACAAGTCAATTTTCAGCTTCTCAGGGACCCAACTGGGATGGTAAAGCTTCCCCTAGCATGTTTCCTTCCTTCCTCATTTTGGTGGAAAAAGATAAACAGATAAACATAGTAACAGATCATTTTTGAGTGCTTTCAGATTTTCACTTTTAATTTTGGATTAAAATATATTTTTAAATTTTTTATATAACATTTTTGGATAGTTCTATACATAGCTAATATTATTGTAAAAAATTTTCATCAAATGTCGTATTACCAACATATTATTCATGTTGTTATGGAATCCTGTTTTAAAGCTTCGGGAATGATTACATCAGGATTTTTTTTAAAAAAAAACTTTCAGAGACTATTAATTTTAATAATATTGACTAATATCAGTATTAATATATTAATATTATAAAATATTATAAAATCTGCTTTACCAGTTCTTCTTGTAGACTGAAAACAAATAAGGAATGCTTCTAATCTCCTTAAAAAACAAGCTGTCATATATGTGTTAATCTGCCAGAAATAATCTCTATTATCTCTTATAATATTCTTCCATTATCCCAAGTAGCAATAAATGATAATTTAATACCACAGAGACTTTACTCCTTCAGAAAAAAAGTAGCCAAGGGGTATAGCAAAAAGTATTAAGCAGTCAATGCATATCTTGTTTGCAATATTTTGTCTTCTTTTCATTATGCCTATTTTTAACTTTCCAGATAAAACATAAAATGTCCATACAGATTAGGAAGAAAAGGAATGACAACACTCAATCCTGCCCATCTGCAAAGCAAAGACAATTACCTTTGGTATTTTTTTTCCATGTTTACATTTCCAAACCTGCTACTAAAAATATTTAAATACATTGTAGTGTACCATCTTTTAATTTTATAAGCTAGGAGCAGAATAATACAGAGACAAAGAAAACACTGACCTTACTCATCATGCTTGTAAGAGCATTCAACAGTGCTAGATAGATTAATACTCCTATAATAAGATCAATGGTGCTATCTTTTATCATGTTTTTTGTAAAAAAGTGTCTTGCTTTCATACCTAAAAAACAAGAGTCGGTCCATTTGTCTATCCATCTGTCTACATCGGATATAAAAACTCTACACACCCCTGTTAAAATGCCAGGTTTTTGTTATTTAAAAAAAACCAGACCAAGATAAATCACTTCAGTTTATTTTCATCTGTAATATAACATATAAGCTGTACAATTCAATTGAAAAACAACCTGAAATCTTTTAAGGAGAGAACAAAAGGAGAATAATGTGGTTGCATAAGCGTGCACAGAATCACATAAGTAGGGATGTGTGTGTGTTCAGAATAAACCAA
The DNA here is from genome assembly GCF_964194415.1 of Vipera berus. NCBI lineage: Eukaryota > Metazoa > Chordata > Lepidosauria > Squamata > Viperidae > Vipera > Vipera berus. The sequence continues at coordinate 178,618,702 of NC_138204.1, read as the reverse complement.
TCACATTCAAACTGATGTTAAATAGTAAGTCAGTACACCCCTGCCATCAATTAAAGTTATTCTGATCAAGCCCATATAAAGTTCAGCTGTTCTAGTTGGATTTTTCTGACATTTACTCATTTGCCTTCTAAAGCAAAAGCCGTGGTCTGCAAAGAGCTTACAAGGCATCAAAGGCATCTCATTGCTGGAATGTTGTCAGTCAAGAGAAGGGCTCAAAACAATTTCAAAGGCATTGGATATACCATGGACCAGAAAAAGAATGGGGTTGATTTTTTTCAGCAAAGGCTTTTTCAGGTTTTGGAAGTATTTTTAAGGATGGGGATGAGGACAGATAACCTCTGAGAGACAAATTGCTCCTATTTCCACCCCAAAGCTTCTTAATATGCTCAGTGCCAAAACAGCGTGAAATCAAGCCATCTTCAAAATGGCAGATTAGGCTATTCTTGGGAATAGTGAATACTACATGTAGGAGTAGGGATTTTTTTCCCCCATGGGTCTCGTGTTCCAATCCTATCAAAAACCGATCAATTTACTAGTGAACATCAGTGATACAATCTTGGTTTTCTGGAGGAACATACATTTATCCTTCCTCTCACATTATAATCATATCCCTGATAAATTGCCCTGCTGCTTATATTTTTTCTTTAAAAAATCATACTTTCAGGTGACAACTTTTCATCACATGAAATGCACTTTTGTTCTAATTATGTATTTTAATCTATATGTTATTTATTAATTCCATACAGAAGTGAGATCATTATTGCCATGTCAGTATTACCTAGTGCACACTTTCCTAATCCCTCTTTAAAAAAACCTTTTTATTTTATTCAAAAAAAGTTAAAATACAAATCTCCAAAAAACTTTAAAAACAAAGAAAAAAGACATTTTTAAAAAAAGATGCATTAAAAAACCAACACATACAAACATATTACCTCCCCTATTTGAATACTGATTAATAGATTATTACAATATTGGTTTCCCACTCCTTGCGAAACAGGCCCATATATTTTTTTAAAAAAATTAATTATTGACCTGTCATCCATATACTATATTAATGGCAGAATAATTAACAGGAAGAACAATAATAATAAAGACAAGGTTGAAGTTTTAAAACCTCTATTAACAAACTGTTATTGTAATCAACTCATAAAAAAATTACCATGGAATCTTATCTATCCCAAATCATCCCAAGAGTTAAGAATAATTCATCTGGGATCAAATCTCCACATTTGTTTCTTAATACAATTTCTTATTAATTGTTGTATAATTAAATATAATAAATTCAGTCTCCATAATCGGTCTATCTTCCCAACAAAGTCCAAATGAAAGTGGTTTCTAATTAAATGTGACAAATCCATTCCCCAATATCCTTCAGTCGTGCTAAGAAAAACCAATAGATCACTTGTCCATTCAGCCGAGCTTCTGCTCTTGTAAAAGAATGCAGGCTTGAACTTCTGATAGGGATATGCAATTGGCTCAGTTGGTTCTATGTCTGTACAGTCCATATCTATCTCCAGACTTTATAATGGGTTTACAGATTTCCAATCAGTTTCCTTTTGTGAATCTAATTCATCCAGAGCTACACGCATCTGAGTATTTTCCACAGCAATTATTATTTCATCATAAAGCCTTTTAAAAAGGCTTTCAACTAAAAATTGCATATTACCAAAAGGTCTTTTTCGGAATATCAGCCACTCTTGCTTGTCTGTAATCTGATACATTGTTGCTCTAGGTAACTTAGCTGGGAAACAAAGAATGCTGAATCAGAAAAAAATAGGAAAGATGTTGTCTGGATATTTTGATCCAAGATTAAAATAAAAATAAAAAATAAACTCCAAGTATCAGTTATTTTCAGACTATCTTTGTGTATAAACTACTTTAACATCAAACATGATGAGATGGGTGCTTTTTATCATGCAAATAATGATATGAGCAATTAGCAGGCAAAATTTGGGTCTCAGTGAGAAAGTTAGTATATATGTAAATATGTAACTATTTACCATGATCTGTTTATTCTGTTTAACATAAACTTTTTGGCATAGTTCTACATTTGACATATAATTTAGTCTTCCATTTATAAAGTATTTAAGAGTAGAGATCACTGCATTAATTTTCTTTAATTTTCTTTTTTTCTTTTTAAGAAACTTCTAAAACTGCTTCCTTTACAGCAAGCCATCCATACATAATCCTCAGTAGGGTTATTTAAAAAAAACACCCTGAAGCTAACATTTTCAGGGTTTATAAATTGGTTTGATTTATTTCTGTCTCTAAGGCCTAAAACCATTTATTAAAATAACAAAACATTCTCCAGTGCTGGTGATGGAAGAACAAAGTCTCCCCGTTGACTGTGTGGTGAGGGTTGACAGATGGCCAAATGGGGTGATAGATTTGATTTTAATGTGTCTTAAGAGAGTAAATGAACCAAAGGCAATCTTCATCTCATGTGAAAAGTTGGATTTTTGTGTGACTTGTCTGCAACACTGAAGTGCAATTCTCACAGCACTTCATTGATTTTCCAATCAAGCATTACCATTCAGATGGCAAAAAGCAGGGGCACACTACTTTATAAAGGTTTTCCTACCTCCAGCAGCACACAATTTCTCTGGAAGAGCTTGCATGAACTAGGATGCAGGTTTCACCTGATTCACCTTGTTTAGTTTTTCTGTGTTCTACTATTTGGGCTGTAAACTGAATTTTGTATAAAAGAAGGCAATTTGGTCAGGGAAGACATTTGGAACCTAAACAGTATGAAAATAAGCTGCAGACTTTCCCACCTTTTATAACAAGGGTTACAAAAAATATTGTGTCATTCCTTGAAGACTGGCAAGAATGCACACAACAGGAGAGACTTTGGTATAACCTAAGGTTGCATAAACGTGGCATGCATTAGGATACCACAATGTTTTCAGCAAAGTCCAGCAGCACACAATTTCTCTGGAAGAGCTTGCATGAACTAGGATGCAGGTTTCACCTGATTCACCTTGTTTAGTTTTTCTGTGTTCTACTATTTGGGCTGTAAACTGAATTTTGTATAAAAGAAGGCAATTTGGTCAGGGAAGACATTTGGAACCTAAACAGTATGAAAATAAGCTGCAGACTTTCCCACCTTTTATAACAAGGGTTACAAAAATATTGTGTCATTCCTTGAAGACTGGCAAGAATGCACACAACAGGAGAGACTTTGGTATAACCTAAGGTTGCATAAACGTGGCATGCATTAGGATACCACAATGTTTTCAGCAAAGTCCTCAGTTTAAATTTAATTTAATTTGATTTTTATCTCACCTTCCAGAGGCAGTGGTTTAAAAAGAATGAACCTTGATGATTTTTCTTATGATTCAAGCTCTTAAAGAGTGGAGGTTTTAATTGTAAGTGAAATTTTAGCAGGTACAAAAAAAATGAAATGCTATGACCCAGTCAAGTGTATTTTACTGTGCCATAGACATTGAGAATGAATAAGTATCCATTCCTAACTATACTAATGCCAAAATATGAAATCACATATAAACATGTAAAGAGTACCATCGAAGCAAACATAGCTCAGTGATGGAAATAATGAGCTCAGTGAGATTAAACAATCATTTCTGACTAAAACTAAAATTACTTCTTTAGTCCCTTTTTTCCATACTTGTAAAAGCAGCATTGAGAATATGTTCCCTTAGGCTATCATTTGGCTTTATAGCTTTGAAGCTTTAAAAGTAATATAAATTCTTTGTGTAGTGCTAGATTCTTGTTGATTTCATAGACACTTTCAAATCACTTTCTTGTCAGCAAGATGCAAGTAGTTTGCCATTATCTTCTTCTGGAATGTATTTATTTGCTGTTGGTTTTGTTGACTTCCCACACTGATCTACAGCCACGGGAATTCTTGGCAGTCTCACAAGTAAGTATTAGCCTGATCCAGTCCTATTCAGCTAAGTCCTGCTAGAGACCCCAGCTTTTCTGACTTTCTTTATAGCTGACATTTATTTTAATTATTGTCTACTTTAAAAAACAAATCTCAAATCCATAACTACTAATAAGGATCTATATACATAGGTTCTATATATACAACATATAGAAAAATAATCTTGTTAATAATTCTTTAATAACACAGAGATAAACTTTTAAACATTTTATAACCAAAGATTCCCCCTCAAACCTGCTGCATCATGGTAGGGAGATGTTGCTGGGAGGTATCAGCAAAATGCCAGGAGTTTATATTTCTTGAGAAGTTCTATAATACTGGGGAAAATGCACAGAAAGAGAGAGAAAAAAGAAGACAACCTCAAGAGTAGCAATTCCAATGGTGTACACTGAGAAGACCTGAAGGACCATGTTGGGAGACAGACCATCCTGTATAAAATATACCTATGTGATCTTAAGAATTGATAGATCTGCAGCAGCAGCAGCACTGTTGTCATCGTTGTCTTACTCTTATTTATTTATTCAGTTTTCCCCAAGCTGGTACTTTCTAAATAGGATTCTGGTTCCTGAAATTGCTAGAAGATTCTTAGAAAATAACCAAGATTATCTTGATATTAATAACGTACCCCTATCTTAGAATAAAGGGACGTGGTGGCTCAGTGGGTTAGGACGCTGAGCTTGTCAATCAGAAGGTCAGCAGTTTGGTGGGTCGAATCCCGAGTGCCGCGTAGCAGAGTGCGTGCCTGTTATTTGTCCCAGCTTCTGCCAACCTAGCAGTTCAAAAGCACGTAAAAATGCAAGTAGAAAAATAGGGACCACTACGGTGGGAAGGTAACAGCGTTCCGTGTGCCTTTGGCATCTAATCATGCCGGCCACATGACCACGGAGACGTCCTCGGACAAGTGCTGGCTCTTTGGCTTTGAAATGGAGATGAGCACTGCCCCCTAGAGTCGGAAACGACTAGCACGCATGTGCGGGGGAACATTTACCTTTACCTTTAATAACCTTTGCACTGATATATCACTACAAATGCATTTTACACACACATATCTTATACTGTGCAGGCATATCTACTATGTCAGAGACTGTAGAGCTGATTTATAGATATCTTTGCAACCGTCTCAGTAATTTTGATGTGTTTATATTTATGTATCAGTTGTTTTCATGAAGTCTTTGTTAATGCATACAGTAATCTGCTCATGTGTAAATATTTGCCAAAGAGGTCTGCCAATTTTCAGCATATTGCTGCCAATCATCATAGAGGCAGCAACAAGATTGTAGAGAAATATTAGTGGAACTGCATAGCAAATGGTGCTCATCAGCAGCTTAGCACTCAATCAGGTTGCATATGATGGTGCCACTATGCAGCACATAAATCAAGGAAACGTACTCATATAAAATGAGGTCTTTGTATATTAATCTGCCAGGTGAATGAAAGGAAATGGCACAATGAAACAATTCATGTCCCATACTGTCTTTAAGGTCAATGAAAGGAAATGGCACAATGAAACAATTTGTGTCCCATACTGTCTTTATTCTTTTGCAGCTATAAACTAACAAGACAACTCTTCTGGCACATCTTTCCAAATGCTGACTTACTGTCATGCTTATGGTGTTATAATAACAGAAATACAAGTTTCATAGATACTTGGTGAGTCATGCACTTCAAAATATACATAAGAATAATGGTTTGCAAGTCTTAAAATAGGCACATTGAGATATAAATTATGGCCAGGCAGACATCTGCTCTGTCTAGTTTAGCTTACATGGAAAATTGGGACGATTCATTTCACATAATTACATTCTTGCCTTTCCAAATGCAGTGGGTAAAGGTCCCCGCATGGGACCTCTTCTTTTCTTTTTCTTCAGAATTCAAGTGGATTAGAACTCATGAGAATATTAGTAGACTGTATAGCAGTCATCAATGCATTATTTCTAGTTTTGCACCCCCCAAAAAATCATGGGTTTTTTTCCTTGCCATTCTTCAGTTTGAAGAATCTTTTTGAAATTATTTCCAGAGGGGATGGAAAATGTAAAAGGAATTCTTATGGGTGGGACCCAAGATTCTTGCACCACCTGCACAGAGCTCTGCAGCAGGCTGCAATTATTCTGAAACCCCAGCGAAACTCTCTAAAGAATCAATTCTAAGGAAACAACTCAGCTTATGATGTTGCTCCTAGAGAGAGGTGTCACAGAAAGACAATTGCAGTATTCTTCATCCCTCACAATAAGAACGTAAGTTCAAATGTTTGGCCAAAGCAATGTATGGACAAAATGTTATTGTTTTGAAAGTAAGGAACAAACAAATGAAGAAGCTGGAAAAATATTGAACAAAAAAAGAAAAATAAAATATTTTTTAATAAAGCAGAAAAATATTCACAGGGAAAGGACCCAAATAAAGCATGGCAATATCAATAGAGAAGTGTGAATGCAGAACAGACAGTTCTGTCCTTAACAGGGCAACAGTGAATGTTCTCCAGATTATAGTATAGGTGGTACCTTGCTCAATAGTAGTAACTGTGAGAGGGATCTTGGAGTCCTAGTAGACAATCACTTCAATATGAGTCAGCAGTGTGCTGCAGCTGCCAAAAAAGCCAACACAGTGCTAGGCTGCATTAACAGAGGGATAGAATCAAGATCAAGTGAAGTACTAATACCACTTTACAATGCTTTGGTAAGGCCACACCTGGAATACTGCATCCAGTTTTGGTCACCATAATGTAATAAAGATGTTGAGACTCTAGAAAGGGTGCAGAGAAGAGCAACAAAGATGATTGGGGGACTGGAGGCTAAAACATATAGGGAACGGTTGCTGGAATTGGGTATGTGTAGTTTAACGAAGAGAAGGGTGAGGGGTGACATGATAGCAGTGTTCCAATATCTCAGGGGCCGCCACAAAGAAGAGGGAGCCAAGCTATTCTCCAAAGCACCCCAAGGCAAGACAAGAAGCAACGGATGGAAACTAGTCAAGGAGAGAAGCAACCTAGAACTAAGGAGAAACTTCCTGACAGTTAGAACAACTAACCAGTGGAACAACCTGCCTCCAGAAGTGGTGAATGCTCCAACACTGGAAGCTTTTAAGAAGAGACTGGACAGCCATTTGCCTGAAATGGTATAGGGTTTCCTGCCTGAGCAGGGGGTTGGACTAGATGACCTCCAAGGTCCCTTCCAACTTCTTCTTCTTCTTCTTCTTCTTCTTATTATTATTATTATTATTATTATTATTATTATTATTATTATTATTATTATTATTATTATTATTATTATTATTATTATTTCCAATTAATGCATAGTGCTTTTGCTGAGTGTCAGGGCTCTCCTGAAGTTCATCCCTAAGAATGCTTTCAAAGCATATATAGCAATTATATCTCTCATTATGTCCATGTGTTGTTTATACTTCTTGGCTATCAGCTTTCAAGTTTATGTGAATAGTACCATCTACAGGTGGCTGACCTTGAAGCTGGCCAAATACCTCTAAAGGAAGAGATAACACTCAGGTTAGCCTGCATCAAGTAATGAAAAACAACAGAGAAAAACAGTAGGAGTCAAGAAAAGGAGAGAAGCTCAGAAACTTACTTTTAAAAAAAGGTCTAAGATCTTACCAAACCCTATTATACACAAGAATATAAAAGGAAAGCCAGCTTACATAGGGAAAGAGAAAAATGGATCACACCATCTACATCTTCTTCCTGTTACAAAAATACAGAGATATCCTCAGGTGAAATCAAAAAATCAAACAGCAGTTGACATCCAGGTAATCAAAATCTCACTCCTTTTTTTTCATCCATTGCAATGCATGTAAACAAGGGACAGGACTTCAAGGTTTGTTTGTAGCCACTGCCTTGATATTATGAAATAAAGGCCATGACAAATACATAGGTACATTAATGTACTAAGTATTGTGTGTTTGCATCCATATCTTCCTTGGTATGGCTGATTTGAAAATTGCTAATTTAATTCATTATTAAATGTTGGTTTTAACTTTTTGTAAACTGCCCTGAACTGGAAGGCAGGCAGGCGGGTGGGCGGGCAGGAGGTGAATATTCAAATATTGAAATGTTGGCTTGGTATCCCCTTCTTTGTACATTTAAAATACAGTAGCATTCAGTGGAGCTATGCAATTCTTTTGTACACATCTGTTTGGATACAAGACATAATGAAGAAGTTATTAGACATAAGCATAGCCTTTGGGCCTAACATATCAAAACAAAGTATTAAAAAAAATCTAGGTAACTGCTGGAAAGCATTTTTATTAAAACATCTCTTTTCTGTTTATAATTAGTGATCTCACCTTTGTTCAGATGAAATGAAACCTGAGGTCCTTTTTGATTCTTATTGTCTATTTTTGAAAAAAAAATACCCCCAAAGCATTTGAATTCCCAATTCTTTATTAAGAGCTAAAAACAGCATTATTCAGAAGCTTTTTTAAAAAAAAATCTGGAAGTTTTAAAAATGGAGAAGAAAGACTATATTTCACTGTAAAAAATGTGTCAGTTCCAATAGTTTTCAGCCTAACCAATTTACATTTTACTTTTAATATTAAAATTATTGTAGTTAAATAAAACACTCCCTGTGTGTTTACATTTTAAATGACTTTTTATTGTACTTGTGCTTTTGTTTATAATTAACTAATAAAATATTTATTTTATCTCAGAAATATAACAAGGTTTTTGTATTTTAATTAGATTTTATCCAAAATCTTCTCCTCCCTTTTAACATCTTTTATGACCCAATCCACCACAGGATGTGTTTATCAGAAAATCTCATTATTTTTAATACATGACTATTTATTAGTATATTGTGCATAAACTATGCATTGCTTTGAATTGATGAATACATTTACATTCATTTGAAAAAATGAATGGCCTTATTCTGTTAATCTTACATTTCATATTTCAGAAACACTAAGACTATGATATTTACATTTTTTAAATGTATCTCAAGGTTATGTTTATGACTGCACAGGTTTTATTGTAACAGTCTGCAAAAATTTTAATCCTGGAAGGCATCATGCAGTTTTGAATTGTTGACTAATCTAAACTGCCTTCTGTAGCATCAGGTTTGATTTCTTACAATCCATATAAGAAAACAAATAAGATACATTATTTTCACAAGCTACATGGAACTGACTGTGATATAATGACTTATTCCCATAAGCATTTGATTGTTTTCTATTGGGAAAAAATAGAGTATTTTGTTTTATCTAGCATGACTTCACTATAATACCCAAATTATTTTTGTTCTTTCTGATTTTTATTTGTTTCCCCCAAATGCACTAAATTTTAATATAATGGATCCCTGAAAAATGAAATTATCACTGTCAGTATTATATCTATAACTTTTTATTACAATCTGTACAATCATAATTTGTAACTACCGGTACTATTGCTCATGTGTGTTTGAGAGAGTGTGTGTATGTTTTTCAGTTAACACATACTAACTCATATTTTATAATTAGGCTATTCTATATTATTAATTATTACAATGTTTCCTTCCCATTTTTATTTACTATTGCTATTAACTGATTTATTTTCTGCTCAAGACTTTCAGGATGATTAAGTAACAAATGAGGAATTACATGCTAATAATCTCCATTTTACTATGACTTACAATTGCAAAAGATTCTTTTCTGAAAAAGGTGATGTGGGTTGTAATAGTATAGGAATATAGTACATTTCAAATGACACTTGAAAATACTTAGAGAAATTATGTAGAAAAATGAAAATATATTATCTAACTAAATGTATTAGTTATTATATCTTAGAATTTATCAATGGTGCTGAAGAAAAAAAGATCTTTTCCTAGTCTCAGGACATATATAAAATTTATAGTTTTGCCATGTGATGGATAAGCTATAAAATTTTCATTTTTCTTCATCCTGGTCAGTTTTATTTTAAGTGAATTTTAAATTTATATATAAATTTATATTTACATAAATAACATTTTACTGGAGAAACTTCAAAAAACATTTTTGCAGAAGAAAGATAAGAAAAAATAAATAACAATCTTTTCCCATTCTTCTTAACAGACAATATAAACAATACTGTGTTGAATTTTCTAGTTTCCTTTCCCTACAAAAGAGGTTTCTGCTTTTCTAAACTAGTCCCAGGTTACTTTAGTATTTCCCAGAGATTCTCCTGTTTTGAGCTGGTACAGATATTACAAAGATGCAGTTTTCTGAACTTTAATACCTTTTGTTAGTAATATGTGTGTAAAATGAATGACACAAAAGCTACTCTTTTTTTTACACTTTAATTGCAAATTAAAAGTGATGCTGGTGATGCATATTATGTTTGAATGGGAGGGGGAATGCTGAGGAATTCAAAATCTCATATTTCCAATCTGCCATATTTAAAACAGGCAAAGGATTTCCTCACTGCATTATTAGAGTTATATTTATCAACAGCATGCTACCCACCAAATGAAGTTTATTAATTTATCAATATGATAAAGGGGTTCCACTGTGCAGCCTTGTTCAATCTTTGTGCTCATTAAATGAGTGGATTTCAATTCCAGTTGAAAGTTAGAATTGCTGTGTTAGCTGCCTATTAGTCTAATTGCAAGTCAAAGTGTTAGGTTTGATCTTTCAAACTATACATGGCTTAGCACTGATAACCTGGGAGAAGTTGCTCTTGACTTCATGAGGTAAATGTGGTTGAGGTTTGTAGGTGTATCTTTTTCTATGTGTGTACCCTCAGTTGAAACAACCTCCTTGCAGAAATCCCAACTTTACAGGCTTTCTGCAAAGTATTAAAAACAAGTTATTTCAAAGATCTTTGTGGAGATGAGTTTATACCATCAAACTCACTGGTTATTATGATTACTAGTTAAGAAGTAGCTATGGGCCACCACCAAGAGGAACTCGTCTTTCTGATCTACCAGATTCAAAATCTTACCAGCAAAAACACTTATGAACTTTAGAACTGAACTTGAAATACAGATAGAATTATATGGATGAAATTTATCCAGTTCCTAAATAAAACAGTATGTTTCTACAATAGCACCACAGGGCAGAAAGTCTTTAAACCCCAGAAAGGACCTGGATCTAATAAAAGGTGACCAAGTTCAGAATCTCCATTTGAAATAATGTAGAATAGTCTATTTCAATATGTGTACATATACATTTATATTTTCCAACAGTTCTTCCTTCTTCTACCTTAGGATTAGATATAGATGTTTCTTGTTCACTTATATATAGCAACAAGGATGGGAATATTAAAGAAGATTTCACTGCATTTCTATTAACTATATTTGAATAATGTGCACATACTAGGTTAAGAATTGCATCATTTGGTTTGGTTTTCTGACACATGATGTCCTTATCCAAGAGAATAGAATGAAGCCAGTGTCTATATGTTTTGATCAGATGAAGAAACCAGCAGAAACTAGTAGCAAATAGTTAACACAAATAGAATCATTGTCAAGCTGAAAGTTCAGAAACTAGCAAACCACAGGAAAAAAATACCATATATATGCACCATATTTCTTATTAAAGGGAACAATCTTTGAGACTAAAGAATAGAACATTAATTTAAATTGGGCAGGAAAGCAAAACAAATACCATAACCTTTTTTTTTAAAAAAATCACAATTTATAAATAGCAACCCAGACTGTCTGTTTGACTTAGCAAGCATATGAAGTTTAATTTAGTTCTCAGTATGTCAATGAATTCCAGATGATTTTTGCAGTCATATACTATGGATATTATAACTTAAGTGTTTCAGAGCATCTTGAGAAGCCAAAATTGTGGCTGTTGTATCTTTTAAGAGGCGATGCAATTGTTAAGCAATAATGGATAGTTCCATTTACAAATAATAAAATTTAATAGGTAGTCAAATGAAACATGGCATAAAAATTATTCTCTCTTTGGAAAAGTAAAAAGAATTAGGGAAAGGAAATGAAAACTTTTAGATGTTTTCTTTCTCATGCAATGCTTATATTGGCCCTGAATCTGGAATTTCTTATGCTTAAATTTAAACACCTGAGCAATATTGAGGAGGTCTCCAACAAAAAGAAATAGAAAATTACATCTGTTCAAAATTATTAGCATGATGTAGCACTATCTGGTGAGTGATAAAAACTGAGTTCTATTTTAAGGGTGCATACAAGTGGGAGAAAACCACACAGAATTATTAAATTAATGAAACCTTTGCATTAACCAGTGAGGCTCAGAATGTAAGGGAAAAAAGTGAAAGGTGAACATAAGAGAAAAACAACCTCTACCTCAACAATTACATTGAATAAAAAAATAACTTTTTTAAAAAATGAGACAATGTAGTAATGTCTTGCACTTTACCATAAGCATAACCAACTGAATAGTCAGGATGCATAAGTCACTTCAAGTTTCATATTTTGAGATATAATGATAGGGGAAAAATAAACAGCATGTGCCAGTTAAGAATGTTTTGAACCAAAAGATTCTGAAGTTTCATTATACTGCTGTAGGTGGCTAGATTACAATCTATTATATCTACTTCCCCTGCATTGCCATCTTTAAGCTGGCTAAGCAAAGTTCCTGGTACTTATTCTATAGTTTCCAAACATTTGTCTCTTTTCAAATGACACTGTAGCTAGGAATTTTGAAACACTAAAACATTGTTTTGTTCTTAAAGGATAAAAAAATAGCTAGAAATCTTTGAAAACGTTCAGTGTATGACAAGATAATATTGGAAATTGCTTTAACACTCTAGTACCTCAATAAATGTATTGTAATTATTAAATGATTCTGCAAATTCCTTGAGAAGAGGTTTCGTGCAAGTTAAGATTAAATAAAAGCAGGGCTTTTTTTCTCATAGAACGCTCAGAACGGAGTTCCAGCACCTTTTTTGGATAGAACCTTGTAGGGTAGGCAAGGCAGGTTGTATGACGTGTGAGTTCCGGCACCTTTTTCTTTTACAAAAAAAGCACTGAATAAAAGTAATGCAACTGGTGACCTGCCAGATGATTGGAAGAAAGCAAATGCTGTCCCTATGTTCAAAAGAAGGAAAACGATAGATTGGATGAACTAAAAACCAATCACATGAGACATAGAACATTTTACAGGAGATCTTAAAGAGACTCATCTGTTAACCCCATTTAAACTTTCTGATTAGCGAAGTAGATAAATGTGAGCTATGTAACATGACAATTTAGTGAAAATATGACTGATTGAAAATCATAAACAAATAAATTGAGATTCTCATCCAACTGGAGAGGGATATCAAGGGGAGTGCTGCAATATTTCTAAAAGTTACCATAAGAATAACATTAAATTATCTTGATAGGTTGAATGAGCTAAAAGTAACAGAATGATATCTAGCAGAGATTAGTGCAAAACCCTTGATTTAGGAAACAAAAATCAAATGCATTAGAAAAGTACATGTCTAGATGTATCCTTCCAGTTATGATAAGGCTAGTTCCAACTGCATGTTGGAACAGTCTCACCTCCATATAATTTATAACAAATTTTGATATATATGTTATCCTTGAATTGATCCCAATATTCTTCCTCCTGATCTATTTGCGAATGTTTGTAATGTTACCCATATATAGAGATTATCTATAAAGACCAAGGGAGGTTCAAAGTGATCAACACCTCCTTCTGATTCATACCAGACTAATTTTGTGGCATTCCTACAACTAATTTTGAAGATTGTGTCAACCAAACTACAACCATCCTTGAGTTCCAACATCTATAATACACTACAGATTTTTTCAATTATCAGCTCGAGATGTGGGCTGGAATGAATCGGTCCAAAATAAGACTTGCAAATGAAATACAACCTACAAGATAGGTTAATTCAATAAAGCACTCAAGACAAAATAACTCATTTAACCTAGATTTTTTTTATCATTGATGGAACACTGGGAATAAAGTAATGTTTTCTGCTTTGTAAAGGCTCTAGTGGTACTGTCTGGATCACCTGTAGTATTTCATTTCATTGTAGTCAAACACCTTACGTCCAGTTGGACACAACATCAGGAATGCATCCTTCTGCTCTCTATGTCCCCCATAGTATTTCTTCTCTCTGGTCACTATGCACCCCATAATGTTTCTTTTATTGATTTTTAGAAATTCACAAATGGATGTGAAAGCTGGGCTTTTTCAAAATATGATTATCAGTAAAACAGTGAAATGTGAGCCTACCATGATAAAGTTTTTAAAAAAACCAGGATAAAAAGGCAAGAACTCTGTCACTTTCCTCCTTTAGTGATGGCACAAATGAAAATTTGCAGTGTTTGATTTTTCTATTTTGTTTTTACAACCTGTTCAGGAAATATACAAGAATGTCAACCCACTAATCAGGGACCATGGTACATGCAGTATGGACAGAATATCAGGCATCCTCATGACCAAAGTTGAGGGATGAGTTAAAATCCAGAATTCCTTAGCTAGTTTCATTTCTAGCAGGTTTACATAGAGAAGTCCAGATTGACATGTTGGGAGATCAATAATTCATAGGTCTATCCTCAAATCAGAGTTATCTTGCAAACTGACCACAATAATTTTCTCCAAGTAGAATACTCACTTCTGCTTATAGGCACAATTGTCTCCTGGGCTTTCATTTTCAGTTCTAGGTGATAATGTCCTTTTCTGTAAGTGAACTCTGATAATAATTGATGGATTAACCTTTCATGATTGTCATTTTCCTATCCAGGAATTTTAATCCCTTTCTTTCTCCTATTCACAAACATGCACACACCAATCTTCTAATTTGCAATTGTACTAGTTTTTATTTAGTTTTTAATTATTTTATTTAGTTTTATTTCCTCTGTATATATTTTGAAAATCAATTATTATCTGTTTTTATAGATACATGTGTGTGTTGCGTGCCTTAATAAAATAGCAATCACTGAAAGTAGATACACATACTCAAGAAAATTATTATTGTTATTGTTATACTAAAATGAGGTTCTGAAATGGGTGGGCAGTCCCTTCATAGCCTTTCTTATCAAGGGCAATATTGCTTGACACACAGAAATATTGTGAGTCTCTTCTGGGTTTCAATTCTATTAAAATGCTTCTGTCCTTCTACTAGCAGTCTCTGCAAATCCAAAAAAAGTCTGCAGTGAAGATAAAATGGAGCTATAGAATTTGTGCAGTCAGGAAATCTGATGAAGCAATGCTCCTGATGACACAGAACTCTCTAAATTCATTCACTCAAATAAGTGACATTTCTACTATACAAGAGTCTTTTTGAATAATCACTATGCTGGAGGAATGCTGTAGGACATATCCATCCATATCCATGCAGGACACTATGCTGTAGGACATATCCATTTGTCTACCATATTTTAGTGTAAGCATAAAGCAGTGATAAAAGTATTTATACTTAGAAGTTGGATTCCATTCTAATTAGTTTTTTGTCAAGTATTTAGAGGCCAAATGCCTACCTTTTGCCACTCAATGTCATATATGCAACCATTCACATACAGTGTCCATACAGTGGTATTAATTCGGTTTTACAGCTCTTACTTTAGTTATGGGTAAAAGTAACGCTACCACTTAACAACTTTCCATGTTACTCTTTTGACTTTATTTGATATGATGAGTATTCTTAAGTTTTGTGAAAGAGATTTCCTTGTTTTCAGATGTTATAAGCCTTAAAAATTATTTGTTGGGTTAATGAGACAGTGATATAATTCCACAATTAAGTTCCCATCTGTGAAATCTTTTTAAGTTTATATCAAAGTCAGCATTATTTGTACTATGTAAATGACCATCCACAGTGTTGGTAGTACATAGGTACTTTGAGAAACACAGTCACAATTCCTTTTGCAAATATTGTGCAAAATCCATAAGAAGTTGAGGGTAGATCCCATCTTATAAGTTGGAGAAAATTTCAAGAAAAAAGACATCTGCAACATAGGTTATTGTCACAACAAGGAGGAAATAAGTATTGGAATTAAATACAATAACAGTTGTAACATGTTCTGCTTTTTCTTAAATTAGCTATAAAAATTTGATTGTATTATTTGAAACATGTACTACAATCATATTGCAAATTATGTTACATTTCTCTAATTCACATGTGATCTTTATTATGATCCATACAATAATATGAATAGGAGAGATCACATATTCATTTATATCCACCAGTACTTCATTCTAGACAGTTTCTTCTGTGAGATCACAACATATGTACTTTGCTTAATTTAATGCCAAAGGAAATGATCCATTTTCCCATGGAATTTTACTTTGTCATTCATTATAAATTTTCAAACTGGAGAAGTGTAAAACTCATGGGATTGTTTATGACTGACACAATATTTTATCTGCATAGTGAAACAACACACTTATCAAATGAAAGAGAAGAAAAATTACTGGAGATTTGATCTCCCTTACAGCTCTTAATAGTAAAATACCCAATGTGATTAATGGACCTGTCAACTGTAATGGGAAGAATATGTAACAACTAACTGTGCATTACTTGTTTGTGATTTTTATCTTATATAAGCTCAGCCAAGTGTAATATGATAAGATTAACTCTTTATACTTTTAAGGTAAGACTAAAAATAATATATTGTTTCCTCCGTCCCTTCCATTTTTATTAACATGAAAACTTTGGGCACACATTTCATTAAATCAGTCATTTATAAATAATGTTACTATACAGGATTATGTTCATTTTAATTATCTAAGTGGTGAGAATTTGTGGCTAAGCAGTGCTACTTAGATTTAATTATCTTTGAAATATGTGAATTGGGGCTTTATTAATGTATTGTGATAATTGTGTTTACTTAGAAAGAATATGATTCAATAGATAAAGTATTATAAATTTAAACATTTTTTTTGCTATAGAGGATAATCATATAAAAGCAATTTCAAAGTTGTACACATAACTGGAAGCAATGATACCTGATATAGGAAACCATATGATATAGGAAACCATATGACTGGGGGCTGGAGGGGGCAGAGAGCCAAGTCATGATGTGACTTTGCCCTTCTTAGCTGTGAGTAAAGCAGTTTCTGCCCATACAAATTCAAGTAGCCAAAACCACTTTCTTCAAGTCAGGTTAAGGCCTCTGAAGAAAGGACACATCAAATGGTGAATGATTTCTTCAAAGAGAAGGTGGTTTTTCCAGTTCTGAAATAGGCAGTGGCCCAACCCTTTCTCAAGAAGTCGTTAGTACATCCCACTTTTGTCCAATTTCAACTTTTCTTTTTAGAGAAAGTTATTAGTGCTGATTATCATCTATAAAGCTGTAAATGGCATAGAACCAAGTTATTTATAGGACCAGCTTCTCCCAATGATATTTGCTCATCCCACATGTTCCAACAAGGCAACCATACTCTAGGATCTTTCTTTGAGATGTCATCTTATGGGACTTAAGAAGCATGTATTTTGCATGGTGGTGCCTGTTCTCTGGAATTCTATGCCCTGCACATACAGTTGACCATAACTCAGAAAGCCTTTAGAAAGACAATTAAACCTATTTCTTTTGACATTTGGGTCTGTATGATTAGAGCTCCCATAAGGAAATGTGTAATACATTTGAGTCTTTGATTACTAATTATTTGAAATATTTGTTTTTAAGCACCATTGTTTGTAGTGGTTTTGATATTCTTTATTGGCTTCATGTACTGTATGTTGCCCAGAATTGTACTGTCTGAGTTGTTCACCCATACAAATATTAAAATATGTAAATCAATTGCAGCCACTGAGGTGGCAGCAGCAGCAATGGTTATATCCCTACAACCATTTGCTTCCTTCTTTCATGCTGTCCTTCCACTGGTTTTTACTGAGTTCCTGCACCTAGGCCAACTTTCTGATCTTCAAAACCTGTACAACCACTAGACATTCCAGGAGAGAACTATAGCAAGCTCTTGACCCTTTGCTACCATTTAGTAGTTGTCCAGAGCAGATTTCTTGAATGTATGGAAAATCAGTGGGTGGAAAGTGGCAGCCTTGTGAACTCCTGATATCTGAGATAAGATCTAAGAAACCCATATCTAGTAACACTGTGCTACAATTGAATCTCTTTAAAGAATAAATAGTTTAGATAGCTATTATTATCCAGTATCCTCTGTGCCCTTTGTTTAAAAATAGCCAGAAACATCAGGACAGATAATAAGCAGAATATGGGTATGGATGAACCCAGTTTACAGAGATTTTTATTCTCTGAACGTACAAATCCTTCACCTTCTATTTAAGCATTATGGCTTCACTATAAATTCAAAACACACTAGATCAGGAGAAATGCTTTCCACTTGAATAATATCCTTATTGTAATAACAAAAGGGTTTTCTAGGATAGAGCTGGAGAATATTTTCTGGATTTACTATTTAATTATTGCCTTTCTAACTACAATTTGTTTCAACTTAGTAGACTTGGCTGGAAGGACAGAGCAATAATACTGCTTTCTCCTGATACTCTGTGCTAACAGCAAGCAATAAACAAAATATTGTTTTCCAGAGCATTTGATTTATATCTCGAACACTGTATATCTCGAATACTGTATGCAAAGGTTAAAAAATAAGGGAGGTAGAAAAATAATAGTACTGACCCTTATCACTTACGTATGCAAGATCATTACCACTGTAATTTTATACTGATATCATAGCTGTTATAAGAATTAAGCATTTTTTTAAAAAAAATCAGTTTGAAATAACAATATTTCCATTCATACTATGATTAAACATAGAGTCACAGGCCTTTGCTTTTACGCTTCTTTAAAAAACTAGCAGATGATTAAGTGTTTCAGAGTGAGGGAGAGAGAAAGGGGAGGGAGGCCTTCACAAGATTTGTTTTCAATTTTGGCAGGAAATGCCTTCTCTGGCTTGCTTTCCTACCACCGCCATGTGAGCAGTCTGCTAATATGTAAAAACATGCCAAAAGAAAAATCTTTAAACCACACCTTCTGACATTAATGACAGACTATTCATGTTTTACTGCCAGATGCCAAGAAAAGCACTCTGTTCTTTGGAAGTCAAGCTGTGAGGAGTGAGAAAATTCATAGGAAGTGTGTTCTGAATAAGTATAATAATAGCATTTCATTTGCATGCATGTCAAATATCATGGAATTAGTATTTCACATTTTAATCATTATTTACTTCCAGAGGTCTACATGTCAAGGATGATGGTTAGGAGGGCATTGAGAAATACAACAGAATTTCTCCTCCTCTTTCACTTTGACTTATACTGATATAGATGACTGATCAGCAAGTATCAAGAACAAACCTCCTGTTCAGGCTAGGCCCTGACCATCGCTTCATGATAATTGAATGCACTCATAATCGTGTTTTCTTTCCTCCCCTTCACCCTTCACACTTTGACTGGGTTCTTCAGATCAGTATTACCTTTTTATCCAGTGTTTACTGCCAGTTTTACAACTCTTTCTGATAGAGTTGCTAGAAAACTTGCCCTAATGTATAAGACCTGTTTTTACGTACATTCATTAAAAAAAGTCACAGTGAACTATCAGGCAAGTTAGTTTTAAAACACTTTCCAAGGCAGCTCACAATGAATAATTACAGTGAAAAGCAAAGGAATCAATTCATGTATTGCTGGTAGAGAAGCCATTAATGGGTTTTAATGAAGTATTAATGGGGTTGTAGTAGGTAAGCATATGCCCTAGCTTTTAGTGTTCATAACCTTATTTTGATGCAGGTAGAGAAATAGTAGTCCTCAGAAGAAAGTATATTTCCAAGCAGCTTTGGATATAAATGTCACTGAAGATTGAAAATTGTCACCTAATACAGGTGAAGCTCAGCTTCTTATTGTCTATGGCAGGGGTTCCCAACTGGGGGTGCAAGATGATATTTTAGGGGGTGAAAAAACTTGGCTTTTCAAAATTATAGTGTATATGAATAATCTATTGCCATTATTTAGAACTTTTGTAAGGGGTGCGAGAATATATCAGAAGGGTTCTAGAGGTACAGAGTATAGAAAAGGTTAGGAACCACTGGTCTATGGAGTTTCTCAGTCATCCAGGTCATAGTTATCCCAAAGATGCTTTTTCACGAAGCAACTGCACTTTCTTGTTTTTCTTTGAAGACATTTCATTTCTCATTCAAGAAGTTCCTTCTTCTCTGACTGGATGGTGGGGAATGGAAACATTTATAATACTGCAGACAGCTGTTCATTTGCATTCTTTTAGCGAGTCATTAAAGCTACCTGGAGGCTTATCTGTGTCTTCAGGGTCACCTGAGTAGTGCAAATGGGTGTGGAGCCTTCTTGGAACTGTTGAAAGGACTGTGTTGTAGACTGGAGATAGATGAGGTCGGATCCCTCCCCCTCTGTTGAAAGAGGGATGTTCAGTTTTGACATAGATGGCCTCTTTGACTCGTCTTTCAAACCAGAGGTCCTCTCTTATTCATCTATTGATAGGAAAAAAAGGCAGGCTTTTGGAAAATTATCATCAACTTTGATTGTTTCTGTGTATCTTAAAGATTATGTAATGAGAACTCCAGAAAAAATACATTTAGCCATTTCCATTTTCATTTTAAGCATATAATAAGTCTGGAAATTTATCATTATGTTCCCAGAATTAGTTTACATAATCAGGCTGTGAAATAGTGTATGAGAAAAACCTTGGGAGATTGCTGAAGAGATGCTGCTAAGAAACAGGGATAGGAGAGGGCACAGCCCAAGCAGGATAGTGGCTGGAGCAAGAGGCTAGGAAGTTTCTCAGGCTGTAAAGGACTTGGTGGGGGATTTATAATTTCAGACTTGCAATATTCTGTAAAGGTAGCTTTATAATAAAGTAGAATTAGCTCATCTGGTGATATTTTCTGTGTGGTCTATCCAGCAAGGCTGACATCAATCTTACAAGTCTGAAAATATTTGCCCAGGTTCGCCTGGTGCACCAGTTGCACCCCTATCTGGACCGAGATGCCTTACGTACGGTCACTCACGCACTCGTTACCTCCCGTATAGATTACTGCAATGCTCTCTACATGGGACTGCCCTTGAAGACCACCCGGAGGCTCCAGATGGTGCAGAATGCAGCCGCATGGGTAGTGATGGGAGCATCCCGATACTCCCATGTTACACCCCTCCTGCGTAAGCTGCATTGGTTACCAGTTGTCCTCCGGGTGAGATTTAAGGTGCTGGTACTTACCTTTAAAACCCTACATGGCTTAGGCCCAGGATATTTGCAGGACCGTCTGCTGCCGGGAACAATCTCCCATCGCCCAGTACACTCACACAGAGAGGACCTCCTCAGGGTGCCGTCGGCTAGACAATGTCGGCTGGCGACCCCCAGGGGGAGGGCCTTCTCTGAGGGAGCGCCAGCCCTATGGAACCAACTTCTCCTTGAGCTCCGGATGGCCCTGGATCTTCGGTCCTTTCGCCGCGGCCTCAAAACACTTCTTTTCCATCAGGCTGACCTGGACTGACAACAGGGATTTTTAACTTCAATTTTAATTTATTTTATTGGGGCTGTTAATTTAATTCTTTTTAACTTTTGTATCATTGTATTTTATTGTTGTTAGCCACCCTGAGTCCTTCGGGAGATAGGGCAGCATATAAGTCCCAAAAATAAATAAATAAAATATAAATCTGTTGCCATCTCTTTTACAGCCTACAGGTGGATAGTGGGCAGAGCAAGAGGCTCAGAAGGAACTCTTCCTACTTTCTCAAGCTGTGAAGGCCACTTCCAGCAGTGAGTGCCCTCCTCAAGGTCCCAGCCACACCAGCAAAGCCAGGTTTTGATACCCTTCCAGAAGGTCAAACAGAGGGGGCAGTGGAAGAATGCTCCACAGGGATGGAGCAGGGATATAATCCCTTTCATACATGTATGTGACATATTTTTCCATCTTGAATGCCTCTGTAGCTCCTGTAAAAGAAAGAGTAAATGATTTTTCAGGTTGTGTTTTTGTTTTGTATTCTAAGAATCTTTTGTTTTGTTTTGTAGAAACAGAAGTATGGCTTGAGGGGAAACATCTGGATTAACACACAGCTGAGAAATTACTGTGTATTCATTGATCCATTTTTATACAATTGATGCACATTCATATTTTCTATATCAAGGCAACCAAATAGTTTCTGAAAGCTCTTTAGCTTGCAGGGTTATTAATCTTATCATGGAAAACTCACAAAATTTTGTAAGTCTTAAGTGGGCCTTATTCATGATGACAAGGTGGAAGCTTACCACAAGGAGGTTGAGGGGTTGGTGAACTGGTGTAAGGAACACAGTCTAGTTTTAAATACCGGAAAAACCAAAGAGATCATTGTTGATTTCAGAAAAGGTAGGCACAGCCATACTTCTCTGTGCATTAATTATTCACCTGTGGAGATGGTTACCAGCATCAAATTCCTGGGTGTGCAGCTAACGAGTAGGCTGGCTTGGTCGCTCAACAGTGAGAAACTGGTGAAGCAGGCACAGCAGCGCCTGCATTTTCTGTGTCACATGAGAAAAGCACATCTTCCTTCCCCTGTCCTGACCACTTTCTAAAGCAGGATGATTGAGAGCATCCTGTCATACAGCATCACAGTCTGGTTTGGAAGCATCATTGCTTCACACAGGAAGGCGGTGCAGAGAGTGGTGAGGATGGCCGAAAAGATCATATGTCCCATCCAGGACATAGCACAGAAGTATTGTTTGAACAGGGTCCGTAAGATTATCTGGGACACTACTCATCCTCTGTTCTGAACCAGCCCTCTTCTCGCAACCCCTAATTAAAAGAAGAGTCTGGAAAGCGTCCAAGGCTAAAAGGCTTCTGCCAAGATTTAATTACGCAGTTAACAAAAACACAAGAGCTTGTCTTCTCAAGCGGAAAAGTTGCTTTCAGCAACCAGCCCCTCCCCAAACACTTCTTTTATAGAGAGCTCAGGGCGTGGTCTCCCTGTGCCTCCTCCCGAGGAGTCCCATAGTCTTTCTTTGTTTGTCCCTGCTCGTCTGCCTCCTGCGTCGGGCGTCCTTGAACAGGGCCAGCTGTGGGTCATCATCCTCCGCACTCTCGGGCTCACACAGCTGAGAAGAGGTCCCCGGCTGAGGACTCTGCAAAGCCTCCAAATCATCATCAGCCGGTTCGTTTCCCTCCTCCCCCACATCTGAGTCCTCCGATACATCGGACCCGGCTGTCGGACCCACAGGCTGGCCCTGAGTCACAACACTATCCCGCACCGCAGGGCCCTTCCCTCGGGTCTGCCGATCCGGATGCGGTCGGGATGGGAACTGTTCGTGAAAAGCAGTCACCAACGCAGGGGCATGAATGGCGGTCGCGTCTTCCCATGTGAAGTCCTCCGGCCCGTACCCTTTCCACTCGATCAGGTACTGGAAGCGACCTTTCAGCCAGCGGGAATCCCTGATGCTGGCGACCTCGTACTCGGGGGTGCTGCCTCCATCACGAGTTCCTGATGGGGGAGGTTCCGCTTGGCGAAGTGGACAGGCCGGTTGTTCGGGGACCAACAAGGACCGATGGAAGACGGGGTGCACGCGCAGGGAACGTGGCAGAGTTAAACGATAGGCGACCGGGTTGATGACGGCCTCGACTGGGAACGGTCCAAGGTAACGGTGGTCCAGCTTCCTCGCCGGCCGAGTGGATGGTAGGTTCCTGGTGGACAGCCAGACCCGATCCCCCACCGATAGTGGAGGCGTATCCCTTCTCGACCGATCGGCGAACCTCTTGTAGTCGGCCTTGGCCTTCTCCAGCTGCCGTCGCACCAACCGATGGATCGCCTGTAACTCCGCCATGAATTCGTTCGCTGCCGGCTCCGGTGAGTCCACGGGAGAAAGAGGGAAGAACCTGGGGTGATAACCCACGTTGGCCAAGAACGGTGTCATCTGCGTGGAGGTGTGTTGCGAGTTATTAAAGGCAAACTCGGCTATGGCCAAATAGTCCACCCAGTTGTCCTGCTGCAGGTTAACGTAGCAGCGCAGATACTGCTCTAAGATGCCGATGACCTTCTCGGTACCCCCGTCGGTCTGAGGATGATGCGCGGACGAGAGGCAAACCTTAATGTCCAACGCCCGCATCAACTCCTGCCAGAAGCGGGCTGTAAACTGGGCCCCCCTATCGGAGACGACCCTATCGGGAAGGCCGTGCAGCCGGAACACCTGTTGGATGAACATGCGACTAGTGGCGCGAGCTGACGGTAAGCCGCGACAGGGGATGAAGTGCGCCATCTTGGTCAACATGTCCACCACCACAAACACTGTCGTGAAGCCGGAGGATGGGGGTAGATCCGTCAGAAAGTCCATGGACACAGCCCCCCAGGGTCTCTTGGGCGTTGGCAAAGGCTGCAATAAACCAGGCGGGGCCCCTGTCGCTGACTTGGCCTGCCTGCATGGGACGCAGGAGGTGACATAAGACTGGACATCGTGTCGGACTCGGGGCCACCAGAAAGTACGGGAGACCAGGTTCAGAGTCTTGAACAGGCCAAAATGCCCCGCAGCCGGGTTATCATGACATTGGCTGAGGACGAGTCCCCTGAGTGGCCCTCCTGGAACATAGAGCCGGTCACGATAATACAGGAGTCCATCCGTGACCGACCAAGGCGAATCTGGTCCCACCTCTTCCTTCCGCTGAGCCACCCACGCCTCCTGCTGCTGCGCCTCCCGGATCCGAGCCCGTATATCCACCGGCTCCCGTACCGCAGCAAAAGACTCGACGGGGATCACTGTCCTGGGCGGAAGCTTGTCTTCCACTCGGGTGTACTCGGGCTTCCTGGACAGAGCATCCGCTCTCTGGTTGTGCCCGCTTGGTATGTACCGCACCCGGAAGTCAAACCTCGCAAAGAAGAGGGACCACCGGATCTGGCGTTGGTTCAAATTCCGAGCGGTCTGCAGGCTTTCCAGATTCTTGTGGTCCGTTCGGACCTCGATTTGATGCCGCGCCCCCTCCAGATGATGCCTCCAAGCCTCGAACGCCGCCTTGATGGCCAGCAGCTCCTTCTCCCAGATGGTATAGTTGCGCTCCGAGGGATTCAATTTCCGAGAGTGATACGCGCAAGGGAAAAGGGTACCGTTGGGCGTCGCTGCCTGGAGTAACACGGCCCCAATGGCAATGTCGGAGGCGTCCGCCTCCACGACAAACGGCCGTTGCGGGTCAGGATGCTTCAAGATGGGCTCCTTCATGAAGGCGTCCTTCAAAGCTTGGAACGCCTGTTGTTCGGGGGCGTTCCACTGGAACCGAGTCTTCTTCTGCAGGAGCCGGGTGAGGGGGGCTGTCAAGGCAGCAAAGCCAGGGATGAATGTCCGATAGTAGTTGGCAAATCCAAGAAGTCGCTGAACATCCTTCACGCGACGCGGGGGTTGCCAACTCTGCAACGACTCAACTTTACTTGGATCCATGGCGATGCCCTCAGGAGAAATGCGGTGGCCCAAGAAATCAATGGTCACCTGGTAGAACTGGCACTTCTCCAACTTGGCAAACAGCCGATGTTTCCGGAGGCGCTGCAGGACCTGACGGAGATGCTGATGATGCGCTTCACGCGACGGGGAG
This sequence comes from Vipera berus, assembly GCF_964194415.1. NCBI lineage: Eukaryota > Metazoa > Chordata > Lepidosauria > Squamata > Viperidae > Vipera > Vipera berus. The sequence continues at coordinate 178,593,426 of NC_138204.1, read as the reverse complement.
TAAATCAGGATGTCGTCCAGGTAAATCACAACAAACTGGTCCAACAGATCCCGAAAGATGTCGTTCATAAAATGCTGAAACACAGCGGGGGCGTTGGTCAGGCCAAACGGCATCACCGTGTACTCGAAATGTCCATAGCGAGTACCAAACGCCGTCTTCCACTCATCACCCGGCCGAACCCTGACGAGGTTGTAAGCTCCACGCAGGTCCAGTTTCGTGAAGATCTTAGCCTCCCGGAGTCGGTCCAAGAGCTCGGGGATGAGGGGCAGCGGGTAGCGGTTACGCACCGTGATGGCATTGAGTTTCCGGTAGTCACAGCAAAGTCGTAACTCGCCCGACTTCTTTTTGACGAAGAGCACGGGCGCAGACACTGGCGAGGACGAGGGCCGGATGAATCCACGAGCCAAGTTCTTTGTCAGGAAGTCCCGCAATGCAGCCAACTCGGGCTCCGACATGGAGTACAAACGCCCCACTGGGAGAGGCGCATCAGGGACTAGGTCAATGGAGCAGTCGTAGGGCCTGTGCGGGGGTAATTGGTCCGCCTCTGACTCGCTGAACACGTCAGCAAAGTCGGACAGTACGGGAGGCAAGGAAACCCCTGAGGAACCCTCCACCTGGCCGGCACAGATATGGCGGGTGTGGTCCACGCACTGCAAACTTGGGAAGGTGACCAAGTTCTGAGACCAATAGATCTGTGGATCATGCGCCCGGAGCCACGCCAGTCCCAAGACCACGGGGAAGTGCAGATCCGAAGTGACGTAAAACTGAATGGCCTCCACATGGGTACTGATGGCCATACACACGGGTTGCGTGGCGGCCGTGATAGGCCCGGACAGGAGCACTCGACCATCGATGGTCTCCACAAGCATGGGCGGATCCACCGGACACTGGGGAACAGCCCATTTGGCCACAAAGGCCGAATCCATAAAGTTAGTGGTAGCCCCAGAGTCAATTAAGGCATGGACCGGAATCCCCTCTGGCTTGCCAGGAAGGATCAGTCGTGCCTCCAAAATCAAATGCCGTGGAGGTTCACAGGCACCGTCAGAACGGCGTCGCTCGGCGTGATCGTTGTGGGTCGCCCGATCTTTCACACCGTCTAGATCGGGCTCGGGCCGTTTCCCGATAGCAAAGCAGGGGACTTTCTCGGGGCAGGCTTGGTCACTGACGCCCGCTGACGCTTCTTCGGGCAAGAAGCAGCCAAATGTCCAGGGTCCCCACAGTAAAAACACAACCCCTCCGATCGTCGTCTGTCCATTTCCGTCACCGATAGACGGGACCTGGCGGCACCCAGCTCCATTGGCTCCTCCCTCTGGACTGGGGGCTCACGCACAACAGGGGCGGCAGGGGTCTGTGGGGTGGCACGGCGACTCTTACGCTGCTGCAGCCGGGCATCGATCCGCAGACAAAGATGGATCAGCCCATTCAGGTCTGAGGGAATGTCCACGCGGGCCAGCTCATCCAACATCTCCTCTGACAAGCCATCCTGAAAGGCATCCACGAGCGCAGCCTCATTCCAGGCGGAATCCTGGCTAAGCAGCCGGAAATCGCTGATATAGGCCTGTAGGGGGCGCAGACCCTGCCTCAAAGCTTTCAGACGTCGGGTGGCGGTCTGCGCCTTAATCGGGTCCTCGTACATGAGGCGCATATGGTCACAAAACCCCCCAAAGTTATCCAACAAAGGGCTAGGCTGTGCCAACAGAGGCGTGCCCCAACGAGCTGCATCTCCCGACAGAAGGCTCAACACGAATCCCACCTTATCTCGGTCAGTGGGGAAATCAGCTGCTCTCACGCTGATATAAAGCTGGCATTGTCCCAGGAAGGCAGGAAACAGTTCTGGTTTACCAGCAAATTTATCCGGCATAGCTATCTGACATTTCCTCCTGGGTGGGGGGGCAGCATGTACCTGAGCCTGCAGTTGTGCCACCTGAGTGGCCAGCAAGGTGAGTTGCTGGTTGAGCTGGGCATTCTCGGCAAGAAGCTGCTCCATCGTAGTATTAAGGGGTGGGTGGCTGAAAGCAAACTGTTCTGAACCAGCCCTCTTCTCGCAACCCCTAATTAAAAGAAGAGTCTGGAAAGCGTCCAAGGCTAAAAGGCTTCTGCCAAGATTTAATTACGCAGTTAACAAAAACACAAGAGCTTGTCTTCTCAAGCGGAAAAGTTGCTTTCAGCAACCAGCCCCTCCCCAAACACTTCTTTTATAGAGAGCTCAGGGCGTGGTCTCCCTGTGCCTCCTCCCGAGGAGTCCCATAGTCTTTCTTTGTTTGTCCCTGCTCGTCTGCCTCCTGCGTCGGGCGTCCTTGAACAGGGCCAGCTGTGGGTCATCATCCTCCGCACTCTCGGGCTCACACAGCTGAGAAGAGGTCCCCGGCTGAGGACTCTGCAAAGCCTCCAAATCATCATCAGCCGGTTCGTTTCCCTCCTCCCCCACATCTGAGTCCTCCGATACATCGGACCCGGCTGTCGGACCCACAGGCTGGCCCTGAGTCACAACATCCTCTTCACAACCTGTTTTCCTTGTTACCTTCTGGGAGGAGGCTTTGTGGTATCTGTAGCAGAACATCCAGATTCAACCAGAGTTTCATTCCATACAGCATTAACCTTGTGAACTCTCAAGCTTCTTCCTTCCATTATATATTCAAGATGGAAGAATTTAATATTTATTTTGTTATGTAATGTAGAGGTGTGGGTCTATACATATGTTGTATGTAGTATGGTTAGGTGTGTGTCATGTATGTGTTTCACTTTGAGAGCGGGCAACTAAATTTCATTTTTGATGTGTGCCATTGTGCCCACAGTAAAAAAAAAGACAATAATGGTTATCTTATCTTAAATCTCTTAATATTGTGGTGGTCTTATGTAAGATTTGAGTTTATATATTTATGTACTTCTTGGTTAGCACCCAGAGCTAAACATTTGTGGGCATCCTGTTGTAAGACCTCCTGTTACATTTAAAATGGAATAGATGATAATCTATATGAAATGAAACTGAGTGTTATCAGATACAGAATAGTATATGAAGGATTCTCCGAAAGCCGTTTTAAAGAGATAATTGTTTAGGAACATAAAATTCAATTGTTTAAGTTAGAATTATTTTCTGTTACTATGAAATGAATAGGTCACACTGATTTTTTGGATTTTTTCTCATCACCAAGTTGGTTATTTGAAGCAGAACGAGAGAGGGTCAGTCCTCAATTTTTAAGTAACAAAAGATGCACTTATATAGTTTATCAATTTAGAAGCATTTAGTTATTTAATGTTACAATTCTGTTCATGAAGAGCTGTAATGCACTGAAAAATACAGCTAATATTAACATCTGAAAGTTGTATGTTATTGCTAACTTACATTGTTTATGATATGATAGGCAATACTGCACACTGAAACTGGAATTAATATTGCCTATTTAGCTATCATGAATGTATATGTCTGATTATTTAAATTTTCTTGTTGAGAGAAAGAGAGAGAGAGATGATTCTTATAATCTGACATGTGTGCTTTTGTGTGTGAATACTACAAGTCATTAACAATTTAGAAATAAAAAAGGTCTATGCTCAGCAATGTGTAGAAGATAATCAGTTTTGTGGGAAAATAAATTAGCTCATTCCATTTGTATGTTCAAAAGTATTCAGATTTATAACAGAATTAGTAGCTAAGAAATAGAGATGCATAGTCTGAAATGAAATTGCAAAAGATTTGAAAAACAACAACCCTTTTTTCTATAAGAAACTTCGGTACTTGGCAGTATAAATAAAATCCATAATGTAGAAAAAGGGTGAAAGTACAATGAGTTTCTTAGCTGTAACTAAGCTGAAACATAAGTGAATTGCTACACAAAATATTAACATTTAGTAAATAACGTGTGAAAGTTTCTTTCTTAAAAATGTAATCATGTCCGTTTTCCTCATGTGCATAAACTCTTATTCAGACTAGTACTGAATAATATATTATATTTTAATGCCACTGTATGTAATAAACCGCAACACTGTCTTTTTTTGAAGGGTAAGATTTTTCTCAATACATTATTCACACATTCGCCATTAATGAAATACAAAGAATATAGTAAGATCTACAGTGTTCATAATGTAGATGTTGTCTTTTCAAAGAAGGGCTGACTGTATTCTGAATAGGGCAGTCTGTGGGCCTGACATTTCTCTTCAGTTTTCCTATGACCTTTTAATCAGTGCCTTGTTCTTCCATTGTAGAAAATGAAACTGTCTCTTTTGAATCAGCAAATACAAGAAGCCCAGTTTGAACACCAGATTCACTGTATTTCATTATTAAAAGCAGAAAAACTTACATGTGGACCTGATAGGAGATAAACAGTGGAACAGCATTCAGGAGAATTACAGATGGAAAAAAAAATGAAGTAATAGGTAAAAGCCCTGTTAACCTGAAACTATGGTTTAACAGAGTGGCCTTCTAGCTTTTTAACACCCAGTAGCTAATCAGTATTTGACATCAGGGAACACCTGCTGCCGGCATCAAGCTCCCTTCGTCCTGTGCGCTCCCACAGGGAGGGTCTTCTCAGGGTGCCGCCAGTCAAAGAATGCCGGCGGATGACACCCAGGGGGAGGGCCTTCTCTGTGGGGGCGCCTGCCCTCTGGAACCAGCTGCCTGCGGAGCTTAGGACTGCCCCCGACCTTCGATCATTCCGCCGAGACCTGAAGACCTGGCTCTTCGAGCTTTCCGGCTCAGGCTGAGTTTTAATTGGGTTTTAACTGGGGTTTTACATGTTGCAGGGACTTAGTTTAATCTTTTTTAAATTGGTCTTAATTTTTGTATTAATGTTTTAAATTATACCCTGTAAACCGCCCTGAGTCCTTCGGGAAAGGGCGGTATATAAATTCAATTAATTAATTAATTAATTAATTAATTAATTAATTAATCAGTAATAAATCCTGAAAAATATTATTGAACAGTATGTTAATGTACAATATTCAGTAATACATGTTTAATTTATGAAGCAGACATTTTCCTTTAGTTTATAGGAAAGACATTAGAAATAATATGTCAATCCTAAAATATAAAAAGATTTTGCTTTAGGATGAAAGTTTGCATTAAGAATGAAAGAAAAGCAAGAGAGAGGAGCCTTGCATCAATGCCAGGGTTCTATCTGGCTGATATTCAAAATAGTTGTCGGAATGTCTGGAATCTCTGGCAGAATTAAGCAAGGTCAGAAATTAGCAACAGGAAAGTGTTTGACACTATACATAGATAATGGATAATCTGATTAAAAATCCACCATAAAAGCTCCAGTAATGGGGATTTTTAGATTATTAATATATTATCATTATGTTTTCCATTTTCTAAGATTTTTTTAGCATTTTCTATGAAACCAGAGGAGACTATTTCAAAAAGTAAGAAAAGTGATTATGAAGTAAGTAATATGCAGATAGGTATTTATAAATTGAATACTTCTGTCTTTTTTTGTCATTATAATCACTACAACCTGCCTCCAGAAGTGGTAAATGCTCCAACACTGGAAGTTTTTAAGAAGAGACTGGCCAGCCATTTGTCTGAAATGGTATAGGGTTTCCTGCCTTAGCAGGGGGTTGGACTAGATGACCTCCAAGGTCCCTTCCAACTACTACTACTAATTATTATTATTATTATTATTATTATTATTATTATTATTATTATTATTATTATTATTATTATTATTATTATTATTACCAAAGGAGAAAAACTAATCATTGTTGTTTATTATTTTCTCTACCAAATTTCTGCCACACTAGGAGATCCAAACCTACTTCTCAGTGCTGTATATTTTGTGAGCATTGAGAGTCTGCTGAACAAAAGCGAGTGTACAGGAAATATTGCCTGGTTCAGACCAGAAGCTTGTAGGGAAGTGAATGAAAGGGATATTAGTAAACCAATAAGTAGATCGAAAATAGTCAAGTAAGATGAAGACATGGCTGGAAAATAATATTCAGAAGGGATGAAATGGGCATGGCCTTCAAAAGAATGTGAGACTTTGGAACTGAATTGAACTGAATTAGAATTATTTGTAAGAGCACAATATTCACAGAAATTCATATTGTGAATGTCAGAGAACACTGACCTTGAAATAAGCTTCAATGGTGGAAAAATCTCGTGCATAGTTGTGGAGTAAGGCAGAGTATTGATGTGTTTTTATTTGTGAACTCGCGTGTGTGTTCACTGCTCCAAAGACAGCTCCTGACAATGGGTTCAACTAAAAAACTGTTCCCAACAATAGGTTCAACTAAAAAACCTGACTATGGTTTGTCTGTTACATTGTTCAAAGCAATAATATTGGTTTATTGTCTCACATAACAACAAGCTCTCTAACAGCTGCTTATTCACTGATAAATTAGATTACTACTTTAATGAACTTGGGCCCTAAGTTGCAGTAAAATTACAAATCTTCTTGTACATTTCCAGTAGATTAGCAAGAGTTCTCATTATTTAATAATAGCAACAGGGTTTTTAAAAAGACCATAATAGCATTATTGGTCACAAAGAAGGAAAAATCTAAATTCCATAGATATTGTTTCTCTTTTAGGATAGCTAGCTGTTGCAAACTTTTGAGATTCAAGAACTATTCTTTGGCCAATAATAAATTAAGTTACAAAAATAAAGCAACACAAAGAGAAAATTAGGAATAGAATTTTATATGAAAAGTTTTGAAACTCAATATTGCTCCTGAAAAATACATCACTATGAGTTTCTTGAGTTTATTATAACATATTTATAACTTGGTACTGTTAAGTAGGCAATTCTGCAAATTGCCCCAAAACATCTGTAAGGTAACAAGTTAAGGAAAAGTTGGTATACCTCTTTGGATCATTATTTTGAATACTCCTTAGTAGGGAGACTTGATAGGTTTTTCATAAAATTAACACAGATGCTCAAGCTGAAGATCTTTTTGATAATGGAAATGTACTCATCACCACAATCCAATTCCATAATATTTAATAAATATTCTTTAAGAATTACATGTTTTTTTTAATTTTTGCTTCAGACTAGATCAGGTTTCCATGATATTATTGAAATGAGGAAAAAACCTTGAACATATGATAAAAAAAACAATTATAGAAAAGATAGGAAAATTTAGTTACATAAACTCTGTGGCTGAAAGAAAATGAATCTTTCTCTCTTTGTTAAATAGATTTTTCCTTTAATAAGTGGAATTCTCTGGCATGCAATGAAAAATTCATTGCTTAAGCCCTAGTTTAATGTTGACCGAAGCATATTACTACTATTGTATTAGGCAATTATATTAGCCAATAGTGGGATATTTTTTGTCTCATATTCCAATATATATTAACTGGCTGTGATGATGACATTTCTTCACCTGATAAATATAATAAATTATATGGACAGCAAGAACTTTTACTATTTGGGCCTAAGCAAGCAAGTGAAAGTACATCACATAATTAAACATGGCATTTTATTTTTTATGGCTGGAAAATAGTGTTGGCATATTTATGTGGCCACTGAGTGGGTATGGAAATCAAAATAGCATTTATTTCTTAAAGACCGCTTTGTATGAGCATTTGTTTGTTTGAAGTATTACTGCAAAGCAAATTAAGAATTCCAACCAGGAAAAACAAAGGGAAGGGAAGGGAAGGGAGGGAGGAAGGGAGGAAGGGAGAAAGAAAGAAAGAAAGAAAGAAAGAAAGAAAGAAAGAAAGAAAGAAAGAAAGAAAGAAAGAAAGAAAGAAAGAAAGAAAGAAAGAAAGAAAGAAAGAAAGAAAGAAAGAAAGAAAGAATTCAGCCAACTGTTTGATGAAAATAATTTACCCAGATTTTTATTTTTGTGTTTGGTGACTATTACAACTCATGTACATAGACAATATAAATATGTGTATAGAGAAGTGAACAAAGGAGATTGACATGCTAGTATGTAAAAGTTCAGCTTTTTGAATCTTCTCCCCTTTGGGACATTTTTGAACTGTTGCAGCATTGTGTTATCATTGTTGTTCAGTGACACAAGCATAAGCCATTCATCATTTTGTAACTCCCCCATTTCTCTTTCTTTCTCTCTCTCTTTTGCTGTCTCGCCTTGTTAATAGTTCCCTAGAAATCCTATCACTTTGCTGGAGGATTGATGTAAGTCTCCAGCAATTAACATAATTACAAGCCTGATTATCTTCTAATTGCATTATGAGTATTTGGTTATTCACTACACAAATTAGAGAAAATTAAAGAGGAGCAAGATCCTGTGGTGTGGGCGGCATGATTTTGAAAACTGTTATGAGCATCCAAATGCAGCAATGTAATAAGATAGTGAAAATATATGCTGTATCTATTTATTTCAGTTTAATGTTGTTATTGTCACTGCAGAAGATTTTAATTTTCCTTCTGCGGTATTTGATGACATTTTATTTTCCAACTCACAACAAAGATGCTAAATGCTAACAAAATTATATTTGAAATAAATCCATATTCTTTAACATAGATTATATAAAAGAATAATTCAAGAATGGGATTCTAAGCACTACTTTCAAGAATATGCAGTAGAAAACAAATATGTGGATATGGGCTGTGCAGACTTTTATTAGGATGATTAGACTGGATAACCTTATCAGGACAGAGTGACAAATCAAATTGGCAAAACAGTTCAATGCACAGGTTTAGTACAGTATTTTCATAGCATTCTGACAATTTAGTGGCTCAGGCTTTGGCAGAGCTTGAAGCAGCCATAACATTTCTTCAACATAGAGAATATGTCAGTGGTGGAAAAGGGGTGGTAGTGGAATGTTCTCTCTGATCCTGACTGACAGCCAATGAATGTTATGACTTCCATGAACTCTGCCAATCATAGAATTGGAAAAGAAACATGCTTTTATTTTTGCATCTCTGATCTGCAGTTGTGTCTCATTCTTCTGTTAGAATTTGTTTAGGCAAGTATACAGATAAAAACAATGAGAGAGATTAAAAAAAAACATTATTTTTTGTTCTTGTTCAGTTCCTTGTGTGATTTTCCCCCCATTTGTCTGATATTTTTCATTGTTTTATACTACTCTCATATCTCATTTCCTTCACTCTGTCCCCTTAATTTTTCTTTACCACATCCCTCAACAAAAATAGCTTTTAAACATGGGGGAAGGGACACCCCAAAAGCCTGTTTTCTTTTTGCTACTTTTCTTTTCTGCATTCTTTGTGAGGTCACTGTAAATCATTAAATAAATTTGAGATAGTGTGTTTGCTTTTTGACTACTACGTATTTAATGCTGAAAATATTTGTATAGTATTTATATATTAAACATCATATTTGTAATAGGGATAGCATGCATATCGTTGGAGATGTGAATTCGATGTCACTCTCTTTAGCATCCTATGAATTACTGACCACAAGGGGGCAATGAGGTTTAGGCAGAGATTTGAGAGTTTCTTCTTGTTTCTTCTTTGTCATTCTGTCTGCTTTGCTAGTCATAGGTCACTTCCTTTTTTACTTCTTATGCCCTCATACACAGAGCACATGCTCTTTGATTCTCCTTCTGGGAGATGTAATTAATGGTGTGTGAGGCTTTGTCAATCCCTATAATATATTTCTTGTAAATAAATTTCCCTTTCTGTTATAGTAAGACCTTCCTCATTAAGCATTGCTCAGGTCAGATTCCTGCTCTTAAGAATGCTCAAACGCACACACAGCATGCTTGAACCACCAGCACAGATCATTAAAAATAATCTGCCAATCTCTCGTGCAGTATTGTATGTCATATAGTATTAAATAGAAGCAGCCACTGCACCAGAAAAAAATATGGAGAGATGAGATAGATGAAATGTATCTCATTGAACCAACAACTACTGTGGAAGAGAGGAAAGGTCTATAGGAGACATTGTAGACATTGCAGACATAGAGATACTCTTGGGGGGAAAAGGAAGGATATTGTAATCCAGTGCCATATATACCCATCTCTTTCAGAGGCCGGCAGTGTGGTTTTCAGTGGCAACAAGAATAGATGGATAAATGAAGGGCCAAGCTTAGAAGATTCTCAAAGTAAGCTAGTTGATATAGAGGAGAGGAGGTGTAAAATTATAGGTTTAATGCTTCAGTCTGGAAGAGTATAAATGGATTTCTTAGCCAAAGGAGTTATTCACGTTAGAGTATATTACTCTCTTATGCCCCAGTTTCAACTCAAAATTAGTATCCTCCCTATACACTGCAAGCAAGGGGCACTTGGCAAATAATTGCAGATGAAAGCAGAAGGATGAGCTTTTTCAGTAGGCAACAGTATTTGCCTGCAACATTCCAATCAATAGCAGCAAAGGACAAGCTGGGCCCTTTAGCATCACCTAACAAACTCTTCTAGCACAGCCCTCAAAAAGTGCATAAATCATGGAATCCTTGCTTGGGGTTAATCACTCAAGGAACAAACAACTAGAAGGTGACTCCTATTCAGGGATGCAGAGAAGAATCCAATGACTTGCTGGAATATGGTAGCAATGCAAAGATAGATATGGCAAGATGCAGCCACTATTTCCCAGTAACATCTGACTTGCTCAATGTCAGGCTTCACACCTGGGCTTGGCTGTGAAACACAAATCTTAATTTGATTTGCTGATGCAAATTGTTACAATCAAATTAATGAATATAATGAACATCATTGCTTTTCTTTCTGCTATATTAAAAAGTAAAAATCTAGCAGCAACTATTGGAATATCTTTGGAGACAAGATCTGCAATGTGGGCTTATTTTATACATTATGGCTTGCCATAAAACCTGTAAGAAAGAGATACAGAATCCCTGCCATTGAGATGATATCAATTGCCCATCATAAGTGAAGTGGCATAGATTTCTCACCTTTGTCATCTCTCTGACTGTATTACATATTTGGTGCAATTGCTGTAAATATTTCCTCTGGCTGAATATCCATATCCCTTTCTCTTTTTTCAGATTCAGAGACTAGTTTCCATATAATCTGTTTTAAATAAAGCTAAGCAGCTTAGTATTTCAAAGCTACAACATGGGGAAGCCCACCATGTTTCTTGAAGAAATGTCATGCAAGCATTCTCATGCAGGTCTTCTCAGCAATGAAGTGCCATCTCTTGAGTACCAGTTCAGCATTTTTTTTTCAGAGTTTAACTATTTCTGCATTTTTTACCAATGGTTCATTATTTCAATACAAAGCAATAATAACATGCTTAATGGCCAGGAAGAATAATTTATCTCGCCATCACCTATTTGTTTGCCTCTTTCAGAAAAAGAAGAGCTAAGTTATTTGTTAGCTTCTGAGGGACACCCATTGTGATAAAAAGAATTTAATCTATTAAAGACATTTTGCTAACCACTGGAAAGGTTTGAAATAAATGTTTCAGAATAATAATAATAATAATAATAATAATAATAATAATAATAATAATAATAATAATAATAATAATAATAAGAAGAAGAAGAAGAAGAAGAAGAAGAAGAAGAAGAAGAAGAAGAAGAAGAAGAAGAAGAAGAAGAAGAAGAAGAAGAAGAAGAAGAAGAAGAAGAAGTAGTTGGAAGGGACCTTGGAGGTCATCTAGTCCAACCCCCTGCTAAGGCAGGAAACCCTATACCATATCAGAAAAATGGCTGTCCAGTCTCTTCTTAAAAACTTCCAGTGTTGGAGCATTCACCACTTCTGGAGGCAGGTTGTTCCACTGGTTAGTTGTTCTAACTGTCAGGAAGTTTCTCCTTAGTTCTAGGTTGCTTCTCTCCTTGACTAGTTTCCATCCGTTGCTTCTTGTCCTGCCTTCGGGTGCTTTGGAGAATAGCTTGGCTCCCTCTTCTTTGTGGCGGCCCCTGAGATATTGGAACACTGCTATCATGTCACCCCTCACCCTTCTATTCATTAAACTACACATACCCAATTCCAGCAACCGTTCCCTATATGTTTTAGCCTGCAGTCCCCCAATCATCTTTGTTGCTCTTCTCTGTACTCTTTCTAGAGTCTCGACATCTTTACAACATATCTCGACTATTTACAACATATTGTTACAATATAACAGCTTTAAAAATAGTCTTGTGATCCTTCATTCAGAAATAAAACCATCTTAGCTGCTCTTTTTTTTATGTTCACAGATTCTTTTAACAGTTTAATAGTTGTAAGAATAAGGTGTGAAATTCCTATGATAGTGGTGGTTGTTAACACAACTTAAATGAAATAAATAATTTTGAAGTCTTATAAATTTATGAAGAGAAATTTTAAAAAATTGACTTATTAAAATCAGTGTGTTTCAATATTATTTAGGCTGGCATAAATATATATCATTTGAAAAGAAATTAAGGACACATATCCTTCTGACATTTTGCAGATCTCCTGTTCCAAATAATATGTAGCAATTTATCTAATAAATATTGCTTCTTTTTGGTTAATATGTGATTGAGCATACACAATTCTCCATTGCCTTCCTGAGAGCATACTATGCTCACTCTCTATGCCTTTTGAAATACTAGTGGGATGTGACACCAACATATGCAGGTTCGTGAAAATTTCTGCAATAGGTAGCTAAACAAAACACTCCCTTTTGTAATCTATGAGAAACCAAAATCAGCATAAAATGCATTGTTCAGAGCAAGAATGTCCCATGCAAGATGTTGTTTTGTTTTGTTTGCCATGCCTACTGTAAATGCAGGGCAAAATTTACTATATAAAGAAAATGGAAAGGGGAGATAAAAAACTTTAGAATATAAACCAATGCTAATGAAGAGCTGAAAGAAAGCAAAGAGTTTGCAGTTGCCGGATTTAATCACTGAACTAAATTCTTTTTTAAAAAAATTTTATAACAAATTTTATTATTTAAAACTTTGGACAAGGTGTTAACGGTCTGACAATCCTTCTTGTTATTACATCATTTTTGTGTTTTATATACATATATACACTTTATGTAGATATCATTTATATACAGTTATAGAATATAATCTTATCAACCACCTTATTCTACTAATATGTGAAATCAGCATCCTGTGTGTTTCTGTTGTGACCTTCCTTTCTGATCCCACCATGAGTAAAACTTATTCCAAATTTTGTAGTAATCTGACTGGTCTTTATTTTTAATTTCCAAAGTTAACTTGTCCATTTCTGTGCAAGCCCAAATTTTACTTATCACTTCACTCTCTTCTGGTATTTCACTGTTTTTCCATTTCTGGGCGAACGTCATTCTCACTGCTGTGATGATATGTATTATTAAATATAACTCTTCTTTGCTATGTTTCTCTTTTGTTATGCCAAGCAGGAAAAATTCTGGTCTACATTCGACTCTCCATCCTAATATTTCCTCTAGCCATGTCCAAATCCTTTGCAATACTTTTGCGTCTTATTACAGGACCACCAAACATGAAAATAAGTGCCTAATTCTTCAGAACACTTCCAACAGCTAGGGGATTTTGGCTAATCGTGCTGGGGGAAGATGCCACCGATAAAACATTTTATATAAATTTTCTTTATAAGCTGAGGCCAGGGTTATCTTTTTATTTCTATCCCAGAGAGTTTGCCAGATATCAAAATCTATGCCATATCCCAAATTTTTAGCCCATATCAGCATTGGTTCTTTAACTTGTTCCTCAAACATTTTATTTATTTATTTATTTATTTATTTATTTATTTATTTATTTATTTATTTATTTATTTTAATTCCATTTATATCCCGCCCTTCTCCGAAGACTCAGGGCGGCTTACAAGCTTAGCAGTAGCCTTCATTCTATGTATATGCCTGCTTATTAGGGCTTTCACACACCCCCACAAGCGGCATTATTACAAAGTCAGCTTAATTGCCCCCAACAATCTGGGTCCTCATTTTACCTACCTCGGAAGGATGGAAGGCTGAGTCAACCTTGAGCCTGGTGGGATGCGAACCTGCACTAATTGCAGGCAGCTGGTGTTACTTAAGGAGGCATTAGCCCACTGCTCCACCAAAGCTCTTGTACCCCAATAGCAAACTATACAATTTCCTTATTTGTTTCTCATCTGGCCCCAATAAAATTTTATCCAATGCAATTTCTTGAATATTTATCCCCCACTCTTTCTTATTTTTCCCATATCGTGTTTGTATCTGTAGGTAAGCCCACCATTCCAATTTTATCCCTTGTTGTTCTAGTTCCTGTCTAGATTTCAGTTCTCCCATTTCATTCGTAATATCCTTATATGTAGTACTGTTTTCCAAATTAAACAAATTTGGGTAGACTATCGCTTCAAGGGTGGACAACCAGACTGGTACTTTAATGTAATTTTGTTTTCTAATTTTATTCCAAATTTTAAGTAGCGCTTGTCTAATCTGATGGTTTTGAAAATGTTGATATAACCCTTGCTTGTCATTCCATAGGAATGCGTGCCAGCCTAATTTCAGATCATGGCCTTCTAGAGTTAATAATCTTTTATTCTTTAAAAATATCCATTCTCTAATCCAGGTTAACGCCGCTGCATGATAATATGTTTCCCAGTCTGGTAGTCCAAAACCCCCATTTTCTTTAACATCCTACAGATGTTTCATTTTAATCCTTGGTTTTTTTCCCTTGCCATATAAAATTTAATGTCAATTTGTTCAGGTTCCCAAAAATTTTTTGATCAAGTTGTATAGGAATATTTTGGAAGAGGAATAGGATTTTAGGTAATACATTCATTTTTATGACATCAATTCTCGCTAACAATGAAAGGCTCAAGTTTCCCCATCTTTCCAGGTCTTTTTTTATTTGTTTCACTATTTTGTCATAATTGTCTTCTTTGATTGAAGTGCATCTGGCCGTAATAGTAATTCCTAGATATTTTATCTTCTTAACTATTTGTCGATTGTGGGGTGCCCCAGGGGTCGGTCCTCTCTCCCCTCCTGTTCACCATCTATATGAAGCAGCCCTGAGTCTTCAGAGAAGGGCGGGATATAAATGGGATTAAAAAAATATATGCTGATGATACCCAGCTTTTCATCTCCACCCCGAACCAACCCAGTGATGCCCTCGACGTGATGTCCCGTTGCCTGGAAGCGGTACGAATCTGGATGGGGAAGAACAGGCTCCAACTCAACCTGGCCAAGACCGAGTGGCTTTACGTACCGGCATCTCGTACAGTTCAGAATATTCTACCTTTGGTTATGGGGGTAGAGGTGTTACCTCCCGTTGATAGGGAGCACAACTTAGGTGTCGACCTGGATGCACGTCTCAGTTTAGAAGATCATATAGGAGTCGTGGCCAGGGGGGCATTTGCCCAGGTTTGCCTGGTGCACCAGTTGCGCCCCTATCTGGACAGAGATGCTTTACGTACGGTCACTCATGCGCTCATTACCTCCCGTGTTGATTACTGCAATGCTCTCTACATGGGGCTGCCCTTGAAGACCACCCGAAGACTTCAGCTGGTGCAGAATGTGGCCACGTGGGTTGTGATGGGAGCATCCCAATACTCCCATATTACACCCCTCCTGCGTGAGCTGCATTGGTTACCGGTTGCTCTCCGGGTGAGATTTAAGGTGCTGGTTCTTACCTTTAAAGCCCTTCATGGCTTAGGCCCAGGATACCTGCAGGACCATCTGATGCCAGGAACGACTTCCCATCACCCTGTGTGCTCACACAGAGAGGGCCTCCTCAGGGTGCCGTCGGCCAATGTCATCTGGCGACCCCCAGGGGGAGGGCCTTCTCTGTGGGAGCGCCAGCCCTATGGAACCAACTTCCCCTTGAGCTCCGGATGGCCCCTGACCTCTGGTCCTTCCGTCGTGACCTTAAGACACTTCTTTTCCAACAGGCCGACCTGGACTGATGATAAAGGGTTTTAATATGGTTTTAACGTTTTATTGGTTTTAGTTGGGGCTAGGTATAGTTTAATTTCTTCTTAATATTTGTATCTTATTTGTATTTTATTGTTGTTAGCCGCCCTGAGTCCTTCGGGAGATAGGGCGGCATATAAGTCCCATTAAATAAATAAATAAATAAATAAATTTGTATATCCATAATCCTAGCCAAGTTTTCATTTTGTTTATTTGTCATATTTTTAACAATCATTTTAGTTTTACCCTTGTTTATTTTCATCCCAGCGACTTCTCCATATTTATCTAATTCTTCCAACAGTTTCAGTCCAGATTGTTGTGGATCCTCCATAATAAAGACCAAATCGTCTGCAAATGCTTGAAGTTTAAAAATTTCATTTTAAATTTCTAATCCTTTTATATGTGGTTCGTTCCTAATTATCCTCGTTAGGACCTCTAGCATCAGTATAAATAGTAATGGGGATAAAGGACATCCTTGTCGTGACTGAACTAAATTCTAACAGCAATAATGTAATATCCCAGGCGCAATCACTCCAAAATTAATTCTATATTTTCAGTAGGATTTGTTCCCTTGTGTAGGATTGCAACCTATGACATTTAATTTAGAACATTGACAGACCAATTCTAAATATGATCAGGGTGAGGATCTAAAACTTCCTAGGTCATAAACTACTCACCAATCACAGCAGATATAGATGGATCAGACTTCACTACAATTATTAAAATCAACAAAAAAACCCACACATTTGAAAGCACTAATGTAGAAAATATTCTGTGCTCTTCAAACAACATAACTGAGGCATCTGACCTTTAGTTTACTGCAATGAATGAAGGGGTCCAAAGAGAACTTTACCCCACCATGATATGAACTGCAAATGGAACCTCCAAGGTGAACATCTCTGTGTGCAAAAGGAAGTATATAAGTAAGACAGTAAGCAGTAGTCAATCACTACTAATCATGTAAATAATAACATATTTACATTAGTATTTTATTGTGGTAGATTCTGTTTTATATTTGTCTATGGAGATTCTCAGTCATCCAGTCATAGTTATCCCAAATGTGCTTTTTCACAAGGCAACTGGACTTTCTTGTTTTTGCTTCTCATCGAAGAAGCTTCTTCAGTTCTGACTGGATGGTAAGGAATGGAAGGATTTATACTCCCTGCAGACACCTGGTCACTTGCATTCTTTTAGAGAGTCATTGAGGCCACCTGGAGGTTTATCTGTGTCATCAGGGTCACCTGAATAGTGCAAATGGGTGTGGAGCCTTCTTGGAACTGCTGAATCTATTTTATATTGTATGTATTTGGTGTTTTTAAAAGTCTAACAGAAATAGAAAAATAAAAACACCCATGAAATTGGTTAAAATCTCTGTTCATATTAATTTGTTCAGGCTACTTAATCAGTCCTGTCAGGTCTTAAAAACTTAAATTAGATCAAACTTCATTAGTTCTTGGATGGGAAATAGACTTTAGGCTAGACTGAGTCATAAAAACAAAATTGTTCAGGAAGTCAAAGGCAAATTATTTAAATATTATCCCCAAGAAAATTACATGGATATCTATATAAGGTCACCAAGAGTTGAATGTGACCTCAAGGTGTTAATTTTATCTACTTCAAATTAATCCTAAAAGTTTATACCAACTTAAGATTTACACATTTGTATCAATAGAACAGGAAATAGATAATCTTGTTTCTGAATGTTGATATTTACTAACTAGCATTAATCAATAGTTAACATTACTGGTAGAGATATTAAATCTACATGTGCTAAACTAATTTTTAAAAAGTGTTTAAAGTTCACGACCCCGTTCATGCATGCGTGGCCCTGTGCACGCATGTGCATGCCCATATGAATAAAGGCACCTCCACACACACCCGCCCAGGACCGCCTATCCAGAAATATTGGGGACTCCTGCTTTAACATGGAAAAGAGCTAGTGACCAATGTGTAGGATGCAGTAAATTTGGAACTTTCCCTCTACAATTTGGCATCCTTGTTTACCATCAGTTGTAGCAATGAAATTCATATTGGGTTCCAGGATCTTTTCTCTGGAAAGGTACATTACAATTCGGATGGACGCCAATTTTGAACCCTGCAAATAATTACAATTATACATAATTCAATAGTATTACCTAAACCTTGGAATTTGACAGTATTTTTTCTACAACCAAACAGTTGTATGAATTAGGATTACTCAGAAGTAGCATTTTTAAAGATCACTCTGTCACACAGTGATTGTAAACAGCCAGATTATATCCATTCTAAATCTTCTACGATTTCAAAATATTATGGCATCGTCTGTCGACCTATTGCCCCTGTGGCAAACTGATGTTTGCCAAAGTCTGGTGGGAGGCATGTCCTAAGATGTTGGAGAACCAGTCTTTCAAAGCATTTCAACACTATAGACGTTAATGCAATAGGTCTGTAGTCATTTAGGCAATCAGTTGCTGTTTTCTTCAGGACTGGGACAATGGTAGCTGCTTTCAAGCATGATGGTACACAGCCGTTTGCAAGAAGATGTTAAAGATCCTTGTCAGGACCCCTACTAATTGATCGGCACAATTCTTTACCACTATCCCCAGCACCCCATCTGGGCCTGCAGCTTTGCTGAGATTTACAGCCTTCAATACAGCTTTCACTTGTTGTTCATACAGGGTGAGTTGCTGAGAATCAGAAGGCCGGCCAGCAGAGGCTACGGGCCTTCTGATTCTCAGCCTGATACCTCTGATACCACTGGATGACATCACCAGGGCCCACTACCTTGGAAGAGTGAGGAAAATTCTCAGGGACGACTCACACCCTGGTCAGTACCGCTTTACTCTCCTACTATCAGGTAGGAGATATAGAAGTATAGCCAGCCTCACCAACAGGCTGAAGAACAGTTTCTACCCATGGGCTGTCAGGCTCCTGAAAGGGAAATAACTCTATGTATGATAGACTTGTGGGGCCAGCACATTGTGCAATTAGCTCACATGGTGTAACAAGATGGTGGGTTTGTTGTCACTGTGAGTTGTTGTGGGGGGGCACGAACAGAGTCTCAGCCAATCTCACTGTACACACGTTGTACTTTGATAATAAAGGTTCATTCATTCATTCATTCATTCATTCATTCATTCATTCATTCATTCATTCATTCATTCAAATTCTCTTATTTTAAAGCAGGGTTTAAAATGAAATGATTCTTTTCTTTCTCCTCTTGCACCTTTACTCCACTACAAATATCTTATTTAATTTTATCTTGAGAGTGTGCCATGGAACAGAAAATAATTATTTTCTGATATATTTTTACTGATGGGTCTCTTACTTGTGCTGACAGATCAGGATTTATTGCTATGCTTTAACTTAAATGATAATGTAATGTTCTCACTGGCATCCTATTGTCCTTAGACAATTCATCACAATATATACATTTTGTTTTTGCAAAAAGACAATTCTGCACTGGGCTTAGAAATAGGAAATCTAGCAATCCCAGATCTTGTAATTTCAGAAACATCTTAATACTCTAACTACAAAATTATCACCATTATTTGTATTATTGTCTGAGGATAATTCCTTTTTTTAATGCCAACTTTTATTAACCTGATAGTTTCCAGATACACTAAACTTCAACTCCCATTATTCAAAGTCAGATAGGGAATAGACATTGAACAATACTTTCTGAGCAGGATTTGGGTTAAGGACTTGGGTTAAGACATTTATCCTCCCCCTCCTCTTCCTCTTCCATCTTACCTTCACTGGGAATAAATACTCAGGAAGCAAATATTAATGACCTGTAGCAATTCCTTTGAATTGCTACTTACTGTATAATTTCAAGGAAATATTGACTTTCCAATATAAACTGCAACCCTGGGATTTTCTGGTGATTTCTTATCCAAGCTCAAACTAAATTTAACCTGCTTAGCATTTTGAGATCATCCAAGGTCAACTAAGAAAAAAAGCACTGCATAAAGATAGCTTATGTTGAAGATGGCCCTATGAGAAACTTCTTAGGGTGCATTAGACCCTAATATATTCTGAAAATGATAATATTCAGAATATACAATATTGAACTGACAAAATTATATTTGACAGTTACATGCAATAATCTGTAGAGCTTAGTGGATATATAAATGTAAGTCTCTCCACTCTTTACCTGCCAGTGTAAGGACATTAGACTGGATGCATAATATACAACTTTTCAGATATACACCAAAAGCTAACATTTATACTCTTCCTCCTCCTCCTCCTCCTCCTCCCCCCTTCACTGGAAATAAATACTCATGAACCAAATATAGTAGATGGGCCCTCTCTCTTTCTCCCTCTCTCTCCCTCTCTCCCTCTCTCTGTGTGTACACACTAACATAAGCTAAATATTAAATCATCTATTTCTTAAATGATCAACAAATTAATATCATATCATTATTTTGCAATAGCTTTATTCACTGTCTTTACTGTCTAATATATAGACTAGACCCTTTGGTTTTAAAATTACAAATTAGTCATGCTATAAATCAATAGATGCCACTGGGTCTACCTTAAACAGAATTCTCTATAGATCCAATCCATTGTCTTTATTTAATTGTTTTTAGATAATGTTTCCAGATGAATGTGCACAATATAAGTTTTCAGCACAAAAGAAAAGCTGAGGTGAACAAGAGAAACATATTGAAGTCTGAGTACACCCCATAATAACTTGCCTCCTCTGTGATGTGGATATTACAGCATATATTTTTTATTTTATATTTTGTCTTTGCAATGAACCAGAACAATGGTGTGGGTATTACACAGTTCAGTAAGCAACAAAAAATGGAAACAAGGGGTGAGATCTGTTTTAAATCAGAGTAATTTATTGATTTGCCAAATTTGTATTACACAACTTTTCACATTTCAGGTTTTTTTTAAAAAAAAACTTTGTGACATAATTCTAGCAATAGGAAATTAAGTCATTTTGAACTTGGGGTAAACTACATTGAACTTATTAAGCTTATTTTAGGACTGCTGTGAATAGGATTACATAGACTAACATGTCTTCTTTTCAACATTATTTTATATATTAGAATAAACTGGCTGGTTTTCTTAAAACAGTAAGAATCACCCACAATGTCACATAATGCAAAGGGGGGAGGAGGGAGGGAAGCAGAGGGAGAAGGTGAGGGATAGAAAGAAATTATTTTAATCAGAAAGGAAATAAATTCCCTATTGATCAAACTAGGTTTTTACTGTACAAGTATCCTTCACAGATGAACAAAAATAGGCTTGTCTGATACCTATTTCATCAGAAGATATCAACATGTATCACAGTTGTTTTAACAAACTCCAAAATATCCACCTGTCTCTTTGATGTGAAAAACAATATTATTCTAACATTGTTGCTAGTATGTGATTCTCAGAGGAGCCATTCACAAGCAAGCAATTATTGCTTCAGATGATGAAAGAATTTGTCTTTCTCAGAGACTGGCTTTTGATACATTCTCAGATCAACCTCTCTTGTTCTTCCTTCCTTTTCATGTGCTTACATTTTATCCATCTTATTATTTGACCCATAAAATCAAACTTTTAGCTTAGAACAGCTATCACTGTTTTGTTTTGCTTTCCATTTGAACTTAGTTATCCATTGACTATATGGGCAGATTACTTCCAATAAATGCTTTATGCAGAAAGAAAATACATTGTGGGAATGAGAGGGAGGGGCAGGACAAAGACAAGGTTTGCTTAAAACAGTATGAACTCAACAGAAGCCAATAACTTCCTTAGATAAGGTCTTTAATACAACAAACAATCATCCACGATGATTCCTGTTTTGCTTCCTATCAGACCTTGCAAATCATGGCTGCAAAATCATAACCTGCCTGGAACAAGTATTTCTAGGTAATTGGGGAAAAAAAATAATACAACACTGGCAAAATTGAATTTCTTTCAGAATCCAGAATCAATCATGCTGAGATATGATAACAGAACTGAACTGATATAATATCAAAATTAGTAATTCAGTTAAGATTTTTAAGAGAAAGGAGGAAATCCAAATCCCTGTTCATATTCTACATAGAAATAAAATATTCCAGATGTATGGAAATTGCAAAAATATTTGTCTTCTCACCCAAAAGCTACTTCTACATGGGTTCTAGTCTGTGGTGGGATCAAATATGTGAACAACCAGTTCTCTGTGTGGATGCCGCTTCTGGAATTCCAACAAAAAGTAGCTACCGGTTCTGCTGAAGTGATGCGAACTGGTTGAATCCCACCACTGGTTCTAGTACTACTTTATAAATTCTGTAGCTATGTATCCTTTCCCAGTTGTTTATTTTTGCAAGGACTTTATTTTTGCTTCGTTTGTATCCAAAACCATTCAAACAACATTTAAAAAAATATTTTTATTTTATTTACCTCCTACTTTTATTGTTTTCATAAATAATTCAAGGCAGCTATCATACCTAATACTCCTTTCTCCTTCTATTTTCCCCACAACAATCTTGTGAGGTGTGTTGGACTGAGAGAGAGTGACTGGCTTAAAGTCATCCAGCTGGCTTTAGTGCCTAAGGCAGGGCTAAAACCCCCAGTCTCCTGCTTTCTAGCTTGGTGCCTGAACCACTAGATCAAATTAGCATTGTCCAGAACTTGTGGGTTGTTTCTTCTTACATGCACCACCTAAGTTCTGGGATTCAGTATTTAATTCACAATAAAAATAAAAAGTGGTTTACTGATTTTACAGTCTTATTCATAAAACCACACCTATATGAATACAGGAATCTTCAGTGGTGGTCATGGGTTTCAAAATGGTGGATTGAATGATCAATATGCTGCCTCTTCTTAACACATATTTTACACATATAAAAGGGGGCTTTGATTGCCTGGTCACATCTACCATTTTCATGCCAGTGACTATTGCTAAAAATGCCCTCTCTGTTTATATTTGCCACCTGACAAATGAACGCTCTTCAAAAAGTCTAACAAATTCCTTCACCAAAGGATCTTGAATAATTTAGCAACTATGGGATAATGTGCTAAAAATATGGGAGAAAGATTAAGTATAAATAAATACTTCTCTTGATGCAAGGTGGGGGTCCCCAGGGATAAATAAATAACATTTATTTATATCATATTGTTATCCCACCTTTATTATTTTATTACAGGGCAGTGGTCAAACCTAATGTTCCTTCCTCTCCCCCCCCAAATAACCTTGTGAGGTAGATTGGGCAGAGAGAGAGAATGGTCATCCAGGCAGTCTTCATATTCAAGGCAGGCTTAGAACTCACAATCTCCTGGTTTGTAAGCCAGCATCTTAACCATTACTTACATATATAAATGGTATTGGGATAGTCTAAACAATAAGACTGTTGTGATACCAAACTGTTCAAGAGAGCAAAATAAAAAGGAGATTGTGAAGATCGCCAAAAGCATTTCTCCGAACTTTAAGGCAAAGGCAGTTCAGTGTAAACAAATGTAAAGTGATATATGATGACACAAAATATCAAACTTCAGTTCTACTATAATAGGATCTGAGCTGGCAGTGACTGCTCAAGAAAGGGATGTTGGAGTCACATTTTGTTGTATTATTACATATTATTGAATTTAAAAGTATTTTTAAAGTTATTATCACTTGGTGATACATTTCATATTAGGCAAAATAGAAATATCTGAAAACAACAAACAAATAACTATATACAGTGTTTTTTTTTCTAAAAAAAAAAAGGTGCCGGAACTCAGAGGTGCTGTCACTGGGAGCGATGCTAGTGTCATGCTACGGCATCGCCACCCGTCCTTTGCACCCCCACCCCTGTGGCTCGGAGCCACATGCCGTGGGGATTCCCCTCCCCGCAGTTGCCACGCCGTGGCCCACGCTGAGCCCCCACACAGAGCTGCTCCAAACCCCAACCCAGAGCTGTGTTCTTTGTGGCAGTGGTCTCCGGTGCCAAACAGCTGCTGGCCTCCGGCACTGCACTTGTTCACTTACTGCCCTGTCGCTTCCAAATGCAGTAAGTGAGTGAGCGAGCAAGTGGCGTTTGGAAGCGTTTGGAAGCGATGGGGCAGTAAGTGAGTGAGTGAATGAGCAAATGGCATTTGGAAGCATTGGGGCAGTAAGTGAGTGTGTGAACAAGTGTGCACGTTCAGCAAGTGTGATGTATTTGTGCTGGCATTTCTAGGCCTCTTTCCAACTACATCCAGAAAAATTTGTAACAAACATTGGAATTCTCAATGCCATGTTTGGTATTTCCCAGCAATCTGTTACTGGAAGGAGAAAGCAATCCTTGCTACGCTACTGATCCCAGAGAAGCATTTGCATGTATGCAGGTATCCTTAGGGTGCCATAGTTATGGATGAGAAATATTGGTTGCAAAGTTGGCATTTCTGGATGTAATACATATATTTTGGACTTATTTTTGTTTCTTTGCATGTTTGATATTTTTAAAAAGGCATATGCTACTGACTACCTTATGCACATATGTAACATTTTGCTAGGATACATGACCACTGCTTGTCCAGAATGTGAAAAGTGGAAGATTGTGACTAAACAAAATTTTAATGTACAGATAATACCACCAGAAATTATTTTAGCCTTTTTAATAAATCTTGTTATTGATGTTAAGCTCACCATGGAAAACAACTTCAACTCCCAGAATTCCTGAGCCAGCATGGCTCAGCTTGGAGACCTCTCTCTTTCCCCTCAGCGTGGCTGGCTCAGGATTTCTGGGAGTTGAAGTCCACGAGTCATAAAAAAGAGCCAAGATTTACCCCTCCAATAGGCTTTTGAAAGCCAATAGAGGGACCTTTTTTTGCCAAAAAAAAGGTGCCAGAACGCCATTCTGAGTGTTCTATGAGAAAAAAAGCCCTGACTATATAACTAAAAACTATACAGTATACCCTTGGGAGTGTAAATTCTTTTTAAATGATTTTATTCTAAATAAATATGAAATGTGTATAGCTTTGTTTTTCAAAACAGTAAGTCAAATTACTTACAAGAAAGCACCAAAAATCCCTAACTTTAATCTGATGTGTAAAAACTATTTTATTTTCCAAAAAGACCAATTCCAACAATGTATGTCTGTTGCAATGCACTATTCCTCTGAGATAGTAGTTATAAAATAGCATCTTTCAGGAAGAATTACATTATAATTTTAGATAGATAGTTTTGTGCCATGGATGATGTCATTGCAAAAATGTGTCCAAGAAATTTAACAGAAATTATAGATGTAAATATGATTCCACTGAGCAATCTAAATGAATAATCATTGTAAGGATTATTTATTACTATAACTACACTATAGTGCATCACTATATTAGTAATACTGTATTAGATTTATTTCACTGGCTATTGAAGTCTCGTGTAAATTTTAAAAAAAACATGCAGAATATGAAAAATAAATTAATATTTTCAACAATTACAAGCATAATCAAAATATGTACTTTTAGACATTTTTATCATTTATTCATTTTTTAATGTCATCCAGTTCACAAAGTAAGGAACAATATAGAAAGCAAGTGAAAATAATACAATCCCCAAAAGAAATACAAAATTGTTAGAAGGTGGCAATTCAGGCAATACACCCAGTTGAAACATGGGTTCCATCTCAAAGCCTGAGAGAATAACCAGATTTTAAAGGCCTTTTAGAATGGCATCCAAATAGCAGAGTGGAAGGATGGATCTTGCAAATCTGAATGTGCTTCTCCTCCTTCTTTTATATCCATTTGAATGGGGAGGGAATACATGTTTGAAATATTTAAATAACCCTCCCTTCTCATTTGGGCTTTTATAATATTTAGTACTTATTTACTTGGTAGCAGATTTTATCATTGCAGTCTATTGAAACTTGTGTCAGAATCTTCTTTGAGACTTGTCCCAAAGAAGCCACCGGGTCCAATGGTGGTGGAGGAGGAGACACATTATGAAATAAAACGTATTCTCAATTCTAGGTTGTACAAGAGAAAATTACAATACCTTGTTCAGTGGAAAGATTACCCCCTTTTGGAAACTACATGGGTGAAATGTACAAATGTGAAAGCTGATAGATTGATAAGAAAGTTTTACGATAAATGCCCTCACAAGCCTCGAGGGAATGCTTAACCTGCTTTTTCTTTTCCCTGCAGGAGACTCTTTCTGTTGGGGAGCCTACTGTCAACTTTGAAAATGAGCATGGCTGAGGCCATCTTACTTATTCATTTTCGGTTGACACATTGAAAGAAGGGAGAGGGGATTGTCAGGTGCTTCACTAACCAAAATAAATCTTTGTCCCATAGGAACCAAGGTCATCAGCTGCTCCCGAGACTGCAGGCTGGGCATTTCATGAAAAGCCCGCCAAGAAGATGTTTTGGGGAACATGTTGCTTGCATAGCCTTAGGGGTGGGATTTCTTAACTTTGTATTGGGGAATTGTTATGTGCCAATACTTTGTAACTAATAAACCTGTTCTTTGAGGAATTTCCAAGCATCAGAGGTCTGTTTTATTTGTCTCTATCTGTCAGAACCATGACAGTCATCTTTTTTACAATACTCTCTATGTATCTGCTCTTTAGGCCAGAGCTATGAGTCCAAGAAGACACCCAAGCTGTAAATGGCTCCTAAATGGGAAATTGCAATCTCTTCTAGGACTAAAGATGGAAAATCACATAGGAGTTCCAGCTAGTTGATCCTAGTAGGATTTAGATTCAGGCCTTAAGACAGTCTCACTCGGCTGAAAATATATGAGATAGATAGATAGATAGATAGATAGATAGATAGATAGATAGATAGATAGATAGATAGATAGATAGATAGATAGATAGACAGATAGACAGACAGAATTATCTCAATAAAACCAGAGTCCAAATTTGCACATGTATTTATTTTATTTATTTGAAACATTTATATTTTTCAGTCAGCTCCTAATCAAAGATTTAAAAACATATAAATTAGTTAAAAAACTATAAAACACAGTTATAACATAAAACTTCAAAAACAACAAAAATCCATGCCAACATGCCAACCTCTATTCTCCCAATGTTTTGGGGAAAAGCAAGGTCTTCCAGGCTTACAGAAAGCTAAAAGGCTGGAGGTCTGCCAAACTTCAGAGGCCAAGATGTTCTACACTGTAGGGCTTCCACAGAAAAGGCATGCTTCCTAGCTCCCATTGGATGACAATATTTGGGAGAAGGAACCAGGAGCCCACTCTTTCTGATCTGGTCTCATCCAGTGGACATTCATTAGATAGCAATGATGAAAATTTACTAACGTTCTAATCACACTCCTTATTTATCTAGCAGTGTCAATAATATGGTTCACCTTGTTTGTATGTTTGATTTATATCCTGCCCAACTTCCAACAACTCTTTTATTGCATAAATCAAATGCCTGATGAAAAGAAATGTAATTCTAAATAATGTTGCCATTTATTTTTACCATTAATTTTTCTGTGGTAGAATTCCATTTCATTCAAGGGAATTTTCTTTTTCACATAGAACTTTGCAACAGCATTACTCAATTTCAGGAAGCTGAGGTATAAACTATTATCCTTTAGTTGCTTATCCCTTCCTACAATCATGGAGCCTGCAAACTTGTCTTGCCCAACTAAGAGGCAGAATTTTCATGCTTACTGAATTTTGCAACTTTTCAAATCATTCAGCTGCCTGTTGTTACCCGTGTATCTTCTATTGTGAAAATATGTTTGGACTTGACCTCCTTTCTGAAGTGTGCAAATTTAACAGAACAATTAGTTAGACTGAAATGATTGTGGTATTTTTGCTCTTCCTACAAAACTGTTTAACAGTGTTAACACAGCAAAAACATTTTTAAGTAAGTTTTTAAATTCTTTAGCTTGATATATCGTGGCACACAGTACGTCATGGTTAATTCCTAGTTTGAACAGCATTTTCTTCATTTCAGTGCTAAAATATGCCAGGATAGGACTATTATATTATTCATACCAAAACCATATATGAGTTTAAAATATGATACTGATCTTGCTAAAATCAATAGAAAAGCTCACATTTATTTATGTATTTGACTACAATTGAACTGTAGTTTTATAGTATACTTTGTAGTCATATTAATTTCAATAAATATATCTTTATGTATAAAAGTTTAGACAAATGTATTTTTATTTCTGTAGTATTTATTAGATTTGTATAACTTCCCTGGGAATAAACACAATTGAACATGATATGACTTTATTGTCAGTATACATACATTACACTAAAATATTAATACTATTAAGAAAAGGGCAGGTAACTGTTTTGTGGTCAGGAGCCAAGTTATTATACTTTGGGCGTGGAGTGCTTTGACTACCTCAAAGAACATGATGGTGGTACAATAAAAACCACTAAATTGGGCAGTCTCAACATTTGCAGCTAGCTACAGGCCATTTTATAGTTATTTTACAAATAAGCTTTCTCTGCATTAGGACTTTTCAACCTTTTCACCCATTGTACCACTTTTAGAATATGGCAAAATCCGAGTACCACCAGTCGCCTAGCAAGGTGTCAAAAACTTGATGACCCAAAAAAAAAAAAAAACAATGAAAAAAGTGATGAAGTACAGGTAGTCCTTGAGTTACAATAGTTTGCTTAGTGACTGTTTGAAGTTACAATGGCACTGAAAAAAGTGCCCCCCAAGCCACAGCTGAGCAAGACACCTACCTGCCTGCCCGGCGGCACTCTTCCTCCTGTCTAAGGTTTTCATTGTTGTAAGCATTTCTGTTGAGGACTGGCGGTGGGGGTGGGGTGGGGGGGTGTTTGGTTTTTATTCACCCCCTCTGCTGGGTGGTTGCAGCAGGTTTTGGTCACTTCACATGACCCTGGGACACTGTGACTGTCATAAATGTGAATCAGTTGCCAAGCATCTGAATGTAAATCACAAGACCCTGGAGATGCTGCAACATTCCAGCTGATTGGCACTTCTTCTGGGATCAGAAGTGCCAGGATAAGCGCCGAGATCCAGCTGGAGCCTGGTGCTGATCCTGGTGGTTTCACTGAGCCCTGACAGCCCTGCAGCTCCAGCCATCTCTCACTCAGGCTTGTGCAGTGCTGCCACTGATTCAGCTCATTCCCTTCCCCCACTACCACTTTTCTAGGATAGTTGCGTACCACCTGCCAGGTGCCAATGTACCACAGGTGGTACCCATACCACTGGTTGAAAAGCCCTGCTCTACATGTTATGAAAATATAGAAATAGTCAGAAAGGAGTAGTGGATGTATTATCCCCATCCTTCATGGTACAGAACAGAGGACGTATCATCTAAGGCCCTACTTTCTACCACAATTTGGTTAGTGCTATGTGCCTAAAAATGGTATAGCCAAAGACCACTTCTTTTGAGACTGTCCATGCCAATCACCCATGATATTGTATTCAGTGGCTTTGGAAGCTTCTATGCATTTTGATATAACTATACAGATATAGAGAGATACAGTTATTCTAACTCTGGAGGTGAAAACTGCCTCCCTTCTTGGCCTTCTGGAAGGGTATTAAAACCTGCTTTTGCTGGTTGGCCTGGCCCCCAAGAAGAGCACTCCCTGCTGGAGGTGGCTGATTGGTTGGAGATCTCATCCCTGTCCTGTCCATCTCTTTGCTCTATTAATTGCAGTCTTAGCACAGTTTTAAATTTTCTGTTTCCAGTAACTTCACCCCATCTAGGATTCCAACGGTTGAGTGTGCTCTGGGATTCCTTGATTAAACAATGTCATCTATGAGGACCCAGAAAGCACAACTTCTCTTTAGTGGCACCTGCCATACGGAATGAGGTTCCTCTGTAATCTGTTGGCTCCTACCCTGACAGTATTCTGGAAATATGGCTGTAAAAATGATCAGGCATATATTTGACAAAATATGGGGTCAAAAGCATGATTCTATTGAGAAAAAAGTAGTTACAAAAAGACAACTTCCTCTCCATGTAATGTGTGTGAGCTGGATGAAGGGCCAAGGAAACATTTGAATCTATGAACCTTAAACAGTGTTGTATATAAGAGAGTTTCACCAACTAGACCAAGTTTCCCAACCCTTCCCACTTTGCAGATCAGCCAGGGGAAAAAAGGGAATGGTTCCACGCTAGCGCTGAGCAAACTTGCATGCACACAGCTCCACTTGCAGGAGCGACAGGCACACACATATGCCCGCCACATGTGCAAATGGAGAGTGTGCACATGCACTTGTCCACTGCTCACACAAGTGGGGATAGACACATACACACATACATGCTCACCCATCACTTCATGGCCCAGTTCCAAAGGGCTCAAGGCCTGGTAGTGGGCTGCAGCCCAGGGATTGGGCACCCCTGAACTAGACTATGCTTGTAAGGATTTGGTTCAGGATAGCCCAGTAGAAATATTCTGATAACTTGGAACAGCTTTCAAAGATGATACACAAGTCTTCCAGAGGATGCAGCTGCTATAACATTTAGAAGAGATGCTTTTCTTCTAGCATTTCATTCTACTATTACGGCCATTCAAATTATAGTCATTCTCTAAGCTGAAATTAAACTGTTGAATTCTGCTAATTAAGTAGGATTTATCTAAATTCTAAAGAGTCATCTCCATTGATCACAGAAAAGATGACATTAAAATTAGTTGAAATAGAGAGTATACATAAAGAAATGGTCTTTTTCTTCAAAGATTTTTATTAATGAAAGCCAGATAAGATTGCTGATTATACTGTATGTGTCTTCAGCCTTTCAAGGCTTCAGACAGCTTAGAATAAACATCTTATAATTTCATCCAACAACCTCATGCGGGTGAAGTTTTGTGAAAGAAAAATCAATCACTGCTTCTGTGCTTTGGAGAGACTTGTGGATACTCTAAAAAGTGAAAGAGAGCAGATGATTTTGTATCTGAGCATTTAAAGGGCTATTAATTATTAGCATACTGATTTATTTGGACAATTAACGCACACCTGAACATAAAGTTTTCGGGATACACAACATTTTAGGACCAAATTTAGGACTTTGGACTTTGATTGTTCACCAAGAAAGTGAAACCAAAGCAAAAATTCAATTTGCCTTCATTTCGTGTAAATTAGACTTTAATTGCCTGGAGAAGGAATAAGCACCTGCTCTGCTTTTATTTTTTACCCATTTAGCTTAGCAATGTTGTATGGCAGTCCTAGAATAAGGCAACATTAGACAAAGATAGAACTATCTTTTCTCCCATTTTCCATACTAGATGGCACATAATCTCTAGGATTAATATTAATAAGGCCAGGAATACTTTGTAGGCATAAGAATAAAAACATCTCTGGGTCATGGTAAGATCTACTAGAAAAAAGAGAAAAAAGGAAAAAGAAAATCTAACTCACAAAAAAGGGCCACACCAATTATTTTCAAGTCTGTATGAAAAATCTAGCGTAGAGAAAAATATTTTTAGCATTTTAGTGCCTTTCTATGTTATTTACTATATATAACTCTTTTTTTCATTTCTCAATTAAAAAGTCAATTATTTTGTATTCTGTTTTCAGTTTTCCCTTGCTTGTCTCAGTTCTTCCACAATATCCCACCTCAAACCTGTTTCCCTTCTTCTTTCATATTATCTCAAAGCTTTGAGCAGGGAACTGTCTCTATATAAAATGTTCTTAGGTTTTAGCAATTTCCCATTTCATTTCTTCTTGGTTTCCCATGTAATATTTTTAGGGAAAAGTGTTTTTTTCCAAGGTGAACAGAGTTCCATAACATGATTCAAGCCAAAAAAGTTTAAATTTATTTTACATCTGACCTCCTATTCCTTTCATGCCATTTGCAAATGTCAAATGTCTGTCTGTCTTTTTCTACCACTTATCTATTTCTCAAAGAAGACAATGTTGGAATTTTATGGTATATGAACCACTTCTGGCTTCTGATGATACTTCAAAACTGAAATTCATTTCAGCAGAAAAAGTGAAGTCACTAAGGATTCTTTTAGGGAAATGGTGTCTGATTTTCAATTCCATTTTTCTTTTTCCAAGAGGTTCCCTTTTTCTAAATACCATTCTCACTAGTAAGTGATGAGAAACGTGGTAGTAGCTCTTCCAGTTTTTTTCTATCTCTGACTATGGTATCATGAGTCAATCCAACAAGTATAGTTACAGTTCATGGACTAAATCATGATACTTTCTGTGGTAGTTCAGTTAGTTCAATATAAGAAGAGTGATGATCAGGGCTTTTTTTCTCATAGAACGCTCAGAACGGAGTTCCGGTACCTTTTTTGGATGGAACCTTGTAGGGTAGGCAAGGCAGGTTGTATGACATGTGTGAGTTCCGGCACCTTTTTCTTTCACAAAAAAAGCACTGGTGATGATGTTCCATCAAGTCAATGTCAATTGTTAGTGACAAATAGATGGGCCTTCACCAGGGTCTTATCTATATGGTTTTCTTGATAAGATAAAGGAGAAATTTAGCACTGCCTTCCTCACACAGTATGCTATGATGCCTTTGGTATTGTAATTAAAGTGTCCATCTGCCTTATACAAATAAGTCTTATATATTGCTTTGTAGTGTTTTACAGCATTATCTAAGTGGTTTATAGAGTCAGCATGTTGTGCCCAACAATCTGGGTCCTCATTTTACTGCCCTCAGAAGGATGGAAGGCTGAGTCAACCCTGAGTCAATCAGGACTGAACTCCTGGCAGTGGGCAGAGTTAAGCTGCAATACTCCATTCTAACCACTGCACCACTATGGTTCCCTGGACCAGGATTCAACAGTTAACCTTATTTTTCCAATTTCACACAATTTAATTTGGCTGCTAGGCTTGGACCCAGTTAAAGTATCTCAAATATATGAAATATTATTGTGCAGCTATACAGTATAACAAACTATCATAAACCATAATGAAGATATTTTGGTCAGTTGATTGCCTTCTTATGATAGACACAAATAGTTTAAACCCATTGTGTCTGCTTTCTGGCTTTCCTATACTTCATACGACTTTGCCCTATGATTCATTGTCTTGAAGCTAAGCAATTGTTGGTTATTGATAGAACTGATATCTTTGCCCTGAGAACTGCTGGTTCTCATTGGTTGATTAAACTGGCCAATGGAGACCTGATTGTACAATTCTTCCTTATAGAAGAGACCACATTGCTTCATACCTAAAGTAAAAAAAATTTTTTTAAAAAAAACACCTTTGTAAATGTTGGGAAATCAGCAGCTGGTTTAAAATGTAGGGGCAGGTAGTGATTAAGATAACTAGGAAAGAGGTAGCCTTGCATCTATAAACACCTTAGGAAACTCAATAACTGGACCATCTTTGATTAGTTTCCTTGGTGGATGACCAAGGCCAGAAATTGGATGAGTTAGTGTGGTCTACTAATTGTTTTAGATCTCTCAAGGACTTTCTGTACCAAAAGTCATGGTGTACTTTTGAAGAAGCTGGCTGTGTTTTGCTTTGGGGTAATTGTTTACAATGGTTTTAAACCCTCCTATCAGAATGTGCTCGGTGCTTGTGAGAAATACTGTTTGTCAACTAGACTATTGGTCTATGGTTTTTCACATGGTTTCATTGTTTTTATTGTGCTTTTCAATATTTCCATGAATCAATTGGTGCCTTAGAATAGGGGGAAACTTGTTCTATGCAGAAATGTACTCTATGTTAGTACTATTACAAATCATTGGCTTGTCTCTGCAACTATGTGTTACATCCCCATTGCACAAAAAATCCTTCAAACGCCATAACATTCTGAGGTCCCACTAGAGGTATTTTGCTCAAGGCATCCTTCAAATTAGAACCATTCCTGAGTTATCACCATGTAGCCTTCTGAGATTATTTTCTAAAATTATGTATATTAAGACATGTTTATATTTCAGATCTATTTATTTTTAACCACTTGTATAAACTGTTAAGCTGCACAGCCTAACATTCACAGCTGCTAACCAAACTCTGGTGTAGCACCCCAACATCAGAGACACTGGGATACAATTAAATTGATAGTCCCTTATGTTCCTTGCAGCTGCTCAACATTCTTTTCAATTCTAATTTCAAGGAAAATCACTCTTAAATTTTAACAGGCAACTCATAGGAGCAAATAGGCACCCTTAAAAATGTTTTCCCTTGCCATCTGTTCAAGACTTCCAACAACTACAATAAGCAAGGGAGACACTTAATTTCTTTATAATGTCCTTGACGTTGTATTGCTGTTCTTTTAGAGCACTTTTCTGTGCTGAATTTCATTAAGGAAAAACATTCTTAAAGGAACCCACTTAGCTCTATTATACCTAAAGATAGTCCCTTTAACACCCTTCCACACTCACACATTACACAGAAGTAAAGGATTCCAGCAAACAAACCATTTAACCTTACATCCTATATTTTTGATATAACATTCTGGACTGATGCTATATCACAGGACTAATTATGTTGATTTTTTTAATCCTACTTTCCAGCTGGAGGGTATTTAGGGTAGCTGTCAGTAACAAACAATTTAACAGTTAGAGTCTTATTTAAAATGATTAAAATAATCTATTGATTAATTCAATTTGAAAAGGTCTGACTGCAAACAAAAAGCTAGATCTCTGGCCTAAAAACTGAAAGAATGGGGGATAAGTATGTTGCACAACTGGAGAGAGGCTAATACTGAACTTGAGAGCAACATAGGAGAAAATTCATATTTGTAATTATTCTCTTTATATATTGCAAAATGGTTTCAAGAAGGGTGATTGTATAGATCAACACATTGTAGCCTACATAAAACAAATTATGGGTATTTTCTTACACTGATACCTTAATGGGAATATCATGAATCAAGATCTTGTATTTTAAAATGAAGACTTACATATAATTTATAATTCATACTGAAATTGATCATGTACTGCTCAATTTTGTTAAACTATATTTCCTTATTACTGTCAGGGTTGTTGATGTATTTTAAAAAGTTGACTCACTTTTGAAAGTGATCTTGTACACACTTAAAAAAAACCCCAGATACATTTCTCAGCTACATTTGTCCAATTAAAACAGATATCTTCAAATTCTATATAATTATTATGATTATTATAGTGAAGCCTACCATTTTAAAAAAGGGTGCAGTGAAAAGAAGAATTGTATTTAAAAAGAAAAAGAAATGGTCCTCTCAGTGGCTTTCAACATCATCAACCATGGTGTCATTCTGGAACGGGAGGCACTGTATTATGGTTCTTCTCCTACCTCCTCCATGGCCAGTTCCACAGTGTTGGTAGGAGAAGAGAAATTGAGGCCTCGAGCCTAATCATGAGAATAACCTGCAATTTAACCTATCAAATACTGTTTTATGGAAATCTGTTTTCACAATGGCAATGACCACCCTTCAGAAGCTGTTAGCTATGCTGAATACATGAAAGAAACATCTAAAAACCCAGAACTGTTGTTGAAGCACATCCAGTACACCAGGTGCAATTGGAATATCTGTGGAGATCTAAAAGGAGGTCTAAAAGTAGTGGCTCTACTGCTTGGAATGCAGCTCAGATATACCAAGTATTGTTACATATGTGAATGGGACAGCCATGCAAGAGAGTCTCATTACATTAAAAAGAAATGACCATTCCAAAAGAATTTGGTTCCAGAACAGAAAAATGTAGCCCATGAACCACTTGTTGACTCAACAAAAGTATTTTTTGCCTCTGCTTCACATAAACTCAGACTGATGAACATTTTTGTGAAAGTGGTAAGAAGGTGAAGTTTTCGTTATTTGGGACAGATGAATAACTGATGCCAAGATTAAGAGAGGCATTTTTGTTAACCCACAGATCAGATACAACATCAATGACAAACAATTCAATGATATGTTAGTGGAGCCAGAGAAAATGTCCTGGAAAGCTTTCAGGGATGTCATTGACAATTTTCTACAGAGAACCTAATTAATACAATACATTCAGCTGGTTGACAAATAATAGAAGACTATGAAGTGCAACATGTCACTGAAGATTCACTTTCTGCATTCATACCTGGACTTCTTTCCTGAAAATCTAAGTGTAGCCAGTGATAAACATGATGGAAGTTTTCACCAGGACTTTGCCACAATGGAAAACTATATCAGGGCAACTAGAATCTGTCAATGCTGGCTGACTATTGTTAGACACTGCAGCAAGATACTTTGGACACTGAGTACAAACAAAAACCAGCAGCATTTGAGACCTCTCGAACTCATGCAGCATATTGGAAGCAGCATGTTAGTAACATGTGATTAAATATTGTACATTATAATTGTTAAAAGTTAATTTCATGTTTCTCAAGTTCCTCAAATAATTATGAAATTATATTTGTGTTCAGTTTTAAGGGGTTTATCATAATCATCAAAATTATTATTGCCAGTGAAATCAGGGTTTCCTGATTTCAGTCTGAATTTAGCTACAGCTATCTGTTCTTGACAACTTAAGCTTTGTATTTAAAGAGCAAAAGTATGTATAAAGTGAACACTATGGAGCTGATATTAAATAGGTTGATTGTTTGATTTAGAAAATACAGTATGTACGGTATGAAGTTCAACAATCTAAAATGCCACACCTGCTGAGTTAAAGAAAGTATTGGAATAGAGCCAGTTCAGGCCTTAAGGCCAAACACATTTACTTTAAAGTAATTTTATTTTAAATCAATACAGTTTCTTTAATACAGGCATGCATGGAGTCTCTAAGCTAAACAAACATAGTTGGATAAAAGAATCTGTGAAAAATCAAGTTACTAAAATAGTTTAATTTTTATTTACAGTTACAATTACATTTATAATTTCCTGATGACCCAAGCTAGCAAGAGAACCATTACAGAGTTGCATCTGCCATTAGCACAGTCTTAAACCCATTGTATTTATTATATCTAAGATTGGTGGTGTGATTCAGCCAGAATTAACTGATGCTGATGTGGTAATTATACCCCAAAACCATAAGGATTTTTTGATACATCGAACAGTGATGACTTGCCAGTGTATAAGAAGAATATAATTTCATTTGTAGCATTTAATTCCTATATACGCATTTACAGATGAATGCATAAAAGATCATTGCATTCTACAATCCTCTCAGGAATTATAATATTTGTCTATTACATGTACATCTCACTTCTGTCATGAAAGTTAAAACAGCATGTAAAAAGTTTATATACAAGTATTTTGCATTGTGGTGTTGGTGAGTATGGATACAAAGAGAATTCCCATAAAGTATGTTTATGACATCATGATTCAAAGAGGGAAGACTGTGACCAAGTGCCATGTACACCAGGCAGTTCTAGCTGCATTATGAATTTTAATGTATTGAATTTTGTACTCAATTAACCAAAACTGGTGAATTTCTTTGATGCAAATATATCTTTAAATAGGAATTCTCTGTAGAATACTTACCACTTTAAGGTGTTTGCTATTAGGTATTTATTTTGGTCTCTTCATTCAGATTTATTTAAGTAACACAATATACAATTGTAAAAAGTACACACGACCTTTAATAATTATATACATCACACATAAAGTCTGTGCTCGCATAAAATGCTTAATTATAAACTGATAAATTACATTTTAGTTCATAATATTGTGGAACAGAATATTGTGGAAGCTAGATTCTCTAGTGCATTTATACTTCAGTATGTTGTACAAAGTCAGAGAATTGAATTAAATAAGGATCAACTCAACCACAGATAAGTGTGGCAGAAAACAGCTATATCCACGTAACCCAAGAAATAATATTTTTTCTTTATATCCTTCCATTCATCTCTTTTTATCTTTCATTTTTACTGTAAAATCAAGACATGCATCCCCTATAGTTTGTCCTACAGTATTTATATAAAGTTCATTGTCTTTTAACCCAAACCCTGAAAGGAAACTCATTCATGGGGTTTTCCTGAAAGAAATCCATCCTCTTAACTTTCAACAAGCCTGACTATCCAACTTGGCTAGATAGTACTTCTTTTTCCTTTGTCTAAAAGATTAATAAAGCTTTTTTCTGAATCAAAGCAATATAATCCAGCAAAATATAATTGCAGAAATACAAATGGAATAATACAACACGAAGATTCAGAACTATAAAGATCAGAGTAATACATTAAAATGAAATACAGCCCAACAACACACATATATGCATCAATATAAATAATAGTTTAACTATTAATATTAGTCTAAGGATGGAAGATATATACAACACTAGTGTTTGTAAGAACCCCAAGAGGTAATAAGAACTTACTATATTTAATATATATACTATTGCCTCAAACTGCAAGATGGACAGCATATAAATTTAATAAATAAAAATGAAAAAAATATTATATTTAATATATATATGTCTCTATGTCTCACCCCTCCAAGTAAAGTTACAGTTCCTTCGGAGGTTTTTGAAAGAGAAACTTCATTTGTTCTTTCTAATATGTTTAAGGTCTATTAATATTTACAAACAGAAACAACACTAGCACATTTTTTCATGAAGTCTCAGTTGCGCAAGTAGAAGCTGCTATGTCCTTTCTCCTTTCCTCATCTGTTCTTACAGGTGCTACCCTGTCTACGAAATAGTTATGTCACAGTTTTCTGGCACTAGTAAGAGGATCTCTCTTCTCATTTACATATTGGGAATGTGAGACAGATTTGTAAATGTTCCACTGTTTTTGCTTTTTTAAACAATCATTGCTCTCTGGAAATTTTCAAGTGCACCTACTACCCACAGTAATGTGTAGGAAGTTAATGACCCAGAAGTACTTATCTTACACTTCATGTAGGAAAATACTTCATGAGATGCATACCACATCAGGCCACCCCCTAAGACCGATTATAGATTTCAGGCAGAGATGGAAATCTTTATATGCCATTTTTGGATAACTGAAGATGCCAGGGATTTAACTTAGCCTTCATGAAAAGCATCTCATTTATCACTTTGCACATATGCAAAGGGCCCTCCCCTCTTTGATGTAAGTGTACATATACAGACGTTGAGGGCTGAAGTTATGGATACTCAAACCAGCTCCAACTATCCTGAAACCATATCCCTTCATTTTCTTTTTTCTCTTTCCCCATCTTTCCCTCTGTAGCTTATTTTTTCTTCTTTACATTCCTCTGCTTATTCATTATAGAACAGTTTGGCTGAGATGGTACCACAGTAACTAGCAGGGGGTAAGAGTGATGGAGAACGGGAGGAAAGAAGGCCTGGACGATGGTTGTTAGAGCGCCCCCTATCTGCGCTCGCCCCGCGCGCTCCTAGCAAGCAGCTAATGGCTCTGGATTTGCGTGCTCCTTTGTGTGAAGCACAGTCAGAGCAAAGCAGCGGCAGCGCACGCCGAATCTCTCCGATCTACCCTGCTTCTAGAGACGTGGGTCAGCCGTTCCAGAACCGGATCTCTGCCTCGCCTCATCCCGCATCACCTTGACGGGAGCTTTCATTCTCTTTCTTTGCTCTTCGAGGTACAGATCTGTTTGCAGAAATAAAGCTGTTGCAAAGAAAGGGGAGCGGGAGAGCAGAAGAGAAAGCAAGCCAGCCCAAGAGACTGAAGGAAAAGAGCGCAAAAAGCGCCGAACTCTCCCCCAAGGCAGGCGCGGACAGCCCTGCGCCTGGGCTCTGCCAAGTGGCGTGGGAGGGGAGACCAGAACTTGCAAGTTACCTGCCCTGCCATAGGAGCAAAGCGGGGGCTTTGACTGCCCCTCTCGCAGCCCTCGGCAGTCGAGGACGGAGCTTTTCGGAAGAGTTTTTGCTCCCTCCTCTTTCTTTCTGCTTGCAAACCATAAACGGATGTGAGGCAGGGAAGGTGCTTCTTTTGCTTCTTCTAAACTCAGGCACCTCAGCCTTGGGAGGCGGGAGGTGCTTTTCCGCGTTTTGCTTTTGCTCGAGTATAAGCACAAAAGAGGGATAGCCGAGGAGTTTGCTTGATGATTTAGGGCAATGGACGTAAGATTTTATTCGCCACAGCCACCAGCACCACCTCAGTCGGGCGCCGCTCCCGATACCCTCTGCCTGGGACCTTCTCCTTGCTTGGACCCCTACTACTGCAACAAGGTGATTTTGCGTTTTCTCTCTCCAACGCTCCCCTCCCCCGGGAAGCTGGGTGGTTGGGCAGATAGATGGCTGAGGCTCGAAAGAGAGACCTCAGGCTCGGCAGGTTGCACATTTGAGCGAAACCCTCAAGAGAAGCGTCAACGTCGTTTGGCTGGCGCGTCTGTATTTAAGGGAGATGGAAAAGCGGAGTACTTCCTTTCTGTTCCTGTCTTTATATTGTGGGCGACTTATTGCCTGGGTGTGTGGGGGGGGGCGCCTGGGTGTGGGGGGGCGCCTGGGTGTGGGGGGGGGGCGCGTTGCAAAAGTAATCGCCTTCTCTTCATTTCTTGCACTGATAGCCTGAGTGTTTCTAAAATGTAATCCTGGAAAAGGAGGGGGGAGATGATTGAGGTGGGGGGAAGGATTGAGTTCTGGCCCTTATTCGTAAGTTCCACATCCTCAGGAGGAAATATCTCTACGATCTCAAGTTGAAAGTCTCTGCTAAGTCGTACTTCTGTATGTAGTAGAAGCTTTGCGGGGGATTTAAATTCACCCTCGCAAATTTCAAATAAGCTGTTCTCGGCTCTGCTTTCAGCCACTGAGGCAAGAATGACAAAGCATTTGGTTCGGGTGTCAGGTCTTAGCAAAGAGTTTGGTGGGAGGGCAATTGGGGGAGTTTCAAAATCAGAATAGTTGAAGCTTCAACTCTTTTTAAGTGTTTGGGAACACTAAAAAAAAACCAAACACAAAAGTGTTTTTCTTTCTGTTATGTGGGCTGCTGGGTAGGGAATAGAGTTGAAAGCATTGTTAGGGCAGCAGGAAAGCAAGCCTAAAGTTCTGTCAAGGCAATGGTATCTCTTATGTACTCAGCAGTAAGTCTTATTTGGCACTTAATTCCAAGTTGCTACTGATAGGACTGAATCTCAAGGGATTCTTTGTGCAGTCATTCTTTGTACAGTATTTAATATTTATGTCCAAAAATGAAAGCCAGAATCATATACTATTTTCCACATAAGTTCTTTCTTCGGTTAGTTTTACCTAGTTTCTCTTTTATGAATAACATGAATTTCCACCTTGTCTACTCTGATCCCCGTGGGTGACACTGGCCAGAGGAAAACATTGGGTCAGTTTTCACAAATCAGTATTTGAAATGCACCCCATAAAGCAAGAGAACAAGTATTGGCAATAGCATTTATTTAATCTTGGATGTCAGTTGGGCTTTGTTTAAGAGCTTGTTGTGGAAGGGTTAGTGCTTCTGCAAGCAGATCAGATGGATTTGTGCCTATACTACATGCCTGACCAATGCTAGGTTTTTCCTTGGTTTTAATTGATTATAAAGCTATAAGTAATCAACATTCTACAGAAAGGCAGTATGTTTATTTACCGAGAAGGATGGGCGGGAGGGGGTTACTGTTAAGTGTTGTCTCTTAGCATTGGTGCATGTGTGTATTTTAAGTGTTTCAGATATTCAGATATGCTGTGCTAAATATGACAAATTTTCCTTTATGCTTGTTTTACAAATAGAAAATGTTGCAGTTCTGTCATTAAACTCTTTACCCTTCAGGAAATCTCTAGCATGAGCTCATAGGTCAGTCATGTTGTGTACTATTCATTTCTATCCCTGATGATGACAAGAGACTTATTTTATCCCTTTGATTTTCTAAAGTGAAATCTGGACAGCAGTGACACAAGAGATATCATGGACAGCTTTGTGTTCAGTGACTGAATGTAGAATGTGTTTCTTGATTAAGATGAGATAAAACTCTTCCTGTAAAAGTTTTCTCTAGGTGTGCTACTCTGGGAAAAGAAGTGATAGCAGGACTACTCTCCTCCCCCATATGCAAGGCTGTTTGGGTGCTAAGGCTCTTTAAGTATACAGTAATGATAATTATAAAACTACTTTCACCCTGTGACTTATCACTGTTATCTTTTATGCTGAGTAGTAAGCTTTCCATGCTCAAAAATAAGGAAGTATTAAGTAGAATTAATGACTTAAGTATCAAAGGGCCTGAAGAACCATTTGGCAGTGAAAAACCGGACAGTTATTAAATCTCCAAGTGATTTAAAGCTTCAGAAAGAAGGTAATGACTTGAATACATATTTTGCTCCTCACACTCGGGATGGTGGTCCAGATTTAATTTAAAAGTTAAATGCTTTGGAAAATCAGGAATTAGGTTGATATATACAATCCTTTTCCAATTAAGGGTTTTAAATAATTTTGGGTGGATATGGAATACATTTAGAAATCCTTTGTACACTTCCTTTCATTTTCTCTTCCCAATCAGCTTTTTAATATTGTTAAGACTGCTCATAAAAAAGAAACTTTTTCTTTTGACTATGCATTCTATTTAACCCATTCAGGATGGACAATAAATGTCAAAAATATTACACTCCCATCCTTTTAAAACTCAGGAGTGACATGCTAGGAATGTTTCTCACAAGACAACATTCTTTAAGCAATGGATATCTCTGTCAAGCTGCTATGCCAATGACCATTGATTATTCTAAATGACTTAGAATAGTTTTGTTGCCTGGGCCCCTATGAGGCATGTGTTGACTGAGCATCCAATTTTCCTGCATTCTCCTAGTCTCAGCCAATCTAGCTGATTACAGTTGTAATAAAGTCTAAACTTCATGTCTCTTGTTTCTCCTGGCTCCAGAAATACACATAATTTAGTCATCTTCCATTACTGCTGCTGGAGTCTTTTTTCTAATGTTGCATCCCCTTCAACAGCTTTGATGAATGCAGATAAAAAGGCCAACTTATATCTCAGAATGCTAGAAACATTTTTATTGCAGGGGGAAAAAATCTTTGAATCAGCGGAATTTTGACAAGCTCTTGTAAGCTTCTACACTCACAATTTATTTCATCTGTACTGATTATAGAAGGTAAGGTAAATATTAATTTGATTTGGTTATTGGCATTAGAGGCTGCTTTTAGGTTAGAATAATTTCATTTATGTTAATGAAGTTGCTCTACAGTTTGGGTAAAAAATGTATCACCAAAATAAATATATCTAAACATGTCAGAAATATTGACAGGTAGTTAGCATAACTTTTATTAGTAGTCTTAACAAACATGCCTTTTGCTATATTATTTCATACATCAAGCAAAATCTAAGAACTGATATTATCTAGACTT
Source organism: Vipera berus (assembly GCF_964194415.1). Classification (NCBI taxonomy): domain Eukaryota; kingdom Metazoa; phylum Chordata; class Lepidosauria; order Squamata; family Viperidae; genus Vipera; species Vipera berus. The sequence goes on along the minus strand of NC_138204.1, from coordinate 178,550,784 downwards.
GTGTCTATCATACAGTTTGTAAAGAATCAGGATTCGTAACTTTTTCACATACTACAAAATATGATTTTCTTTTCTGTTAGCTATTTTTGTTTCAAAAGATTATAAAGACACTTTCTTTAAAATGATTTCTTAAACATTTTAATTGGTGATTGCTGTGTTTTCTCTTGCAGTATAGCATGCTTTGAACAAACTGTCTCAGATCATGGTTCTTTCTCCAGCTAAACTCAGAGGGAGAAAAGTGAAAGAACAATATCAAACAATGTTGGTTATGTCAACTGTGTGAGGTATCCTTATACAAATAGAGAGAATAGTTGCTGTATATAGGTCAGTCTTTGAAATAATATAATGAAGCTCATAGGCCAGGCAGGCAGATTTAGACTTGAGGTGTTATGGTTCATTTCTGAAACTTAGCTTAGAGTTGGTAAGTCTCTAACTAGGAGATATGTGAACAGTGGCATTTTGGGAAACATTCTGTGGTACATACATTCTTTTATAAACACATTTCCTAGTTTTTGCTTTTTAGAGATATCCTGTTTTTGGTTTAAACATATTCCCATAAAGATCCATACTTAACCTGTCTAGCCACTGTTTTCATAAATTCTTGTATGGAAAGATGTTTGTTTATGATTTTTGTCAGGTGCCATTATTTTCAACATTGTTGATAAATGAAGTATTTGCTTTAATGTAAGTTTGTTTTGACATGGATAATAACAGGCATGCTGACTTATGCCAAGAAATGGAGGGGCATAATGGTCTTTATTGCTTCCAATAGGTAGCCTGGCAAAATTATGTACGGACTTATTTTCTGAAATCTCTTCCTTAAAAGTAAAATAGCCCACAGCTGATATACACTGTACTGTCACTACAGTGAAAAAAACCCAAGCTGATGTATATGTGAAAGAGAGAACACATCCTAAACAAACAAAATGGGAACAAGAAACAAGGGAGCAGTTAAGATAGAGTAATGTACAAACCATATTTTACAATTTTCTAGTTACTGTTGGAGAACAAATTTATAATAGAGCTTTATTATTCTTTTACAAAATTATTTTCTAAATTGTAAATGTTGCTGTTTACAAGTGGTCCCAGAAATACATTTATTTCAACCATATTTCTCCTTGCTTGATGCATAATTTGCTCAATTTCATTACTTTTATTGAAATAGCTAAATTATTGTATTTATCCGAGAAGCTTCTAATTTTTTTTATTTTGAGAAGCTATCAGCATCTGTGTAAAAGAGGATGCATAAATTCAAATAAATATTGGATTGTGTCTGTTTTTACTGCCTAAAATTATATCTTTGAAAAGGATACTATATTTTTTTTTAAAAAAATATCTTTGTTAGAAAGTTTCTGTGTTCTTGAATGCTTTTACTGCTGGGTTGTTACTGAACTGTAAAATATTTTAATACACTTTTTTGAGGTTAGTAATTTGTTGTTTCTTTCACTGTGGTTTCAAAATATCATTGGTTTACAGTTTTTTCAAAGAGGATACAACTTATAGTATTATAAAGCTAAAGTTTTTTCAAAGAGGATACAACTTATAGTATTATAAAGCTAAGTTATCTTCTTTCCTGGCATAACTGTAGCACAGGCATATAGCATAAAGCTTGTGAGGTTAAAACCTGTCACTAGGTAACATTTGTATAATGATTTCACTAGGTAACATTTGTATAATTTTTATTATTAATATACAAACTGAAGATGTCATATATAATTTTATAGAGAGAAAGAAACAACTAAAATAATGTGACATATTCATAAACAATATTTCAAAACAGTTTTCTTTGTGATCATGAAATATTTATTTTTAATTCCATTTATATCCCGCCCTTCTCCGAAGACTCAGGGCGGCTTACAAGCTTAGAATCAGTTGATTAATTAACATTACATAGTTAAAAACATACACTCGGAAGTAAATCCCACTGAGTAGGCCTGAGGTCTGTGTAAGTATGATAATTATTTAGTCTCATTTGATTATATTTAGTATCAATTGAATATGTTCTCCTTAATCTTGTGAAAATTCAAATATATCTGAATAATGTCTACATTTGGAGGGTATGAAGAATGCAAAGATGAGAATCACTTTAAAAAAATACACCTGGGGCACACTTATGTGAAAAACTTTGGATTTTTTTCCAATTCCCTGAAACATTAAGAATACTTAATTAGACCAGCTTTTCCAACTTGGGTTAGGATGAAGCTCCTAGAATTCGAGGACTCGTTACTGAGTCATATGGCTCACTGCACTGAAAAGATAGTTAATGTCAGGGCTTTTTTTCTCATAGAATGCCCAGAACGGAGTTCCGGCACCTTTTTTGGATGGAACCTTTTAGGGTAGGCAAGGCAGGTTGTATGACACGTGTGAGTTCCAGCACCTTTTTCTTTTACAAAAAAAGCACTGGTTAACGTCCTATATTTTGGGAGAATTGAGAATTTTAATTTCATCGTATCCAAAAGATGCCAAGATGAGGAAGTCTAATATGCAGAGATTTGGGGCAGATTTTAGTTTATGATAACTTCCATGAAACCTATTTTTTAAAATGGATTGATGTAAGAACTTGAGGACAGGAAGGCCTGGAGGAACATTGTCCATAGGGTCGCGATGGGTTGGACACGACTTCGCAACTAACAACAACAACAAGAACTTGTGATTTTTTTTCTCTATTATTGGGAGAGAAAGTATGCAGAAAATATATTTGTTAAGGTTAGGCTACATATGAGTCATTACCACAAAACATTCATTCTATTTGTCAGCACATCATCTTGTTTTAAATTAGGAAAGGTGATTTACCGTAGTTTCCGCGTATAAGACGACTTTTTAACCCATGAAAATCTTCTCAAAAGTCAGGGGTCGTTTTATACGCCGGGTGTTGAAACTTTAGGGACAGGGCTGGCTGGAAAACCTGGAGCGGATCTTCCATTTAGTCTGCGCAGGGAAAGCGGGACCAATTGGATTAGAAGTTGCAGTCTGTGATTTTTTACAGGCTGGGGTCTGGGTGTCTTTCCTTCTAAAATTGAAGAGCAGCTGTAGGCAGGTGGGGAATGCAAGAGCAACTTGAAAGGCAGGTGGGGAATACCAGAGCAGCTGCTTAGCTCTAAGGAAACATTTGACTCAGGAACTGGGCAGGCTGGCTGAAAAACCTGGAGCGGATCTCCCATTTGGTCTTTTTTTTAAAAATCCCATTTATATCCCGCCCTTCTCTGAAGACTCAGGGCGGCTTACAATTTAAAGCACAAATCAATGTGCTTAGCAATAGCCTTCATTCTATGTATATGTCTGCTTATTAGAGCTTTCACACACCCCCACAAGCAGCATTATTAAAAAGTCAGCTTATTGCTCCCAACAATCTGAGTCCTCATTTTACCTACCTCGGAAGGATGGAAGGCTGAGTCAACCTTGAGCCTGGTGGGATGAGAACCTGCACTAATTGCAGGCAGCTGGTGTTACTTAAGGCTCTGCGCAGGGAAAGCTTTAGAGTGAATTAGGAAAAGTGAAAAAGTGAATTAGGAAAATAGGAAACGGTTGCTGGAATTGGGTATGTGTAGTTTAACGAAGAGAAGGGTGAGGGGTGACATGATAGCAGTGTTCCAATATCTCAGGGGCTACCACAAAGAAGAGGGAGCCAAGCTATTCTCCAAAGCACCTGAAAGCAGGACAAGAAGCAATGGATAGAAACTAGTCAAGGAGAGAAGCAACCTAGAACTAAGGAGAAACTTCCTGACAGTTAGAACAATTAACCAGTGGAACAACCTGCCTCCAGAAGTGGTGAATGCTCCAACACTGGAAGTTTTTAAGAAGAGACTGGACAGCCATTTGTCTGAAATGGTGTAGGGTTTCCTGCCTTAGCAGGGGGTTGGACTAGATGACCTCCAAGGTCCCTTCCAAATTATTATTATTATTATTATTATTATTATTATTATTATTATTATTATTATTATTATTATTATTAAGTTTAATCCACTTGCACTGTTTTATGTTTACATGTTTGATGACAAACAGCCTTATGTTTATAAGTGACAGTTTTCCTACTAAGTACCTGCATGTCATAAGCATTTGAATTAAAATTACCATATTAAAATCAAATCTGATGTTTTTTAATTTTTATTTGGTGTGCGTTGGAAGAGGGGTAGTCTTATACGGCGAGTATAGCCCAAACCGTATAATTTAACAGGAAATGTAGGGGGTCGTCTTATACGGCCAGTCGTCTTATACGCCGAAAAATACGGTAGTAGCTAATGATTAAATCAGCAACTTTTTAAAGTTCCTGAATGGTGAGAAACTGCAAGTTGGCTTTTTGTTAGTTTGTGGTTTGGTGGGGAAGCACTTAAATCATCTTTTGCTGTATAGATTTAGTATTTTGAATCTTCTTAGTCTTATTCTTTTTCTTATGCAAAATATTTTAATATATTGTAGATTTTTTTGTTATCATTCTGCCACATCTGTGCACTATTACCAATTATAATCTTTATCAAATTATATAATAATTATATAATATCTAATGCCTTTTGACTAAGGGTATACATATGCAGAATGTTTTAATAAATTATTGATTCTAAAGGAGTTCAGTCACAGGCCTATCTGATTAGGATTAGGGTCTGAATATTATTCTAGTGAGAAACCAGAATTCCTGGAACTATATTCATGGTCCAACATAAGCTTGTAAAAACATAATCAGGACTGAATTACTTTTAACATAAAACATTTATATTTTGTCCAAAGAGGCTCTCCTCACGCTCTCAAAAATGATGCCTCTGTATTTGCATGTTTGGCAAGGAATAATTTTTCATTGGGATCAGAAAATCACATTCTTAATGTAAATACCAATAAACAATTCAGTTTCTTGCTGCCCATGATTTTAGCATGAATGAGATTTCTCTGCATGTTATTTTATGTTAATTTCTTCATATTTGGTGAAATTTAGCTTTCTTTTTTTATAGCTGCTTTCCTCCAGGTTTTTGTTTTCTGGTTACTTTTATTGGGTCATTAAAAGTCCTGAAAGAGTTCTACTGTGTTTTCCTGAAAGTAAGGCCTACCATGAAAATAAGACCTAGATTGATTTTTGGGGGTGGGCCTAATACATAAGCCATACCCCAAAAATCAAGCTGGTGTGGGGAGGTGAAGCTGCCCCACATCTTCTCCTCGCTGGCCCACTTCTGAGGTGTCTTCTGCAGCCAGGCCTGCATTTCTCAGTCACAGGCCTTTCTGGAAGGCCAGTGCATTCAAGAACCAAGCTATGGATTCCATAGCTTGTACTCAGCTGCAGAGGCCTTCCAGAAAGGCCTGACTGCAAAATTCAGGCTTGAATGCAGCTGCAGAATGAAGCTGCTTCTTTGGCCACGGAAGAAGTGGATCTGCTGGGCGGGGCTGCCAGTGCCAGAGGTGAGTATAAAAGACATCCCCCAAAAATAAGACCTGGTGCCTCTTTTGGAGGCAATTTTTTTTTAAAAAAATAAAACCCAGTCTTATTTTTGAGAAAACACGGTATGTCAGTGAAATGAATAAAATTTGTTGCTACTTTTCCATGTTCGAATCAGTATTGTGTCAAATATGTATTATATATATTGGGCCTTGAAGAATCTCACTCATCTTTAAACTGCTATATTCATCTGGTTTCTTCTGATTGCAGTTAAAGTCTGAGTGTGGTGTAGCTAAAATTCCAATCTAATTGCATCCACGAAGTTCACTAAATAACTTTAGGCCAGTCTCAAACCAACCTATGCCACAGGACAATTGTAGGAAAAATGGAGAAGGAAGTTTATGCATAATGCCTCAAGTTCCCAGACAAAAGCTAAGATAAATTTTACAAAAATTAAGGAAACATTACTTTTTTCCTCTGCACATTGTTCAATTTCTCAGAACTATAGATTTAGAGATTAATTAGGTTGATAGAGGGATTTTCAAGGTGATCTTCTGATTAAATAATACGTTCTTTGGTGTATCTTGTTTGATGCTGGAGTGGTCTCTGTGTGTGTATTTTCTAAAATTGGATTTTATTAGGGTTTTTAAATTATTTTTAATTTTATTTATTTAGTTACATTTATATACCGCCCTATTCCCTGAGGACTCAGGGCGGTTTACAGGAAATTAAAAAATCCACCATACAAAAGTTAAAAAACCAAATTAAAAAATATTAAATTGACCCTGTATACTTAAAACCCCAATTAAAAATTTCTCCTCAGCCTGGGCCCGAGAGCTCAAAGAGCCAGGTCTTCAGGCCCCGGCGGAATGATCGGAGGTCGGGGGCAGTCCTCAGCTCCACCGGCAGCTGGTTCCAGAGGGCAGGCGCTCCCACTGAGAAGGCCCTATCCCTGGGTGTCACCCGCCGGCAATCTCTCACCGGCGGCACCCTGAGCAGACCCTCCCTGTGGGAGCGCACTGGGCGAAGGGCGTTTGATGCCGGCAGCAGGTGTTCCCTCAAATAGCCCGGACCCAGGCCATGTAGGGCTTTATAGGTAATAACCAGCACCTTGAATTTCACCCGGAGGGCAACCGGAAGCCAATGCAGCTCGCGGAGTAGAGGTGTTACATGGGAGTATCGGGAGACCCCCATTACAACTCGCGCGGCCGCATTCTGCACCAGTTGAAGCCTCCGAGTGGTCTTCAAGGGCAGCCCCATGTAGAGAGCGTTACAGTAATTTAACAATGGGAAAGGATATGTTAGCTATTGAGGCTTATCTATGCAGTATAAATTAATTGGTTTATTGTTTCTTCTCCTCTTGTTAATTTGTCCATAGTTCACAGTCTTGACTACTGCTATTATTCTAGCTTGCCTATGTTGTCAGATTTTTTTCTCTGCATATGCCAGTGTAATAAAAAGATTAATAATATATGTGTTCTTTGGAATACAGGTAGAAAATATTGGAAAATTTATTGAGGAATGTTAATGGTTGTGTCATCAACCTGCAGATAGCAATCTCTTCTTTATTTTCTTTTCATTTACTATAACTGATATGATTGATATTCTGAAATCATGATTGGCCATGGTAATGGAATGAATAGGAAATAAACTCAATCAAGATAAGACAAGATACTGCTTATATTTGATTGATATGGCCAGTAAAGTGGTATTCAGTTCATTCTAGACTCCTAAAGATTACGTTGACAATAAGGATGTGCATTTGGATCAATAATTTTTTAAAAAAGACATGGGTATCCTTGGTTTAGAGTACCTTTAGTTAGCTTAAACTAATAAAATCAATTTTGATCCTGCCTGGATCAAAACAAATTGTTACAATTATTGGTAGCAGATATTCTAGTAGCCTGTGATTTAACTTAATAATTTGTAACACATGGTTCTGTTTTTAAAATATTTGAAAAACCTCTGGTAATCTAAAACAGATTATCAATTTAAATGAAAAAGGTAATTATTTGGCAGTATTTTCTCACATGTTCTTGCTGCTAAATCATTTGGGTTCCATATCAAATATTTACAGTCATTCAAAGAATTACCTAAAGAGAATCACTGTCCATGTTTACTTATTTGTGCTCAAGGATCATTATTGATCCAAATGCACATCCTTATTGTCAACGTAATCTTTAGGAGTCTAGAATGAACTGAATACCACTTTACTACACTTCTTTCAACTGTAGTCTTGGAAAAACCAAAATATGGTCATTAAATGAATCTCCCCTACGTGGGCAGTATAATCCATGATGCACAATCAATGAAAATGCCCTCTTGGACACTTGTTTTGTGAGCAAAACTTTGTGGAAGGTCTTGTGGTTACTCCATTGTGCTAGTTTGGTTTTGTCTTGATTGTTTTTAATTTAATTATAGACAAAGCACTTACATTATTGGATGATCTAAATGGATAATCAGTCAATTAAATACACATAATTAAATGTTTTTTCAAGTTTTGCCAACTTGTTATTGTCTGCATAGATTGTCCTCTGCTTTTTTTCAATCATTTTTCCATTGTTCACTATTTCTTAAGCTTACTTCAATGCCTTCTTTAATTAATTGCTTAACAATTCTATTTTCTCCCTCCCATTTTCATGGCAGCACCGTAAGATTTTTGCAGACTTTTGATCACCACCTGATTCTCAGCTTATATTTCATTATGGCCATTGCTTGCCAATTCTCATTTAGAGTTTAGAGTTTAGAAGAATCTTCACTGTGATGTCTTCTGTTTCCTGGACAAATTTGTTCTTCCACAGACAATTTTCCACCTTTCTTTCCCTCACATTTTCAGTTGTGAACATATTCCTAAAAGAAGGATCTTGGGAAAAATTACTTCTAATTCCCCACCACTGTAAATGTAGAGACAGAGTCCAGGTTTTGGACTGTTACTGTGTCATAGTCCTGCAGTTGTGGAACAGCCTTTCTACAAGTGAAAATAGCCTCACCTCTGTTGAGTTGCTGAAAAAAAATGAAACCTTTCAGAGGGCTTTATTAAGAAATGCCTCAAAAATATTAGTATGAATGGATTATTTTCTTTGGGTTTTACTTTTGCAAGTTTACTGTTTGATTCATGCTTTGTATTTAGTATGGTGGATATTCTGCCTTTTATATGCACTGAAAGTCATATAATTATGCTAGTATTAAAAATTAATAAATAAAATTAAATAATTGTTACTTTGTTATCTGCCTATGCAGCTTTCTGGCTCTAACCTTCTTATTCTTTCCATTTGCTCACTATATAGCTTAATAAGCTGAACTATTTATTTATTTATGGATGAGATGTCAACTCAAGGCTTACTGTTTCTTCTGGACTCTTACTTAGAGAACCTTTGGTATTTTTAAAAAAAAAACTTTTTAATATTCCCTTGTGTCTTCCATTCATCAGCATAATAATCTGAAAACAGAACAGAACAGATTTAGGCTGGTGGGGAGAAACCATCTAAAGAAATACTGAGTTAATGGGCCAGAACTAGCTGGGGACTTTAAAGGAAAAAATCCATGTAAGATATTGAAAATGCATTCTCCTATGGGAAAGGAAGTTGCCAAGTCTTCCATAGTAAGATCCTTTCTTCCCAATCATGTATTGGAAAGAATTCCTGGAGCCATGGTTCTGCCTTCTTTCTCTCAAACTTCTTAGAGAAAGAAGCTTGTTTTATTTTTATTTTCACCATACTTTATGTGAAAATGGTGATGAAAGAACCAATCAATTTGATTTTTCTTATTACACTATAAGAAAAAGTATAATCAGCCTCTACAAAGGACTCTGACTGATGTCTGCTTCAAATGCAAATAACATGCCTACTTATAGTATTTATTTTATGTCTCTATTATTTTTTAATAAATAATTCAAGGTGGTGAACATATCTAATATCCTTCTTACTCTTATTTTTTTCTACAACAACAAAGCTGTGAGATGGGTTGGGCTGAGAGAGAATGACCGACCCAAGGTCACCCAGCTGGCTTTCATGACTAACAGGACTAGAATTCCTGGTTTCTAGGCCACCGCCTTGACTACGGTACCAAACTGGCTTTCTAGGGATAGCTTTGCATTCCATTGCACCTCTTCCTAAGTCATACACTTAGGAGTAACAGCAAACTAAGTCAATTATGTCTTGTGATAACTGTTTTTGTGCAGATTATCCCACAGTTTTGGTCATAGCAGGTGGGTTGATAAGCAAAATGCTATAGAAGCATTTATTTTATTACACATTCTAACACATATAACGAAAGAAAGATATATAAATAATTCTATAAGGGATACATTCAGTGTTGCTGCAGTTTATGTTATGAGCTTTCCAGTATGTACACTGAACATAGAAAAATGGAAGTCTTGTCATTTTTTTAAAATAAAGGAAACTGGTAACAGTAAAAATGTTAAGTATTTGTGTATCTGGAAAAGCAATATTATCGAATGTATTTCCTGTGTAAGGGGCTTGACCATGCTAAGAATACACAATGTCTCTCTTTTGAGTTGCCATATTACAATAAGGTTGCCTTGAAGCACTACAGGCATTTTACTTTTCTTACAACAGTTTAAAAAAGTGCAGTTGGTGACATAAAGCACAATCCAAATATAGTACGTCTTAGTTCAATTTTTAAGGTTTGTAGGCTGTTCTGTTGTGGATTAGGGATAAATATAATGTTTCTACTATCTACTACTAATGTATCTACGTGTACGTAACTGGGAGATAGGATTCCAAGAAAAAATAAATATGTAATATTGCTTTCTTCCTATTATCTGGTGAGAGAAACAAAGAATTCACGGTGTCCTGGTTTCTAGCCTGACACCTTAATCACTACACCAAACTGGCTCTCTGGATATATTATAATTATGTATAAAATGCTAACTTTTTATAGAGTTAGCCATACACCTGACCATTCTGAACCTGGGCTATTTTTCTTACACAGAGATTTGCATATTATAAAACATGCCAAAACTGGTTTGGTCCAGAAATGGTTCCCATGATTTTATTGACTTCCTTTTCTTTGAAGAGCAGAGTTTATTTAAGTGTAGAAGATGAAATTGCACAGATCATCCTTAAATTGGAATGCTGAATAAGGAAAATAATTCTGAAATGTAAAAAAAGTACATATTATGTCCAGCAAATGCAGTAATTAAAATTAGTTAGAGATACTTATAGATAGTAGAGCTTAATATCAAAGTTAATTATATATATTGTGTTAATTTCTTTCTACTAGGCCATAAAAGACTGTTCATAATAGACTCTCAGTGTTGTATTCAGTTACTAAGGATAATAGGATAATCTGTCCAAAAATTAAGCTCTTTTGAAATAAATTATGCTGTTATTTTCCAACTTAACTTTTGAAAATTTATTGCAGCACTAATCTTTCAAGACCTACTTGTATGCTTAATGGGAATGTGCATTAGAAACACCAGGTTCTTTGCTCATTAATGAGGATAGTTAATTATGTTAGAAATGTTTCATTTTATCTTTAGTTTTATATTCTGGAGATTAATATTCATGAAGCAGAAGTCTGAAATGTGGCATTAGATTCTAGTTGAAGCTATAGTTATTCAGGCAGACTGTTTAAGTGAAACGAGCAAAGAGTAAACAAACTTGTTAATTTTGTTCTGGAAAAGTTTTCATTTTAAAAAATCATGTTGATAATAGGTTATAGCAAACATTACATTTCAATAACAGATAATTTGCCTACTGAAGTTTGCATAATGTGCTAATCGTCTCTAGTGGTTAATAAAAGCCTCCTATCTCACTCCCCTGATGGCTATAAAAGGCTATTAAGTTTGTGGCAGCAGTTCAGGTACAGCTGCTATGTGTTAATAATGCATAATTATCCCACTAATAAACACAGCAAAGGTCACCACCTCCAAGCTCCTAAAATACGTATTTTCTTTCCAAAATATTTATTAATGCTTCAAAAGCATACTTGTTCATTTTAGTTAACTATATATGTAGCTTCTTGTGTGACATAGTTTTTAGCACCCCGGTTATTCAGTAAACAACTTAATGTATATTGTAGCTCATCTTTTATTACTACTAAATTCTGCTACTCTATTATCTGTTAAGCATTTGTGTACATTGGACTGTCTGTGGTGCAATTAAATATAGTACTCGGTGGAACTGCTAAATTTTAAGTGGATTTGTTTAGGATAAGAGAAAATATGTGAGATTCATATTTGAAGACCTATCAGTACTTTATACACTTGGACAGGGTTTAGATAAGTTACTGTATCTATTTGTGCACCAGGCTTACTGTGCTTTTGACTTAGTGTATTCTGCTATTCTACTAACCTCCTTATTGCTCACATATTCTTTTGGTGGGAATGGCTGTATTTATAGAGGCTTTATAAAATATATTTTCTCCAGACAAGGATGATTCACATGGGATTTCCATTTTGCCTAGGAAACATGCAAATCAATAGGCAGCACTTATCTGCATTGAAATTAGGTATACTGTAATTTATGGGCACAGTGATACTCCATCCCCCAGTCCCTCTTCCATAGCCTAACATTCTGGTTATGTCTCCTTAGAGAGAAGGAACTGAACAAAATCTGATTTTCATATCATATGCTATTGTCTTGTGTTTTCTGTTATTCATTTTGATAACCTTGCATTTTTCCTATCCTGTTTTGATTTGGAAGCAAATGTTCAGGGAGCTGAGAGCTTCAGCAATGTTTCTGTCATCAAGAGAAATGAGAAAAACCTGACATAACTGAAGGACTTTTTATTTGTGCTGCACATAGCATACAGCAGTTCATTTGTCATGCTTTAAATATATAATACCAGCAATAAAATATGTGCGCAGGCACAGTTGTGATATATGTAGTGTCTGGCCTCATTGCCATTGTTTGTGGTCTCTACGGTTGTCATACATTGTTCCTTGTACATCATCCCCCTTCAGCAGAATTTGACACAATTTCTAGCTTTCATTGCTGCGTTTTCATTGCACAATATACATGAGTTTGACAGGGTGTGTTGAGGAACAACTCTGGCAAGCAATTGATATTTTGAAGTGGCAAGCGTTTCAGCAGCTGCTTGCTTGTGAAAAAGGAATGATAAGATATAGTATATTGTTACTTTCAGGCAAAGCATTAAGGTTTAAGCTCTGTAAAAATATACACATTATTCGTCAGTGGGGAAGCAAGGCTTTTATGTTTTTTTAGAGCTTAGCTCCTTGGCTGATGTGAACTAGAATGACATTGGTTTAATGGTCAGTAAATGAATAGGAATAGTTTGAATTTGGACTGCTGCCAATTTTGCACCAACAAAAGGAATGACAAAAGAGAGATTTTATGTGAATGCAAAGCACAAGAAATGTTTTAGACAGAAGTGAAGAAAGAGTAGTAGGAAAATTCCAAAAGGAAAGATTGTTCTTATTTTTTAGGCTGTCAGTAATATAAAATAACAGCAGATTAGTTAAATTGTATGTTTCCTAAGCTTAACAGTTTTGATTCTAAACTATCTCATGTAAGACTGTAAAATTTGTTTTGCGGATAGCTAATCTTTTAGAATGTATTCATGTGGAATTTACATATTACATTATCTATCAAGGGACTGTTGACAGAACATTACAGATGACTACTGCTAAGTTATCCAAGTATCTCTCCATTCTAGTTGTGCAAAATTATTACTTAATCAGGTGTGGTACATTCGGAATACAGTGCTTATTTTGAAGGCAGTTTGTAATGATTGTTTATAATTCAAGATAGATTTGATTTCCACCTCAGTCACTGACTAGATAGCTAAGAAGCAAATTTCCAATATTTTTACACCTTAATTTAGCAGAACTGTGATCTGTGGCCAATTGCTTTGAGATATGTATCAACAGGAGACAGCCATGCAAACTTTTTTATATATTAATTTCACATCAGTGGTAATGAAGGCATTTAGAAGGATGCATTATTTACTTAACTGTTATAACTGGAAGTGTAACTTTTGATTACGGCACATGAAGTCTAATCATAGTACCTTATACAGATCAAATTTAACTAAAATGTATTATTTAAAATAATATCAACAGGTTCATTTTAATTTATAATCTTACCTTCAGTTAGAATATTAGAGCCAAAAGCTTTATTTTAAAAACTTTTTTAGAACAAATACGAACAAAATCTAAAAAGTCTTAATTTTCCCCTGCATAAAAAATGCCTAATAGTAATTATTATTTTAAAATTGAAAAAATAAATTATATTTTATATTTATAATATTTATATATTTATTAAATATAATACATAATGTATTTTAAACATACTAATAAACTGTCTTGTGATGTATCTATAGGCTTCATTACCAATAATATTAAAACGTTTTGCTTTTTTTTTTACAATGTTAACCCAATCTAGATTTTAAAAAAAATCTCTTCCTGCTGATAACAAAACTGTTACTGTTTAAACTCTCATTCAGAGTTAGTTGGTACGCTTCAGTGAATGTTGTCAAAAAGACTGTTCTCTTGAGTGACAGCCTTGTAAAGATGTGAATAGAAATTTTAATTGTATATCATGTGTGCATTTCATGGAGTTAGTAAATTCACTGCCTCTGTTTAATTTTGTATCTTTATGGGTCAAGCACAAAATGAACCAACTGAAATATTTTGCTTTAAAAAAGAAAATTGTTTAGAATAAATTTCTCAGCTGCTGCATTTATGTAAAAGCAGTCTAAATACATTGAAAATAGTTAGATTGTTCAAGTTATTCAATCATTTCTATCCTTGAAATAATTTTTAGGCCCTAGGGAACCTTTGTGTAAAAAAATGATGAAATATACAAAAACATTTGCAAGACCATTTCTAACCAACACAACAGTCAATGTTTTATAACATTTACAAAAACAGCAAAGGTGTTAGTTGGTAGCTGAGGTGTGACACTTGCAGTATGCAAAGATAAAAAAAAGAGAGAGTTTGATGTAACTGTTAATGCACCAGCCTAGAAAGCAGGAGTCTGTAAATTCTAGTTCTGTCTTAGGCACAAAGCTAGCTAGGAGTCCTTTGGGTAGTCTCTTTCTATCAGCCCTAGGAAACATGAAAATTCAAATTTCAAATTAATTCTGAAAAAACTTGCTTAAAAAATGCAGGGATTTGTCCACACAGTTGTCAGAAGTCAAAGATACACATGCACTGAAAAGGTAGGAACAGAGTGGGCCTATGTTGATTTGTAATCATGGTCTCTCATGAAACCCTAGAATTCCATAGAAACCTAGCTAAGAAAGGCTGTTTCTTAGAAGGTTTACCACTAATGCTTGTAACCTCCAGAATCAATTCTGAAGTGAATTGAATGAATATGATGTGAAATTCATATTAATTGATCAGAAGGATTGAAGCATCCAGAAAACAAAATTATCAGAATATTCATTCGGAATATTCATTAGGAAAACAAAAAGATAAAGAATCTTTTTGCTTGATTTGAACGTTAAAGCAGAGAGATTATGCCTTAATTGTGTCTTTTCTATTTCATGGAGATATAAATGGGAAATCATCAATCCTATCAGAAAACCTATTACAGTAAGTACTTGAAGAAGTGTACAGGCCCATCATACCTGGTGATGATATCTTTGTGCTTGTTCCTTGAAGGGATCCATCCTCTCACAGAACACCTGCTATCTACTGACTGATTACTGTATAAATTATTATAAATTATTACTCTATAGTAGTCCTGAAAGCTGCCTGAGTGACTTTGGGAACAGTCTCTGTCATCCCAACTCACCTCAAAGGACTGTTGTGAGGAAAATTGTAGGAGGAAGGAATATTATATATGCTTGTTGCTTTGAGACACTTAATAAAAGCAGGCTAAGAAAAATCTAATAAATAAATAACCAAGCCAACAAATATTCACCTGCTCTGCAGTTACTGAAAATGCCACTGTTTTTCCCCCATTTAGCTCTTTACTGGCAAGGAAAATGTCTGTAATCCTTTGCATTAGTTTGGAGGCACTGCTTCTTTGCTAGGTCCCAATTTATGAATTGCAGCATTAGGGGAGAAAAATCAGCAAGCACTCATTCCAGTGCTATCCCAGTTTTGAATGATTTTCTTGTGTTTATTGAAAGAAAAAGAAAAAAAAAACTACATCTAGTAGTATATTTTCAAGTATTTGAAAAAGCATATCACAAAATGACGTGTATCATCACAATATCTTGCACAAGAAATGAACAAAACACTAAGATCTGTTTAGAATATTTCAGAGTGATAATAAAGGCCTTTTGAATCAATGTGTACTTTCTGTTAGGGAGTTAAGTTGGTTGGATAGCTGGATCAAATGAATACTAGCCACACTTATGGTCAGACTAGTAACTATAGGATCAAGTGAGATTAATTTTTTTTTTATTAAAATTCATATTAGACTTGGAGGCAAGACCTGCCACAATACACAACCTGAAGTTCCCTAATTTTGCTTTTTAACCTTAATCTTCTAGTTCCAGTACTATTTTGATTACAAGTCTCTATGCAACTTTCATGATCATCCTTGTGCTCATATGAAAGAGAAAAGAGTGACTTCAGGATTATTTGGTTCTTTTCGATAGTTAAGAAACTCAGAAATGCTAGAAATAGGTTTGGAGTTTTGTTGCTGGTTGTATTGTTCAATGGAGAAGATATTTTTATGTGATTACAGTTCTGGAAACATAATTTCTGTATCATCTGAATGCTATTTATATTTTATTACGTGTTATAATAGTAATTGTATAATTCTAATCTTATAGCTGAGGAAAGAAGGGAAGTGAAAGGTAAGGGAGAAAGATACACCCAATTGAATGCAGAATTCCAGAGAATAGCTAGAAGAGATAAGAATGCCCTCTTAAATGAACACTGCAAAGAAATAGAAGAAAACAATAGAATAGGGAGGACCAGAGATCTCTTCAAGAAAATTGGAGATATGAAGGAAACGTTTCATGCAAAGATGGGCATGATAAAGGACTAAAATGGCAGGGACCTAACAGAGGCAGAAGAGATTAAGAAGAGGTGGCAAAATTACACAGAATAACTATACAAGAACAAGCTTAGCATCCCTGATAACCACGATTGGGTGGTCACTGACCCCAAGTCAGGCATCCTAGAATGTGAACTGAAATGGGCCTTAGGAAATCTGAGCAACAACAAAGCTAGTGGAGGTGACAGTATTCCAGCTGAGCTATTCAAAATCTTGATGCAGTAAAAGTGCTACACTCAATTTGCCAGCAAATTTGGAAAACTCAACAGTGGCCACAGGATTGGAAAAGGTTAGTTTACATTCCAATTCCAAAGAAAGGCAATGCCAAAGAATGTTCAAACTATTGCACCATTGCACTCATTTCTCATGCTAGTAAAGTTATGCTTAAAATCCTACAAGCTAGACTCCAGCAGTATGTGGATGGAGAACTACCAGAAGTACAGGCAGGATTCCCAAGAGGCAGAGGAACTAGAGATCAAATTGCCAACATATGCTGCATCATGTAGAAAGCTAGGAAATTCCAGAAAAACAACTACTTCTGCTTCATTGACTATGCTAAAGCCTTTGATTGTGTGGATCATAGCAAATTGTGGCAATTTCTTAGAGATGGGAGTACCAGACCATCTTATCTGTCTTTTGAGAAAAATATATGCGGGTCAAGAAGCACAGTGAGAACTGGACACGGAACCACTGATTGGTTCAAAATTGGGAAAGGAGTCCAGCAAGGCTGTATACTGTCACCCTGCCTATTTAACTTATATGCAAAGCACATCATGAGAAAGGCAGGGCTAGATGAATCAAAAGTTGGAATTAAGATTGCCAGGAGAAATATCAATAGCAGAAAGTGAAGAGGAACTAAAGAGCCTCTTGATGCGGGTGAAGAAGGAGAGTGCAAAAGTTGGCTTGAAACTCAACGTTAAGAAAACCAAGATCATGGTATCCAGCCCTCTCAATTCCTGGCAAATAGATAGGGAAGAAATGGAGGTAGTGACAGATTTTATTTTCTTGGATTCCAAGATGACTGCAGCCAAGAAATTAAAAGACGCTTGCTCCTGGGGAGGAAAGCTATGGCAAATCTAGACAACATACTAACAAGCAAAGACGTCACCCTGCCAACAAAAGTATATATAGTCAAGGCTACGGTTTTCCCAGTTGCAATGTATGGCTGTGAAAGTTGGACCATAAGAAAGGCTGAGCGCCAAAGAATTGAGGCCTTTGAACTATGGTTCTGGAGAAGACTCCTGCAAGTCCCCTGGACTGCAAGGCAATCAAACCAGTCAGTCTTAGAGGAGATCAACCCTGATTGCTCTTTAGAAGGCCAGATCCTGAAGTTGAAACTCAAATACTTTAGCCACCCAATGAGAAGGAAGGACTCATTGGAGAAGAGCCTAATGCTGGGAAAGATTGAGTGCAATAACGACAGAGAATGGCTGGTTGGAGTCACTGAAGCAGTGGGCGTTAGCTTAAATGGACTCCAGAAGATGGTAGAAGACAGGCCTGGAGGAACGTTGTCCATGGGTTTGCGATGGGTCAGACACGACTTTGCAACTAACAACAACAACAAATCTTATATAAATAACATTAGTATTATATTATCTTTTTAGTATATGAGTAACATGTATTTCCAGTTCTAATTAGAAACCAAATGTGTTATGCTAAAATAACTCATTTTTCTTTTTTGCTTCCTTAATTTGCTAGCAATTTAACCAAGTTTTATTTGGGGTTTTTCTTTTTGTAACAAATCTGCATCTGTATTTTATGCCACTCATTTCCCCTATAAGGTGACTCTGGGTGGCTTACAAGGTATAAAGCATGTATTCTGTGTCAGCTGTACAGTTTTTAGTTGCTTTTCAAAGGCAAGCTTAAGTATAGTGCAAGTGCTGATGGCATGAACAACTGTTTCAAGGGCTTTAAAACAGCTGAAATTAGTCAAAACTGGATAAAAGTTCTCTTCCTCAGCCTTCCCCTACTAAAAAGCAGAAGAAGTGAGACCAGGAGAATTGCAAACTTACTGACTTAATCCTTTGAGGAATGTCACCATATCCATAAACGTTATCTTTGTCTTTGGGGGAAAAAATAACTTTTGTCTATTTTGTCCCATCTAATTTTTCATAGCCTCCAGAAACAGGATAAGAATCTCTACTGTACTTTTGGCATGGCTTAACTGCTGTGAAATATAGATAGCTGAGTATTCTAACCATATTGATAGCCTCCTGGGGCAGTTTCACAACGGTTAGAAAATGCTGTGGTTTATGGCATATTACAGCTAAACTAGGCAACTGTGGCTTGTTCAACAACTATAGTTAAAACAAATCATGATATGTGAATCCAGCCAATGTTTTTATTGATGTGTGAATACAGCCAATGTTTTTCATTTTCTATTGCCAAAATAAAAATCCATTCTAAAAATTACCTTTAAAATCTGATATTCCTGAGTTAGTCAAACAATTGCCAGAAGAGGAACACTTTATAGATATATTGAAACTGGTTGAGAATGTATTTGAAGCAATACATTGTAAGGCACATTGTTATATATGCGGAGCTCCTTGATGCACTGAATTAGCCCCATCTTTCAGAAAACACACACTATATCTTCACATGCATTTGTAGACATAGTTGCAAATGCCAGCAAACTCAGAGGTAATTTTGTATGTGCTTGTACTCATAGAAACACCCTAGAAAAGCCTTTAAAGCAACTGTGCTAAGCCTGATAGTAAAACACAGCTGAAAGAGATACTTTGTTGTACTTGTGTGCTTTCTGATGTACTCATTGGAGGTCTTTGCACAGCTGTATTACAGTCAAAAAGCACACCTATGAATGAAGCCTATAAAACTTATTGGCATATGTTAGCAACTACAGATACTTAGAATGTTAAATAGATTTTCAGTTTCCATTATCCATTAGAGTAACTTGTATTCAAAGGCAATTATGTCTGATTACCATATGCTGGTAATAGTCATCACTTACTCCTTATCCACAACATTCATCTTTTGTTTGATGGATCCTTTTGATGGATCATATAAACAAGAAAGAAAATCAATCCAGTAAATATATTTTGATCATGAGGATTTCTAACTGTCTCTAAGTAAACTTAGACTGCCGATAAAGGCTACATAAATAAAAACTAGGAATGGATTGTCATACAAAAGTCTGTGAGTAAATTTCTGGGCTTAGCACACATTTAGTACAGGGCTTTTCAACCTTTTCACTGATTGTACCACTTTTAAGATATGGCGATATTTGAGTACCACCAGTCACCTAGCAAAGTGTCCAAAACTTGATGACCAAAAAAAGAAAAGTGATAAGTGCAGGTAGTCCTCAACTTACAACAGTTTGTTTAGTGACTGTTCGACATTACAATGGCACTGAAAAAAGTGACTTATGACCATTTTTCACACATATGACCATTGCAGCATCCCCAGGGTCATGTGATTTACATTTGGATGCTTGGCAACTGATTCATATTTATGATGGTCACAGTGTCAGGGTCATGTGATCCACTTTTGTAACCTTTTGACAAGCAAAGTCAATGGGGAAACCAGATTCACTTAACTGTGTTACTAATTTAACAATAAAAATCCAGATTCACTTAACAAATGTGGCAAGAAAAGTCGTAAAATGAGGCAAAACTGAGGACTGCCCCCGACCTCCGATCATTCCGCCGGGGCCTGAAGACCTGGCTCTTTGAGCTCTCGGGCCCAGGCTGAGGAGAAATTTTAATTGGGGTTTTAAGTATACAGGGTCAATTTAATATTTTTTAATTTGGTTTTTTAACTTTTGTATGGTGGATTTTTTAATTTCCTGTAAACCGCCCTGAGTCCTCAGGGAATAGGGCGGTATATAAATGTAACTAAATAAAATAAATAAATAAATAAATAAATAAATAAATAAATAAATAAATAAAACTCATTTAACAAATTTCTCACCCCTTCTCCTTTTATATCCTCTTCTCTCTCCCCCTCACCCTTTTATATCAGGTGTGTCAAACTTGATTTCATTGAGAGCCATCAGTATTGTGATTACTGTTGGGCGGATTTGTGTGTGGCCACCTCAACATCATTCAGGTCAGGGGGTGCCTGTGGGGGGGATCCAGGGGTCTCTGGTGGAGGGGAGTTGGACTGGGGTGGGTGCCGGGGCATGGTCCACTGGAGAAGCCTTCCTGCCCCTCTTGGGCCATTCAGGGGACTCCCAGATGGTGTTGCAGTCTGCGCAGAGTCCTAGGCGGTGGAGGGCAAGTGCCCAGCCCAGCCCTTGAGCTCCTGGGCACCAGGACCCCGCAGCCCAACCCAGTTCAGCCCCACTGCCCTGAGGGGGCATCTGGCTGTGTTTATCTTTTCCTCAAGGCTGCTGCTACTGTGTTTCCTGTCCTTGACAAGGTTGTCATGATGGGTGCAGGAGGGCAAAGTGCATAGTCAGAGAGAGGCCCACTCCCTCTCCATGTGAGGAGACCCAGCTTTGTAACCAAATCATCCTTAGCAATAGGATTGGAGAGCA
The DNA here is from genome assembly GCF_964194415.1 of Vipera berus. Taxonomy (NCBI): domain Eukaryota; kingdom Metazoa; phylum Chordata; class Lepidosauria; order Squamata; family Viperidae; genus Vipera; species Vipera berus. The sequence goes on along the minus strand of NC_138204.1, from coordinate 178,529,987 downwards.
CCAGGGTAGGCCAGGGGGAGGAGGCAAGGAGATAGTGAAAGGGCAGAATGGCTGCTGTTGGCCAAATGCTAAGGCAGGACTTCCCTCAGACCCCACCTCCCTCTCATTCCAATGTCCTTCCTTCCTTCCTCTCTCTCCCTTCCTCCATCCCTACCCTCCCTCCTTCTCTGCCTCCATCCTTCTCCTTCTCATCTCCTTCATTCTCTTCCTTCCAGTTTTCCTTCTTCCCTCTTTCTCATTCCCATCTCCTTCCTTCTCTTCTCCCTTTCTCTTCACTACTTCTCTCACAAAAAGCCTTTCCTCTCTCTATCTCCCACACACGTCTCTCCAAATCCTTCCCATTCTCATGCACACAGCCCTCCAAATCCTTCCCAGTCTCACTCATATGTCCCTCCAAAATCCTTCCCACACACATGTCCCTCCAAATCCTTCCCATTTTCATGCACACATCCCTCCAAAATCCTTCCCATTCTCCTGCATATGTCCCTCCAAAATCCTTTCCTCTCTCTCACCACTTTTATGAGAAAAACCCTTTCTCTTCTGACTCTTTCTCCAGAGTCTTTTTTTCCACTCTCCCTGCCAAAACTGCCTTCCTTTATAGTCTCTCCTGTCTCTGACCTCTTCCTCCTCCTTTCTCTTCTGGGTGAACTGGAAGTGCCAATCCTGGGTCCTTTGTCTCACCCCAGCAGCCCTGCAGCTCCTGAGGACTCTTTTACAGCAAGTCCTGTGCTGCACTGCTTTGGCTCATTCCCTCCCCTGCTACACTTGGCTAGGCTGGGCAGGGCCGCGTACCACCTGCCAGGTGCCAATGTACCACCAGTGGTATGCATATCACTGGTTGAAAAGCCCTGATTTAGTACTATAGAGATCTATGCCAGATGCACCACTGTTTTGTAGTTGGCCTTTGAACGGTAGACCTCACAGAGATGCATAAATTCTGAATTAGATTTTAACCATCTAAGTAACACTTCCTTCTACTTGGAGTAGAGTTTGGAGGACCAAATGATTAATTAGTGATTTCCTCAGATCTCTCAGGCATTTCTGAAATGGGGCAAGCAAGCTTTAGAAGGTTAAAAAGTTAAAGGGTTTCCCCTGGCTAGTCATGATTGACTCAAGGGGTACTCATATCAGATTATCAGCCAAGAGTGCCTGTGTTGCCTGTCATCTTGTGGCCAGCATGAAAATATCAAACTTCACAATCTTTCTTGTCGAAGCAGTATCTTATTTATTTGCATTTGCATACTTTTGAATGGCTAGGTTGGCAGGATGTGTGGCAAGTATAACATGAGCTCACCCTGTTATGTGGGACTTGGATCTCTAATCCAGGCTGTTAGTTTTCCAGCTGACAAGCCCAGCATCTTGACTGCAATTCATAATTAAAATTGCCAACTCACCTTGAATTTATTAAAGCTTCCTCTAGCTATAAAGAAAATGACTTTTTTGTACAATAAAGACTAGTTAAAAATGTGTGATGTTTAAAAATATTTTGTTTTCTGTATTTTTTTTTTGAAATGTAAGTTAATTTTATATAAGTACAGAATCTGAATTTACTTTAGCTAGCCCTGAAACATGAACTAAAGTTCTTTGAATAAGTCACAAGTTGCCTAGCAGACATGAAGCCATTTGCTGTTGCTTCCACATCATATAATGGCAGTCAAAGCATCTGCAGTGAACAAAAACACTGATATGAGGTACATGCAATACATATTACAGGACAAAATGTCTAATATAGCAAGTTTAAGAACTTTCCTTTTCTGCTATATCAATATGCCTGATATTTAGGAAGACAGTGATTGTTGTAGATTGGTTGCAAGACTTATAAATGCTTCTTTTGCTTATAACACAGCAACACAATTCATTCTTCCTCTCTCCTCTGACATTCCCCAGCAGGCTAAAGGTTCCCAACCTTTTGGGCACCCAGGACCAGTTCCATGGAAAAAGGGTTTTCCGTGGACTGGACAGTGTGTGGTTTTGTGTGCTGCCTGCGTCCCATGGATGGGGCTTGTTTGTGTGGACCAGTTGCTGTCATGCTGCAGCCTGGTACCAGTCCACGGACCAGAGGTGGGGGACCCCTGACATACGAGGTAGACTAGTTACTTTTATAACTTAATTTACAAGGCTGCCTTAACATTTAGGTGCCGATATAAAAATGCTTTAGTGGCCAAGTTTTTTAGTGGCTAGTTTTCATGTATCTTTATTTTTTCCCCTCCCCCCATCTCCATCTTTGTTGAATCATATCCTCTGTTTATTATGACTGTTATTATTTTTAATTTAATAATACATCCTGTTTTTGATTAGAGAACTTTCTGAATTTTTCTTTATTCATTAAAAGTTATTCTGTAGATTGAAAAAATGGAAAGGAAGTATATAAATGATGAAAAATCATTTATGAAGAAACTTGTTATTGTGAAAATGTCATATTTATTGTGATATAGATATTTGTACAGACAGTTCTTTTCATTTAGTTTTAATCCATGGAAGTTTATGAGCTGGTAACTTCAGAGCTGTGGTCATATCTAGCAGGTATGCAACTTCAACAGTTTTAATCATAGAAGTTGCTTTTACAAATATTATTGTATACTATATCTTGACTAATGAATAATATTAACATTTGTATATATTAGTTGGTCTGATTTAAAACAATTCTATACCACTTCCCATTAAAAGAAATCTCAAAGTCATTTACAAAAGCTTTTTTAACCTGATGGCATGGTCCACTAACATTTCTGCTTTGTCTGTTGCCACTAATTGTGCAGGCAAATTTTATAGCAGGGTTAGTTTGCAATTATGTGAAATAAACAAAAATGCTTTATTTGATTCTAATTGAATATAATAATATCAATATTTTATTATAAATATATTTATAAGGGAAAGTCAATAAGTGGTATTTATACATTGGGGCATACCTATTTAATGCTGTGCAAATCATTTTATTTTTTTCTGCAAAAATCATATTTTAAATTAAACATGATGGTGTAATTGTACTATTTAAATTGAGGCTCATGAGTGCTTGCTATGCAAATATGCAGCTATATAGTTGGGAAGTACAAATGCCCTTGTTTATATCAGAAAGGATTGATATATGTGGCAGTGTGTCTGAAGTTTCTTGCTTTGCATATAACAAAACGTATCTCATTAACAAAATATGTCATTGCTCCTATGACAGTATTAACTGAGAATGACTTCCCAGATTCATCATGTATAATTTCCTCTGAAAGTATCCTAATTCCATTCTAAGAGGACCTGCGGCAAATCTCAGAATAATGCAACATTCCTGATTATATGTTGCAAGGTTTCAATTATATGCTACCAAAACATAGATGCCCAGAAAGATGTCATTGTGATCTGTAGTGTTTGAGTGTAGAGTATGCTGGGTTGTTTTTTTTAAAAAGAATGTATCAGCAACAGTGTTTTGTTTAAGATAATTTAATCAGCTTTTTTTCCTTTGACCATCTGGAAACACCCCCCCCCCATAAAACTGTATTAAGATAATTTACATTCCTTGTCAAATACCATGTTTGTTTCTTGGATAATAAAGGTTTCATTTCCTTGATTAAATTTATGTTTATATTTGACATTTTCCTGTGCTACATAAATCTACACAGTGGTTAAAGTCTATGCAATCCCAGGGCTTAAGTGCTAGGTTGTGTTGAATTTGGACACATCACATAAATAAAAGTGGTTTTACATTTCACCTTCATCTGGTGGGTAAGCACTCCACCTTTTCTTGTGGAATATAATCACTTCTGACGGGACAAAATTATATCTTGGCTATTTATTATCTACTGAAATCAAAAACCATAACTGAGAAAGCATGTGGCAAGTTCATTGGAGCAGCTTCCCTGCAGAAGGAAGGGCGGCTTTCCAGTTTTTAAGCTCAAGGTGATTTTTCTCTAACACCCAGAGCATTTTAATTAATTATCCTGAAAGATTGAGTAAATTATTATTTGAATACTTTATGGCATTACATGCTAACATTTCAAGGACAAAGTGCTTTACTTGCTTTTCAACAGTGCTTGTCAGAATATATCTTCTGAATTTATGCAGTATACTACAGTGAAAAGAATAGTTAAATCTTGAGTACTATGAATTATTATTAAGTGCCTGAGTCAGATTTGATCTACTGAAAGAGCAATGAATATTTATGGATGCTTGGTTTGGGACTGAAAATTAAGAAAAGTATAGATATACCTGCTTCTTACAGTTTATACCATCTTTGTCTGATCCCCATTTTGCTCCCTTTTGTATACTCTTTGTCCCATATTGCACATAATGTGCCCCATGTTGATGCAACGTAAAACAAATACTGTCAAGTGTTAGTATTCTCCTTTTTATTTTCATCCAATATTAGAGAGATAAGCAACTATGGTGCTATATCAAATGAGCCATGTGTGTTTATTTACATGGCATATTGAAACCCCAAACTTGGATTAACAAAACACAATCATTTGTCCAAACCAGGTATAGCTTGACTTTATAATGAACATGGTGCAGTCTTTCCAACAATATAATGAATCATTATCTATCCAATCTCATTGTAATTTCATGTGTTGTGTGAAGCCAGCCATTATTTGAGAGGAGAGATTTACAGAACAGAAATAAAGAAAAAGATGAGACGGGTGTGTAGTAATGAGTAGTCCTCAACAGCACTACATCCACATCAATATCTTCATTAATGACTTAAATGAAGGAATTAAAGGGGAACTCATCAGATTTGCAGATGACACCAAGCTGCTGGAGTAGCCAACACCCCAGAAGACAAACTCAGGATCCAAAAAGATCTTGACAAACTCGAACAATGGGCCCCATCCAACAAAATGAGTTTCAACGTGAAGAAAAGCAAAGTCTTACACTTAGGCAGAAAAACCAAAGGCATGAATACAGATTGGGTGAGACCTGGCTTAAAAACAGTAACTGTGAGAAGGACCTTGGAGTCCTAGTGGACAATCACTTGACTATGAGCCAGCAGTGTGCAGCAGCAACCAAAAAAACTAATACAGTCCTGGGTTGTATAAATAGAGGCATAGAATCAAGATCATGCGAGTACAAGTACTGCTTTACAAAGCCCTACTAAGACCACACCTGGAATACTACAGACAAATTTTGTCACTGTATCACAAAAAAGATGTTGAGAGCTTGGAAAAAATTCAGAGAAGAAAAACTAAGATGATCAAAGGCCTGGAGGCTAAAACGTATGAAGAACGGCTGTGGAACTTGGGTTTGGATAGTCTAAAGAAAAGAAGAAATAGGGGAGACATGATAGCAGTATTCCAGTATCTGAGGGACTGCTACAAGGCAGAAGGGGTCAGGTTGTTCACCAGAGCATCAGAGGGAAGGATGAGAAACAATGTTTGGAAACTGATCAAGGAGAGAAACAACCTGGAATTAAGAACAAACTTCCTGACAGTGAAGTGGAACAGCTTACCCACAGAAATCGTGGGCACTCCATCACTGGAGATTTTTAAGAAAAGACTAGACAATCACCTGTCCAAGATGGTATAGGTTCTCCTGCTTGAGCAGGTGGCTGGACTAGAAGACCCAGGGTCCCTTCCAGCTCTATTCTATTTTATTCTAACATACATTTATTGCTGTATGCATGTTACCCTAACACCATATTTTGAGGACTGAACTATGCAAGTGAACTTGAAAGTGTACTGTTCCTGCCATGTTTCCTCTTTTATACACTTATTCATGCAGTTATAGAAATATTTGAGAAAACCAGGAAATAATTTCCCAACAAGGGCTTTACAACTCTGTAAGTCATGTCTAATTCAGACATAATTCAGAAATCTGTGTTTATTGGCACCTGGACTGTCTCATCTATATCAGACAATACAGAAATGGACTTTGCAAAAACACTCTTCACGGATGTGCATTGATAGAATATCCTGTCATTACATGTATTCAAAGCACCATTATCCTTATCTTAGTTGAGGTGTGATATAACTGCCATTTGGATATACTACATATTATACCTATGTATCCATTCTTTATGACATTCAGCAATAATTTCATTTATGATAATGTACATTGTTTATAGTTAGTATCATTCAGATTTTGTCATTCCATGTGACTAGAATGACACAACAGTTCTGAGGCTCTAACACCGATAGACATTCAGTGGGAAACTTATAAAATTCTATGCTGTTAACTGAACTTCCAAATCATTAATAACAAGCTGTACTCAATAAATATGTTGTTAAAATGATAAAGTAATCTTCTGACTTCAGCCAATCATCAGTAGATTAAAGTAAAGTATCCTTCTATTATATTTGGAGTTGAGAGAGATGAAGATACATTTAGAGCACCTTCAACTAAGGATGAACTCGACCAAATAGTTAGAGCTGCCTTTCTTGTGGCCTTTCTTGTGGCCATAAAGGTGGCAAAATGCCAGTACTTCACCCTTTTTGGGACAAAATCCCTCTTTTGCAGAGAAGTGTGGAAGAATTTGTTCAACATCTGTGATACAAAATTGCTCAGATTTGCTCACAGCTAGATGCTGAAGTTGCAGGTCTGGAGTGGATATCTAGGATGGAGTCTTGCCTGGTCATCTGGGAATGGTTCAACCCAGTTAAGACAGGGTCTCAAGTGTTCAGGGTCCTTAAGCCTGTGAGTTTAGGCACCTTCTCTTTAGATCCATGCCCCTCCTGGCTTGTGAAAGTAGTCTAGGGTATGTCATGTGAATAGGTCCTAGAGATTCTTTAAGTTGGGAAGATTGTTTCTTTAACTCTTAGGCTTTGGTACCTAAGTTTTTGGTGCAACCCCTCCTCAAGAAGCCATCATTAAGAATCCCCTGTATTGGAAAACTTTTGTCCAGAATCCAATCAACTCTTTTTGGGTTGAGCAGGTGGTTGCACATCAGCTTCAGAGGACCATAGATGAAGTAGAGTATCTGGAACCTTTTCAGTCAGGTTTCAGACCTGGGTATGGAAAGAAACAGTGTTGGTAAAGCTTTAGGATGATCTGTGGCTTGGGCAGGAGGGTGGTGGTGCATCCATCTTTGATTTACTTGATGATTTTTCTGCAGCTTTTCGATACCATTGATCATGTTATCTTTCTGGACTGACACAGAGAGTTATAAGTGAGTTGCATGGTGTTGTGTGATTCATCTCCTTTCTATGGGATCAATTCCAGTTGGTGGTGATGGGAAGGAAGAGATCTTGCACTTGGACCCTACTATTTGGGGTGTCACAGGGATTTGTGCTCTTCTCTGTCCTATTCAACATCTAGATGAGACCACTGAGTAAGCTCTTTTGTTGCCATGGGTGAGGCATCATGAATATACCGATGATATTCAGTTGCACAGTACATCTCTGTACCCCAGTGATTTAAGATTCCAGCATTTGGAGGTGAATCATAAGAGATAAAATTCCATCCTTTGAAGAAATGGATTTAATCATGCTACTGATCTCTGCTTCAGAGTTAATTCAAAATTCTAAACTGATTTAAAAATTTTCAACTATGTATAAAGCAGAAAAAGGTTGATTTTCCTGTTAACACTCAAACGTCTTGCTCATTATGTTGATTATACCTCAAACTAAACATTACAAATAATTATTGTTTTCTCTGGTTCCATATATAATACTTGAATTAAATCTCTTTATCTACCAACAACACATAAACTTATACATGTTATGTCTGTGTTTGTGAATTTGGCAGAAGGAAAGGGAAAAATGTCTGATGGTACATTTAAAGTTGGGACTTCTGTATATATTTGTGCAGCTCACTTACCAATTCATTTCAGCCTCTTCTTCATCATCTTCACAATGTGACCAAAATGGGTTGTAAACTAAAATGACAACAGACATAGAATAAAATAAGTTTTTGAGGGCTTCTCTAGGCTTCTTTATCTATTTTGAATTTTAGAAAGGACAATTAAGTATCACCTAAGATTTTGGAATGACGTAGGGGAAGTTAGTTCCAATCTAATTTGAGTTTTTTGGAGGGTAAATTTAACTGCTCCAGTGTTAAGTTCTGGGTCAACAAAAGTCAAACATTCCCAAATGATGGTAGATAATCAGCATCTGTTAAAACCTAATTCAAGTCAGACAGAGTTTGGGAAGACTATATTGATTTAATAGGCAGAGGACCTTGTATATCCTTAAAAAATATTTCTGGATTATGGCCAGTAACCTGCTTTCAGTGGGTGTCCCATTAACTGCTAGAATTGCACAGAATCAAGTAGAACATATCCAGGAAATCTATCTACTAACATTAAGATTAAAAACAAAACAATTTGGAAGCAATTCAGGGAACCACAGCTTATGATTTGGCTACTTTTGTAAAAATATTATTTTGCATTTCCTGCATGGACCGATAGTGGGAAAACTGACTGCAGTGTTGCCAACAACTGACATTTTCAGAATTTTTACATGTCAATAAAACTGTTTAAAGTATTGTAGGGACTCTGAAGACAAGGGAGACTAGCAGAACATATTAGTGGTTTAAATGGAGATCTTCAAATCTAGCTAAGTCTTAAAATTTATGTTGTGGAAAATCCCATTTTCAGTCAGAACAACCATTGGAACTTTTTATAAACATAAAATGTTAAGAAAAAGTAACAGTTATTTACAGAACATTTCTTATTTAAACAGTGAACATAAAGTTGTAATCTATGAACTGGTTACAAACTGTATATAGTGACTGTGAAGTACTACAGACTTGGGAAGAACAGTGAGGATAATATCTTTACTACCCCCTAAGTAACTAATATTTATGAGCCTTTGTGAACATTTGCCATTATCAACACCAGAGTAGTCTTTTGCAAACTGTGAGAAACAATTTAATTAGTGGAGAAAATACAACCACCCATCTAAGCCAAGTGACTTTAAGTGGCTCATAATACAAAAGCATAAACAACTAAAAAAATAATACAATATAATACATAAGTGGGCTCAGGTTCATGACCATAAATTCCTGGGCCACCTCCGATTCTGGGACTAAAGAAGGGAGGTTGAAGTCCTCCAAAAGCATTATCTGGGGAACTTCACTGCCAACTCAATCACAGCATCAAGTGCAAGCAGCTTTGCAAGAGGGAGGCTAGAACAATAACAGCACCCAGCTAATCCCTGAAGCCCAACATTACAAACAAGGTTTCCCAATCAGTTATCTGTGGAGAAGCGCCTCCAACAGAGTTTCTCAGATGACAATAACTGTTCTACTGTTATTGCCTTGAGATTGTAGCTGGTGCCAGTGGGCGCAGTTCTCACAGAGCCCGACCTGGTTTGGGCAATGGATAACAGGTTGGCCCTCTCAGCCATAATAAGATCAAGATTGCTATTTCACTAACCGCAGATGCTTTTCCATCTCTTCCAGTGCAGAAATACCTGGCAATTTTTTTCATCAATTAATATAAAAGTATGAATTTGGAAGTTGTTAGCCTTTTCTCCACAACAGTCATACAAAACAATACTCATGTAACATAGCACTTAATTTTAATTAGCATGGTTGATTTAAATTATTAGTATCCTTTTCTGGAAAGAAGTAAGGTCCCTTTGTGGACAAATACTTGCTGGACACATCTTGAAAAAAAATATTGCAGCATTAATATTCACATTAGGAAAACAGTATATGTAGCTTAGGGTCGAACTGTTGAATTCTTTAGGCTCTCTAAAATTAGCTGTATAGATATTTATTCACCAGGTAGATAACATCATCAGTTCGACAAAAAGGGGATTTTCTAGCTGATTGTATGTAGTAGTTTTCCATGCCAATTTTGGCAAGGGTGCAGTTTCCTCCTTGATACTTCCTTAATTAGATATTTTTTTCCAGTTTTAAAAGATCTGGTGCTATTTCCTCCTTATTGGTTGTTGGATGTTGGGGAAAATGTGTTCTAGGATGTTTATTTCCTTCTTAAGCTTTTGATTGCGTCTTTTAAAAGTATAGAAATAGGGTTTATTTATATATGTCTGTTGAGGGCTGATCTGTCTGAATGTCAGGTTTTTAGGAATTTCCTAGCATTTTTATGTGCAAGAAAACAATCTCAGTATTTCTAGCATGCAGATTTGAAACTGTTGATTGGAACTTCTTCATAGATATTTCTTTCTGTTGTATATGAGCTTTATTTAATAGATATGAATCAGTTCAGAAAATGCAGAGACATGATTGATAAAATAAATCACTTGATCTAAAACATTTATTTATGAAAGAACAGGAAGTCTGTAACATTAAAGTAGAAATGTCCAGTGAGATTTGTTGTTCTTTGGAAAATATTCATCACTGGACTGAAAGTAAAAACATCATCAGTTGCTTTGCTTTCATCTAACTTGGTAAGTTATATTGTTTGATGCTTTGTTATGTCATATTTGGAATCAAAATGCAAAAGGAGGTGATATTAATTGTCCTAAAATATTTCCTGGGATTATAATTCCTGCAAATTGAAGGGCTTAAAACAAGCTGAATGAATTTGTAAAGATATGATCTTCTTTTACTGCCGTAAGATTGTCTTCATTATGTAAGTGTCTGAGTTGAGTACGGCAATGGAGAATGGCAAATTCTGTTTATTCTGCTGTTGTACAAATACTATATTTATGTCCATTATGAACCAAGAACAAATTGAAGATACATATTTTTATCAATAACCTTATTAAATCCAGTTCAATCTCTTTTGAAATTCATTCCAGTCCACTGTGATTAAATTGGGGCAAAGCTTACCCCACCCCCCAGGTTATGTGGAATTGTATCACAGGACTGATTTGGGATCATCCTCTAATATTTTCAGATTAAGGTAGACAAGCGAGTCTATTCTCTTCATTGTACAATCAGTTCCATAATGGATAATAGGAGTCTAATAAAAAAAAGATTAGGAGAAAACATAAAAAATCCAATTGAAAGCTAAAATCCAATTTTAAGAAGTTAAAAGGCAAAATTGCTAAGCACATTGGTTTGTGCTTAAATTGTAAGCCGCCCTGAGTCTTCGGAGAAGGGCGGGATATAAATGGGATTAAAATAAAATAAAATAAAAAATAAAAAATAAAATATTAAAGTCCAACTTTTCTTGCCAATGCTTCCTTTCGAAAGCCTTCAAATAAAGGAATTTCAGGACAGCAACAAGGAAGGAATGAGTGCAACAAGTCAAAAGATTGATCCTTGGTTTTCTTTTCTAATCAGGAGGATTTATGTGTAGTTATGCATATCTTACAACCTTCCACCGCTTTCCATTTGTACATATGTAAATTTGAAAGAACAGTCTTAATGACTGAATTGTAACTTGTGCAATATTGAATGTAGCATTATGAACACCAAATACAATTTTTAAAATGATATCTGTCCTCCGTTCCCATAAATGATTTTCCGTACCAAGGCTAAGTATCAAGTTTTATTCTTTATTCTGAGCCAAACATTTGACTTTGGAGAGAGGTTAACAAAATGAATTTAGCTAAGAAAACAGGAATTGAACAATTTTGTTTTTGTTTTTAGGCGTGAACTAGTGTACCTCCCTGCAGTAGTCATTAATAATGACAGATGTATACAGTGCAGAGTTCACTCACATTATTGTCAGTACCAGGGAAAAAGAGAGAAAATTTATTATAGACACCAGGGAGAGAGAGAAGACATCAGCTGAACTTAGCGAGCAGAGCAGAGTTGAATGGGAGAGCTGAATGTGATCCTTTGTAAGAGTTTTGTATTTAATTGTAGTGAATAACATTACAAACCACCTGCTTTTTTACAGAACATAGGAAAGCACATTCATTTTTTCTTCAGGAAAATACACTTCCAAAAAATAATAACATGCACATAAATAGATTAGAAACGTATACTGTGTGAATAAGGGATGAGAACAAGAGTAATCAGACATACCTCAGCTATGAGTAATTGACATGGGCATGCGGATATAGTTAAGCAAATGTTTAAGAGCTTTTGATATACTTACTTTATATGTAACACTGCTATAGCTAGTGCCTTCTAAGCTGTTCTCCCTCTTCAGAGATCTTAGGGGTTTGGCTCTTTGATTAACTTTCTAAAGGTCGGAATGGAAAAAGAAGAATGAACATTTAGAAGAGACTGACTTCACATTGAATGGTACTACAAAAAGGAAGTAATCCCTCATGGACTTAAAGTTGGTTCTGAGGACCTGAACTGTCATTGGTATTCTTCAGTTATCTTTGACCAAAATGACGTTTAAACTTCATTTTAAACACGACCAATGTAGAAATATACTGAGGATGGTAAACAGTGCAAAAGAACCTCAAGGATGCCTTTAAGGTTTAAATACAATAGCCATCTCTAATTACTAAGTAAGTTCAATTTCCTGTATTAGTTATGTCTTTTTACAGATACTGTATTTATTTCTAATTACGTTGGTTGGGATGACAACATGGGATGAGAGAAAAAAATCTGACAAAAGAAATAGAAGGATAAAATATAGAGCAAACAAAATATAAATAGTTAGTACTAAAGAACAGAAAATGACTTGGTAGTAAAGAATTTTGAAAGCATTACCTTATACTAAAATCTTAATGATATCTAACAATTTCATGAATAAAGTAAGTAAAATGTGATTGATAAAAGTGATGATTGTCACTGGCCACTTAAAAGATAAAGGAGGGCTCAGAATTAATTTTCTTAGGGGATAGGGTTCCAGAAATTCCACATATTTCAAATGTTTAGAAGGGTTGCAGTTTTAGAATTCAGCCCATGTGACTGCACAAATTGACAATCCAAAAAAGCCATTAGAATAAGCAGCATGCTTTAAGATTTTTGTGGGAAAGAATGGAATTAGCTTATAGGTAGATGGTGGAGTACTTCAAAAGACTTTTTGTGCTGTTACATCAGCCATAGAGTATTATGCAGTGCATATTGTGCTGCCACCATGTGGTTGTTTGGGAACTATAACATTTATGTTAATTTGTTCAGCCAACCCCTCCCATTTGTGATGTACTTCCTCCTCCTTCTTAACCCTGAATGTTCTTTCACTCCCTGGCACCATTTTCTATATGTGGCCTGCTCTCATGGTAGAACCATTACTGTCTTTGACCTTGAAATATCATCCATTTCATCATTCTACTACATCTTGTTTGCTGTAATCTTCTCTGCATGCAAATAAAGGTCCTCGTGGATGATAAAAAGGTAATTTCATGAGTTCTCCTATCTGGCAAAGGCTGTCAGCAGTGATAGTATCCCCTTATACAGGCCAGGCACAGGGGTCTCAGCAAGGGGATACATCATTAAACAACAGTTGGAGTCCGAATACATTTAAAGAACTTTTTCTGTAGGAAATGATATGTAATAGTGTAATGCAGTGTAAGGAAGATGATGGAAAAAAGTTGAATTAAGGTGTTACTGTGCTTAAAAAAAGATGTTGCTAATGGAGATGGGAATTTGGAAGAACATAATGAAAGGTCATGTAAACTAGGCAAAGCCAAACAAATAACCCCTAAGTGAAACAAAAACAAATGGGACAAATTTTATTGTCTGTTGAAACAGTTCTATCTTCTGTTGCCCAGTTATTATCGTGAAATACATCTTTAACATAACCTTGAACTTTTGAAATCTGATTTGGCAGAAAGAGAAAGAATTCAAATCTACAGGGGAAAAAACTAGAGTGGAAAGAGAAGTACAGTACAGAATAAAATAAATAATTTCTGTCTCTTGAAAAAAAATATTAAAAGCACTTTTCCTTAAATTGAACAAAAAAGTTAACAAAATGCAGCACTTTTACATAGTAACCATTCAAATAATTTACCTAAAAACCGGTATACAGAGATGTTATATGTTGTTGAAGTCATCCTATTTATTAGATTATTAAAAATATATATTTTCAGTGACACATGAACAGATTGTAATCCCACTGAAAGTATACAGGAATTTTAATTAAATGTAGTTTAAAATTAATATGTGTCAGCAAAAGATTTTTAACAGAAGCTGACTCATTTTGAGAGGCATTGTTATTAATTATAATCACCAAATTGCATTTTTATATTTTTATTTTATTATAAATACTGATACTATGATACCATACTGATACTGATAATGTCATTATATTTCCTCTGTTCCTTTTAGAATTAAATAATTAAGGTGTTTGGGGAGATTTCTCTAAACTTATTTATATCTTTTCCATTGTTGTTATTATTTTAACTCCAAAAGTTTGCTTTCATATAATTAAGAAAGAATTCTCATGGTAGAAAAGTACATGATAGTTGTAATTAACCCCCTTCTTTCACATTTAAACATAAATGTTAATTACTTGCAGATCAGTGCAGAGATTTATAGCTTTTTTGTAACCAAAGACATTTTTAGACTTTCTTTTAGATAAGAGCTAGATATGAATGTAACAAATAACTCAATTTGATTCTTATTTTAGGTTTGACAGTATTTTAGGACATGCTATATTTACGCCTACTTCCTTTAATAACACAACATTATTAAGAATTAGTAATATTAACAGTCTTACTGTTTTTGTTTAATTTCCTTACAAATAAATTGGCATGTTTGGTTGAGCTAATGGAAGTTTATTCCTAACCAAAACCTTTTTCCCCCCCAAGAAAATTAAATGTGAATTGTAGAGACCCAGGCCTTTTCCAAAATTCAGCTTTAAAAATAGCAGGCCTCTTTTTTGAGACCTAAAATTACATTTGTAAGGTTTATCCAAATTAACATCAGAATGGTTCCTTTCAACTTTTTATACATATAAAGAATTTTCAAGAGTATAGAAGTGACAAGGTTTGAAAGCTTTCTGAATAAAGAAAGTTCATTTTCTTTTTTCTCAATAGGCTTTTAAAATGCCTGTAAAAGTATATTAAGGTATTGCATAGTAGAACAAAATGCTATTAGTTTTTTTTTATTTAAAAATAGAAGGTGTCTGCACAAAAAGCTTGTATTAATGGCAGTCAATTTCCTATAAAATTTCCTAAGCAAAAGGCTTGCATTAATGTCAATCAGTTTCTTATGACAGGTAGTCTAAGTGCAATATTTGAACCAGATAATATTTAAGGTTGGGACAACATTTCAGAACATTTTCATCAAAATATCAATCTGTGTTTATAATACCATGATACAATAGATTTACATATTTTTGAGTAGCATTATTAAGATAACCAATCAATATTACCGGTATATAGAAAAACTTTGTGATTTTGCATAGGTAATTTTATATATGCATGTTCTAAAGATAACGTAATTCTATATACAATACAATTTTAAAATGTTTGATTCAAGTTTTAGCATATTCCATTGTTCTATGGAAACTTAATTGCTCTGTAGAAAAAAGTCCATGTTCCATTGATAGAAAAAGCAGACTTGTAGTAATTTCATAGGGCACAAAGGCGAGATTGTAATGTAATTACAAAGCAATGTAATTGGTCATACTCATACATCTGTGTAGGACCAATAACAACTATTAATTTATTATTGCATTTATTACCTCCCTTTTGCTCTGAGAACAAAATGTTTACAAAGCTCAAAGTGGAGAAAAGACGGAGTTGTGTGTATAGTCTTTTCCTCTGCATGTCTTCAAGCTGGTTGTCTGAAGATAAATGGATCTTGTGTTCACTTGAACCCAAGTACAAATTTCCATTTAATTGTAATAAAGCAGAGTCCAAGATTTTGCTGAAGTGGGAAGATTCTTTCCGATTTTGAGCTTTCTGTATATTCTGGCACATGCATGAATAAGGCTCAATTTTTCATTGTCACGAAAAGAAATTTGCAAATAATAAATATTATGAATGCAGCATATACTGTAGGTCCCAAGTTTATGAAAGAGATTCTTTTCCAAGGTCTGCCCATAAGTCAAATTTGTATCCAGGCCACAACAATATTATTCTAAAATATTGTGTAAGTATTGTGTAATGAACATTGTGTATTTAACTCAAATTTAGCTACAGTAGATTCAGTTTTTAACTGTGGGTCCTCATTAAACTGGAAACTCTTAACCCAGGGACCAAAAATAGATTTCTTAATAGGGGTGATTAGATTTCAAGTGAATAATTAGATTTTTTGCAATATCAGCCAAGTTTTCTGTGAATGCTGTATTGCATTTGTTTGTTCAAATATCTTCTCCTTCCTGAAGATTGACAACCATAATTTCCGCATTGTATCTACTTTGACTCATATGTGATTATGGAATATAATGGAAGATGTGGTAAGAGGTTTGATCTCTTTCAGATTGTGCATCATTGAAAGAATCAAGGTGATTTTCACATCCCCGGGAAAAAAGAAGCATTATAATAAAGAATATTAATTTTAAAATAACTGGGAACTTGCAAAGCAACAAGATGAATTTTAATATCTTTGGAATATCTTTGTGTAGTAGTTGAAACAGGCAACACAGGAACCAATGATGCCTGGACAAGGTGTGGCTGTTATGTAAATACACATAAATCCTTCAAGGCTGTCAAATAACAAGCATCCATTAACAGAAGAATGGGAAGCAGAAGTAATATTTAATCCCCAAGAATATAGGATTGTTTTTTTAAACAATCAGACACTAACAATAAAAAGCTGGGTTGTCAGGATTCTCAACCAGGCCTTTGAAGTAAATCACAGATTTCTGACCCTTAATTACCAAGCTTCAGTCCTTGGGTTGATTTGGTTGAAACCTCAAATAGACAGGCCAGATTAGTTTCAGTTGCAGTTCAGAATGAAACATTCATAACATTTGATTGTCTACTGCTGGGAAGAGGTTTTACTCTTTCAAACCATCCTTTTGGATGCTTTGCATAGTGCTGTTGTCTAGCCAAATTTGTCCAACCTTATGCCCTGCAGATGTAGAGAAACTGCAACTACTAAAGTGGTCTTATATACCAAAAGATGTTCTGCTAACATAAATGCCGAATTAATGCACCCAAATACAAAATAATAAGTGGTCCAAATATTTATATATTATCTTCAATTTGTCTTCCATTTGGAAATAACAAATTTGTGAAATGTCATCATGTATAAAAGGCTTCTGTGTGTTCGATCTGGTGATTTTGTGGTTAAGGCACCAAGCTAGAAACCAGAAGACTTAGAGATCTAGTCCCACCTTAAACATAAAAACTAGATGAAAGACGTGTAGCTAACACACACACACACACACACACACACACACACAAGCTAAATAGCCAATATATTTGTCCCAGCAGAATCTCTCTTGATTTATGAAAAATCTTCATGTTCCCCAATTATCTCTAATGTTTTAATGATCTGCCATAGCTGCTTTCATGAAAATTTGCCACCTGATACTAGTTGAAACTGAACATTCATACAAATTTATTAGCTGAAATAATCATTGTAGACTAATTTAATTCTTCCTAGAAGAAAGTAGTAGTGTTTTTTTTCTGTTGTAGCTTCAAAGTCCAAGGGCTAACTGGGAGAAAAATTAACACCTGCTCAATTGATCTTCAAACTGAAAGTTCTAAAGCTGTGAAATATTGTGATGGAGAATTCTTATTACAATTCCTTTAGTATCCAATATTATTAAGGTATATTCTCCTAAAACAGAAAAACATTTCACCACATACTGATAGAGCTCACAGAGGGGCAGTTAATAACATCCTTTGTTCAGATTTGGGAACAGGATTATATAGTTCTACAGAAATCTCCAAGAAAGTTGCTAAACTTTCTCATTTGCAGCTGCTATAAGAAGCTAATGGAGTTAAACTTGCTGTGGTTTGGAGCAGATGGCTGTGATTAGGGTATAATATCAGTTATTGCCTCATTGTTTGCCATTGTATTGCTGCTTAATTCTGTACATGTTTTGTTTAATATCATCTGTCTTTTTCATATGTATGGATTTTTACATGGTCTCTGGCTGTTAAATAATATATGTAATGTATGTAATCTCTGCTCATCTGAAGGACAAGCAGGATTTGAAATATGACATTCACCATATTTGTGATTTCAGTTTGGGTTTATGTCTTTGTTTTGTTTATGTTGTATTTCATGCAAGCAACTGAAAATGGCTATGACTCCAAGGCTCAGTAACTGGACAATTTAATTATTTTGCTATGTGGCATTAAATCTAATGATCTGTGATGGCCAAAGCAATGAAATTGTGCATTTAGAATATGTGAAAGAATTAGTTCCTTTAATCAGACTCTGCCAGAAAATAATATACAACATCATGCTGTTTCTAAGGCTCAGAGAAAGCTTGGACCATTTTTTTATGTATTAGGTTGGGGGACTTAAGAGATAAAGTGAATAACTAAACCTTGTGGAGATTTTAGAAACCTCTTAATCCCCTCAAGTATAGAATGGTTTTTCCTAATTTGCTGATTTCTAAGGATAAACTTTTATTTTGTAGACTGAGATTTGGATTACATTAATTTGTTCTGATAAAGGTAGTCCCCGATTTATGACCACATTTTGAACCAGAACTTCTATCACTAAGTAATGCAGTTGTTAAGTGAGTTTTGTACTGATTTTATCATCTTTTTTGCTGCGGTCTTTTAAGTTAATCATATGGCAGTTAAGCAAATCCAGCTTCTTTCATTGCTTGTTGAAATCCCCTGGGATGGTTGCAAATGCAATCATGCAACACTGGAACTGCTGTAAATACAAGCCAATTGCCAAGCATCAGAATTCTGATCATGCAACTAAAGGGACACTATGATAGTCATAAGTGCCAAGACTGGCTGCAAGTCACATTTTTCAGCACCATTGCAACTTCAAATGGTCATTAAATGAATGGTTGTAAGTTAAGGACATCTGTACATGTGCTTTTTGTAAGATCCTTAGTTGAAGGTGAACATTGACTTGAGAGACACATTTTGTTTTTGTTTTCTTCTAAGGCAATTATATAAACAATTCTTCCCTGTGGAAGGAAAGGAAGTGCCACTTAGTTATAGCTTGGTTAATCAGTAGTACAGATGATGTCTCTGGAGTCAAGTATCTGGTAGCAGTATCTAGCTTTCCTAAGGAGTTGTAGGGAGGATGCTTCAGGGCTGTGAAAGAAAATATGGTATTTCTCCTGTGAATTGATGGATCCAAGTCATCATGTCTTTTAGGGTTAGTGGTAAATATATAATAATACATATTTATTGTTTGCATATTTGGGTCTTATGTATGTGGAATGTTATAGATATTTTATTGACCTTCAAACTACTGTTGATACTCTACAGAAATTCAAATTATGTTCAATATATGAATTATGATGCCAGACACTAAAATAGTTTTAGTGTTTGCGCCATTACTTGCAGTTAGTTCTAAAGTTACCTAGTTCAAAATACTGATATAGAAAGCTTTTTTCATCCTAAAGAGATATATACAATTTCTTAGAAATATACACAGCTACAAATGCATAATACTGAAAACAAAACCTTTTTCTCAAAGTGTTTGCATATATTAGGAATCTGTGTTTTATTTACATATTTTTTTTGAAAATACATAATAGTATTTTTAAGCTTTTTTTCTTTTAACAATCTATATTTACTGATCATCTGCTTAATTACCATTGATTTTCTATGTGATCAAATAAACTCATGCTGTAGTTGCTAAAAGCATAATAGTAAGTTAACCATTTCAGGACTTTGTAAATTGTCTCTGTAAATTATCAGATAGATTTTTATTGATTTCTTGTCATATTATATTTTTATTCATCTTTTTCCTAGAAATTATGAGCACAAAGAATGGCAAAATAATTCTGCTTGGGGTGGGTTCTAATTCTGAAGCTAAATAAAAAGAAGCTGAATATTTCTGTAAAAAACAAGAAAAAAATTCAAGGAAATGATTGGTCCATTAATGGGAGAAAGTGGCAAGAAGGTGACAAGCAATAGGGGGAAACTTTTTTTTTTGTATCCAACTTTACACAAAATGAAAAAACAGTCTGACCTATCAAAAACAATACCCTAAAAAACTGATTAGGAATACAAATTAAAATAGGCAAAAAAATGGTAAGAGAGCATCTGTCCACCGTAGATGAGTTCAAATCACCAGGATTATACCTAAACGTTCTAAAGGATCTGGCAGATGTGATCTCAGAATCATTGAATTATATCTTTCAAAGTTCCTGGAGCACCAGAGAACTACCAGAGGACTAGAAAAGAGCTGATGTAGTTCCCATTTTCAAAAAAGAAAAAAAATAGATCCAGGAAACTACAGACCTATCAGCCTAACCTCAATACCTGGGAAGATTCTGGAAAAGATAATCAAGCAATGAATCTGTGAACACCTAGAGGCAAACAAAGTCATAACCAAAAGCCAACATGTTTTGTCAAAAATAGATCATGCCAACAAATCTTATTGCATTCTTTGACAAAATGACAAAATTACTGGACCAGAGAAACACTGAAGATATAATTTACTTGGACTTCAGTAAGGCATTTGGTAAAGATAGAACCTACTACTTGATAAGATAGAAAAATGTAGGTTAGACAACATCACCATCAAATGGATTTCTAACTGGCTGACCAACTGCACTCAATGTGTAGTCCTCAATGGAACTGCATCTACATGGAGGGAAGTATTTGGGCCCAGTACTCTTCAACATCTTCATCAATGATTTAGATGAAGGGATAGATGGAGAACTCATCAAATTTGCAGATGACGTCAAGGTGGCAGGACTAGCCAACACTCCAGAAGATAGGCTTAAGATACAGAAGGATCTTGACAGACTTGAACACTGGGCGCTATCTAACAAAATGAAATTCAGTGGTAGAAAATAATAAAGTTCTACATTTAGGCAAGAAAAACCAAATGCACATGTATACTATAGGTGATAGCTCAATAGTAGTAACTGTGAGAAGAAGGATCTTGGAGAACTAGTGGACAATGAGCCAACACAGTTCTAGGCTGCATTAACATAGGGATAGAATCAAGATCACGTGAAGTGTTAATACCACACAGTCGTGTACCACCTGTCACGTGGCAAAGTACCACAGGTACTGAAAAGCCCTGTCTTAGAGGACAATCACTTAAATGATGAGCCAGCAGTGTGCTAGGCTGCTTTAACAGAGGTATAGAATCAAGATCACATGAGGTGTTAATACCACTTTACAATGCCTTGGTAAGGCACTTGGAATACTGCATCCAGTTTTGGTCTCCACAATGTAAAAAAGATGTTTAGACTTGAGAAAGAGTACATAGAACAACAACAAAGATGATTAGAGGACTGGAGGCTAAAACATATAAAGAACCGTTGCTGGAATTGAGTATGTATAGTTTAATGAAAAGAAGGACTAGGAGTGAAATGATAGCAGTGTTCCAATATCTCAGGGGTTGCCACAAAGAAAAAGGAGTCAAGCTATTTTTCAAAGCATCTGAAGGCAGGACAAGAAGCAATGGATGGAAACTAATCATGGAGAGGAGCAACCTAGAACTAAGGAAAAAATTCCTGACAGTTAGAACAATTAATCAGTGGAACAACTTGCATCAGGAAGTTGTGAATGCTCCAACATTGGAAGTTTTTAGAAAGAGATTGGACAACCATTTCTCTGAAATTGTATAGGTTTCCTGCCTGAGCAGGGGGTTCGATTAGAAGATCTCCAAGGTCCCTTCCAACTGTGCTACTGTGTTATTCTGATCCAGACTGATCTGGTTTCTTTTTAAAAAAGTGATCCTTCTCTTTTCTTAAAACATAGTTACAGAAATAAAATATAGTAATCAGTAATTCAACCAATTCCCCAAATAATTTGAAGAATACTAATTTAGTGATTCCTATTTATTATATTTTTCATGAGTTTAACATTTTTGCTTTTATTTGTAAAATGTTTCAATCTTATGTTTAGGGAGTTTTGTTTCTCTGTCTACAAGTCTGATGAGGTTTTTATCAGCACGATCCTTTACATAGGTAACTAAATAAGCCTATTGTAATAGCCATATGTCATAACATACTAGAATAATAATAATGCTAGACACAAAGAGGTCAAACTAAGGCCAGAGATATAATTAAGACTTTTTTTTAAGTGAATTTAAATGACAAGCTAAAAGTAGCAACCTGACTATTAACAGTTGGAAGCACATCATAAGAAGATAATTCAACCATTCATGCCCTGAAGTTCACCTGCCATCAAAAAGTTAGCCGTACATGTGATCTCATTATAAATAGGGCAGTGGAGAAAGTAGCGAAAGTCTTCTACCTGACTGGCTGTTCAACAGGGTGCTTACAAAAGCTCCCTTAAAGATATGCTAAAGGCATTGTCTGAAAGCAGAGGGATATGAAGCTCTTCTCAATAGGCAATTATAATGTTCATCAGGTTTGGGACAGGTTTCCATGTGTTTTATTGTGGTAAAATCAAGATGAAAATATGGTTTTTATATTTTAATAGCATCTTTATTAACATATGTTTTTAAAAATCTAATATTTTTTGTGTTCCAAGATCTGAGTTTTCCCCGGGAGTAGGGAATACATTTGTAAGATTATAAAAGTTTAGTCCATAATTCTCAGTTGTGTAATGGAAAAAACAGTGTTCGGTGAGGTAGGATTCTTGAAAGCTTTCTAGTTTCTTGTTTCTAGTTTCCCCAGTGATGCAAAATGTACTCTGATAGCAGTGGAAGGTAATCCTGCCTCTAAACTTAGGTAAAGAACAGGATGCTGTGGAGAATTGCCAAGCCCTTTCTTAGGAAGTTGTTTTGAACTACTACTAGTTGGGTGATAACCTTAAAGCCACCCTTTGATCTAAGCCTCATACAGCATCTCAGCTATCACCTTGACTAATGAACCTTTATTGTCAAAGTACAACCCTGTATACATTGAGATTGGCTGAGCCTCCCTTTGTGCCACTCCGACCACAAGTCACAGTGACAACAAACCGACCATCTTTTTACACCATGTGAGCTAATTGCACAACACACCAGCCTCGCAAGTCAATCATACATAAATTTATAAAATTATTTTCCGTTCAAGAGCCTGACAGCCCATGGATAAAAGCTGTTCTTCAGCCAGTTGGTACGGCTGGCTATACTCCTGTATCTCCTACCCGATGGTAGGAGAGTAAAGAGGTACCGACCAGGGTGTGAATCATCCTTGAGAATTTTCCTCACTCTTTCAAGGCAGCAAGCCCTGGCGATGTCATCCAGTGGTGTCAGGGGACAGCCCACAATGTTTTGTGCTGTGCTCACCACCCTCTGTAATACTTTCCTATCCATGGCTGTCAAGCCAGCATACCAAACCACAATACAGTACGAGAGGATGCTCTCTATAGTAGACCGGTAAAAGAATGTCATTAGCCGTTGTTCTACCCTGTTCTTTCGCAAGACCCTGAGGAAGTGGAGTCTCTGTTGGGCCTTTCTGGCCACCTGGGTTGCATTAACTTTCCAGGTAAGATCTTCACAGAGGTAGACTCCCTGGAATTTAAAAGAGGAAACTCTCTCCACACAGCCCCCCCGATGTAAAGTGGCCCAGGTTCCTCTCTTTTCCTCCGGAAGTCTAGCACCATCTCTTTTGTCTTGCCGATGTTCATATGCAAGTTGTTCTCTGAACACCATATAGATAGTTTTTGTACCTCCCCCCTGTATGCTGTTTCATCTCCACCTGTAATAAGACCCACTACGGTGGTATCTGCAAACTTAATTATCACAGTAGGTAGGTCATACAACGCAATTGTATGTGTACAATGAGTACAGGTAGGGGCTACCCACACAGCCCTGTGGCTAGCCGGTGCAAAGCTTCAGGGCAGTGGATAAAACAGACCCGACCCTCACTGTTTGTAGCTGGTCCCTAAGAAAGTCTTTAATCCAATTGCAGATGGAGGGAGAAAAATTCAAGTCAATCAGCTTTTCAATAAGAATGGTGTAGATATTGAACAGAAGCTACAATTATTGGCTGCCAAATTAGATGATTGGCATAGGCAGTATATTTCAAAATATATTAATTACTGAGTTAGAATTGTTTTGCTTCATACCTGATTAGTAGCTGTTATAGCAATTTTGACGAACTGTTTATAAGTTTGGCTTTTTATTTTGCTTTCTAATAGCTTGGACTCCAAGTTGTTGTTTACAGTCAAAAGCATAACTTTGCTTTAAATATTAGCCATAGGTTGTATTGGACTACCGTATATACTTGAGTATAAGCCGACTCGAGTATAAGCCGAGACCCCCAATTTCACCCCCAAAAACTGGAAAAAGTTGTTGACTCGAGTATAAGCCGATCCGCCGTTCTGCAAGCCTCTGCCGCCAGCAGAGGCTCAATCCGCCATTTTGCAAGCCTGAATACACAGGAATACCCTGTGTGGCCGCGGCTCTCGGGGAAGCCCTGGCTGTCCGCTTCCTCGCTCCACGCTGCCATTCGGGGCCCGCGCGTTCCCCGGGCAAATCGCGGCGCCCAGCAGGCGAGGAAACACGCCCGCTCCAGTCGCCCCCCCTTCCCTCAGGAGACGCGAAGCAAGTGACCGCCCGGAGCTTACCGAGGACTTGCTTCGGTGCTTCCAGGATCGCGCGCACCTCTCCCAAGCCGCCGCCGTCCGGAGACCTGCCGAAGTTTGGGGAGGTTTGGGGAGGTGCGCGCGCACCTCCCCAAACCTCCCCAAACGTCAGCAGGTCTCCGGACCTCTGCGCCCTGCCTGCCTGCTTCTTTCCGCTGCGGAAATAAGCAGGCAGGCAGGGCGCAGAGGAACGGAGACCCGGCGACGTTTGGGGAGGTTTGGGCGCCTCCCCAAACGTCACCGGGTCTCCGTTCCTCCGCGCCCTGCCTGCCTGCTTCTTTCCGCTGCGGAAAGAAGCAGGCAGGCAGGGCGCAGAGGAACGGAGACCCGGCGACGTTTGGGGAGGTTTGGGCGCCTCCCCAAACGTCGGCAGGTCTCCGTTCCTCCGCGCCCTGCCTGCCTGCTTCTTTCCGCAGCGGAAAGAAGCAGGCAGGCAGGGCGCAGAGGAACGGAGACCCGGCGACGTTTGGGGAGGTTTGGGCGCCTCCCCAAACGTCGGCAGGTCTCCGTTCCTCCGCGCCCTGCCTGCCTGCTTCTTTCCGCAGCGGAAAGAAGCAGGCAGGCAGGGCGCGGAGGAACGGAGACCCGGCGACGTTTGGGGAGGTTTGGGGAGGCGCCCAAACCTCCCCAAACGTCGGCAGGTCTCCGTTCCTCCGCGCCCTGCCTGCCTGCTTCTTTCCGCAGCGGAAAGAAGCAGGCAGGCAGGGCGCGGAGGAACGGAGACCCGGCGACGTTTGGGGAGGCGCCCAAACCTCCCCAAACGTCGGCAGGTCTCCGTTCCTCCGCGCCCTGCCTGCCTGCTTCTTTCCGCTGCGGAAAGAAGCAGGCAGGCATGGCGCGGAGGTCCGGAGACCTGCCGACGTTTGGGGAGGTTTGGGGAGGTGCGCGCGCACCTCCCCAAACCTCCCCAAACTTCGGCAGGTCTCCGGACGGCGGTGGCTTGGGAGAGGTGCGCGCGATCCTGGAAGCACCAAAGCCTCGGCCGCGCACAAGTCCTTGGTAAGTTTTTTTGTTGACTGGAGTATAAGCCGAAGTGGAATTTTTCAGCCCAAAAAGTGGGCTGAAAAATTCGGCTTATACTCAAGTATATACGGTAGTTTGTTTCATGAAATGTGCCGTTCTTGGAAGAAGTTTTGTAAATATTTTTATCTTTTGTTATGACAATTGGCAAAGCTAATAATCAGAATTTGTCTCTATAAATTGTTAGGTGTTAGTTTACTTACCTTTAAGGAAGGCAACATGGAAAAAGTTTCTAGGATGGACTTTATTCAAGACATCATTCTGTCCTTTGACATTTTCCACAAGATCTTACAAGCTAAGAGATGAGTATCACAGTTGCTTTGTTCACATGTTACATTATTCACATAAGTATAGATCACTTGATAAACTTAATTTGGCACTTCTTTTGCCATTAGTTATTTCCCATCTTGGAGGGTATCTGTTGTGCATTTACATACTATTTGACTGAAATTGACTGAAATTATCCCCTTCAGACTATTTTGTATTAGGAAGATTGTTGGAATATATCCTTTTACCAGGTGTGCCATCTGCTGCCCATAGCCATACATCCCTCTAGTGGAAAGATGAGAAACCAAGAGATCCCTGCAGTCACATTATTTTTTATCTGTTGAAAGATTATTTTCCAGGAAATTGCACAGTAACATGTTGAAAAAGTTTCCTTTTTATTTCTTTGTTACTAAACGGTTGATCTATGTAGTTTACTAAAAGCTTTTTGCATATATTTATTTCCTGACATTTGAAATAATTTAAAAAAATCTGTAGAGATTTTAGTAAGGTAACAAAATAAAACCCTACAAGCTGGGCTGATAACTTTGTGAATATGTTTTTCAATCGGTTTTAAAAATTAAGCTTTCCCAGTTCTTTAACAATTTTATTTGTTAAAAGGACTTTCATATTAAAACCTACACTGTTTGCTTTATTGAACTTCTTTCATGATAAATTTCTCTGTCCCACTTCTTTTCAGGCTGAAGACTGGGGCAACTAACTAGAATCATATAGCTTGTAACTGTAGGTTACCAAGGAAATTCTAAACATGGAAAACGAACTTTGAGTTGGAAATTGTAGTGAGCAATTGGTCATATATGGAATTAAATTGCCCATCCTTCTTACTAACGGCATATGCCTGCTCTTTGGTTTTATGCAGGCTAGATGTTATTAAAATCACATCCTCTCAGTACCATGCAGTTGCAACATGAAATATTACATTCATTAGAACATGGTAAATTTTTCCTGTATTGCCTTTGCTGCAACTGCACAGCATGTTTTAAAAATGAACATTAACAGACATTACACATAGCCACAGTTGTCAGTGTTTAATTAAAGAGGGATTCTGCTATGTAGAATGTCGCTGTTTGTTAATGTGTTATAAAAGGTTCAAATTAAAATGCTATACAATTAGTTTGCATGACAAAATGACTTTGCAAGACCCCTACAATAGACAATTTAGAGAAATAACTATTCTGTGTTTAAAATACTAAAGGAGCAACAATTTAAGCAGATGGCAGTAGCTTTCCTCTTGATTATAACTTTGAGGCATGCTTTGCTAAATGGAATCAGCGGGGTTCATTAAGGTCCGTTTGATGTATCAGTATTATAAAAATACCATGTTAATTATCCTCAAACGTTGCAAGTTACCTCCATTTTCCTGCAATCAGAAGATGAGAGAAACCCTGTGAAGCAAATTAGTCCTAATTGAAAGAAGACTGATTAATATTTAAATAAGGCATTGTGTGAGGGATTCTGCCATGAGAAAAATAGGCTGAACATCTGAATTAATTGCATAGCAGGTTAAATTAAATTTCATATAACAGGTTAGAAGATGAGTTGGCACAGGGATTTACTAAGGAGCACAATGGCTGAAAAAGCAGTCTTTTCTTTTGGTCTTGGCTGGAATCCATCAAGGTCCTTGTAGCTCTTACCTCTTTGTTGCGTCTCTTTCACTTCAAACAAAGCTACTAACAGAAAATTGCAACTACATTTTAAAAAAAATCTTTTTTTAGGAGGAAAGGAGGTAAGGTAACACCTGTCTATATTTTCTCTATTTCTCTTTCATGTTGACTACAAAACTGAGAAACATAAGTATTTTTGCTCCCTCTCCTCATGGCATTTAATGAGGATTGATGACATAAAATGCTAATGGATGGAATATAGTTAGAATTGTGCTATTAGTGGGTTATCATGGCCTGACATTTTCACTGTACCAGAGCATACATGTGCAGGCTGTTTAAAGTGATTGGGTTACTTAAGGGTCCCTGTTAGGGATATTTAATCCAACATAAATTACTTATGCACTTTGTTAGTGTACAAAGAGACAGTGTCACATTGTACATGTTGGCAGTTTTCCAGTCAAGAGCTGTTAATTACTGTACAGTTCATGAATTCATTTTCTGGCAATAGAAAGCCAGAAGGAGGAAAGAGTGGAGGAAAAATGCATCTTAACTAAAAATGAATAGGTGAGAATGTAGAGGATAAATATTATATTGAAGTTATTTTAATCTTTAAGAGTTACCATTTGCTTTCATCCTGAAAATAAAAACAAATGATGGTACAATTCCCTAAGGCAGGGGTGTCAAACTGCCGGCCCTTGGGCCAGACGAGTCATGTGGAAGCCGTGCCCACCCCATTGCTGGCAATGGCAAAACAGTCCCAATATGTCGCACAACGTCACGTGACGTTGCAAGTTTGACATGTCTGCCCTAAGGGGACGGTACTTTAGTTTTACAGAATCTCTGGCAAAAACAAATCACTATCTTTGTTTAATAATAAAGAAAAAATACTTTTTAAAATAGGTTTAATTCAGATCAAACATGTTTGTAAGGCTTGCTATGACATGTGCTTATTGAACTGTGCACAAGTGATAATTTGGAATATAGTGGTATAATGTATTGTGAGACATGCTGTCTACAGAGAGGGAGCTGGTGTGATGGACTACAGTGAAACAGAAGTTTCCCAGGAGGTAAAGGAGGGGGAGAGACAAGAGGCAGCACAGTCCAGAGCTGGATAGGAGACAGAGGAAGAGAGTAAGAATAGAATCTCCCATGGTAGATCCATTAGGGTAAAAATAGTAAGGGTTTAGTCTGCAAGATTCTGTCTATTGAGTATAAACAAATAAAAAAAATAAATTATGTCTGAATTGTTTTATATTGTTTTGGGTTTAGTCTGACATGTATACATTAATTTTCTCCCCACAATGTAAGAGGAAGTCTTTTAAAACAGGAGTGGTGTAGAAAACGTTCATTAGTACATTTATTTGGTATGATCTTGGAAGTTATTCATAAGAAATATCACTTGATAACTAAGTATATTTAATGTGGAGTGGTACAGATCTTTAAGAGACATGAAATCAATATTTCAACTTTGCAATCACTTGCCATTAAACCTCACAGGTTTCTGAAGTAGCAGCATGTGTTCCAAATGTTGCAATTCATTTGAACAACTATAGTATTAATTCAAATAGATAATATCTAGGATTTTTTTTGCTTTCTACATTACTTTCCATGACTGATTAATTGTTAATCTTTCTAGCAAAAGGCCTCTCCTTTCCCCTCCTGCCCCCCTTCTTCCTTGTGAATAGTTAGCAGCCTGAAGTAAATCACTTATTTTTACTTTACAGCATTGTTGGCCGTGAGAATGGAGGACACTAGATTTCAAGCAAGGTTTCTGTAAACTAGTAGGATGGGAGAAAATTATATCCATCACTAACAATGTTTGTTCCAATTGAACAATGTTATTCCAATTGAATACTGAAGATTAAGCATGACATCTGTAGCTCTGACAACTTGTGTAACGCTAGTACTTCAGAATGCAAAAAGTAGTCTAAATATCTATAGTCTGTCAAAGAAAATATATGCAGTAGAAAAAGAAATGCATAGCATCTCAAAGGTCAGTTACTAATACAAATGAATGAACAATCAATTTTATACCAACAAAATCTAACACTGTCTGGCATTTCACAGCACCAAAAGGATACAGGAAAAGGGACTTCTCCACTGCAGTGCCTGTCTTCTAGCACAACATCTTCCCAGCCTCCTGATCCTACCATTTCATTTGTCTTTATTGTTCTTAGTGTCAATTTGGATTGACTGCTTCCATTGCTAGTGGCATTTGAAGGTGAGGATAAGGTGGATAGACTGATGAAAAAACATCGTGACATAAACCTTTACATATGTGAATTGTGGTATTGCATTACTAAAATTACTAAAAAGAAGTGGGCCATGTACTAAAACTACCTTTTATTATTCTGGAAAAACAGCTGGTGAATAATACTGGACAGTGTTATAGACTGGAGTCATTGTGTCTTTAACATGTTTTGGGTTTTTTTTTTAAAAAAAATAAGCATCATAATAATTGGCAAGGTGACAGAATAATGGAAGGGACCTTGGAGTTTTCTAGTTCAACCCCATGCTCAGCCAGGAAACCCTATACCAGGGGTGTCAAACTCAATTTCACTAAGGGCCGCATCAGCATTGTGGTTGCTCTTGGGAGGCCAGGTTGGTGTGGCCAGGGTGGGCACAGCCTACTGGGTGGGCATGGCTGGAGTGGGTGTGGCCTACGGGGTGGGCATGGCCAGCTCTACATCATTCGCGTCAAGGGTGTCTGTGGGGGCCTGGGCAGGAGTGGGACAGATCTGAGGGTCTCTGGCAGAAGGAGATGTGACCAGGGCAAGTGCCAAGGCATGGTCCACTGGAGGAGCCTCACTGTTCCTCTCAGGCCATGCGGGGGGGGAGGGGGGCTGAACAGTGGCAGGTCAAATGCCCAGCCCAGCCCTCAAGCACCCATGGCACTAAGCCCAGCCCCACTTCCCCAAGGGGGCGCCCAGCTACACTTACCTCCTCAAGGCTACTGCTGCTATGCTTGCTCTCCTTAGCCAGGTTGCTCATGATGAGTAGCCCACACCCTCTCCATGTGAGGAGAGCTGGCTTTGTATCAAAAGCTTCCTTAGCAATAGGATGGGAGACCCCCCAGGATAGGCCAGGAGGAGGGGGCAAGGAGATGGTAAAAGGGCAGCAGGGCAGGACTAAGGCAGGTCTTCCCTCAGACCCTCCCTCCCTCCCTCCCTCCCTCCCTCCCTCCCTTCCTTCCTTCCTTCCTTCCTTCTAAGAACAAAGTGGTAGGAAAATATTTGAGGTGAGGGAGGGAGAAAAACAGGCAAGAAACACAGCTGGGGAGGTGTCACCCTTCGTGAGGAATGAAGAAATGCACCATTGCCTGGAAATGGCCAGCACATAGCCCTCGCCTACTTCACATATCTGGCTTGGTGGGCTCTGGGGGAGGGGATGCCATGAGCAGCGTGAGAGTCAACGTTACCTGTGCAATGCTGCCCAGCCCCCAGCCTGCCCGGTTTCGGCAGGCAGCAAGGCGCTTTCCTCAGTGTGCCAAGAGGCTGAGCCGGGCAGTGCAAATCCAAAAAGAAGCATGATGACGCCCAACCCTCAGCCTGCCTGGTTTTGGCAGGCAGCAAGGCACTTTCCTCAGTGTGCCAAGAGGCTGAGCCGGGCAGTGCAAATCCAAAAAGAAGCACGATGACCCCCAGCCCCCAGTCTGCCCGGTTTCAGCAGGCAGCAAGGCGCGCCTTGCTGCCTGCTGCCTGCTGAAACCGCTGAGAGGCTGAGCCAGGTGGCACGAATCTGAAAAAAAGCATGACGACGCCCAGCCCCCACCTGCCCGATTTTGGCAGGCAGTAGGGTGCTCTCAGTGTGCCAAGAGCCTTAGCTGGGTGGTGCAAATCCAAAAAAAAGCACGGCGACGCCCAGCTTGCCCGGTTTCAGCAGGCAACAGGGCACTTTCTTCACAGCACCAAGACGCTGAGCTGAATCCAAAAAGAAGCATGATGTCACCCAGCTCCCAGCCTGCCTGGTTTCGGCAGGCAGTGGGGCACTCTCCTCACAGCTCCGAGAGGCTGAGCCAGGCGGTTTGAAGCTTGCCAGCTTTGGACCTTGCTTCCTGCTGAAACTGGGCAGGCTGGTGGCTAGGCAGCATTGCACTTCTCATCAGATTCGCGCCACCCGGCTCTGCTCTTGGCACTGTGAGGAGAGCACCCCACTGCCTGCTGAAACAGGGCAGGCTGAGAGCTGGGCGGCATCACACTTCTTTTTGGATTCACACCACCCAGCTCAGCTTCTCGGCGCTGTGAGGAGAGTGCCCCGCTACCTGCTGAAACCCCTCCCCCGGAGCCCATCAAGCCAGATATGTGAACTAGGCGAGTGCCTTTTGCTGGCCACTTCAAAGTGATGGTGCATTTCTTCATTCCTCACAAAGGATGACACCTCCCCAGTGTGCACCCAGGGAGCGGGGCCGACGTGGCAGGGGCTGGTCCCTCACTGTTTCCAGATGGCCTCTGTTTTTTATTTTATTTTAATATGACATTCAACCCCCTAAACAAAATAGAGAGTAGTAAAGACAAAACCTCTTGTCAGCGTTAAAGCAAATTTCTTTTGTCTGTATCAAGTGAGAAAAGTTTTATAAAGCTAAATTTAAAACATTGAATACATATGAATATGAATGTGCCCCAAAAAAGAGGCAACTAGTATTTAGCCCTATTCATTAAAGTTTAAATAACATTAATTATTTCTATGAATGTGAATATTTTATTTACTTATCGTATTTAAGAACTGCCCATAACTGCTCATAACACAATATAATTATGAAATGGTGGCTTATGCTTGGAGTCTCTAAAGGGTGGTAGTAGTTGATAGTGGGTCTATCAGATGGCTGGGATTTCTTCATACCCTAATGAATGTGCCAAGGAAAGTATATATATGCTAAGCATTCTCTGAAATGTTGTGTAAAAGGTAGAAAGTATTGGTGCAGAAGAGTAGGACAATCCCCAGATATGTAATGACATCTATCACTATCTGCAATAGCTGGACATGCAGCAGAGGGTGCAAGTTTTTCTTGATGGCACTGAACTCAATAGAAACATGCAGATCATTTTGGTTGAATGGCTGGTGAAAATGAACACAAGGTTCCAGCTTTTGCGGCCGATTCTCTATATATGTATTGCCATTGTGGATTGCTATTTGCAACTTCAACCTGTGTCCCATAAGGGGCTCTATTTGGTTGGTGTTACTGTACTGTAATATTTCTACCTGCAGAATATATATTTATGAGATACAAATTATCAGAAATAATTATATTGCATGTACATGTTGTCAATCTTGCAACGGACCTGGCCGAAGCTATTTTCCTCGTTTCTGGTTGCCACAAGTTAGGGGGGAGGAAATGGGAAGTTTTCTATTAGACCAAAAAGTTTTCTGTCCTGTGGGAACCAAGGTCATTTCTGTTTCCCTCAGTTGGGGAAGATGATCCTAGTGTTACAATGCCCACCTGAATGTGTTATTGGGGAATGTAGTTGATTGCATAGCCAGTGGGGTGGGAACTGTAACTTTGTATTACTATTGCTTTTGGGAGGGGATTTTAGTGTTGTTTTCACTTTTGACCATACCGATACTTTGTATCTAATAAATAAGTTATTTGAGGAAAACTCAAGCCTCAGAGTTCTGTTGTAATTGGTCTCATCTATCGGAACCATGACATAAGTATTGATAAAATCAGGGCTTTTTTCCTATAGAATGCAGAACGGCGTTCCGGCACCTTTTTTTGCACACACAAAAAAGCTGAAGGAAACTGTTCTGGAGAGCCAAATTCTCCTCAGCAGCACACCAACGAGGCAGCCAGATTGCAGAGCAGCAGAATGCATCGCAGTGACTGGCCTTCAGATGGCTCAAATAGAAGGAAACGCGTTCTGTACGGGCTAATTCAAAAGTGGGAGGGTAAGAAGAGCCAAGTGTGAACAGGTTGCCTAGCAACTTGCTTAAACAAACTTTCAGCTCCTGGTGCGGGATGCCTTGCCTTTTTTAAGCTGGGAAGTTGAAAAAAATGCTAAAAAGAAGGCAATAGAGTGCTATCAAAGAAAATGTATGGATATAGCCAGCAGACATTTAGGGAACCTTTATTTTTCATACACTGTTCAAATTTTGTTTTAATGCCATGGTGATACACAATTAAATGTAGTCAGTTTTTTTAATCCCAAAGCATCTGTTCGTTAAATACAGTATAACAAAGTTTTGGATGATGGAATTATTTTTTATCTAAGGATAACTAATGATAACAGCTCTTAAATCTGTTATTTTGTTTTATTTTTGCACAAAATTGTATAATTTGCATTTGCATTCATTTACATTTAGAATATGTTGTTAAAATGTATTGGTGTTGAAATAATTAATGCACACATATACCTAAAACCAGTTTTTTGCATTTGGCAATTGTACTAAAAAAAATCTCATTGTCAACCAACATAATTCATTTAATTTGAAATCAAGTGAAAAATTGATTTACATTATTTTATTAAAACAAATTAATGGCAATTCTTTTATAAGAAGTTGCCTCAAACAAAATGAAATTTAAATACATTGTGCATTGTGAATGCTTTCTATTGCGTTCCTTAAATACCATACTTATTCTTACGCCAAGAGACCTTGAGTATTTTTATGGTGATCAATGTACCAGGAAGATAAGGAAGAATGTTTTGGTAGCATAAGAACGTAATTGCGTCTCTAAAGTATAAGAAGTGGAAAGAGGGGCACATAACTAAGGCATAATATCAGCAAACAGCCCGTACCTGCAAAGATGAAGTGAGGGAAGCTAAGGCTCAAAATGAACTAAGGCTTGCGACCAAAGTCAAAAATAACAAAAAAAGCTTCTTTCAACATATAAGAAACAAGAAAAAACTTAAGGAAATGATTGGTCCATTAGTGGGTGAAAGTGGCAAGAAGGTGACAAGCAACAGGGAGGAAGCAGAACTATTTAACTCATTTTTTGCATCTGTCTTTACACAAAGGGAAAAAACAGTCCAACCTACCAAAACCAGTGCCATAAAAAACAGAATAGGAACACAAGTTAAGATAGGCAAGAAAATGGTAAGTGAGCACTTGTCCAGCCTAGATGAGTTCAAATCACCAGGACCAGATGGATTACACCCCAAGGTTCTCAAGGAACTTGCAGACGTGATCTCAGAACCACTGAAGTATATTTTTCAAAGATCCTGGAGCACTGGGGAACTACCAGAGGACTGGAAGAGAGCTGATGTAGTTCCCATATTCAAAAATGGGAAAAAAATAGATCCAGGAAACTACAGACCTATCAGCCTGACCTCAATACCTGGGAAGACTCTGGAAAAGATAATCAAACAACAAATCAGCAAACTCCTTGATGCGAACAAAGTTATCACTAAAAGCCAACATGGGTTTGTCAAAAACAGATCATGCCAGACAAATCTTATTGAATTCTTTGACCAAGTGACAAAACTAGTGGACTAGAGGAATGCTGTAGATATAAGTTACTTGGACTTCAGTAAGGCATTTGATAAAGTAGATCACAACCTACTACTTGATAAGATAGAAAAATGTGCATTAGATAGCATCACCACCAGATGGATTCGTAGCTGGCTGACAGGCCATACTCAGCATGTGGTCCTCAATGTAACTGCATCTACATGGAAGGAAGTGTGTAGTGGGGTGCCCCAGGGCTCTGTTCTGGGCCCAGTGCTCTTCAACATCTTCATCAACGATTTGGATGAGGGATAGATGGGGAACTCATCAAATTTGCAGACGACACCAAGCTGTCAGGAATAGCCAATACTCCAGAAGATAGGCTTAAGATACAGGAGGTTCTGGACAGATTCGAACACTGGGCACTATCTAACAAAATGAAATTTAATTGTGAAAAAAGTAAGGTTCTACATTTAAGCAGGAAAAATCAAATGCATAGGTATAGTATAGGTGATACCTTGCTCAATAGTAGTAACTGTGAGAGAGATCTCAGAGGCCTAGTGGACAATCACTTAAATATGAGCCAGCAGTGTGCTGCAGCTGCCAAAAAAGCCAACACAATGCTAGGCTGCATTAACAGAGGGATAGAATCAAAATCATGTAAAGTGTTAATACCACTTTACAATGCTTTGGTAAGGCCACACCTGGAATACTGCGTCCAGTTTTGGTCACCACGATGTAAAAAAGATGTCAAGACTCTAGAAAGTGTACAGAGAAGAGCAACAAAGATGATTGGGGGACTGGAGGCTAAAACATATAGGGAACGGTTGCTGGAATTGGGTATGTGTAGTTTAATGAAGAGAAGGGTGAGGGGTGACATGAAGCAGTGTTCCAATATCTCAGGGGCTGCCACAAAGAAGAGGGAGTCAAGCTATTCTCCAAAGCACCTGAAGGCAGGACAAGAAGCAACGGATGGAAACTAACCAGAGAGAAGCAACCTAGAACTAAGGAGAAACTTCCTGACAGTTAGAACAATTAACCAGTGGAACAACCTACCTCCAGAAGTGGTGAATGCTCCAACACTGGAAGTTTTTAAGAAGAGACTGGCCAGCCATTTGTCTGAAATGGTATAGGGTTTCCTGCCTGAGCAGGGGATTGGACTAGATGACCTCCAAGGTCCCTTCCAACTACTACTACTACTACTACTACTACTACTACTTCTTATTATTATTATTATTATTATTATTATTATTATTATTATTATTATCATCATTATTATTATTATTATTATTATTATTATTATTATTATTATTATTATTATTATTATTATTATTATTATTATTATTATTTATTCAATTTATATACCGCCCTTCTCCCGAAGGACTCAGGGCAGTTATCATTATCATTATCATTATCATTATTATTATTATAAATGTCCTACGGTTATACAAAGGAATAGTGCATTAAAGAGGAATCTGATTTGTTATGTGTGCCATGTGTTCAATTAATGTAGCTTGCACAGCCCCGCCGTGTAGAGCAGGCCCCACTGCTCCCACAGCACCAGGCGTACCGGCTCTGGCCCCGGGGGTCAGCCCACCGCAGCAGTGCCGCCCCCCCACCTCCTGCACCCACCAAGATGAAAGTTCCGGCACCTTTTTTTTTTAGAAAAAAAGCACTGGATAAAATGGATACAATAAGCGTAGAATGCTGTAAAATAATGTTAGAAACGTGATGCCAGAGTAGTGGAATAATAAATGATTAGATGAGGTCTTACACAATATAGTTTGCTTTTCCATTCAGTATGAATCCCACTGTGTTATTCTAAATGTAACTTTGATATTTAGGGGTTATTATAATTATTTACTTAGGTAAGATTTCTCAAATTTTCTGTAAATTAGTAGTTTCTACACTTTATGAAATAAACATTCAGAAAATGTTTATACTGCTAATTATAAAAAAATCCCTCTTTAACAGTTCATATTTTCAGAAAGTAAAATGATTCTACCTGCATTTGTGGATATGTCTTCTCACCTCTTCATTTAAACCTCCTTTTAAAGCTATCATTTGTATCAAAAATGTAATCCAAATTAAATATTTATTTACTATGTAAATATCTCATACCACAATAATAATCTTTTAAGTTGTTAAGGAATATTCTTCAGTAGAAATTTTTGAATACCAAGATGCTAGGAGTGATGGCATCTATAACTCAATGAAATCCTGTTTTTATGTATTTCCTAGTAGATTAATTTTACTTTAAGAGTTGCTTGTCTGAAATCCTAGTTCTGCTTAGCACAGCCTGCATGCTTGTAGCTACACTGTGGACCCTATCTACTTTTTATTTTGTTCCTTTATATTTGTATGCTTCAGGAAAACAGGTTTGAGTCACTGAATATAGGAAGGGATGGCCTTTGCCAGGAAGCTGGCTTTGGCCAGATGAATGGTGAAGGTGGGTAGACTATAAATCACAGTTCGTGAATCAATGGATTAAAGAATGACTCTCAACTATCACTTTTCTACATGTGAATTTCACAAGTGAAAATCTGATTCATATTGCTGTAGCTATATAGACACTTAGCGGGGGTTTCTTTAGACTGAATCTGTAATACCTAAAGACAAAAAGCATGTATATCAAGTGACTGATTTTCTCCCATCTCTGATTCCCTTTTACCATGATCAATGATAGTGAATAAGTGAGCTTGTAGAATGACTGGTTGGTTTCATGTTTGCATTACTGTACGAGTATCTAATAGTTTCAGAAACAATTTTCTTTGTAAATGAAAGTTTGATTTTGGACTGTTACTGCTGTTTCTTGTCTTTGTATATCAGAAAAGAAAGAATATGATATATTGTACATTGTAATTTAATTACATTTATAAAAGCTTTTCAAATAGCATCCTCCCTGGGAAAAACATAAGTCAGCTTGCAGGCCTTCTCTACAGTGGCCTCAAATTTTGAAACGTGCTTTCGCTACATTATCTTCATATTTGCAGTTTGCAAGGCAGGGGAAGCATACTTCCCCCTATGCTTTTGACCCTCATTACTGAGTAAATTCTGTTTTGGTTCTGTGTCACTTTAAAAAAACAACAACATGTATTGTTCTCCAACATCTAATAAATTCTATAGATGTTGCAAATAATACACTTTAAATACTTTTTTTGTTTAAATGGGCCATGTTGATATATTTAAAAATATTCAGTTGCATCCTCTGTGGAACCATAGAATTGGAAGAGGTCATTTCAGCCACTGAATCCAACCGGCTGCTCAGAGCAGAAATCCAAATTAAAATAACCCCAACAGATGGCTACATAGCCTGCACATAAACACATTCTGGGAAAGGAAATCCACCATCTCTCTAGGTAATTGGTTCTTCTGTCACACCTCTTATGCTGAAAGAGATCTCATTGTCTAGAAGATATAGTATTTCCCCATTAGTGGCATTTCATAGATTTTCATTCATTGTGCGATAAAAGCATTTCACATCATTAAAAACCCAACAACTCAAAATAGTGAGTTAATTGATACAGAACATCCCTGTCCCTGGCAATCTAAAACTTATAGGGTTATCAGTGCATGTAACATAGATATGTGTGCGGACAAGAATAGGAACCTTGCTTTCAAGTAAAATCAAGCTTTTAATAGTGCGTACCACACAAAGTGCACTAACCAAACAGGTAGTAAGAAAATAGGGGAACTCAGGCACCACACAAGTTATGTAGAAAGTAAACACAGGATCAGTCATAAAGGACTCAAATGTATATACACCAATGCACAGAGTACGAACTGTAAACAGTGAACTAGAAATTCAGGTAAATGAGGGCAGATATGATATTGTTGCCATTATGGAAACATGGTGGTATGAAACAAATGGAACACACAGCTAGAAGGATTTAAATTATTTAAAAGAAACAGACCAAACAAAAGAGGAGGTGGAGTTGCTCTCTCTATAAGAAATAACTACATCTCTACAGAAATAGAGCACAACAATGATAAAAACTGTCTTGCATGCATTTGGGTCAATATAAAAGGGGGGAAAATGACATTGCAATAGGTTTATACTATAGGCCGCCAACTCAAAAGAGGAAATAGATGAACTTTTTGCTAGTCAGCTAACTAAGGTATGTAGGAAGCAGATCACAATAGTAATGGGGGACTTTAATTACCCTGACATGAACTGGGAGACAAACTACACCAAGTGGAAAATCAAACAGATTCCCGACAAATCTAGCAGACAACTTTGTCTCCCAAAAATTAGAGAAGGGAACTAGGGGATTAGCCATATTAGATCTAATCCTCACTAACAGAGATGAAATGATAGAAGGTACTGAAGCCACAGGAACCTTGTGGGGAAGTGATCATGCAATATTAGAATTCAACATTCTGGAAGCTCAAGCAATAGAACACAGTCAAACTAGAGTCTTGGACTTCAAGAGAGCTAATTTCAATAAACTTAGAGAGAGCTTGGGAAGGATTCCATGGATAAGAATCCTCAAGGGGAAAACAATTCAAGAAGCTTGGGAAATTTTGAAAAGTGAGATAATAAAAGCCCAGTCTAGCACAATACCAACAAAGAAGAAAAATAACAGCTCTCAAAAGAAACCAGCATGGCTGTATAAAGAACTCTCTGATAAATTGAAAGATAAAAGGACAAGTATAAAAAGTGGAAAGAGGGGCACATAACTAAGTCAGAATATCAGCAAATAGCCCGAGCCTGCAAAGATGAAGTGAGGAAAGCTAAGGTTCAAAATGAACTAAGGCTTGTGACCAAAGTCAACAATAACAAAAAAAGCTTCTTTCAACATGTAAAAAACAAGAACAAAGTTAAGGAAATGATTGATCCATTAGTGGCAAGAAAGTGGCAAGAAGGTGGCAAGCAACAGGGAGAAAGCAGAACTATTTAACTCATTTTTTGCATCTGTATTTACACAAAGGGAAAAAACAGTCTAACTTATCAAAAACAGTACCATAAAAAACAGATTAGAAACACAAGTTAAGATAGGCAAGAAAATGGTAAGTGAGCACCTGTCCAGCCTAGACGAATTCAAATCATCAGGACCAGATGGATTACACCCCAAGATTCTCAAGGAACTGGCAGATGTGATCTCAGGATGACTGAACTATGTTTTTCAAAGATCCTGGAGCACTGGAGAACTACCAGAAAGGTAGTTTTCCCAAAAAAGGGAAAAAATAGATCCAGGAAACTACAGATCTATCAGTTTGACCTCAATACTTGGGGAGATTCTGGAAAAGATAATCAGCGAACACCTAGAGGCAAACAAAGTGTTTACTAAAAGCCAACATGGTTTGTCAAAAACAGATCATATCAGGCAAATCTTATTGCATTCTTTGACCAAGTGACAAAATTAGTGGATCAGAGGAATGCTGTGGATATAATTTATTTGCACTTAAGTGAGGCATTTGATAAAGCAGATCACAACCTACTACTTGATAAGATAGAAAAATGTGGGTTAGACAGCATCACCACCAGATGGATTCGTAGCTCGCTAACCGGCCGTACTCAGCGTGTGGTCCTCAATGGAACTGCATCTACATGGAGAGAAGTGTGTAGTGGGGTGCCCCAGGGCTTTCTTCTGGCCTAGTGCTCTTCAACATCTTCATCAAAAATTTGGATGAGGTGATAGATGGAGAACTCATCAAATTTGCAGAAGACAGGTATAGCCAACACTCCAGAAGATAGGCTTAAGATACAGGAGGATCTGGACAGACCTGAACACTGGGCACTATATAACAAAATGAAATTCAATGGTGAAAAAACCAAAGTT
Source organism: Vipera berus (assembly GCF_964194415.1). Classification (NCBI taxonomy): domain Eukaryota; kingdom Metazoa; phylum Chordata; class Lepidosauria; order Squamata; family Viperidae; genus Vipera; species Vipera berus. The sequence goes on along the minus strand of NC_138204.1, from coordinate 178,489,640 downwards.
GTACATTTAGGCAAGAAAAAACAAATGTACAGGTATAGTGTAGGTAGTACCTTCCTAAGTAGTAGTAACTGTGAGAGTAGTAACTGGGATCTTGGAGTCCTAGTGGACAATCACTTAAATATGAGCCAGCAGTATGCTTCAGTATGCTTCAGCTGCCAAAAAAGCCAACCCAGTGCATTAACAGAGGTATAGAACCAAGATCACGTGAAGTATTAATACCACTTTGCGATGCCCTGGTAAGGCCACATTTAGAATACTGCATCCAGTTTTGGTCACCATGATATAAAAAAGATATTGAGACTCTAGAAAGAGTACAGAGAAGAGCAACAAAGATGATTAGGGGCAGTGCTTTTTTTCTAAAAAAAAAAAAGGTGCCGGATCTCAGAGGTGCTGTTACTGGGAGCGATGCTGGTGTCTTGCTATGGTGTCACTGCCTGTCCTTTGCACCCCCGCTCCTGTGGCTCAGAGCCACATGCCACAGGGATTCCCCTCCCCACAGCCGTTGTGGGGATTCCCCTCTCTGCAATTGCCACGCTGCAGCCTATGCTGAACCCCCACCCGGAGCTGCTCCGAACCCCAACCCAGAGCTGTGTTCCTCGTGGCAGTGGTCTCTGGTGCCAAACAGCTGATGGCCTCTGGCACTTGCACTTGTTCACTTACTGCCCCATCGCTTCCAAATGCAGTAAGTGAGCGAGCAAGCAAGAGGCCTTTGAAAGACATGAAGTGAGTGGGGGAGAGACTGAACGAGGTGCCTTTGAAAGAGATGGAGGAGTGAGTGAAAGCAACTAGAGGTTTTTGTGAGCAAAGTGTGAGTGGGCTTTAGGACATGACAATATTCAAGCACCACCAGTGCTTAACAAGGTGTCAAAAACTTGATGACTAAAAAAGGGGGGGGGTATTTTGGGTTTCATTGGTTTGTTGTTGTTGTTGTTAGCTGCAAGGTTGTGTCCGACCCATCGCGACCCTATGGACAAAGTTCCTCCAGGCCTTCCTGTCCTCTACCATCTTCTGGAATCCATTTAAGCTCATGCCTACTGCTTCAGTGACTCCATCCAGCCACCTGATTCTCTGTCGTCCCCTTCTTCTTTTGCCCTCAATCTTTCCCAGCATTAGGTTCTTCTCCAGTGAGTCCTTCCTTCTCATTACGTGGCCAAAGTATTTGTGTTTTAGCTTCAGGATCTGGCCTTCTAAAGAGCAGTCAGGGTTGATCTCCTCTAGGACTGACCGGTTTGATCAACTTGCAGTCCAAGGGACTCGCAGGAGTCTTCTCCAGCACCAGAGTTCAAAGGCCTCAATTCTTTGGCGCTCAGCCTTTTTTATGGTCCAACTTTCAACTGCCATACATTGCAACTGGGAAGACCATAGCCTTGACTATACGCACTTTTGTTGGCAGGGTGATGTCTCTGCTTTTTAGTGTGCTGTCTAGATTTGCCATGGCTTTCCTCCCCAGGAGGAAGTGTCTTTTAATTTCTTGGCTACAGTCCCCATCTGCAGTGATCTTGGAGCCCAGGAAAATAAAATCTGTCACTACCTCCATTTCTTCCCCATCTATTTGCCAGGAATTGAGAGGGCCAGATGTCATGATCTTGGTTTTCTTAATGTTTAGTTTCAACCCAACTTTTGCACTCTCCTTCTTCACCCGCAACAAGAGACTCTTCAGTTCCTCTTCACTTTCTGCCATTAGAGTGGTATCATCTGCATATCTTAGGTTGTTGATATTTCTTCCGGCAATCTTAATTCCAACTTTTGATTCATCTAGCCCTGCCTTTCTCATGATGTGCTCTGCATATAAGTTAAATAGGCAAGGCGACAGTATACATCCTTGCCGGACTCCTTTCCCAATTTTGAACCAATCAGTGGTTCCATGTCCAGTTCTCACTGTTGCTTCTTGGCCCACATATAGGTTTCTCAAGAGACAAATAAGATGGTCTGGTATGCCCATCTCTTTAAGAACTTGCCAGAGTTTGTTATGATCCACACAATCAAAGGCTTTAGCATAGTCAATGAAGCAGAAGTAGATGTTTTTCTGGAACTCTCTAGCTTTCTCCATGTTGGCAATTTGATCTCTAGTTCCTCTGCCTCTTCGAAATCCTGCCTGTACTTCTGGTAGTTCTTGATCCACATACTACTGGAGTCTAGCTTGTAGGATTTTAAGCATAACTTTACTAGAATGAGAAATGAGTGCAATGGTGCGATAGTTTGAACATTCTTTGGCACTGCCTTTCTTTGGAATTGAAATGTAAACTGATGTTTTCCAATCCTGTGGCCACTGTTGAGTTTTCCAAATTTGCTGGCAAATTGAGTGTAGCACTTTTACTGCATCATCTTTTAAGAATTTGAATAGCTCAGCTGGAATACTGTCACCTCCACTAGCTTTGTTGTTGCTCAGTTTTTCTAAGGCCCACTTCATTTCACATTCTAGGATGTCTGGCTCGAGGTCAGTGACCACCTCATTGTGATTATCAGGGACGTTAAGCTCATTCTTGTATAGTTCTTCTGTGTAATTTTGCCACCTCTTCTTAATCTCTTCTGCCTCTGTTAGGTCCCTGCCATTTTGGTCCTTTATCATGCCCATTTTTGCATTAAATATTCCCTTCATCTCTCCAATTTTCTTGAAAAGATCTCTGGTCCTCTCTATTCTATTGTTTTCTTCTATTTCTTTGCACTGTTCATTTAAGAAGGCATTCTTATCTCTTCTACCTATTCTCTGGAATTCTGCATTCAATTGAGCGTATCTTTCTTTTTCTCCCTTGCCTTTCACTTCCCTCCTTTCCTCACCTATTTGCAAAGCTTCCTCAGACAGCCATTTTGCTTTCTTGCATTTTTTTTTCTTTGGGATGGTTTTGGTTGCTACCTGTTGTACAATGTTGCAAACCTCTGTCCATAGTTCTTCAGGCACTCTGTCTATCAGATCTAATTCCTTAAAATCTATTTGTCACCTCTACTGTATATTCAACAGGGATATGATTTAATTCATACCTGAGTGGCCTAGTGCTTTTCCCTACTTTCTTCAATTTAAGCCTAAACTTTGCAACAAGAAGCTCATGGTCTGAGCCACAGTCAGCTCCTGGTCTTGTTTTTACTGACTGTATAGAGCTTCTCCATCTTTGGCTGCAGAACATATAGTCAATCTGATTTCTGTGTTGACCGTCTGGTGATGTCCATGTGTAGAGCTGTCTCTTGGGTTGTTGGAAAAGAGTGTTTGCTATGACCATCATATTCTCTTGACAAAATTCTATCAGCCTATGGCCTGCTTCATTTTGTACTCCAAGGCCAAACTTGCCTGTTATTCCGGTTATCTTTTGGCTTCCTACTTTAGCATTCCAATCCCCCATGATGATAAGGACATCATTTTTTGGTGTTAGTTCTATAAGGTGCTGTAGGGCTTCATAGAACCGGTCAATTTCATCCTCTTCAGCACCAGTGGTTGGGGCATAGACTTGGACTACTGTGATATTGAATGGTTTGCCTTGGATTCAAACTGAGATCATTCTGTCATTTTGAGGATTGTATCCCAGTATTGCTTTTCCTACTCTTTTATTGACTATGAAGGCTACTCCATTTCTTCTGAGGGATTCTTGCCCGCAGTAGTATACCTGATGGTCATCTGAATTAAATTCACCCATTCCTGTCCATTTTAGTTCGCTGATACCTAAGATGTCGATGTTCAGTCTTGTCATCTCTTGTTTGACCACGTCCAGCTTTCCTTGATTCATGGATCTTACATTCCAGGTTCCTATGGATAAAAAATCTTTACAGCATCGGACTTTCCTTTCACCACCAGACACATCCACAGCTGAGCGTCCTTTCGGCTTTGGCCCAGTCGCTTCATTCTTTCTGGTGCTACTAGTACTAGCTCTCTGCTCTTCCCCAGTAGCATATTGGACGCCTTCCGACCTGAGGGGCTCATCTTCCAGCGTCATATCATTTTGCCTTTTGGTACTGTCCATAGGGTTTTCATGGCAAAGATACTGGAGTGGTTTGCCATTTCCTTCTCCAGTGGATCACGTTTTGTCAGAACTCTCTGCTATGACCTTTCCGTCTTGGGTGGCCCTGCATGGCATAGCTCATAGCTTCATTGAATTACTCAAGCCCCTTTGCCATGACAAGGCAGTAATCCATGAAGGGGTTTCATTGGTTGGATTCATTTATTGCAATAGAAATGGCTAGTTTATAATATTATAGAAAAGCAAAAAGTTGAGGTTCAATGTTAATGCTTCCTTCCACTCCTGTAACAAAGGAAGTCAGAAGTCAGTGCCTTTTCTTTTTCCCTTCTCCCTTTCACTTTTTCCTTTTTCTCTCACCCTTCGCTCGCAAAAGCCCCCCCACTCACTCAGACTTTGCTCACAAAATCCTCCAGTTGCTTTCACTCACTTCTCCGTCTCTTTCAAAGGCACCTCATTCACTCTCTCCCCCACTCACTCCATCTCTTTCAAAGGCCTCTTGCTTGCTCGCTTACTTACTGCCCAGTCGCTTCCAAACACCATTTGCTCATTCACTCACTCACTTACTGCCCCATCGCTTCCAAACTCTTCCAAACGCCACTTGCTTGCTTACTCACTTATTGCATTTGGAAGCAATGGGGCAATAAGTGAATGAGTGCAGGTGCTGGAGGCCATCAGCTGTTTGGCACCTAAAAGTGGTACAATTTCTGAAAAGGTTGAAAAGCCCTGATGTAAATGCAGCCTAAATTGTTTATTGCCATCCTATTTGCAAATAATATCTTACCTAGTTGAAATGGTATAGTTGGGCAGCAGGGAGAGATGCAAAGTTCCTACCTTTGTTGGAGACAACTTGCCTGTGCAATGTTTGCCACCGGGTCTTTTCGCATGCTCAGCAGCAATTCCTATTGGTTTTCGAAAGCCAATAGGCCAGGCATAGGCAACCTTGGCTCTTTTATGATTCATGGACTTCAACTCCCAGAAGATCTTACATAACATAACTTCAACTGGAAGATGTTAAACTGTCCTTCTGTTTCTTTTCTTCCCAAAAATTGTGTTAATGAGTCCTCTCTAAGCTCTGCTGATCAGCTTGTCCTGGATTGGTTTGCCACAAAACAGAATGGTTTGCAAGTTGCAGTTGAGACAGCCCATCCCATTTTAGATATATCACATATAATTGAAGATTGTTCAGCAAGTGTGATGTATTTGTGCTGGCATTTCTAGGCCTCTTTCCAACCACATCCAGAAAAATTTGTAACGGAACATTGGAATTCTCAAGGCCATGTTTGGTATTTCCCAGCAATCTGTTACTGGAAGGAAAAAGAAATTCCTGCTGCATTACTGATCCCAGAGAAGCATTTGCATAGGGTGCCATAGTTATAGATGAGAAATATTGGTTGCAAAGTTGGCATTTCTGGATGTAATACAGATATTTTGGACTTATTTTTGTTTCTTTGCATGTTTGATATTTTTAAAAAGGCATATGCTACTGACTACGCTTATGCACATATGTAACATCTTTTGCTAGGATACATGACCACTGCTTGTCCAGAATGTGAAAAGTGAAAGATTGTGACTAAACAAAATTTTAATGTACAGATAATACCACCAGAAATTATTTTAGCCTTTTTAATAAATCTTGTTATTGATGTTAAGCTCACCATGGAAAACATCATATATTGTTATGTATATACTAGGTTAATTATTTAAAGACTGAAGTGCAACATAACTAGATTCTCAATAATCTATTTTTCAAAACGCACAACAGTCCAAACAGGAAAAGTAAAGTCCAAATTAAGAATATTTCATTCTTAAGAATTGTTTAATTTAAAGTTGTAATAGATGGTTATAGATTCAAAATAGTTTTCAAGAGTATTTACAAAAGATACTATTTTTTTCTAGCATCAGCTAAATTAGACATATTACATTGAGAAAAATGTTTCTCATTTCTTTCCTGTTACCTTTATTTATTTCATTGCAGAGATGTTAACATAGGAAATAAGAAGTAACCTTGTAAATAATTTTAATGTCCTCCTCTAGTGCAGGGTAGGCAACCTTGGCTCTTTTATGACTCAAGGACTTCAATTCCCAGAATTCCTGAGCCAGCATAGCTCAGCTTGGAAACCTCTCTCTTTCCCCTCAGTGTGGCTGGCTCAGGATTTCGGGGAGTTGAAGTCCACGACTCATAAAAAAGAGCCAAGATTGCCTACCCCTGCAATAGTCTTTCGAGGGAGCTTTTTTTTTTTTTTTTGCAAAAAAAAAAGATGCTGAAATGCCGTTCTGAGTGTTCTATGAGAAAAAAAGCCCTGATTAGGGGACTCAAGGCTAAAACATATAAGGAACGGTTGCTGGAGTTGGGTATGTCTAGCTTAATGAAGAGAAGGACAAGGAGGAACATGATAGCAGTGTTCCAATATCTCAGGGGCTGCCACAAAGAAGAGGGAGTCAAGCTATTCTCCAAAGCACCTGAGGGCAGGACAAGTAGCAATGGATGGAAACTAATCAAGGAGAGAAACAACCTAGAACTAAGGAGAAACTTCCTGACAGTTAGAACAATTAACCAGTGGAACAACCTGCCTCCAGAAGTGGTGAATGCTCCAACACTGGAAGGTTTTAAGAAGAGACTGGACAGCCATTTTTCTGAAATGGTATAGGGTTTCTTGCCTGAGCAGGGGGTTGGACTAGATGACCTCCAAGGGTCCTTCCAATATTATTATTATAATTATTATTAAAACAACGAACAAATTAGTTGGCCTGTCTTGTTGGATGTCCATATTATGAGTTCTATGAGTTGATATCAGTAAAATTGTTGAAGCTCTTTGGCTGGTCTTTTATCAAAGCATCTTTGAAACTGGCAGAATATTACTTTTAATCTTTAGATTAAGAATTTAGTGCTGTGAAAGATGCTCACTTGGATTTCAGTCATACAAATGGTAAGTTTAATATTCTCTATTGTTGAGAATATGCACAGTTAAAGAAGAAATATAAAATTCTGGGATTAGCAGAGAAAACACCTAAAAATGAATGCATTTCAGATAGAGGGTTTAGCATTACTGTAGAAATGCTGGTTAGAGGCAGAATCTACAAGTGCTTATATCTTGGAGGATTAATGCATTTGAGGTAGAAAACACATTTAAACTTGTAGGCTTTACTATTTAACTGTTAACTGCACACTTCTGAGGTATCTGTGTATGTGACTAAGCACATTCTTTTTTTTCCTAAGAAGCTAGCTTTACTTTCATTTTGGAAGATACAGTTTTATATGTCAGATATACTTTTAGATTCATGACAACACTAAAGGCACACTTTTTTACATGAAGTGCAGTGATGTGTATCTTAAAAGACATAGTATTTAAAAATAAGTCAATAGTAATGTTGAACATATCTTATTGTGACATCAAATTCTAAATCAATGCCCACAGTAGTAACCATATCGCTTTATACTTTCTTTGCTTTTGATAAATACTGGTTAGCTGGAGTTCCAGAATACACTTCAGATTATCTTTGCAATCAGGCGGGTTCTGATCTTAGATCTAAAACTGTTCCATATTTGTACTGTATCTTCTATAGTTATATTTAAAGATTTTTTCCAGTTACATTAAAATATTATACACAATCAGTTTGAAATATATGAAAAAGCTAAATTAAGCAAAAAAGAGCAGAATGTAAAGTATAAGTTTTTTTAAATAATATCCTTATGGTTTGGATAATCTGCAACATTCATATTTATTTTTTAAAAAACCACCCTGAAGCCTTTAAAATAGTATAAGTTGTATATTGTACAACGAGGGCCAGTCGCCGATAACACCCAGTGGCGTACTGACGAACGTCCCATCCCTAGGATGGTGGGGAATGGCAGAAGGTGCACAGACAGAGGGCCGTATCGTCACCGGGAGTGTCATCTCCGCTCTGTAAAGGCGGTGAGACGCTCCGACCCTCTGTTCTCCCCCGGAGGACCCGGGAGCAAAGGTGCGCACCCTCCCATGCTGAGGCTGGTCTACCTGAATGCAAGGTCCGCAGCCAACAAAGCTCACCTCATTCGTGACCTATTGGAGAGTGAGCATGCGGACCTGGCCTGCATCACGGAAACCTGGCTGGGCCCAGAGGGGGGTGTTCCTCTGGTTGACCTCTGCCCGCCAGGTTTCCAGGTACTGCACCAGCCCCGGGCTCATGGGAGGGGCGGGGGAGTGGCAGTTATCATCAGGGAATCCCTTAGCCCGCGAGAGACCACCGTCCCTCAGATGGTCGGGTGTGAGTCTCTCCTACTGAGATTCGGCCCAGGGGCGCAGCTGGGTCTGCTGCTGGCGTACCTACCACCTAATCGTGCAGCGGCGGCCCTACCCGAGCTACTCGATGTCCTCTCAGAGTTGGTGGTTGAATTCCCAAGACTCATGGTCTTGGGCGACTTTAATCTACCGTCCCTGGGAGGATCGTCCGAACTGGCTCGGGAGTTCATGGCTTCCATGACGGCCATGGACCTGTTGCAAATAATTTCTGGGCCGACTCATGAGAGAGGCCACAACCCAGACTTGGTGTTCTTGTCTGGACGGTGGCGTGATGATGTCGGTGGGGGTGCCACAACTGTTACGCCCCTGTCATGGACCGATCACCACCTCCTGCGGCTAGACTTCCCCCTTGCCACCCCCCACCGTGGGTGCACGGTGCCAGTCAGATGGTACCGCCCTAGGCGCCTAATGGACCCTGATAAGTTCCAGGCAGCGCTTAGGGACTCGCATGCACCCCCTGCTCACAGCTCGGCGGAAGCCTTAGTGGAAGCCTGGGAAAAGGCAGCCACGGAGGCTCTGGACCGAGTTGTACCCTTGCGGCCTCTGACCCGGCGCAGATCCCAGCGAGCCCCATGGTTCACCGAGGAGCTCCGGGAGATGAAGCGTCGGAGACGGGGCCTAGAGAGCCGTTGGAGGTCCAGTCGATCCGAATCCGACCGATTGCGACTAAGAATCCTCACCAGGTCTTATCTCGCTGCGATAAGGGTGGCAAAATCCAACTACTTTTCCACCCTCATCGCGTCCGCAGATAATCGCCCAGCTGCCTTGTTCAGGGTGACTCGCTCCCTATTAAACCAAGAGGTGAGGGAGGAACCCTTGCAGGGTCGAGCCGAGGAATTTGGTCAATATCTGCTGGATAAAATCGCTCGGATTCGAACTGGTCTGGACTCCAACTGGGCTGAGATGGAAGAACAAGACATGGACAGTCTTGTCGACGTCATCTGGGAAGAATTTGATCCTGTAACTCCTAAGGAAGTGGACAGGATTATGAGAAGGTTAAGCTCCTCCACATGCTTACTGGACCCGTGCCCTTCCTGGCTGGCCTATGCAGCTCGAGAGGCGACACGAGGCTGGTTCCTAGCGGTCATCTCTGCTTCTCTGAGTGAGGGTCACTTCCCCACCGCCTTGAAGGAGGCGGTGGTGAGACCTCTCCTCAAGAAGCCCACCTTGGACCCATCCTCTTTGAATAACTTTCGTCCAGTCTCCAATCTTCGCTTCCTTGCGAAGGTTGTTGAGAGCGTGGTGGCGCACCAACTTCCTCAGATCCTGGATGAAGCGGTTTATCTAGACCCGTACCAATCGGGTTTCAGGCCGGGCTACAGCACGGAGACGGCATTGGTCGCTCTGATGAATGATCTCTGGAGAGCCCGGGACAGGGGCCATTCCTCTGTCCTAGTCTTATTAGACCTCTCGGCGGCTTTCGATACCATCGACCATGGTATCTTGCTGCGACGCCTCAGGGGACTGGGAGTGGGAGGCACGGTTCTGCGTTGGTTCTCCTCCTTTCTCCAGGGTCGCTCGCAATCGGTGCTGACAGGGGGACAGAGGTCGACCCCGAGGCCTCTCACTTGCGGAGTCCCTCAGGGGTCGGTCCTCTCGCCTCTCCTGTTCAACATCTACATGAAACCGCTGGGTGAGATCATTCGCAGTTTTGGAGTAGGGTACCATCAGTATGCTGATGACACCCAGCTTTTTATCTCAACTCCAAACAATATCAGTGATGCCCTAGACGTGATGTCCCGCTGCCTGAAAGCGGTCCGGGAATGGATGGGGAGAAACAGGCTTCAACTGAACCCGGACAAGACTGAATGGCTGTACGTACCGGGAAACCAGGAGATTCAGAACGTCCCACTGCTTAACATTGGGGACAAGTTACTTCCCCCTGTTGATAGGGCCCGCAACCTGGGTGTCCTCCTAGACTCGCAGCTCTCCCTGGAAGACCACATTGGAGCTGTGACCAAGGGGGCCTTCTCCCGGGTTCGACTAATTCGCCAACTACGGCCTTATCTGGACCTGGATTCCTTACGTACAGTCACCCATGCCCTTGTGACATCTCGCCTAGACTATTGTAACGCTCTCTACATGGGGCTGCCCTTGAGATCCACTCGGAAGCTTCAACTGGTGCAAAGTGCGGCGGCACGGACACTCTTGGGAGCCTCCCGATACTCCCATATCACACCTCTCCTCCGTGCGCTGCACTGGCTTCCGGCTGCCTTCCGTGTGAAGTTCAAGGTGCTAACGATGACTTACAAAGCCCTACATGGCATGGGTCCGGACTACCTTCGGGAGCACCTTCTGCCGATGTCAGCACCCCACCGTCCTGTGCGCTCCCACAGAGAGGGCCTCCTCAGGGTGCCACCGCTCAAGGAATGTCGGCTGGTGGCCCCCAGGGGGAGGGCATTCTCAGTGGGTGCGCCAGCCCTCTGGAACACCTTACCAACAGAAATCCGGATGGCCCCTGACCTCCGTACCTTCCGTCGCGACTTAAAAACTTTCCTGTTTCAGCAGGCTGGCCTGGCATGATAGCGTTAATTGGGGTCCCAGTTTGTGTTCATTAGTGTTTCTTATTATTTTTATTGTTCGATCTGTATACCTTCCTTCCTTTGTACACCGCCCCGAGTCCCTCGGGAGAAGGGCGGTTTATAAAAACTAATAAATAAATAAATAATAAATAAATAATAAATATTTTAAGTTGTATCTTCCATTCTTACTTTCCCCTGATAAGAGACCCAACTGAGGGAAAACCTCTTAAATCTGCAAAGACTAACATAGGTTAGAAAAGTTATTCTTTACTGTTTAGATAAAAAGTGGGAAGAGGATACCTTCTTCATAAACTGGGATTGATGGTTTTCATTGGGAGAGGCAGACAAGTGTAAACAGTAAATAGAAAAAAGCAGAAGTAGATGCTCCTCTTTGTCTCTTGTTTCTTCTTTTCCTAATGACTTCCAGTTTATGAATTTTGCGCCATGACATTTAGTACCGTATTTAAAAAACCCAAAATTCATATATGATGAGTTGGATTCAATAGAGAAATTGTATGTGTATGTTCCTTCCATTGATCCTTGGTATTCTTCTAGTCTCCAAAAATATACATAGTAAAAGATCTTAGTTCATTGGGGAAAAGGTTGCTGCAGTTTCTCATGAAGTTCCTTTGCCAAAGGAATTCTTTTCAATAGTCTCCTCAATCATTGTGTGACATATTGTGGGTCTGGAGAAAAAGTGGGGGAGATATTCCCATTCACTGACTTTGCTATGTGTGTATAGCTCTTGAACTGCTTTCTTGCCTTGAATTTTATTTTATATGATTTACATCTTTATAAGAATAATAGTATTTTAAGGTTTGTAATTTTTCCCATACTATATTGCTCTTCCTTGCTCTGTGCAAAATAGTATTACTTTAAATATTGTTTTAGCCAAGCAACCATTTAAATTTCTACTCTTCTTGCAGTGGTTTTATGCACAAAGTGAAAGGTAGAAAGAATGGCCTACTTCTGTCTGTTTTCATTATTCTGTTCTTTCCATGTGCTGCTCTATTTTTTTTTCTTTGCATGCCTAGTGGGATATTAAAGGTTCTGTAATTATTTCAATAAAATCAGGGTTATTGATTTTTTTGTTCCATTTACTTGTTTCCTAATAAAATCTGACTATGCTGAGGGCCAACAAAGTTGAATGCTATTTTTAACCATCAGTTTTGTGTGTGATATATTAGACAACATGTTAAATGCCAGAATTGTAGCATGTGCACTATCTCTTTCTACTTCTTTTATGATGAAATTTTAGTTATTGAAATTCACTAATATTATTGTACTATTGATGTTTAGAATGATGCATATTAAGCTGTTTTGTGGCCAGATTTTGAATTATTTAACTTTTTTATCTTTAGTAGGTTTGAAATCTCTTACGATTTTAAGGAAAGGACCATTATTAAATGCAAACTGGAATACAGATGGGATTAGAATAATCAAACTGTCAGAATTCAGAAAACCTATGTAAGTTATCATTGGAAGTTTGGGGCTGCTGCTTTAAGGTAGACTTAACCCAATGTAAACAGGAATGCTTCCATTGTTTGTATTATTGTTATTTGCTGGTTATTTCACAGTTTTCTTCTGGTGGCCAGAAACTTCATTAGGTAGAAAGAAATTTCATTAGGGAGAAAGAATTGCAAAATCTGGGTTTCAGCTTAGAAACCTTGTAAATTCACAACAGAATAAATAACAACAACAACAATAATAGAGTTGGAAGGGACCCTGGAGGTCTTATAGTTGAATCCCTTGCTCAGGCAGTAAACCCTATACCATTTCAGATAAATGGCTGTCCAGTCTCTTCTTAAAACCTTCCAGTGTTAGAGCATTCACAAATTCTGGAGGCAGGTTAGAACAATTAATCCACTGATTAATTGTTCTAACTTTCAGGAAATTTCTCCTTAGTTCTAGGATTTGATTAGTTTCCATCCATTGCTTCTTGTCCTCTCTTCAGGTGCCTTGGAGAATAGCTTGACTCCCTCTTCTTTGTGACAACCCCTGAGATATTAGAACACTGCTATTATGTCACCCCTAGTCCTTCTTTTCATTAAACTAGAGACATACCCAATTCCAGCAACGGTTCTTTATATGTTTTAGTCTCCAGTTCCTAATCATCTTTGTTGCCCTTTTCTGTACTCTTTTTAGAGTCTCAACATCTTTTTTACATCGTGGTGACCAAAACTGGGTACAGTATTCCATGTGTGGCCTTACCAAGGCATTGTAAAGTGGTATTAACACTTCATGTGATCTTGATTCTATACCTCTGTTAAAGCAGCCTAGCACACTGCTGGCTCATCATTTAAGTGATTGTCCTCTAGGGCAGGGCTTTTCAGTACCTGTGATAATTTGCCATGTGACAGGTGGTACACGACTGTTATCCAAGTGTAGCAGGGGAGGGGAATGAGCCAAAGCGACCCAAGCCTGAGGGAGAGACAGCTGCAGCTGCAGGAATGTCTGGTGTCAGCAGAAGACCCAGGAGCCGGCAGGGCTCCAGCTGATTGGCTCCAGCTGATTGGCACTTCCGGAAGCAGCACAGAGCTGGAGATGAACTGAAGAAAAAGGTGGGGAGAGGAGAGGAGAGGCTATAAAAGGAGGTGGTTTGGGCGGGAAAGGGGAAAAAAAAGACAACAGGGAAAGAGAAGGAGAGGTCAGCGACAGGGAGGAAACAGACAGAAAAGAAGCAGCAGCTGTTGCTAGAAGAAAAGGTCCCCTTGTTCGTTTCCTTCAGCCAGGAGAATGCAATTAGCGCTGATGAAATGAAAAGCCAGCATGTCGGAAAGGAGGTGGGTTTAGTTAGCTCTGGATCAGCTGGCAGCTTGATTGGGTTACCATAAGGATTTTTGTACAGTTTTTACAGCGTTTTGTAATTCAGAGGCTCCTTTGTGTGCTATGGTTATTGGAATATTTTAATCTGTATTTTAGGCTAGCAATGAGTCCAAAGTGTTGACTTCCGTAGGTTTAATCCCTTTAAACAAATATAATTAGTTTTACCCTCTTATCTTGAGTCTGTCTATGTCTTTTAGAAAGTTTTCTTTGAAGGCAAATAGGCTTAATTTAAAACTAAAGCTTTTTGCAATTGCTGAAGACTTTCAGTCTTGGTTGCAACATTGTGACATGTGACACGCCTGAGGCAGCTGTTTATTTGTGAGCTTTCTTGCTTTTCATTTGATTCCTGTGTCTTTAAGGGTACAGGGAAGGGATTGGGTGCATTCTTACTACATTGTGCAAGGAGCGCTAAGAAGGGCCGACCAGCTAGCTTAAGGGTCTACAAACTTAGCAACTTTAAGACCTGTGGACTTCAACTCCCAGAATTCCTCATCCAGCCATGATGGCTGAGGAATTCTGGGAGTTGAAGTGCACAAGTCTTAAAAGTCCACGTTTGAAAACCCGTGAGCTAGCTGGTAGTGGTGTATATTAATAAACATGGGTAAATTCATCATACATTTGTCAGTGCAAAGGGAAAGTGATTCAGCAAAGGAACAGCCACCAAAGAAATTAAAACTGGTACTTTTTCCCTTTTTTCTACAATTTGCAATACTTTATTAGATTATAGAATAAAATACAAAAATACAAAAGCAAATAGTAGGACACAGTGGGAGGAAAAAGGGGGGAAAAGTGAGGGGGAGAAGGGAAAAAGAACAGACTTCCTCTGTTGGCAGTAGAACAGGGTGTCAAACTGCTGGCCCATGGGCCGGATGTGTCAGGAGGAAACTGCACCTATCCCATTGCCGGCAATGGGGAAAAAGTTTTGATAGTTCCGTAACATCACGTGACGGAACTATCAAAACTTTTACTTTTCCATAATATTATAAACTAGCCATTTCTATAACAAGAAATGAATCTAATCAGTAAAACCCAAAATCCTCACCCATTTTTTTTAAGTCATCAAGTTTTTGACACCTTGCTAAGCACTGGTGGTACTCAAATATTGTTATGTCCTAAAAGTGGTACAATCTGTGAAAAGGTTGAAAAACCCTGCTCTAGGACTCCAAAATCCCTCTCACAGTTACTACTATTGAGCAAGGTACCACCTATACTGTACCTGTGCATTTGGTTTTTCTTGCCTAAATGTAGAACCTTACTTTTGACACCATTGAATTTCATTTTGTTAGATAGCACCCAATGTTAAAGTCTGTCAAGATCCTTCTGTATCTTAAGCCTATCTTTTGGAGCGTTGGCTATTCCTGCCAGCTTTGTGTTGTCTGCAAATTTGATGAGTTTCCCATCTATCCTTTCATCCAAATCATTGATGAAGATGGCGAAGAGCACTGGGCCCAGAACAGAGCCCTGGGGCACCCCACTACACACTTCCCTCCATGTAGATGCAGTTCCACTGAGGACCACATGCTGAGTATGGCCAGTTGGCCAGCTACGAATCCATCTGGTGGTAATGCTGTCTTATCCCCATTTTTCTATCTTATCGAGTAGTAGGTTGTGGTCTACTTTATCAAATGCCTTATTGAAGTCCAAGTAAATTATATCCACAGCATTCATCTGGTCCACTAATTTTGTCACCTGGTCAAAGAATGCAGTAAGATTTGTCTGGTATGATCTGTTTTTGACAAACCCATGTTGGCTTTTGCTCATAAATTTGTTTGCCTCTAGGTGTTCGCTGTTTCGTTGGTTGGTTATCTTTTCCAGAATCTTCCCAGGTGTTTAGGTCAGGCTGATAGGTCTGTAGTTTCCTTTTTTGAAGATGGGAACTACATAAGCTCTTTACTGTGGGCACAATTATTAAGCAAATTGTATTTTGGAGGATTAATTTTCTTATTTAACAACTACAGTGCTCTTTGTCAATCCAAAATGTTAATAAACCTCAAACCTGAATATTTAAGAAAGTAAAAGTGAGGTTTTGGCTTTCTTAGAATATCTATGTGTGCACAATTATTGGGTAACTATTAGTGTCCAGAATTATCATGCAACTAAATGAAAAATGAAAATTTGCCCATTTCACTCATATATTTGCATCTGTTAAGTGATAATAATAAACAAACAACTCATAATGTACAAATAAACATTTCTGACATTTCAGGAAAAAAAATCAGTGACCAATGTAGAGTTATAAGCCTTCCATTCATGGAGTCTGTCAGTTTCTTGATCTGTTGACAATCAAAGTTTTGCACAGTAACAGCCACAGCTTCTCAGACATTCTTTAGAGAGGTGTACTCTTTTCCTTCACCATAACTCTCCCATTTAAGAAAGGCCCACAAGTTCTCAATAGGGTTTAGGTCAGGTGTGGAAGGGGGCCATGTCATTATTCTTTCATTTATAAGGCTTTTACTGGCTAACTCAGCAGTGGAGTACTTCAGTGCATGTGAGGGAGCATTGTCCTGCATAAAAATTATGATCTTCTTGAAAGATGCAGACTTTTTCCTGTAGCACTGCTTGAAAAAAGTGTCTTCTAAAAATTGACAGTAGATTTGGGAGTTGATTTTGAGTCCATCTTCAACCTGAAAAGGTCCAACTAGCTCATCTTTAATAATACTAGCCCATACCAGTACTCCACTTCCATCTTGCTGGTGTCTGAGTAAAAGTGAAGCTCAGTGCCCGTTACTGAACTGGCCAGGGGACCATCCATATTGTCTGTCAAGAGTCACTCTATCTCATTAGTTCATAAAACATTTGAAAAATCTGTCTTCAGATATTTTTTGGCCCAGTCTTGCAGTTTCAACTTATGTGTCTTGTTCATTGGTGGTCAAGTTTCAGCCTTCCTTAGCTTGACCATATCTCTAAGCACAGAACACTGGGTACTCCAGGTAGATTGCAGTTCTGGAATATGACAGCAATGGAGGATAATGGGTTCATGGTAGCTTCATGTTTGATTCTTCTCAAATCTTGGGCTGTTAATGTGGGTCTTTTTTTCTCAACATGTTTCTTGGGACCTTGTTGAATATTTGTAACAAAACGTTTGATGGTTCTGTGATCATGATCATGCCCCAATAACTTAGCAGTTTCAAGTGTGCTGCATCCCTCTGAAAGACCTCCTTAGGCCACACCCTCCCTCATTACACAAATATACATCACCTGATATGCTTATATCCACTAAGAGCATTCAGGTTTACTCAGCTTGGAGGTGGAAAATATGCATGAAAATGGTCAAAGTACTCCCTTGCCTAATAATTGTGCACACAGTGTATATTTAAAATATTTCATAGTGACATGGTAGAACATTTATTTTTGTTAAGTAGAGATTCTATGGATTGAATTTTGGGATCTTTTGCATATAGTAGACATGGTACTTCAGTGAGTTGTCATCCCTTTCCAGTGTTTTTAAGACACTTCAAAATAATTGTTGCAGCGTAATATTTATTGAATATGGATGGCATAATGTATAAATTTCATCTGAAATGTTCATTCCCTTGGGCAGTACTTGATCAGAGTACTGGATAGATTTAATTTGTTATTTTGACTTTTGCAAAATTTAATTTAAGTAGATTTAGATCAATAATAGCACAGCTTTGTTATTTATTTATTTAGCTATCCTATGCCTAGATACAAAAAAAAGTGAAAGTAGTCAGAAATGTTTTAAAATTAACTGGAAATCTGTGGCACAGAAACCAAGAGGGAAAGGAGAATGAGTGCTTGTGAGAGCCAATTCTTACACACAGAAAGAGTATGGTAACAAATGTGTTACAAAACAGCAACAACAACAAATATGGAAACAAACCAGTCCACTCATAAGAGGGGGGGTCAAGTAGTCAGGTAGAACAGGAAGAAGAATGAAATATAAACAGACTGAAACATTGTTTCTATAGAAAGGCCTTGGCCTTGTACATAGCAGCGTTTGCTGGAATTCTTTGACTTGGCTTTTCTTTTTTTATTGATTTTATTGATTTTATAATTTTACATTTAAGTAAATTACAATTTTACATTTATAATTTTACATTTAAGTAAAAAGCAGTGTGAGTTACTCGATAATTCAATGACATACAAGTATCTTTAGTACAGGTCTCAAACTACCACATTAAATATTTCGTCTCTTTTCCCCTTAGTATTTACTGCCTCATATTTAAACTAATACAATTCTTATTATATCAATTAAATAAAAATAACATTCTTACACGTATCAATAATTTTTAGCTTATACATATCCTGGTTATTTTAACATTCAGTCTTTATAGACAATCTATGTCCTAATTAGTTTTTCCCAATTTTTAGTTTCCCATTAATGTTTAAATTTAACATTTAATATTTATAATTTTCAAGTTTTAAGTAACCAAAGTTCCCTTTATCACAATTCATCACAAAGTCTAATATTCAGGATTCACGTCTTATTTATTTGAATATATTCTATTTCTCACCATCTTACATCATCTAATTATAACATTCTTATTTTGTACTAATTTCCAAATGTCTTAAATTTAGTAACCAAAATTTCCCTTGTTTCAACATCGAATACTTCCTCTCTTTTTCTCTTGATGTCTACTATCTCATATTTAAGCTAGTACACTTATTATAACAGCTAAGTAAAAACATGTTTATTACATTTATCAGTAGATTTTAGCTTGTATATCTTAATTAGTTTTACATTCAAACTTTATAAACAAATCAATATTCAAATTTAACTTTTAATATTTATACTTCCAAGTTTTAAATGACCAAAGTTTTCGTTATCTCAGTTCATAACAAAATCTGGTATTCAAAGTACACATCTTATCTATTTGAGTATATTCTATTTTAATCCTCACTAAAAAGTCAAAACCCCAATTTTCTTCAGCCTTATTCTAGCTTTCTTTCTTTGCCAACTCGCCTTCCATATCCGTGCTTTTAAGTCATCAAATAGACCTCCCTCCGTTATTATCTATATTATTTGAGATAAAAGAGGCCATCCAGTCTCCACTTTTTTGGGAGGGATAACAAATCATCTCTCTATTATTCTGTCTTGACGTAGTTGTCCTGAAATGTTTATCTTCCCTTTGGTCTGTTCTTCTTCTTGATCTTCAGGTTTCTTCTGATTTATATAGAAAGTCTTTTACATTTCAGTGTTGTCAGTCCCTTTTCTGGGTTTTCCGTTAAGTGTGTTTGTTAATCACTTGAATCTTCTGTCATAGTTTTTGATTGTTCCACTTCTTCTAATATATTTTGTGTAGTTGATTCTTTGGTTGTAATCAAAGTTTGGGTTCACATATCTAGGCTGACATCTTGTTCTTTTCTGTAGTATCTTATTTCATCAGAAGCTGTAAGAATAGTTTCATAAATTGCTTTCAACATAGAGAGTATCTGTTGCTGATCTTCATCCATGTTCTCTTAGTGGTGTGTTAAATTAAAAGCTACAATCAGAGAATGAAAATAGTTTTTTCACTGAGTATAGAACACAGCTGAGCTTCTCACAGCTGATATCTGCCAAGGTTGCAAAAGTCTCATCTATAGTCTGGGCTTCAAGCCAAGTCTCTTTTAGACAATAACAAGTTTTAATATCAGGTTTAGCCACAGGATGTCACCCATACTGTTTAATTTTTTTTAAAGTCCAAAATTTTTATAATCCTTTTTCCAATTTTACTTCTTTTTTGTAAGTAAAAACCGAAATCTTCAATAAGAATAAAAGATCTTTTAGTCCTCAAATTTTAAAAAGATAAAAATCCAGTTAAAATCAGGTTATTCTTGCAGCATTTTAAATTCCCCTGGATAGTCAGTCGCCATTGTTTTTACAGGGTGGGATAAAATTTCTTGTCCCTCTCTCCACATGGGAGAAAATACTTTGGGCAGCTTGTACAGGTAGAAAAAATAGTTAGGATTGAAGAGAGTTTCAAATCTCACCCAGTCTCATCTGTGCCTGGTGGTAAGTTTGACTTTGGCTGTCTGCAGCCTAGTGACGGGCCATATTTCTATGGCCAGTTCTTCGCTGGTTTGGAGGGCTGCCCCAGATCAAGTTGAAAGGCTACCACCCTCCTGCAATCAAGCAGGGGGGCCCTCCCTGCTTGTCACCCCTACAGGGTGACTTTCAACCCTTTTCAGGGTCCCCCAGCAGTGCAAAATCGGACATGGAAGACGGAGCTTTCCTTCCAGCGTCCGCAGCATCCGCATCTCTGACTTGGCTTTTCACTATCTTCTGTAAATATTACATGTTTGAAGATCTTGGATTTCTTGTGAGTTTGCTTAAGTTCATTCTTTCCTACAGGGTGAAGCTGACAATGTTGTTTTTTGAATTATGTTAAAAATGTTCAATAGAAATAGGAATGACCTGCAACTACTGCATGCTTATTTTATTACCTCTTATATGCCTCCCTCTCATCCATTTGTTGTCGTCTATTCAAGAAAACTGGTATAGGGATTGTACAAAAGGATATTCTTGTTGTTAGCCTAATAACTGCCATTTTGCTTCTGTAAACTGTGCTTGCATTAGGGATGCCATTTTGTGAGGTCAGGAAGAACTCGTACACAGAACCAGAGATAAGGAAAAGAGCAGGAAAGGAATGAAATGTGATTGGCTGATATTATGTGTACTGACATTTGTGACTTTGTGATTGGTTATTGCCTGCCTATTTAAAGAAATGCCTAACTGACCAGTGCATGGCACTTCTGAACGTAGCTGCCAGTGTTTCAGATAGTGTTCTACCCAGCAACATCACTTGGCCAAATTATGTGCTGTTTACTTTGGAAGCCTCCACTTGAGTCTCCTGATTTGCCCTCTTGGAACCTCAAGTTCTTTGGGTAGCTGTTTACCCTTACACTGGGCAATCTAGTCACTGCCTATATGCATTTATTTAAAATGAAGGTATCCCAGAACATTTTTGTAATATTCAGATAGCAAAGTTTCTGAGAAATTAAAGAAAGGAGTTATGATGGCAAACAGCTTTATTGTGTATCCTTATGGGACAAATACCAATTATATGAATTTGCCCATTCAAAGTAGGCAAGGAGGTTGTGTTTTTTTAGTTTTAAAGCTCAAATATTTTTTTAATATTACTTTATAATTAATGAAGGTAATCCTTGATTTATGACCAAAATTGGGTCCAGAATTGGCTCCAATTGGGTACTGAGCAAAGTGGCCCTTAAACAAGATATCAGCATGGCTGCTTCACTTGAGGTTGTTCAGTGGAAATCGTGGGCCATTAGTTGACGGAGTCCAGGTAAGAGTGTGGGAATGTATCAAGGAGTTGAGAGGCCCCTGAGAGGCCTAGATCTGGTTGGGAAGGTGTGGCAGTGTGGCACAAAGATGGCCTTGGAAACCTTAGCTGTCCCAACCTGGCCCAGCAGCACTTAGAATGGTGGAAGCACTGAAACTCTCCCTGGCCTATCTTCCCCTTGTTTAAAAGCCATGGTGGCACAGTGGTTAAAATGCAGTTTTGCAGGCTAACTCTGCATTCCCAGTGCCAGGTGTTCAACCCTGACCAGCTCAATGTTCACTCAGCCTTCTGCTGTTACGAGGTGAGTAAAATGAGGACCCAGATTGTTGATATCAGTATGCTAACTCTGTAAACTGCTTAGAGAGGGCTGTAAAGCACTGTGGAGCAGTATATAAGTCTAAGTGCTATTGCTATTTATGCCCTATGGACTGCCCTGCACAACAGCCCTTGATGGCAGCAATCTAGCCAAAGTAGAGGCCTGGGAATGGGGCTGGGGGCGTAGTGACAGCTATCTGAGGCTGCTGAAGGCTCCAGGCCTCTCTTTCAGACCCAGCCCTGGCTCTGCCACCACCATTAAGTACTGCTGAGCAGGGCAGCCAAAAGAGTAGAGATTGGGGAGGAGATAGGCAGTTGGGGAAATTGCAAAAGTGTAGATAGGTGGGCTGCCAAATGCCCAAATTTTGATTGCATGACTGCAGGAGTTTTGTAGAACTTCGGACACAGGATCATAAGTTTTTCAGCACCATCAAAAATTTTGAATGGTTGCTAAACTGGGGTCATAAGTCGTGGATTCCCTATAATTTCCTTTATATAAGTGTGTCCTTGTCTGTGTGAATGTAATTTTTCAATAAACATGAGAACAAAACCAACTTCTTCTCAAAATTGCTTTTTTGTTTTCTAGGTTATTATTTTGTAAGATGAATAATAAAATAAAATTGAGGCAAAAATTATCTTTTTCGCCATTCACTTTTATTACTGAGTTGTGGCTACAGGAACTTTCTCTTTTGGTTATAAAAAAATAAGCTAAATTGTCAGTTAAATAACTAAGTAACCAAACTGGTTTTTAGAGACAATGAACTATCTTAGAAGTCACTGTTTCTCCTGTATAGTCAGGAGGCAGTGGGGTAGTTCACAGGATGAACTGCATTATTCTATAAAATTCTAGTGACAAATTGCAAAACCTTGCTCCTCTTTAGAAACATTTGCTACAATACTGTATCCTCAAAGAAAAGAGAGAGAGAGAGAGAGAGAGAGAGAGAGAGAGAGAGAGAGAGAGAGAGAGAGAGAGAGAGAGAGAGAGAGAGAGAGGAATAAAACTATTAAACAATTAACAAACATCACTGCTGCATGCCTCAGACAAGACAGAAGGCAAGTGTCTTAAGTTGAATAAACATAAAAGCCAGCCTCTTAAAAGACGGTTACCCCAAAATCCATTGAATCAAAATGATAGAATGAATGAATGAAGAAAGAAAGAAAGAAAGAAAGAAAGAAAAAGAAAGAAAGAAAAATTATTTTTGCTACTGAATCCAAGAAAAAATGGAAAAAGTCCAAATTTGGATGGTAGGCCAAACCTAAGGTAGTCCATGAATGGAGATTGGGAGAGCTGTCGTCCAGCCAATCAGAACATAGGTATTTGTATAAGATGCCTTAGCCTCTAGTCTAGAGTATAGTAGGTGCATGAGGCTTCCACCAGTGAAGGAGAAAAAACTACTTTTGACACACAGCAAGAAAATTTGCCTGCCCAGCTGCCTAAGCATGGTCTCCTGGTTTCCAGACTGATGCCTTAAGCACTAAATCAGTCTGGCTCTGGTCTGAGGATACTATCATACTGATGTGCCGGATGGCTCATAATTGTACATTTGAAAATGCAAATCAGCCCTCCCATATTGTTTTCCTGCCAAGATTTTCCCATCATAAATACAAGAAATCTGAAACATCATCTGCCATCCATTAACATTTTTATTTTATATAGAGTGAGAGATGATGCAGATAGTTAATATAGCATTTGGGTACATAGATTGGAAAAACAACCAATATTGAATCAGTAGTTTTATATTAACAAATTTCTTTATGGTATTTTCATAAAAATAGTCACTTGAAAATGCATAATATTATTGAATACTACTGGTCGTGCAGTAATGAAATGTTGCAGCAAAAAATTAGATTATTCCCAAAAAACTGTTTGTGACATCTTAAAGATTAATGCATTTATGCTGGCCTGAAGTTTCATAAACAAAATGTTCATTTTTATTAGTAGGTAGTGAATTTTTTTACCTGTGTTTATGTTGCTGGCTCAGTTGAAATACTGCATCTCTACACATCAAGGTTGATGCTATGCTATTTATACAATTGGAAACTCTTGTTTCCTTCCAGAACTTGCTTTAAAATGTCAGCATCTTTTCTTGAGGCACCCTGAAACACCCTTTGATATGGACAAATGATAAGCATCAGGCAGCTGCTATTGTAGGTAGCCTTGTATATACCATATTATAGAAAACACTGTTCAGAGGAAGGTCAAGAGGGGCACCGGTATTTATAGTGTAGCTTTCTATTCAGGTGGAAGTGAAGTTTCCAGGGCAAAAGACTACCTAACTCACGTTGAGGGTCTGGACAAATATTGCAATGCGCAATGAATAATAGCTTTAAGAGTCACCTTTGTTATATTTTCTCCAACACAGCAAGTATTTCTTTTAACTTTTTAACATTTTGTTTAATCTTGGTTTAATATTAGGAGTAGCTTTTGGAATATGCAAATACAAACATTTTCAATTTGCTGTAGCTTTTTCTTTTTCTCTGTCTTTTTTAAATCAATGAATCTGTTTTTTAATGATGGAATTGCAAATGAAGTCAAGTCCAAGGAAATTAATTTAGCCCTGCTCACAGCTGTGAAAACTCTGCAAATAAATACACTTTGTAATAAAGTGTTCTTGACAAAGGGCATAACAAAAGATTGGTTTCTACTTTAGAGGGAATATTTATCTTGTATGCTGGAGGAGGAGCAATGATCTGTGGTTGTGACCCTGACCTAGTTTTGTAGCTGCTTTATGATTCAGCTGTATGTTTCAGTCATTTCTGTAATTTAATTTCACAAATTTTACCTGCATGCCTGCTCTTAGTTTATACTAAAAGCATCCAGCTCTATGTCCCATGTTTGTTTGTGTTTGTGTTTAATGTATGTTCTCAAAAAAGAAACTCTTTAATTGTAACTGTAGAATTGCCTGATTACAGACTGAGTGTCTCGTCCAGGTCCTGCCATAATTAGTAACCGCTGTTGACATTTAGATTTAAATTGAATTTTCTTCTAATTAAACCCAGAGGGGGTTGATTCTCTCAGATGTACAGGTTAATAAAATTAGTAGGAATCTGTTAAACAGTAAGCTGAAATCTCAGAGTGCTATGCTAGTGTATTGTTAGGAAAGTTGTGATTAATAATAAAAGCATTCATTGGATTCTTGGTTTTCTTTTTTTCTTTTTAAGATCAGTTAGGGCTTTTAAAAATGGAGTTTATTTCTTTTTGATAACTGGAACAGTATCAAAATCTCTGATACATGAATTTCAAATCAGCAGTACTTTAGCATTTATATATATTAAATATAATAGGAAATAATATTTGTTTTTTTCCAGATATTGCAAGTGTAATGAAGTACTGATAAAGATAGGACTAGAATGAATTATAGGCTACATAATATTATACACACACACACACACACACACACACACACACACATATATATACATACTTCAAAGTTTTATTCTGCTAACATTAAACTATCCAATATATTTGAATTTATTAGTCTAAATGTAATCACTTTTTAAAAATATCAGATAACATTAATTTTTTGAATTCTAATTTGTGCTGCTACTTATAAGAGAAAATTAATATAATAATGATTAAAAATAAGAGGTAAAGGTACTATAATATTTATTAGAGTGTCTAAGTTGAAAAATCAAGAAAACTGCTTTGTTCAATTAAATAAACAGGTGTAAGACTCTTTAACAGTTATATAAAGAGGGCAGAGGGTTTGAACTAATTAATATATGACATCAAGTCAGTAAAGAATTTTAGCATCCAAATAGATAGACCTTCTCCAAGATAAAATTTAAGATAATTTTTAAAGATTACAAATAGAAAATAAGTACTATATAAACTACAAAAATATGAGAATAAAAAACAAAGAAAAAGAAACAAAAATAGTGTAAAAAAGAAAAAAGTAACTTCTCCATCACAAGTACAAACTATTTTAGTAATTTATCACTATCTCCTAAGTTACAGCATATATTCTATTCACCCCATATCTTACCTATTAACTACAAAACAAAAGCTAAAACCTTTGCATTTGTCCCTTATCAGCAAAAGTCCAGTAAATGTTGCCAGGTACATCTATCGTAACCTTGATCAAGTAAACCAATCATGTATTCCTTACTTATGCTTTTAACAGTCTTGATTCTTAACTCCTTAAAATCCCAGAGCTTGATTTCTTGTCATCTTTTTTTTGTCCTTTCTCAAGAAATCTTTAAGAACTTTAACATACCTTTTTTGTATATCTAGTAAGAAAAAAAATTCTTTTAAAAAAATCACTTCTCAAAAAGTCCTTTAAAAATTTCTTTTTTACATCCAGTGAAGAAAAATTATTTACATCACTTTTCTGGTTTAATAATTGAACATATCCTTTAGACAATGGCACATCAACTAGTTTCATTTGTATTTACAATACATCTTTTTCTCTATCTTTGTTATTGCTTGTCACATATATTTCCACATTCAAATTAATTTCAGACTTATCCAAATTAGTTTCTACTTCTTCTGTTGCTTCCTTAACAATCAATCTATCCATCATTTTTTCATAAATATCCATAAGAAAACCCACAGTTATATTATTTTGCACCATTGCTTGTCCAATTGTACCCTTTATTCTCTACTACCCTTTACTGTCCAGTCTTTAAAGTCCCATTGTATCTTGTTTTCACTTCAGAAAATGCAAACAATCCCAGATTCCCACAAAAAAGGATTTAAAATTATAGTTCCAATTCCATCTGGACTCTTAATCCGTTATTAACTATCAAAAAACTGTCAATACTCTAAGCATGCTTTTGCTGTTTGCTTAAAAATAATAATGTTTCCCCTCATCTTTAAAATCGTATTTAAAGATTTTTTAAGTAATACCATGGAGTAATATTTGCTGTTCTGAAGGTTCTTCCAAACCAATAAAAAGACAAAACCAAAATGTTCAAGAAGTGAGGCTTCTTGACCTTAAAAAGGTTGCATTCATGATTCCAAACAAGGGTTGTCCCTCCCTCAACTCCCACTCAAGTCAAAAGCTGATGCAAAACATCAATTCCTGTGGTTTATTAATGAAGAGTGGCTGTACAGAGTCATGTGGGCCATTTCCTTGATCAAAAGAGAAATTTGGCGGCCAGGATCCTGCACCTCATGCTGATCTCCATTATAATGCTATCCTGCTGCAAAAGTAGATAGCTAGCTTGCTATGGCTCTAAACTGGAAATTGCATGCAGCTTTATAGAATTGTTTACACACTTCCGATATTTGTAGGTAGAGAAATGTCATAGCACCTTTTTCAAGGGCTTCATTGCAACCACATTATTAGTTTGGAATTCCTAGCATACTTCACTCACAACTTCCAGAAACAAGTGACACACACCCCTTCCCACCTTAAAGAGATAGCAAAATAGGATTTTACAGAGTTAACTGTTTGTTTCACTTTCAATTTAACTTTTTCTCTAAAGTACAAATCTTGTGTGTGTGTGTTCATATGTATACCTAGAATATTTCTATGATACAATTGTATTTTTCATTGAATAAATCTATGATGTTATTGTAGAACCTTAATTTTATTTTTATCCTATATTCAGATATATATCACAGTGAATTAAAAAAAGCTTACTTCAAAACAAGTGGAAGTAATATATGCCCTAAGGCAAGATCACAGTAAAGGCCATGCAAGCTGAAATATTGTTGTTGAAGTCCACACATATGGAGGTTGCCTCAGCTAAAGACACGTGCCCTAAGGCTGTAATCCAAATCACACTGAACACTTTGGACCTTTAGAGTACATATACAGTACATAGAGGCGTAATGTTATAGTACCATTTTTTAAATTGGAACAATATTCACTATTTTTTAGAATGGCTGTAATGGAAACCGAAGAAAGATGCACAGTCCTTATGTATACTTACACACAAACTCAAAAGTACTTACAATACACATTTAATTGATGCAGTTTCATTATCTATAATTATAGGTATAAATATACTTAGGAATAGGGGATTTTGACATCTTGAAAGGATTTTGCTTTTGAAAATGTGATGACTGGAGAATGCAATTCATTTTTTTAATTTTTTGAATACTATTCTCAAGATTTTCATCAGAACATTTTCATCTAAGGACTTTTTCCTATATTTTTAAGATAAATATACATGTTAATGAGAAAAACATAAAATTAACATGGCATCCCAGCCTGCATTTTTACTTTTTGGTGGAATTTTAGTATCCATAATTCCCAGCTGGTTATTGGCCATGATGTCTTCAATTTCATAAATTTAAAGACCAATATATTAAGAGAATATCAAATTGGGGAAGATTGCTTTATATATTTACCCATTGCTTGCTTTGGTTATCTGTATATGTAAATGCTTAATTGGCAAAATACCTAGAAAGTTGGAATTGATTTAATATATGATTCTCTAGTTTTTCTAATCTCCAGGAAGCCTTTAATTTTATATGTTCTCAATAGAAAATGGGAAGTAACTTGGTAATCATGGAGCATTTATCTTAACTGATGTATCAGTTGATCAGAAAATGCAGTTTGAAAGGCCTTGGAGGTACAGTACATTACAATTAATAAATACAGTAGACTATAATTAATGATCCCAAAGTTATTGCATAATGTTCCTGATGTGGATAATAAAAGATTTTTAATGGTTAAAATCTGGCGAGATTATCCAATATACAAAAAAATATTCAATTAGCACTTAAGATGTACTTTAACATAATTTATTCTATTTAATTTTGTTATGGCTGTTTCTAATGAAAGTGTTAAAGGATCAATGGGAAGTAATTAAAATGTATTATTAATATAATAATGTATAAAGAAAGTTCACATGATTGGGATATAATAACCTGAAATGTGTTATATATTATCTCAAACTATTCTACTTCTTTTTATGACTTTGTTAATAAACACTTTAATATTTTGAAAATACTTTGTTGGATTGAAAGAGGTAATTCATCTGATATTTCTTAGGGAATTAATATTTATTAAAACATCCCCACTGATGTACTAAATTTTATATTTTTAGGTTTTATTGCATTAGAGTTACTTTTTTGAAATGTTATCTGTATTTTTTTCTGAAATAATTAAACTGGTTAAAAGTCAATTATCTGGTTCATTATCATGAAAATAATTATTGAAGGTAGCTCTTGTTGAGTTTTTGTGTATTTGGCGTCTAGTCATGCCGGCCACATGACCACGGAGACGTCCTCGGACAAGTGCTGGCTCTTTGGCTTTGAAATGGAGATGAGCACCGGCCCCTAGAGTTGGAAATGACTAGCACACATGTGCGGGGGAACCTTTACCTTTACCATTAGTTAACTGTCCCACTACCTCAGTTTGATTTCATTAAATTAAAAGCCATAATTTTATTACATGTTCAATTTGTTTGTTTAAAGATTATTACACATTTTTTGTCTCTGAACCAGTATCAGTGACATCAGAAAAAGTACTTCATCTCATATTGGCTCATGCTTTAAAGTCATCTGTTAAGGCCCTTCTTGTATGAAATAACAGAGGGAGCTTTCTCAGAAGTGGCACTTTGGTTATGGAATGCCCTTCCTATAGAGACTTACTTCATGCCTGTGTGGCAACTGGTGCTAACAGTAGAATTCTCTTGTCCTGAAGACACAAGCAACATATTTGGGCATGCATTGCTGCTCATACTGCACATTTTTATAGGCATGTTTCCAGCACTGATTTTAAACTAAATGTGAAATTGAATATGTCTCTGTCAGTTCATATCTCTGTTTGTTTGACATGTAAAGATTCTGTTTGACAGGTTTTGGATGACTTCTCTGCTCAGACATTATGTACACTTGTACTATGATTAAGCAAAGATTGGTCATTGTGCTTATAAAAAGGCTTTCAGTGTGATAGAAATCTGTAATACGATTGGGAAGTCAGCTATTTCATTGCTCATATAGTGTAATGGAAGTTAAATTTGGGTTTAATGTAAACATATACAAGCTTCCATTCTCAGTACTAGGTTTTGACTAAAGCACATACGGTATATTTTTAATTCAATGGTATTTTCTATCTACGTAGCTAAAATTATAATTTGGAATCAAAGACTTGCTTTTGGAATCAGTTGACTTGCTATGATACAATCCTCCATTCTTCAATTGCACATACTCTAATCAGTTCTTGGTGACATTTACTGATGGTACACAACTTAATGGCATCTACATAACATTTGAACATTTGCAGTAATAAAGATTTGGATAACTAATGTGAGAATGAACCCGGGTTCATGTGTTCCTCATTATCACATTCAGTAGTCCCTTCTTTGCTGCTGAAATTTCAAACTGTGGTTTAGAGCACATGGAATAAGAAAGTTCATCACAAAAGTAGTGTTTATTTAATTGGCCATATTTATATAACACCAAACTGATTTGTTTGTACATCTGAATCAGACCAGTTATGGCTATGATTACATAAGCAGTTCAACTTCAATAAGCTACTAGAAAAGAAAGAAAAATATTCATTCTTTTATTCATCATAGATATACTGTACTTCATTATATATTCATAGTATAAAGGTAAAGGTAAAGGTTCCCCCGCACATGCGTGCTAGTCGTTTCCGACTCTAGGGGCCGGTGCTCATCTCCGTTTCAAAGCCGAAGAGCCAGCGCTTGTCCGAGGACATCTCCGTGGTCATGTGGCCGGCATGACTAGACGCCAAAGGCGCACGGAACGCTGTTACCTTCCCACCGTAGTGGTCCCTATTTTTCTACTTGCATTTTTACGTGCTTTCGAACTGCTAGGTTGGCAGAAGCTGGGACGAGTAACAGGCGCTCACTCTGTTACGCGGCACTCGGGATTCGACCCGCCAAACTGCCGACCTTCCGATCGACAAGCTCAGCGTCCTAACCCACTGAGCCACCGCGTCCCTATTCATAGTATACTTTATATTTTTAAAAAGCTGCAAGAATAAAAGGGGGGAAATGGACTGGCAAGTCACAAAACTTACTCATTTAGTTGAATGTACTGCCAGCTTCAATTAACTTAAAAATTAAAAGAATGCTAGAATTTAAACGTCAGATAAAAAATCAAGAGCAGGAAAGAACTTCATTTACACTAGGGTTTTATTTTTGTTTTTGAAACATATCTCCTTGGTGCTGTAAAAAGAACAAAATATATTGGATGCCATTCAGATTTTGTCTGGACTTAGAAGCGACGTATGGTATGATTAGGAGGGTCAAACAAAAATAACATGGCTGGGGGGAAAAAGAAAAAAAACAGCAGATTGTAATGGTGATCACATGACTGAGGGAGACTGAATGTTTTAAATGGTCATAAATTGATCATAAAGTTATTTTGTCAGCACTGTTGTAACTTTTAATGGTCACTGAACAAGTGTTCAGTAAACAAGCCTATCTTGTTCCATACCTATTGCATCCATCTAGTCATTAAAAGTTGAACTCTGTTCAAGACATTGAGAAGCATACCATTTGATATTACTGCTCTGAAACTAGTGGTTTTAATACAATTATCCCCATTCCAAGCTATAAAAAACCTTAAATATCATCAAACACTGAATTGGTTTCAGAAATAATACATTCCCAGTTACCGTATACCCTTCTATATCTATAATGTCCTTTCATGTAACTACATTAGGATGAAAAATTTAAATAGTAGAATATCAAGCAGTTTCCTATATCCTTATCATCATCGTCATCATCTGTATATGGAAATAAATCAGCAAGAGGAACTACTCTCTTATTTTAGCACAGAAAATGGGCACTTCTGAGACATTATGAACAGCCCAGTAAATAAGAAATAATGAATAATAATGAAACCATATCTGAAACATCTGAACAAAAGAGAATAAATGCCATTCAAAATAAGTTCTCATTAAGCTGCTTAATACGTTTTGTGTATTAAGATGCCCATATGATGCTACATAAGAGGGGCTGATTATTTTTTTCTGTTTGGGGGGAAGCAGGATACACCTTTAAAATGAAGGCAAATTCATGAAAATATAATGTCTCTTAAATGTATGTAAGATTCCAGGCAGATTTTTAAATGATTTTTAAGTTATACTGCCTAACATCTTTTTTAATCTGCTTACAGGATTTACTGTATATTTTAAGAATATTTTTCTCCAAAGATTGCTGGGCTTGAAAATAGGTGTTAATATAATACATATATTTGAAGGATGGAGAAAAAGCTGGAAAAATTGCTGCTGACTAGAATCAAACCACATTTGTTACTTACAATTGATTGCTTGTTCTTCAGCTACAAAGATAAATTAGAACACAGAAATACTGCGGTAGAAAAGTGGTGTGGATGTCAGTGACAATGTGACTATTTTTATCTTTCTGTTGTAAACTGTAGCTTACAGTGGCTGAAATGACATTGAACTCTTTTTCTTTTGAAGATTTACAGCCAGTGCAGTGCATGGAAGGAGCAGATGTAATGTTTTATGTATTTGAAAGTATCAACACTGATGAGTTATGCTTGAAGAGTTTGTCCTTGTGTCAATATAATGTAGAACTTTCAATTTCTTGGAGATTGTTTTCCTCTTCCTGCCTAAATATAATAAAAACATATCACCTATAGTTATTATAATGATATTCATAAACTCTTATTCCCCTCCTCCATTCCAAAATTTTGTAACAGATCACACCATATATTTAGATTTAGATTTTATTAGATTTATATACCGCCCCTTCCCGAATGACTCAGGGCGGTTTACAGGGCATTTTAAAATCACATCAATATAAAATACAAAGTTAAAAGAGAATTAAAAGACTAAATTATCGCTGAAAATAAAACCCCAGTTAAAATTCTCAGCCTGGATCAGAGAGCTCAAAGAGCCAAGTCTTCAGGTCCCGGCGGAATGAGCGTAGGTCAGGGGCAGTCCTGAGCTCCACTATATATATATGTGTGTGTGTGTATGTATAAGTATACATATATACATATACACACAGACACACATATACATATATACATCATACATACATACATACATTCACACATACACACATATATATTCAAAAAAAAGCCTTGACAAATACTTAACATTATATATATATATATATATATATATATATATATATATATATATATATATATATATATATATATGTATGTATGTATGTATGTATGTATGTATGTATGTATGTATATGTGTATATATGTGTATATATATATATGTTAAGTATTTGTCAAGGCTTTTTTTGAATACACCTTGCTAATTAACTCTTTCTTTCCTGTTTTTGCCTAACCTAAGGCAATCCACAGGATATAGTCAACTTATGACAGCTCATTATTTGTGTAAATTATTCAAATCTAAAAATTTACACAAATATGAGCTGTCACTGTTGTGATTACTGCCTGTCGATGGCCTTTGGTTAGGCTGAAACAGGAAATAAAGATTTGTCCCATGTTTGGGGCCTAGCAAGGTAATCTAAATAGTTAACAAGCATTTAACATACATATATATATATATAAATTAGGGATATTAAACATATTATAATTCTTTATAGAATGAATGATTAAAAAGAGGCCTAAGCAGAATAAAGCATGGATCAAGGATAGAAAATAAAAAGTAGACTAAAGTATTCATATAACATTAATTCCCTGTACCATTTCAGACTGATTTTACCTGAGCATTTTAGGTTAGATTACTGAAGGACCCTTTTTAAAAAATCAAATTTGCATTTAAATAGAAAATGCTTTGAGCTGAAACTTTTCATTGCATATTCATGTTTGTGTTTGTGTGTGTGTGTTTTTATGTATTAGGGAGAAAGAAAAAGAGAGAATGGGGGAGGGAGATATATTTTGTTCTTGTTTGAAACCCTTACATCCCTGAGAGACTGGGAAGTACATAGATATATTCATTCTACAGTATTTGTATCCCATCTTCACAAGTGTAAGTAGAATTGTTAGTATTGAAGAGTTGTATATGAGTTTGCTGAATATCCTTTTTAAACAGTATGTTTTTGGATTAAACTCTACTAATAAAAATATGTATTAAAGTCAGCAATAAAATGAGAAAATTACAAAGTTATAGCCATGCTTGTTGTCTTCAGTTCCCAAGCAGCTTCTTGGATGAAACATCTTCAAGGAACAATACAAAGAAAGTCCAGTTGCCTTTTGAAAAAGTTCCTTTGGGACATCACTGCAAAGCATTAATATAGGGTGACTCATGAAAACCACTTGTAAACTACAGGTGTTCCAGAATGTAGCAGTGCAGGTAGCAATTGGCGCCATGAACACTGCTCTGTGAAGTACACCAGTTGTCAGTTGGTTTCCAAGTGCAAGTAAAGTGTTACTAACAATAGTAACAATAATATTTATTTGTTGGACTATCTATCTCCAATAGTTTGACACTTAAGGTTCCTTTAGTCAAACAGTATAATCTATCAGGACATAAGATGCATATCTTTTCTGTCGTGTTCCTGTAGATCTGTCTTTGAAAACCTGGTTATTTCCCCAGTTTGGGATTAGGTTGATGGTTGAACTTCTATTGATTTTTTTTCTTCCATTGTTTTTCTTCTGGATGCCCATGTTAATTTTTTTCCTGTTAATATTACTGGATTTCCCACCACCACCACTTTTAACATGTAAGCTGTGGAGAATCTCCTGAAATTGGCCAGCTTCTGAATCCAATAAAATAAATACACAATCAAATACATAATCAATCCTGGGTTGATTGGTTCTATTTGTTCCTTATTTTTCATCAATATCACCATTGATATATTTTTTCAACATTTTACTTCCTACAGTCTTATCAACTGTGGACTTTCTAGCATTGAAGAGAATGTCAGAACTAAAGAATGAGCTAAATGGCAACATGTATGCTGTTTTCTCTGAGTAGCTGGGTCATAAATAGGTAAATACTGTATGAACCTGTTTTTTGCAACTTTTTTTGATATCGATTTTGGGTGTCTCTTTTCAGGTTTTGGACATTCTGATATGGGTGGTATTAGTGCTCTGCCAATGTTCCTTTTCAACAGTCAATTGAAAATGGAATTTTATTTTAATATAAAGACTGTGGAAAGAGTGCAGAGAAGAGCAAGAAAGATAATTAGGAGGCTGAAGGCTAAAACATATGAAGAAAGGTGACAAGAATTGGGTATGTCTAGTCCAGTGAAAAGGCCTCAGGGTGACTTGATAGCAGTGATCCAATATTTGAGGGTTACCACAAGCAACTGAAGGCAAGACGAGAAACAATGGATGGAAGCTAACCAAGGAGAGGATATCTCCCAGAGATTGGGCAGGTCATAATTCATAAAATATATCTAATAAAGTTATAATAGAGTTTACTGGAAACCCTATTTGTTTGATATCTAAATTTTAAATTAAACGAATAAACATTTATCATTATTATGTCCTCATCTGTAGATGAGGTCTCTGAAAGGAGTTATATTAATTTCTAAAGATGTTGCCATTAAGGCCTATGAAAAAAAATGGACTGTGTCAACAAAAATAATGGTTTTATAACAGGATGCCCTTCAATTAACTGCTCTAGATAAATAATGTGATCCATTGGAAGAAAACATGCCTTATTCTGCATTAAAATAGACTGAAGTTGTCTATTTGTTCAATTAAATAGAAGTCCATGCCAGTTGCTTTAATACCGTTTGTAATAGTGTAATAAATATGTTCCAAATGCATCAGAATTTCTGCAGGATTTGAAATAATATTTCTAAACAAAATCAGAAATAAAAAACCAAACAAATGCTAGGGTGAGTAATACTCTGTATGTGCATTTTGTTGTTTCATGTTGGCCTTTGGTTAGTATTGAATTGTTACAGATCATTGGTTAAAATAAAATAAGAATAGTATTACCTGTTGATTGAGGCTTAAGTGTGTATTTTAAATTTATTTGTCATAATAGTCATTTTAATACAAGTGAAATGTGTTTTTTTACAAACATGAAGCAATTAAATTTGAGATGTACTTAGTTAGCTAGCCGTCATAATTGAGTATGTATCTTTTAGAACAGAATTTAAATGCATGACAAGCATCAGAGGTAAAATTTTCCAAATCAAATCAATCAATGGCAATTTAATTTCTGCCAACAGTACTAGCTTTGCTGCTGTAAATATGAATTGCATTTTACATGTATCCTTATGTATGTTTAGTGTACTAATTATAGTGGCATTATTTTGTTAATTTATACACTAGTAAGGAACTTTGAGAAAAGCATAAACGGTTCCAAATTCTGCGTTGAAATTTGAAAATAGAGTAAATTAAGATACATGTTTGCCCCATCAAAGAAAAATAGATAAACATCAACTGTATAAAACATGACATGTTAATATGTAATTATATTAATTACTGTAATGTAAATGTAGATTATATACCGTAATTTCCTTTTCACATTTATTGTATACATCTCATCTTAGTCAACAGACAAGAACGAAGCAATGAAAAAATATTCATTACCAATTATCATGGGCTACACTGCTTCTCATCAGATAGACCTCTTTATTAGTTTATTCCATATGCTATGAGTGCCAGAAAATGTGGGTCATAACTTTTGATTTTGACTATGCAGTGAAGACTAACATTTTTACAAATGGCTATATATTATTGCCCAGTTGCACAGTGATGACCTGAATTGGTCATGAGCTCTTGTTCTCGGTCCACCTTATGTCTCAAGGTCTGTCAGCAGATGCTAATATGCCCAGGGACCTGCTGTGCAAGCAATTGCCGACACATGTACCCCAGTATTAATTCCAAGTAGATGATGCTGCTATTCTTGAATCAGCAAGGGGCAAGAAATTTATTTCAGTACCTCTTTATCCTTTGGAGTTAGATGTAGGTTTTATGTGCCAAGGATCTCTATCTGCTGATCGTTGAATCTGAGCTGCATAGATCCTCTGTTGGACCTACGATTTGTAAATGTACACAGAATCGATATTAATAGTTCTCTAGAAGGCCTTCTAGAAGTATCTCATTTGTATCAATAATAATAAAACATTTTCTAGTAGACTTTCATAATAGAAAATATTAAATTTTAAGAATTGCTTCAAGATTTCAAGAATCATCGGTCTAGTATTAAAATTCAGTTGATTTGTATGCAATTTTCATTTCAAAGACTTACAGTGCAAGAAATAGATGTGAAATGTATGTTTTTCCATATGGAAGCCAATCATATTTAAAATAATTGATTTTTCATAAGCAATGATAATGAGTACATGAAATTTAGACAAGCATAATGTAATATTGGATATTTATAATTCTTAATAAGTCATGCTTGATTGCTTTAAAGGTCATAAAAATGAAGAGCCAAGAAATATTCTTTGCTTCTCTATCTTCTAAAAATAATTATTAGAATTGATGTGATATTATAAGAGCTGTAATCTACATTCAAGGAAATAGTTGTGGAAGAATAAAAATAGAACTTCAGCTGTGACAAATTTGGTGAAAATAAATTATAGAATAATAGTTTTGTAATAAAAACATTTTAAAAATCAAATATGTTATACTTTTCAAATATAAACAGAATGTAAAATTGATGAAATAAAATATTTAATGCAAATATTATTCATATGCAGTTTTTTTATATCTTTCTGAAACCATTATTTCTGCATAAGCTGTAGGTTATTTTGTCAAATCTAGACAAGGGAGTCTGAGATTGTCCTAGAATTTATTTTATTTTAATCACAGAAGGCCAGCAAGGTACAATAGATCATCCCGTAATAATTAGTACTCACAGAGCTTCTATACAGTTGTAGAATTTTTGTGAAGAGTACAAAGCCAGTAAAGCATATTCCTTCCAGTAATTAAAATCAGAATATATTAATCATTTTTAAGTGTAGTGAATACCTATGAATCTTTTGAAAATAAATTGATGCAAGTTGAAAAATCCCGCACAAAAGTGTATATACTGTATTTCCTATTGCAGATATTATTAATCATTACTATAACTACTATTTGAAGTTTATTGTGCTGTTTTTTAGAATCTTCAAATATATATCTTTTTTAAAAAAACAGATTATATAGTATAATTTGTGCACTCCATGGGGAAAATTCTCAACCATTTCATATTCAAGTAATAATTCAGTGTGATATGCAGAAAGTAGAACAAAGTTAAAAATAGTTTCAATAATGTGATTTGTTTTGAGTTTTTTAAAGACACAGGAATTACTATTTAGCAGTTTTTCAGAGCCTTGGGTTTTTCAGTTTTATGGTTGACCACCAATATTTTAAAGGACTAAACATTTATGTGAGTTTATTTAGAAAAAATGTTTCTTTTCTGCTTGAAAAATAAAGCATTTACTGTATTTCAGAGCTTCAGGCCTAATACTTATTTTTCTTTTTATCATTTGAAGTTCTGTTTTAAAGCAATTC
Source organism: Vipera berus (assembly GCF_964194415.1). Taxonomy (NCBI): domain Eukaryota; kingdom Metazoa; phylum Chordata; class Lepidosauria; order Squamata; family Viperidae; genus Vipera; species Vipera berus. The sequence continues at coordinate 178,452,224 of NC_138204.1, read as the reverse complement.
TTTTTATCTTCACTGCATGGAAACTCTTTGGATTTCTTAATAATTATAAAGTTTGGGTTATTTTGGATGCTAATTACTATGTAAAATTTGTCTTAGTTGTGCATACAAAATAACAGATTCTGAAATGACAATTTAAGGAAAGAAAGAGCCATGTGATTTTATTTATTAAAATAAATAAAAGTCTCATCTTTATAACTTACAATGAACTGATGAAAAACCTAATGACAATGTAATTGAAAAACAATTGGATAATGAGCCAAACAAAATCCAGTAATGCATGCAGTAATCTGCCACATAATAGACTTCTGGTCCTGCACGCAGTGCGGCAGTTGAGGGGCTCAGGACTCCATGCCCTCCAGCTGAGTTTCTTCCTGTTAGGGGACCCTAAATGGGCCAGAAGCCGCCCCAGAGAGGTGGCAATGAAGGAAGTAAGTCCTGGGGACCTCGGAGAGACAGCGGTCAACCCGATTGATCCAGAAGAAGCCTTCCAGAAACCAACAGGAGAAAGGCTAGCTTAACTTCATAGTCTAGCCCAGGGGTGTCAAACTCAATTTCATTGAGGGCCGCATCAGCATTGCAGTTGCCCTCGAGGGGCCGGGTGGGTATGGTGAGGGTGGGTGTGGCCTACTGGTTGGGCATGGCTAGAGTGCATATGGCCTACTGGGTGGGCATGGCCAGCTCTACATCGTTTGCATCAAGGGTGCCTATGGGGACCTGGGCAGGAGTGGGACAGATCTGAGGGTCTCTGGGCCAGGGCCAAGGTAGTGGGTGCCGTTCCCTCACTGTTTCCAGGATGGCTTCGTGGGCCACATGAAACCACTTCGCAGGCCGGATCTGGCCCCCCGGGCCTTGTGTTTGACATGTCTGGTCTAGCCCAAGCTGCAAGCAACCAAAGTCAAAAGCACTATTTTAAGCTGATCGTAAATGGTGTGCTTGAATCTGGGTAAAAACATCAATTTTCTCTATCCTACCTATCAATTTTCCTAAAGGGGAGAAAAAAATTCCCAAGAAGCAAAAAAAAACCAAAAAACCTCTGAATGAAGAAGGAGGGGTTTTGCCCCACAGTTTTGCTAATGGAAATGGCGAATTGAACCTTTTATGGAGGCCTAAAATTTGAAAAATGAACCAGTGTTGATGCCTACTGGTGGATGAGGATTATGACAGCTATGGCTTGCATATAAAACTTGGTAAAATCTGAAAAAAAACCCTAATCTCTACTTGTGACCTTCAAAGCTTTAACAGAGAACAGGTGTGACAAAAAAGAAAATGATCTGGGCTGTAGATAAAGTGAAACTTACAAACTTTAGGGAACAAAAAAAGAACTTTTTTGAACTCTCTGGATTACAAGTTTACAGTCAACTCTGATCTCAAAGCTATTTCCAGTGTGTGTGTGTGTGTGGGGGGGGAAATCTGGATTTTTTGTGATCATGGAAATCAGAGATTCATAGAAAAAACTTATCAAGAAAAAATAAATACTTTTCAAGAGGAGATATATGAGATGTTGCAACTAATTCAAATAACAATGATTTCAAACCACAAAGAAATCCAAAATAACTCTGAAAATATACACCAACTCATCTTTAATTCAATTTTATACCAAACAAAATCCCAGGAAACTATAACAGAGAAGGAACTGATAAAACAGACAACTGAACATAAATCTGAGGATAGAGACTTAAAGATGGAGCTTTACAAAACAAAGAAGTATGGTTTAATCCAAGTGGAAAAAAAATTACAAGAAATACTGGACTTGGAAAAGACAGCTTATATTTCAACACTACAAAATAAACTTGAGGATAAGAAAAAAGACTGGATAAAACAGACTGCAGAGATGTCAGGGAAAATACTGGAACTGGAGAGACAAAAAAATGACAAGAGAAAAAGAAGGGAAAAGATTCTCAATGAAAATGACTGGGCAAATGCCTTTAACAAAGATACTGTACTTGACTCACTTTTTACATCTACAGTAACACCTATAAGAATATGGAAAGATTTGTTGACTCAGCAGAACGTATTGATTAAGAATGGCATTGGGCAAAAGAAAAAGGCTAAAGTGAAAATTAAGAGAATAGATAATGGGCCTATCAGAGAGAATACTTTAAAAAGAAACACTTATTTGAAAATGGTTAAAGAAATAGAACAATTTTGGATATGAATTTGACTTTAAGAGGGAGAAGCCCCTCAAGTAATATAGTGCTTTCTTTTTCTTTCTCAATTTTATTTTATTGTTGATATGAGTAATATAAAAGAGTTGGAATGGTCTATGTAAAGGAAATGTTTTAGATATCTAAAGGTGATTGACTTTAAGAAAATTATAAATGGATTAAAATGTTTTGAGTAAGAATTAAAAGACTAGAGGATTAGGTTTATTAATGGGAATATTTTAAGATTAAATGCATTTTCAATTATGGTAAAAAAGAATGAAATTTTTTTGGAAATATATGTGGTAGCTTATAGGAAATAGGGATTTTAAGTAGTATATTATCTTTTTATGTTATTCTTTTTATTCTCATTCTTCTTTCTTTTTGTAGTCTTATTTGTTTCTTAAGAAAGGTAAAAGTATTGGGTTGGTTTACATTGGAAAAAAATTGATTTAAATATTTAAATGTAATTAACTCTGAGAAAATCTTAACCAGTAAAAATGTTTGGAACACTGTGGGAAAAACAAATGTAAACAAGATCTGTAAACAGGGCATATGATGAGACAACCAGAATGACTAGATAGTAAAGGAATACTATATTGTTGTGATTATGATTAGTAGAAATATTAGAAATTTTTTATACTTAATTATCATTTATTAAAACAATAAAAATTGTATTAACTTAAGGTTGATAAAAGAGAACACTATGGGGAGAAGAGGAAATCATGTAAAGTTATATGGATTATAGAATCTAATTGTTAGTGAATTTTGTTAAATGTAAACCCAGACAACGCACTGTCTACTCAATATTAAGGTGATTATGTTAAAAAATTAATAAAACATATTTTTTTTAAAAAAATCTGCCATATAATATTTAGCAGCAAGATTCAGGAGTCATCAATATTACATCCATTTTCAGAATAAAAAACATGGTATTGAATATATAGTCATTAAAGAAATATTGTTAAATGGGACTGTTGAAGTCAAGGCAAGATCTGAAAAACCAAAAAACATTTCTACTAGACTATAAAAAACTACACTTAGCAAAAGAGGCTTACAAGAAACTGTTGGTTTAAATATTAAACTGACATGAGAATAGTTGTCTTCAGGTCCTTGTAGAAATTATCTGTAGGGGAGCATTAAAGAAGGAAAACATTTCTTTAACCTCATCACAAAAGTCACAAATATGTATAAAAGAAAACCTTAAAAAGCCTGAAATGTTGAGGGCAAAGTATTTTGTACTGATAAAAAAAATAATTTCTACTATTACACTAGACATATTTTGGAGGAAAAAAACGTGAAGAATTGGAAGCAAAATACATTTTACCATCTGTTAATCACAAAAGTGGCTTTGTTAGGCCCTGGAATTATATGGCAGTTAATGAAAGCTAGTGAAACAGGAAATACTGTGTGGTGAAAGGAAGAAAGAATACAACTAAATATGAACAAACCCCAGAAGCTAATGTCCCACAGTCTTTGAAGAAACTGAAACTGAAAAGAACTTGTCTATTTCAGCCAGAGAAGAATGAAAACATATCTCCAAATCAGCCATTAAATACTTACAGAGAACACATGTTTTGGAATGGTTGTCACAGTTCTCAAATTTGAAACAGAAATCTATGAGGATGTTTCATTACCCAAAATAGGTAGCACCATCAGTGGTAGTAAGAGTGATGTTTGCTCACAGTTTATATTCTAATTGCTTGCCCTATCAGTATTGGTGGGAATGGTCTTAAAGAGGTTCTTTGGTTAGCTTGTTTGGCAGTTCCTTGATTGGGCTATTGTTTACTTGATTGATGGTCTGATTTTAATCTTGGAGTTAAGCTATGCTCATTTGGGTGCTGATTTTGGTCTTTTTGTTCCCTTTTTGGCTTGTTGAGTGTCAGTTTTGCATACTATGTAGATATTGTTTATGTCTATGTGTCTGTTGATGGCTAATTTGTCAGAGTGCCAGGCTTCTAGAAATTGCCTAGTGTGTTTGGACTTGGTTTGGTCAATTTCTGACCTATTGTACCTAATGTTTTCTTGTTTTGAATCTGTAAATAACTGCATATAAATAGCACTGTAATTACTATGTTTATCTTTTATCATCCAGAGGTTGTGTCAGCTTCTGTTTACTGAAATATGTGATTTGATGGGATGCCAAAACTTTTCCATTCAATTTGTGGGGTTGTTGGTATTAATCACCATAGGCTACTTGGGCTGAGAAACTTGAGAGTTTTTTTCCCCAACAAATATGGAATATAGCATATTGAGGGAAAAATACTTTATGCAGTTTTCAGATTTAGGATTAGCAATTTATCTAACATTCACAGTATTTCTATTGCTGGTTAAATGAGAGAAAGTGATAACAAACATGTCTGTTTGAAATAAGTATTTTAATTTTAGGTTAAAATTGGAAAAGGAGATTGGTAATGCTAATGAATATGCATTGTTTTCATATTTTCTTTGTAATGTTTTAATCAAAGCTAATCCTTTAAGAAAGGGGGAATACAAGAAGGGATTTTTTTTCCTTCTATACTTCTGTCTTGTTATCATTTTGTGTTTGTTTTGAAATGAATTCTGGTTTTAATCTCCTGAAAATGGAAAGACAGAAAAAAAGATCCAGCAAAATCAAAAGAAAATATATTAATCTAATAAAAAGAGGACAATGTAAAACAAAGTGAACTATATGTGAACTTTGTATAATAAGTAAGCCAATATCTAAAATCAGTAGGAACTACAGCATCTATTCAGATGGGCAGAGTGTTATAGAAAGGTTTCTTCTCTAAAGATGTTGAAGCCTCTACATATATCTGGTTCTCAAATTGGCTGTTAGATACATTGTCTTTGGCAATGCTTAGCAAGTTACTTTTACAAATATCCCTGGAAAATGTTACCTGATCTGACTCTTTAGGATAGCAAAAGGTTAACAGACTAATTTTCTGTAATCCTGTTTTGTGTTTTGTGGACTTTTTAATAACCTTTGCTTGCCTTTCCTTTCTTACTAAGTGTAGTATTTTAGGACCATTAATATGTTGTCTGGCAACATAGCCATTTTGTACCTAATTGGTTGGTTTGTTTATGTATTATTGATAAAGTCAAGTCTTGAACTCCACTTTCCTTGGAGGCTGCTTGATAAATGCGTCAGCTAATCCCATGTAAGACATAAAATTTTCTGCTGTAGCATAATACATAACATTGCTTTTAGTTTGTATTCCTAAAAGAACCTGGTTGTGCATTTTCAGTGAGCTGTATCTAACAGCATGAAATAAAATCAGATACATAATTCACACTGTGCTCTACATTGCCAAGACTTCAGCTGTGTTGCTTTGTAATGTGCAGGAATACCTGTTTAGCTTTTAAATCAGTTTGCTGACTATTCTGCCTTATAAATGGTCATCTGGTGAAAAGCTATTTGAAATATCTGGAGCACATCGCCTGGAAAAGGTGAAGAAAGTAGTTTTAGCTTGGAGGAAAATAGTCTTTTCTGAAAATTTCAATAGGTTTTTTTAAAAAATAAAGAAATAAAGAATTAAAAAAACACCTGTAATTTGATCAGAAAACCTGAGGCCATGGAGATAAAATGTTCAGTGCACATGTTTAGGTTAACTATTAAAACAATGTGATCATTAGAGTGGAGCTTTTATGTCAATGGCTGCATTCCCTTGAGAACTATCTGTTGGGATTTATAGAACTTTTCTTTCTTTCTTTCTTTCTTTCTTTCTTTCTTTCTTTCTTTCTTTCTTTCTTTCTTTCTTTCTTTCTTTCTTTCTCTTTCTTTCTTTCTCTCTCTTTCTTTCTTTTCTTTTTCCTTTCCTTTCCTTTTTTCTTTTCTTTTCTTACATCTATATCTATCTATCTACCTATCTATCTATTCCTCTTGATATCCTTATCCTATCAATAGTAGCAACTCAGAGGGGTTTCAGTTCAGATCAGGTTGTTTTCTCCTGTCCTTTCTATACATTTGTTAATTATTATTTCGTTCTTATAGATTTTGATACATAATAATAATAATAATAATAATAATAATAATAATAATAATAATAATAATAATAATAATAATAATATTAATAAAGTTGGAAGGGACCTTGGAGGTCATCTAGTCCAACCCCCTGCTCAGGCAGGAAACCTTATACCATTTCAGGCAAATGGCTGTCCAGTCTCTTCTTAAAAACCTCCACTGTTGGAGCATTCACCACTTCTGGAGGCAGGTTGTTCCACTGGTTAATTGTTCTAACTGTCAGGAAGTTTCTCCTTAGTTCTAGGTTGCTTCTCTCCTTGACTAGTTTCCATCCGTTGCTTCTTGTCCTGCTTTCAGGTGCTTTGGAGAATAGCTTGACTCCCTCTTCTTTGTGGTTTCAATACAGTTTTGAGGTACTCTTTAACATGTGCTGTTTCAAGTGCTCATATCAGTCTGATGATTATGTGTGCCTATTTCCATTTGCATATGATTTACCAGTTGCATCCCTTCATGTAACAAAGGATATGACAACTGCTGATTACCTTCCAATTAGACTGTTGTAATGAACATCTTGTGCAGATACCCTTGAAGTTTTCGAAACTGACCCACAGGGTACTCAAATCTATTCCACTGGGAGCACCTGTTCTAAGCTGCATTGATTTCTAGTCCAAATTCAGGATACTTATTATTATGTATAATCTGCACATGACTTGGACCTCTCCTCTTTAAAGGAATGTAGCCACCTGAGAGTTCCATAGATAAAAGTTTTCTGTATTTACTGCATAAGCAAGTTTAGCTAGAAGCCACCAGGGCTACAAACTTCACAGTGGTAACATCAGCATTATGGAATTCAATTCCTCCATCACCACAGTGTGATCTGCCTCTTCAATGATACATTGTAAGAAAGTCTTAAAACATATTATAATTAGCTACTGAGTTTATAATGTGGATGCTATGTATTTGGTAATTACTTTGCTATTGTAATGTGATGCTTGTTTATAATTTTACAAATTTTGCTTTATGCTTTATGCTTTACTTTGGTCTGTGTTTATTTTTGGTACTGATCAGTATGTGTAGGTCAGTCTTGCTGGAAGCCTGCAATATATACTGTAAATGCAATAAAGAAATAATAAACCAAAATGATTTAGAAATACTTCTGGATACATTATTAACTACTAAAATATTGCGCTCATTTTCATTTCCTCCAGTAAATTACTGACTAGCAGCTCACTCTCTCCATTTACAGAAGCATAGTTTTATCAAATCTCCCTGATTAAATCCATAGAATCAGTACAAACCTGTTTAATTAGAATATAGCTAGGAATTTAATTAACTCCCAAGGCGATCAAACCGATCAGTCCTAGAGGAGATCAACCCTGACTGCTCCTTAGAAGGCCAGATCCTGAAGCTAAAACTCAAATACTTTGGCCACCTAATGAGAAGGAAGGACTCACTGGAGAAGAGCCTAATGCTGGGAAAGATTGAGGGCAATAGAAGAAGGGGACGACAGAGAATGAGGTGGCTGGATGGAGTCACTGAAGCAGTAGGTGTGAGCCTAAATGGACTCCAGAAGATAGTAGAGGACAGGAAGGCCTGGAGGAACATTGTCCATAGGGTCGCGATGGGTCGGACACGACATCGCAGCTAACAACAACAACAACAAAATTCACAAATGGCATTCCAATACATACATAATATAATATAGAATATAATCCATAAAAATGGCTTCCTCTCCAGAAAGTACATTATTTCAAAATTCAGAGCTTATTTATTATTAAATTCATATTCCTCTCATCCTACTATTGAAGCAACTCTTAAAACAAATGAAAATCCATTATCCAGAAGACTTAAGAATACAATATTTGTGAGTTACATATAACTAACAAATATTGTTGTATAGCTGTATCCTGGTGAAATGCTTTCCTGGAAGTGATAATCTTAGCAATATAAAACAATCGTTGTAACATTAAATTCTGGAATTAGCCCCTTCATACCCATATGTTGAGATGTCACACTTTTCTTTTTTCCTAAAATCAATATCCATTAATCTACTCCAGTAATTCTATTCCAACACACTGGTAGAAATATGTCTGGCTAATGGTGACCTATATTAATATTTACTCCTGATTTTTATGATCAATTCAATGGAGTTGCTTTTCCCCCCCTGCTGTCTATTTTAAGTCCATTCAGTTTAGAAAAAAGTTGAGTTTGGTATTTTTGGTGAGTGGAAGAAATGTTAGCCTGAGAGGATTTCCATTTATATTTGAATCTGTCTGTTTAATCAGGTGTGGTGAAGAGTTACAGACATACAAAGACCTATAGCTAATAGGGCCCTCAGGCCACCTCTCAACCTGCACTTGTCATAGTTCATTTGGGTTTTATTTTTTACTATCCTAGAACAGTGTTTGTGGTGTTTGCTATTCTTATGTGTCACTTTCTCTGGAATTGTAGCTTTAAAGATATTGTTCTTGCTAAGGAAAACTAAAGTTAAAAGAAAGGGAGTCAAGTTCAGAGCCTGGTCCCAAGGTTGTACATTAAACTATGAAGTTGAAAAGAAACACCCCACCCCACCCCCCAAAAAAGATAAAGAATTGTTGCTGTGTAAAATACATGGTTACCAGCTGAATTTAACTGGACAAAATCATACAATGGTGTGAAGTGTACATGTGTAGATTTAGGTCTGATTAGTGACTGAATTGATGATCACATGTGACTAATGTATGTATTGCATTAAATGTCACCAGATACCGTTGTATAAAAACATAAGCCCTTCCATGAACATTGTTAGCCCTTATTTAACCTTTTTAGTTTTCCTTTACATTTTAAAAAAGATTATATTATGAAGCTGCTGCATTGTCATGGGTAAGTGACTGGATTAATTTGACACAAGGGAGATTATTAAATCTTGAGGGCCACGACTTGTTATTTGGCTGGCATGCATATTTATTGTATGATAAGAAGGTAGATAATGTGTTTAAAGTGCATATTTTAAGACAGGCATTGCTGAGAGTTTGGAAAAAGTATAGACATAAATTAGATTACAAGATACCGTTGTGGGCAATCCCAAAACATGCAATAGAAAATATAAATGTTGGCTTCAAACATGATGTGACTACATACAAGGAGATCTTAAGTTTGGAGAGGAACGTATGGTGTTTGAAGCCGTATAATCTTTTACGAGATGAGAAGATTGTTCAAACTTGGTTTCAATATGGTCAATTACGGGCCAGGTGGAAAGAAGACCAGAAAATTGGTTTTTCAATGACTGATGAAAATTTGGTAAAGCAAGTTAGAAATCAGGGTCCAGCACATATCAAACGGATATATCTTGCATTGTTAGAAATTGACTCAGAAACTGTCAGAATCCATTTATATCACATTTCATAATTGTATAGGTAGAACAACGTGCTATTTCTGGGGATTCTGCCATCTCTCCGAGGTGGGGGGAGAGGATGGTTACTAAAGCGATTTTCAAACAACAGGGGATGTTTTACTGGGGAAGGGAGGGGTGACAGACAGGTCTGGATTGTATCTTCATTTACAACTGAAAAGGAAAGCAATAACCATAAAACCAAGGAGAGTTCCCTTTCCCATGGAAGGACCTGACACCTAGCAACTGACGACAGCCTGACCAAATGGATGAGGGGAGGGGCTGAAATGGGAATGGTTTATATAGGATTGAAATGTAACTTTTGTCAGATTCCGTCTTGTATTCCCACAACCGATTCCATCCTAGTAAACATTTTCCTTTTGGACTAAACTTGCATCCAAGAGTTCTTATTTCCTAAGATGTGGATTGAGGTGGGTCATGACAGTAGACGGAATCTGCTTTAAGAGTCAACCTGGAAGTGAAAACCTTACCGGGGGACTTTGCAACAAATACAATGTCTGGCGACGAAGCAAGAGAAGAGGGAAGCCCCATGGAGGGGGAGTCTTCCCCCCAAATGGAATCCCAGAGACAATGGGAAGCTAAAGCAGCATATTCCCCCGGGGAAGAAGCGGTGGAGCAGTACGACCGAAAACCCCGGTGGTCGATGGGCGTTGGAAGGAAAAGTGAGTGGGAAAAGGCTTTGGGAGAAACGACCCTGAGGCGTAGTAACCACCAACCGGAATGGAGGCAAGAGATGGAGAGTTCCCTGCACGCCAGCGAGGAGGAGCGGATCCTGGAAAAGGCCATTGATCTGATGAAAGCAACCCTGAGTTCACTGAGGGAGGAGAGAGCTGAAAATCGCAACCGAGGCAGCGCCTGGGGACGCAACTGGAAAGGTAACGGAGGGGATCCAAAACCTGAAACCCCGGGGCCATCCAATGGAACAGGAATTGCTGCCTCAGCAGTACCCACCCCCCCCCAGAACCACAGATGGGGACCAGGATGAGGAGCGATACCGGCCACGGCGCAGACAACGCTCCAGCCAAAGACTCCCGCCCCTGGAAGTCAAATTCAAGGGGGAGCCATCACGACTGGGATTTTTCCTAACCCAAGTCCTCAGCTACATGGAAGAGTACGGACGGGACATCCCCAGTGACAAAACACGCATCCGAATTGTGCAATCTGCCCTGGACGGGACAGCTGCAGACTGGGTGGTGAACTTGCATGACTCCAACGCCCCAGAACTCAACGACTTCAACCGATTCATGTCATCTTTGAGGCGACGGTTCAAGGATCCTTTGGCTGACCGTAAGGCCCGGGAGAGAATCAAAACGGTGAGGCAGGGCAGGCGAGCAGTGGCTGATTATACCCAAGAATTCCGAGCCATTGTCAGCAAGCTGAACTGGCCAGAAGACATCCTCCTTAGCCACTTCAAAGACGGTCTGAACTACGACCTGTATGATGCTTGCCTGCCTCGAGGAGACCCACCCCACCTCGACGACTGGTACATCCTGGCGGAGGAAGTGGAAATAGACCTACTGAAGAGACACCGCAGAGGAAAACCATGGGGCCGCCTGCCACCCGAGCAAACACGCGAGGGGGAAAAACCACCAGCCACAGCCAAAAAATCAACAAGTTGCTTCAACTGCGGGAGAGAGGGCCACCGTGCTGCAGAATGTCGTTCAAAAGCCCCCCCACGAAAACCAGAGGCATCATCCTCCAAGAAGCCGGGGAAGCCCCAAGGCAACACAAAAGAATCTTCCATGAAGGGGACAGAGGCTGTAGAGTCCACAATTCCTGCCAGGAACTGGGACTGGACTCCGGCCTGCACCGCAGGGACGGTGGACAACTCGGAAGACAGCTCAGAGGGAGAACCATTGGTAAGTGGACCCCTTCCACCCATACTTAAGACAGTGACTATATTAGCTTCCCCTATGCCTGAAGCAGCCAAAATAAAAGCTCTGATAGACTCTGGGTGCATCCGCTGCCTTATCAGCCCAACGCTGGTGGAGAGATTGAGCATCCCAGTGAGGAGGCTAAAACAACCAATCTCTTTTAGTCAATTAGACGGGACAATAGCAGGGGGAGGACCAGCCACCCTAGCCACTTTACCAATCCACCTATCACTGGGGCCCCATGAGGAGGACATAACGTTTATAGTGGCCCCAGGCATGGAATGCCCAATGATCCTAGGACTGGAATGGCTGAAGAAATGGAACCCTGGGATAAACTGGAGGACAGCAGAACTCAATTTCCCAAAGGGAGGGCAGAAGATCTTAGACTCCAAAAGCACCCCCCCAACCCAGAGGGAGGAGACAGCAGCAGTGGGGAAAGAGAAGGGATTACCAGAGATACCGGAGGAATACAGGGACCTGGCTGAGGTTTTCAGTGAGGAAAGAGCAGATGAGCTTCCCCCCCCACCGCCCCACAGACTGCACCATAGATTTCAAACCTGGGGCAAAACTCCCAAAACCCAGGATGTATGCCATGAGCCCAAGGGAAATGGCAGAAATGGAGAGATTCATAAAGAAAAACTTAGAAAGAGGATTTATTGAGCCTGCCAAACCCAAAGTGGCCGCCCCGGTTCTGTTCAGGGAGAAGAAGGATGGGTCCTTTCGTTTGGTTGTGGACTATAGAAATTTGAACACAATTAGTGAATGTAATCTGTACCCCCTTCCCCTAATGAAGGATATGTTATCCCACCTATCGAAAGGAAAGATTTTTACCAAACTAGACCTGAGGGAAGCATACTACCGTATTAGGATTAAGGAAGGAGACGAATGGAAGACTGCATTCAACTGCCCAATGGGGTGCTATCAATTCAAAGTATTGCCATTCGGACTGCAAGGGGCCCCCGCAGTCTTTATGCAATTAATTAATGACATGCTGAGAGAGCACCTATATAAGGGGGTCCTGGTTTACCTCGATGACATCCTTATCTTCACAGAAACCAAAGAGGAACATATCAAACTAGTCAGAGCAGTCCTGAAGAAGTTGCGAGCTGCCCACTTATATGCTAAATTATCGAAGTGTGAATTCCATCAGGAAAAAATCGACTACCTGGGATATCGCATATCTCCAGAGGGCATCGAAATGGACCCTGAGAAGGTCAGAGCAGTACTAGAGTGGGCACCCCCCCCCCCCGCACACGGAAGCAATTGCAAAGTTTCCTGGGGTTTGCAAACTTCTACCGCCAATTCATCCCCGCATTTGGCCAAATAGCCATGCCCCTCACAAATTTGTTGAAAACGAAGGGGGGGTCACCCGTGAAACCCAGCCAGCCTCTGAAATGGTCAATGGAATGTCAAGCAGCATTTGAGAGGCTAAAGAGACTTTTTTCTGCTGAACCTGTCCTAAAACACCCAGATCCCGACAAACCTTTTGTAATACAGGCAGATGCGAGTGATGTAGCGGTAGGAGCCGTACTATTACAAGAAAATGATGGGGGGACATTGCAACCATGCGCATACACATCCAGAAAACTCACAGAAACAGAACAACGCTGGCCAATATGGGAAAAAGAGGCATTCTCGTTGAGGTGGGCATTACTAACATGGCGCCAATTTTTAGAAGGAAATAAAATACCTTTCCAGGTCTGGACAGACCACAAAAATTTGGAAGCACTAAAAACGCCCAGGAAGCTCACTCCTAAGCAAGCCCGCTGGTCCCAACATTTTCACCGATTCAATTTCACTCTCAAACACTTACCGGGGGGAAAGAACTTCCTGGCAGATGCATTATCCCGCATGCCCCAATATAACAGCACAAGAGTTACTGACTTTAAACCACTTGTACCGGAACAACAACTGGCAGCACCAGTCACCACCAGGGCACAAGAAAAAATGAAGCCGAAGGTAGATAGCCAAACTGGAATAGAATTCAGGAAATCTTTGGAAAGTGATGAATGGTTCCAGAAAAATAAACATGTGTGCACAATTAAAGATGGACTGCCGTGGGTGGGGGAGAAGCTATATATACCTGCCACACAGAGAATCAATTTCATGCAACTGTGCCATGATACAAAGTCAGCAGGACACTTTGGCTTTGTAAAAACCTTACACTTAACTAAAAGGCAATTTTGGTGGCCATCTATGAAAAAGGACATAGAAAGCTATGTGGGTAGCTGTCAAATTTGCGCGATGGCCAAAAGACTGCAAGGGAAACCGCCAGGTCTGTTACAACCGGTGGCAAACCCCTCAGCCCCATGGAAAGAAATAGCCATGGATTTTATCGTAGAACTGCCAGAAAGTAATGGAAACACCGTAGTCTGGACTGTCACAGATCTGTTCTCTAAGCAAGTACATTTCATACCTTGCCAAAAAATCCCGACTGCAAAAGCATTAGCAAAACTTTTTGTACAGCATATTTACAGATTGCACGGGGTACCACAACGCATCATATCTGACAGAGGGGTGCAATTTACGTCGGCATTTTGGAAAGAATTTTTATCCCTCTTAGGAACCACCCAAGGACTGTCATCTAGTCACCATCCTCAGACAGACGGAGCTTCTGAAAGACTTAATAATATACTTGAACAATATCTGAGATGCTATATTAATTTTCAGCAGTCCGACTGGACGGACCTACTGCCTTTTGCAGAAGTAGCATATAATAATGCAGTCCACTCAAGCACAGGTTACACTCCTTTTCAAGTAGCTACAGGCCAGAGTTTCAACCCAATACCAGAACTAACCCCAAAAGAACCGGTTATCCCTGATCTGAAGGAATGCATTGCTCAATTACAAAATACATGGCCAATCATTAGGAAAGCGTTGGAAGATGCCAGAAAAGCATACAAGACACAGGCAGACAAAAAAAGAACCGATCCCACACCATTTAGGGTAGGAGAGATGGTATATTTATCCACAAAATACCTGAAATCACTCCAACCCTGTAAAAAACTAGGACCAAAATATATTGGACCCTTTCCAATTAAAAGAATCATAAACCCAGTAATAGTTGAATTAGAACTACCCAAAAATCTTAGACGAATACACCCAACCTTCCACTGCAGTCTATTAAAGAGAGAACAACAATCACCACTACGAGAAAAAATCCCACCACCACCACCCCCCATCATGGTGGAAGGAGAACAACATTTTGAAGTGAAAGAAATCTTAGATTCCAGAAAACACCATGGAACGATACAATATTTAGTGGCATGGAAACACCTCCCCTCCTCAGAAAATGAGTGGGTTAACAAACTCCATGTTAAAGCACCTAAGTTGCTTAAGAGGTTTCATACAGAATATCCGAACAAACCAGGCTAACATTTATATGTTTTCTTTCCCCACAGATGGACTCATCTTTTTTCTGAAAGGAGAGCCGAATGTCAGAATCCATTTATATCACATTTCATAATTGTATAGGTAGAACAACGTGCTATTTCTGGGGATTCTGCCATCTCTCCGAGGGGGGGGGAGAGGATGGTTACTAAAGCGATTTTCAAACAACAGGGATGTTTTACTGGGGAAGGGAGGGGGGACAGACAGGTCTGGATTGTATCTTCATTTACAACTGAAAAGGAAAGCAATAACCATAAAACCAAGGAGAGTTCCCTTTCCCATGGAAGGACCTGACACCTAGCAACTGACGACAGCCTGACCAAATGGATGAGGGGAGGGGCTGAAATGGGAATGGTTTATATAGGATTGAAATGTAACTTTTGTCAGATTCCGTCTTGTATTCCCACAATCGATTCCATCCTAGTAAACATTTTCCTTTTGGACTAAACTTGCATCCAAGAGTTCTTATTTCCTAAGATGTGGATTGAGGTGGGTCCTGACAGAAACAGAACTTGTTAAAGATTGTATGATAAAGTGGGCTCAGAATATTCAAGAAGTTATCACAATGGACACTTGGGAAAAGATTTGGGTGAGGAACGTAAAATTTACACAAGCTCAAAACTTAAGAGAGAACTTTTATAAAATGTTTTATAGGTGGCATTTAGATCCTAAAAAGCTTGCAAGTATGTATCCGAATTATCAACCTAAATGTTGGAGATGTGGTGGCGAAGATGCAACGTATTTTCACATATGGTGGACCTGTAAAAAGGTTAAGGCTTTTTGGATTAAAATCTGGTGGAATATGCAGAAGATATTTAAGCAAAGGATAAAGTTTTGTCCGCAATTGTTCTTATTGGGCATAATTACAGATACTACTGTTGTGGACACTAAGTTGATGTTGAACTTAATTACAGCAGCAAGACTTTTAATAGGTCAATATTGGAAGAAGGAGGAACTTCCGACTATAGAAGAATGGACTCTAAAAGTTTCTGACCTGGCGGAAATGGCAAAGATTTCGGCTTATTTGAAAGATCATTCGCAACAACGTTATATTATGGAGTGGAAAAAGTGGATTGATTATATCCAGAACAAATATGGGACTAAAAAGTTTCATTTAGCATTTGAATAAGTTTCTTCTTTTTTCTTTTCTTTAGGTTATATTAGTATTGCTTGTAGTCATTTCATATGAGCTAGAGTGCGATAGACTTAATGGTTTATGGTTGTTAGCATATGGTTGTTTATGACTGATTTTACTTTTATACCTTGTATTTAGCTCTGGGAAGTTGGGGAGGGGGGAGGGGGGAAGGGGAGGGGGGAGGGTTAGGGAGGGCTAGGAAGGGTTGGGTGGGGGGTGGGGGGGAGGGATTGTTAAATATAAAATGTATTGAAAAACTTTTCAATAAAAAAAAGATTATTTTTTAAAAGTGCTGGAAAAAGAATAAGATGGAATTGCAAAGTGTCCAGATGCCATAATATCATGGCATTGATATTTATCTTCTGATAGCTCAGTAAACAGAATTTACTTTAGGTTGTACAGGTATAATATGAAAAGAGATTGTACATTGAAGCTAGATAGTTTTGATAATAAAGACATCAGTATAGCTCACAGGTCTGCAACCCGCGGCTCCGGAGCCACATGCGGCTCTTTCAGCCATCTCCTGCGGCTCCCAGTCCTCTGCCATGTGCAATCCAAAAAAAAAAGTGGGACTAAAAAAGTTCAACCAATCAATTCAAATATGCAGGGTAGGTGCATATCTCGCCTTGGCTCCACTCTTCAGTCAAACCCTGTTCTGCGCATGCGTGCATGTATGCGCATGTGGACACATTTTTTTGCGGCTCCCAGTTTTTCCTTTTGTGAGGGAACCGGTTCTGAGTGGCTCTTTCACTGTTTCAGGTTGCTGACCCCTGGTATAGCTAGTCCTCAGTTAACTATGCAAATTGGGACGAATTTCTGTCGCTACAATCAAAGCTTGATAACATGCAAATGCATCACTTAGTGACAGCACACCTGACATTCCCTGTTGTTGTCATTAAGCAAAAATATTAAACAAGCTCAAGTGGTTTGCAAGCAGGCCAGCAAGCTAGGCAGGGGAGAATGTGCAGGCAGCCAGCATGATGCAGACCTGTCTGGCCAGAGATAGCTACTGCTGGATGGGAAAGAGTACATATGTGGCAAGCAAAGCTGAGCTGCGAGTGGCAACTGTCAGGTAGGAAAGAGCGGTGAATAGTGACATAGTTGTGACTGGGCCAAAGGTGTCTGCTGTTGGGTGTGGGAGAGTGCAAGCAACTTATCAGAGCAACTTGCAACATTCCTTGTCAGCTTCTCTGTTAATTTTGCTTGTGGAAGGAAATGTCACAAATGGCTTTCAAGTGACTGCAGGACACTGCAACTGTTGTTAAGTTTGAGCCAGTTGCCATGCACTACTGACTCTGGGGTTTTGGGTTGGCCAGAACTTCAAAGACCAGTTATAAGTACTGGTTGAATAAGTTGATATTTTTGATAAAGATAATTCAGTGATACTGTTTTCATAAAAGTAGCCCCTCAGTTACAATGGTGCAGAAGGACGGGACTTATAACTAGTCCTCAAAGTTCTGTAAGACTTTCTGATAAGCATTTTGGGATAATGAAATTTTTTTTTTGGAAAACCCTGTCCTAGAAACTTGTCAGTTTCCATTTCTTGCTTTTGGTTGTGATTTCTTCTATCACAACAAGAGTTTTTAAACAGAAGAACTGGGGTTAAGGAGAGGTCTTCTTTATTTTCCTCAAACAAAATCTTCTTATCCCCCACTCACTTCTTGAGACTAAGTGGGCAATTCCCCAATGTCCATGTTATCAGATATGTTCAACCCAGAAGCAAAGATCAATTCCCTGTCTGACAGATTTATGTATTGACCACTTGTAAGCAACCAGAACAGTGAATTGGGCTTGCCCATTCATCACAGAAACCTTTACCAATCTGATGCCTTTTAGGTATGCTGCACTATTACACATATCATGCACAGCTACATATATTTTAAATGCTTTAAATATGAGATCCTTTTTCTTTTAATCCAACCAATTCTACTTCAAATGAAAATTATACCTATTTCTATGTGATAGTCACATTCAAGTATGTGGGACTTAACAAGCCTCAGAAGGCTCTGAGTTATCTGAATTAAGGACACAGAATATCTATATTGATTGTCCCTTTAAAATTTATGTCAGTGAGGTTTAATTTTGTCTTCAATAAAATGTTTGTTTGTAGTTTCAAGACTCTAGCAGTCTTTTAAAAATGTATTTAACCCTTAGCGTAAAAAAAATGAAATCCCACAGAGAGAGGACATAGTTCACCTCTACATGCCTACAGTCTCACACAAGACAATGTGGTAACATATCCTGGGATATCTTTGATATGTTCACTATGTCTCTGTCTATTCCTCTTCTTCTCTGCAAAGCTGGATCCTGCTTGTCTTACCCTGCTGTGTTCAGTGCTGCATCTTTCATTGAGGCTGTATGCTGCGCAGAGGGATGGTAATAATTCTGGGACTCAGCCAAGCACTGACATGTGCAACTCAAGGCGGAAAACTAAAGAGACTTACAGCCTCTCTCAAGTGTTGCATTAATTTATGTCAGCAGTACAAGTAATAAGACAAGTCTGGGTTGACCTCTCTTGTATGGCTTTAAAATTTATCCCACTTATATTCCACATTTGACCTTAAATTTGGTTCTGCTAGACATCTACACAGCAAATGAGTTAATAGAAGTTGCAAACATTGGACAGGTGGTGGGGGGAAGGGAAGGAAAGAGGGAGAGATGTATTTATCGGAGAATTAAAATACGTATGATAGCCCTAGCAAGTGAAGGCAGATTAAGATTTGTCTTTTTTTTAATTTCTTGAAATGTTCGAAGGAAATAAGTGATGCCAAATCAAGATTGACTGTGGACTTAAAAATGTATCTAGAAGATAAAAACAAATTTAAAACACTGCTATTCAAATAGTAGAAGAATAGTATGGGTTAATTATTTGGAATAAAATAAATAAATCAAAAATTAATGTTTTGCTGGTAATTCATATTAGGGTGGTTTTCAGATGTTTAATGAAATGATGTGAAGGTTTATTTGGGGCAAATCTACATTATATCTCTTCTTTAACTTAGGTAACTTGAATTTTCAATTAAATATGTTTTATTTTCCAGATTTAAGTTTAGCTACTTTGCAATATGTTGGCTACCAAATAGTGATGGAAAAATCTTCAGTGTGTGCCTTTTTTTGGGCTCCTTCCTGAGCAAAATCACCAGGCCAACACAGAAGCATGCTTTCATTCTTTCAGCAAGATGAATGGTTCCTACTTACACATTCTGCTACTGTGGCGTAGTCCATAACTGGATCCCTTCTACGGTGCTGCCACTGGCATCATCTGACTAAAAATAATACAGAGAGAGACACAGCCTATTAAAGATGGTAGCTGGATTTGCTTTCTTCTTTCAGAGTTCTTCCATGGGTAACATAGGAAAGGGGCTAATATACTGGTGATTTTTTTCTTGAGTTTGATGCAGTACAATAAGTATTTGTATTGAGATTATTGAATAGTCTAATAACAATGACATTTTAATTTTCTATGTGATATGACATGATTTCTATTTCAATTATGAAAATTAGAATTTTTAGAGGCACTACCAGAAATGAGCTTACATGTGGCCTTTTTCCTTCACCTCTCCTTGGAAATTTCAGGCTATTGTGTAAATCACATATTGTGCTGCCAAGTCAGAAGAATAGAATTTCAGTTTTATAATGATGTATCATTTACAGAGCTATTCTGTTTTGGGCTGTAAAGGTTTCTATAATAAGATTTTTTCCCCTTCTTTAGTCTAATGAGTAGATAATTCACCTCTTCAATCTGTCTTTGCTTTAGCCATATTTTACCAGTCCTAATTTCCAAATTTCACCATTTTCTCTCATTACAGATCTTAAGAATTACTGATTCTGGGCTTGGTTATATTATTAACTTTTTTTAAAGATGCTTTTTACTAATAATATAGGCTAAAAATAATACAAAGCCTTTCACAACCATAATATTAAAATACAAATAAATCTCTATGTGATGCTCCATTGTTTGTTCATACATACCCAGAGAGATAGACAGACAGACTGATAGCCCTCCCAGATAAACCAGACAGGAAAAGCAACAAGGGGAACTAATTCTACTTTATTTTAAGGGTTCATTAACAGAATCTTGGAAGTCTGAATGTATAAACTTTCCACCACCATTTTTAACTGCTTAATCCAGGGGTCCCCAACTCCTGTGCGGCGACCCACTACCAAATCATGGCCTATTTGTAACTGTGCTGCCAGCATGCACGTGCACACATGCACACGCGCACACACACACCTCAATTCGTGCACACAAACTTGCAGTTAAGCTGTGTGTGCATGTGCACCTGTGCTGGCCCACTGCTCACATGAATTGAGCTGCATGTGCTCTGGCCTGCCGCGCATGCAGTCTAGTTCCTCTCTCCTCCCCCAGCTGGGCCGCCAAGTCGCAAAGGTTGAGGACTGCTGACTTAATCCATTATGGCAATTCCTATGTTTCTTTCTCTGACTGTTAAGCTACTGGGCAATCTTGCCTCTGTAGTTTCCTAGGCAGCATCTCTTTTCCCCAAGATCATCCACATTTTCCATTAAACACATAGAGACACAGACACACACTTTGTACTAAACTGCCCTTCATGTGCAAAATTTAATTATGTGTCATAAGATCTGTGTCAGCTCTTAGTGACCACATAGATGGACCATTTCCAAGATAATATATGTCCAATCTGACCCTTTAAGTCTCTCAGGTATGAAACCCATTGCTGCTATAAATTGTTGTTGTTCAGTCACTAAGTCAGTTCAGTAGCTAACAGGCTTTGGAAAGACTGAATGGCTCTGGATTTTGAATGCTACTGGTTCCAGGACTAATTTGTTTTTGGTGTTGAATAGGGTTGCATTGTTCCAGGTTGTCTCAGTGTGCAATCTGAGGCTCCCCTATACTCATGACTTTTGTTTGATGAGCAGGTGGCAGTCATGGCTAGGAAGGCCTTTGCACAGCTTCATCTTGTGTGCCAGTTGTACCCATTCCTGCTTACAGTCACTCATGCCTTATTCATCTCCAGATTGAACTACTGCAATGCACTCTATGTGGGGCTGCATTTGAGGAGTATCCAGGAGCTTCAGCTAGTACAGAATGTCATGGCATAGGCAGTTATGTATGCTCCTAGAAAAGTCACGTTACACCTTTGCTCTGCTAGCTGCATTGGTTGTCAGTTTGCTTCTAAGTCCTGTTCAAGTTGCTGGTTTTAATCTTTAAAGTTCTTAATGGCATAGGCCATTTTTATCCTCTCTTCATGGGCTGAAATATTTTTTATAAAGCATAGAAAAAGAGGAAAAAACAGCAATAAAAGCAGGCAGTAAGGAAATTAATCAAAATTAAATCTATTTCACACCAGCACCATTCATGATACCTCTCCAAAGCTTTCTATCTTTGCTAATCCTTGTTTCTACCAAATTTGGATGGTATATTGCTTTCTACTTTGTCTTTAGTTCTTTAAGCATCTTTTCTTTCTTTCTGGGGCTATCATCTATTCCATCCAGTTACACCTTTCTTGATTTTCTATTCTTTACAATATACTCATTCTTTCTCCTTATGTTGTTTTACAATTGCAGTATATAGCCAAATTACTTCAACATGCTTCCTTCATATTGGAAAGCATTACACTGTATATGTAACATAATGCAGGGTTTTTACTTCAGCCAGGTATACAATTTCTGTTTCACTATTTCTGCCTTAGTACTACAGATACCAACATTGAGCAAGAAAAGCTAGAGGCAATATGTAGACTGGAACAAAGTCATACATAAAGCCTGAGTATTGATTGATTGATCAAAGGTTCTGAGTTTTAGTTCCCCCTTTAACTTTATAAGATAAGAAAACCTGTCAGCCTTCTCTCCATTTAAAAGATTAAGCATTTCTACAGCTCTACAAAAGAGAGTAGTTTTAGCTCTGGAGGCTTTAGAAAATATCCTTCCAATAGGACTTTTTTAAAAAAAAAGATGGCTATCAACCTGAGTCAGGAAATTATTTCAGTTACAGAGGTAGTAAAGAAAAGTTCTTCACTGTCTTTGTAAAAATAATCTGAGTGAATCTTCTGTACTTTTCTAAAGACATACAATATATAGTGTGTTGTGGGCATCTTATTTGACCGTGACTTTTGAAAATCAGACTTTGTTCCAATTTTCCTGTCCATTAATATAGGGAACATAAGACAGGTTTGGTCAGTCATATATGAACAGAACCCTACTATTCTAAAGAATTTTTATGGGGTACCTCATTGCAGTATAATTATTTTTGCAAATGATTCATTGAATCTAGGTGGTGGTACACTATAAGATTAGGAAAGTTTGGGATATACCAAAAATTTCTGAAGGTATTGAATAAAAATATATTTTTATATTAGTCCATTAGTGGGGGAAAGTGGCAAGAAAGTGACAAGCAACAGGGAGAAAGCAGAAGTATTTAACTCATTTTTTGCATCTGTCTTTACACAAAGGGAAAAAACAGTCCAATCTACCAAAACCAGTGCCATAAAAAACAGAATAGAAAAGCAAGTTAAGATAGGCAAGAAAATGGTAAGTGAGCACCTGTCCAGCCTAGACGAGTTCAAATCACCAGGACCAGATGGATTACACCCCAAGGTTCTCAAGGAACTGGCAGACGTGATCTCAGAACCACTGAACTATATTTTTCAAAGATCCTGGAGCACTGGGGAACTACCAGAGGACTGGAAGAGAGCTGATGTAGTTCCCATATTCAAAAAAGGGAAAAAATAGATCCAGGAAACTACACACCTATCAGCCTGACCTCAATACCTGAGAAGATTCTGGAAAAGATAATCAAACAAATCAGCGAACACCTTGATGCGAACAAAGTTATCACTAAAAGCCAACATGGGTTTGTCAAAAACAGATCATGCCAGACAAATCTTATTGCATTCTTTGACCAAGTGACAAAACTAGTGGACCAGAGGTATGCTGTAGATATAATTTACTTGGACTTCAGTAAGGCATTTGATAAAGTAGATCACAACCTACTACTTGATAAGATAGAAAAATGTGGGTTAGATAGCATTAGAGAGCCTTGGTGGAGCAGTGGGCTAATGCCTCCTTAAGTAACACCAGCTGCCTGCAATTAGTGCAGGTTCGAGTCCCACCAGGCTCAAGGTTGACTCAGCCTTCCATCCTTCTAAGGTAGGTAAAATGAGGACCCAGATTGCTGGGGGCAATAAGCTGACTTTGTAATAATGCCGCTTGGGCGGGGTGGGCGAAAGCCCTAATAATAAGCAGGCATATACATAGAATGAAGGCTATTGCTGAGCACATTGATTTGTGCTTTAGATTGTAAACTGCCCTGAGTCTTCAGAGAAGGGCGGGATATAAATGGGATTTTAAAAAAAATCACCACCAGATGGATTCGGAGCTGGCTGACAGGCCGTACTCAGCATGTGGTCCTCAATGGAACTGCATCTACATGGAAGGAAGTGTGTAGTGGGGTGCCCCAGGGCTCTGTTCTGTGCCCAGTGCTCTTCAACATCTTCATCAACGATTTGGATGAGGGGATAGATGGGGAACTCATCAAATTTGCAGACGACACCAAGCTGGCAGGAATAGCCAATACTCCAGAAGATAGGCTTAACATACAGGAGGATCTGGACAGACTCGAACACTGGGCACTATCTAACAAAATGAAATTCAATTGTGAAAAAAGTAGGCAGGAAATATCAAATGCACAGGTATAATATAGGTGGTACCTTGCTCAACAGTAGTAACTGTGAGAGAGATCTTGGAGTCCTAGCGGACAATCATTTAAATATGAGCCAGCAGTGTACTGCAGCTGCCAAAAAAGCCAACACAGTGCTAGGCTGCATTAACAGAGGGATAGAATCAAGCTCAAGTGAAGTACTAATACCACTTTACAATGCCTTGGTAAGGCCACACCTGGGATACTGCATCCAGTTTTGGTCACCACAATGTAAAAAAGATGTCGAGATTCTAGAAAAAGTACAGAGAAGAGCAACTAAGATGATTGGGGGACTGGAGGCTAAAACATATAGGGAACGGTTGCTTGAATTGGGTATGTGTAGTTTAACGAAGAGAAGGGTGAGGGGTGACATGAAGCAGTGTCCCAATATCTCAGGGGCTGCCACAAAGAAGAGGGAGTCAAGCTATTCTCCAAAGCACCTGAAAGCAGGACAAGAAGCAACGGATGGAAACTAGTCAAGGAGAGAAGCAACCTAGAACTAAGGAGAAACTTCCTGACAGTTAGAACAATTAACCAGTGGAACAACCTGCCTCCAGAAGTGGTGAATGCTCCAACACTGGAAGTTTTTAAGAAGAGACTGGCCAGCCATTTGTCTGAAATGGTATAGGTATAGGGTTTCCTGCCTGAGCAGGGGGTTGGACTAGATGACCTCCAAGATCCCTTCCAACTTCTTCTTCTTCTTCTTCTTCTTCTTCTTCTTCTTCTTCTTATTATTATTATTATTATTATTATTATTATTATTATTATTATTACATAATCATCTGCCATATATATATATATATATATATATATATATATATATATATATATATATATATATATATATTTAGTCTAAAAATGTGGATTACAATAGGCATGAAGAAAAATTATATTTTAAATATTGTGCTATCAGTTTAATTGCTGGTTTGATTGATGTCATTTGAGTTTAATCATAAATCTGTATTTAAGGGAAGAAAATGTATAAATTATCTGTCATGGTAATTTCATTTATAACAATATGGACATTTATTTTTATTCAATTAGAAAAAAATGTTTTATTAACTATTTTGATAAATTTGCCTGAAATGTTTTGAACGTTTACTGTTTTTCCTTATTTTCTAAATGGGTGATATGTTAAGGTACAGTATCAGATTGATTTTATTTTTCTGCAGAAAAAAATCAGAATCTACTAAAAATAATTTATTGTTTTTATAGTACTTTTTCCTTGTCAGAAATGTTCAAGTCACATTTTATTTCATTATCCTAAAAGCAGTGTGTGTGTAAGTGTATATGTATATATGGTGTACATGTGTCTGTGTGTGTATACACACACACACAAGTACATATATACATAGTACTGAAAATGAGCCATTTTATTTTAAAACAGATTGCAGATGAAAAGAAACCATTCATTGCTTACTGTAATTACTAGAGCACTAATTACCTCTAATCACTGACATCCAGGGTCAATAAGGATGACAACAGAAACAGCCTTTCAAAGCAAGCTGTAATTTTTTTTATTATAGCTATCACATTTTGCTAGAAGCGTTAAAAGTTGTTGATTTATATTTTTTTTCTGTTTGCAGTTTGACGGTGAAAACATGTATATGAGTATGACAGAGCCGAGCCAGGAGTATGTGTCAGCCAGCCAGGTGGGTTAATTAATCTTCTCTGTCTTGTTTCAAATTGTAATTAAACAAATTCAAAGAATTGCATTGCAAATGAGTGGCACTATCAGTAACTGCTGCAATCAGAAATAATCATAATTTATAAACAAAGCATTTAAGCCTTCTTTCTAGCTAATGAGATAGCACCGATAAAGCACCAGAGTTGACAGTTGCTGAAGACACTACTTTGTTTGTGCTCCAGAATGGAAGCAGCTGTTTTGCC
This sequence comes from Vipera berus, assembly GCF_964194415.1. Taxonomy (NCBI): domain Eukaryota; kingdom Metazoa; phylum Chordata; class Lepidosauria; order Squamata; family Viperidae; genus Vipera; species Vipera berus. The sequence continues at coordinate 178,426,782 of NC_138204.1, read as the reverse complement.
AGCATGATCATTGCCAAACAGTTGTTATACCTTTAGGAAGTAGTCTTTACAGGTGTCTGCTATTTATCTAACTGCAGTCAAGTTAATCATTTGTCAGCCACAGGTGCCATAGACTACTGTCTATTGCTTTACTGTTGTATGCAGGCCTATTTGACAAAATGGCTGATTCAGATTTGAAGGATGGTGGACAGTCTGTCATAAGTGGAAAAGCATGCTATCTAATTGCTTTCCAATCCATTGTTTCTCTTATTCAGAAAAGGCCTGCTAGCATGGGAGGAAAGTCCAGCTAATCCAGAAATGAGTCACAAAATAGTATACCAGGGGAATAAAGATAATGAGTCTTCTTCCATTGCTAATAGATGGTTATTAATAGCATAATTGTTTTAAATGTGATATCTCTATTTATATAACATGTCTAGTAGCCATTAAAATATATGCTTTTTCAAGCCTTTGAAATAGAGCTCACATGATTAATGCACTGTAATTTCTCTTGTTTGTGCTATATCATGTCATTGGAAGAATCCAGGTTTTTAAGGATTGGAAAGGATTTTCTCAACCACATGTTGGCAATATAGAATCATAGTACATAAAGTCAGTTTATTAAAGCAAAGATTGACTAACGTTTGACTCAGTATGTTGCTTTCAGATAAATTTGTAGAAGGAGAGACAGAGGGATCAGCCTAAAATCCCTACATAATCACAAGGAAACTAAGTCCAGCCTCCCTTGCATTCCATTGACCACTCCAAGCAAATGCTAACCATTAGTTCTTTTAGACATTGCTCAAGACCTATATACCTATAGCAAAATACTTAATTATGTAAATGCAGACAATGCACTAATATAAGTTAATGTTCATGAATGTACATTTTTGACTATACTGAAAAATGGGTGAAAAAGTACAACCATCTAATTATCTGATTGATAGTTCCCCCTGTTCTTTATGGATAGATCATGCACTATATACATGCAATTCAATTGGCCTATAAACATTTACATTTGGCATGCCTATGTACAACTTTATCCAAGAGTTGAAAATAAATCAAAATGAATTGAAAGTGGATATAGGTTAATGCTTTTGTTAGAAGTATCTAAATAGGGTCCCTAAATGGTTCAGTAGGAATCTGTTTTTTTTCTAGAATTGATCAAGCTGAGATATCAAATTCCCATATTTATGCACATGACTCTTGTCCTAGTTTCAATGATGATGATATCCATTCAGTTGTGTCTGAATCTTGGCAATTCTATGGGCCAGGTCTCTCCACATCTTCCAATCTTGCACTATTTCTTTGAGTTGTTCTATGCTCTGGCTGGTGTCAAATTTGATGGTGTGTTATTTGGTGGTCTGGTTTCCTTTTACCACTAACTTTTCCAAACATAATTGCTTTTTCCAGTGACTTCCCTCACATGACACAGCCTAACTGGTTTTACTACTCTCACACAATTGCTGTGTTAGTTCATAATTTATTCATCAACAGATAATACTTAAAGGTTATCTCAGACACTTGCCTGAATAATTTGGATTTTAAATAAGAGCACACAGAAGAATAGTCCAAAATCAGTCCAAGGTTCCAGAAGCCATGACAGGGTTGTCAGTCAGTCCAGAAGTTAGAGATTCAAAGTTTTTTACATAAAAAAGTTTCACAGAAATATCACACAAGAACCAAAGATCAGACATTGTTTTCAGCAAAGGGAACATGGGTCAGGACTGGGCAAGAGATTTACTCCCTTGTTTGGCAAGGAACTGATGGAAAGACTCTACTCTCTACTTGCCAGTTAAGGGGATTGGGAGGCTTTACATCAGGGGTGTCAAACTCACAACGTCACATGACATGTCATGATCTATCGTGACTTTTTCAACATTGCCGGTAATGGGGTGAACACGGTTTTGCTATGATGCATCCAGCCTGCAGGCTGGCAGTTTGACACCCTGCTTTACATTATCTCCATCTGGCTGTTCCAGCTATGCAGGTAATGCTTCGTGTGACCCTGGGTTCCTTGTCCTGAGGTTTATATCCACAGGTTCAGCTGGAACCTTTTCTTAAGAGCTTCAGTTATGATAGTTGTAATCCTTAAATAGCTGTGATGTAATTCAGTAATTAGAAGTTTGTAAAATATAGCCAGGTTCCTGGGACTACATTTAAGTAAAAAGCATATCACTGTTATGCTGTTTTTTAATTTAGGAAGGTTATTTGTAATGTGTTCTTTGTTTATAAGCTAGTTGGTTGCTTTGGGAACAAAAAATATTTTAATTGAAATATCACCAAATCTATTCTAAGGGGTCCAGTATTAATGCAGTATATAACAATGTCAAATAATGGTTTCCCTCAGATTATAGATTTTTTAAAACTGAATTTTCAAATAAACATCTTATTCAGAAATTGATTTCCTTAAAAATGCATTTTAAGTAATATTTAAATGGAATATTTGAAAACTACTGCATATACTTGTCATAATTATAAGTTTACTATATTTCTTTAATAACATAAGGATCCTTTACAAAAGTAGATCATGTTGTTCAGTATTAGGGAGTGAGGCAGGGAGGCAATTAATTCTTTTGAAGCAATGAACTGGTATGATTGAACTTGCTTATCTGAAAATTCTCGGCTTTGCTGATAATTTTGAACATAAATGTTTGAGTAAAAAAATTGGGAGAGATATTTTTGTGTAACCTTTGTGCCCAAAGCTTGTCTTGACAAGTTTAGCAGTATTGTTAGATTAAAGCAACTAGACATCATCTTGTTTATATCTTCAGGGCTTTGAATCAAAAGTAGAAAGTGTAGAAGCACAAACTCTCTGAATGGCTGCTGTTACAAAGCAGCTGCTACTTTTCAGAGAATCATTGTTTCTCTTTACAAGAACCAATAGTAAACCACTGCATTTTCTAATGTGGTCATTGCCTTCTGCTGATCTTCTACTTAAGATACATATATTTAACTAAAATAGAAAGACAGCTTATTCAGGTTACACATTTTAATTCATGAATATAAACTAGATCAAGGATTCCTAAAAAAAGGGAAAGGAAGAAAAATGGATATCCTGATTTATTTAACTATTTAGCATTTATTATTTACCTCCTTTTAGAATGGTTACTATCTTCCCAAAATAGTTGGAGGCATTATTTATTAATCCATCCATCAAATTTATATGGCTGCTCTCTCATGAAAAAGTGACTCTGGGCAGTGTACACTAAAACTATGAAAGAGTTAACTTATAAAAAACTATTATTCAGAAAAAAATAAAATGGGCATGAGATAAAGCTTCTGATGCTCTTCATAGGCAGCTCCATGTAGAGCCTGTAATCAGTTGAGGGGTAACTAGAGCATAGGTAACTGTGAACACAGCCCACCAATGTAGTAATGGATGCAGCTGGCACACCATGCAAAGGAGTGCAGAGGCCCTCCTAGCCATGACCCCAACCTGCTCTTTGACCAGGAATTGTGAATTTACAAGGCCTCTGTTTGGGGCAGTACAATCCCATACCTCACTATAGATGGCATAGGCATAGAAATCCAGCAAATCCCAAAGCCCATAGCCCCACAGGATTCCCTTCACACACCCCAGGCACCAGGATGAGCTGTATATGGCATCATTGAATTCACCAGGGCAGAGATGTATAATTAGGTATCAATGTAGTGATGATATGCCATCCCATAGCAATAATTAGTTCATCCAGCAGCCTAATGTAGATGTTGAATAGGAGCAGAGACAGCACCAAACCCTGGGGTACCTCACACAGTAAGAGCCAAAAGTAAGATCTCTACCCAATCACCATTGACTGAATTAAACACAGAGAAAAGAGGTAAACCAGACAACACTGTGCTACTCACCCCCAATCCTCTAAGCCAGTCCAGAAGATACCTTGGTGGATGATATTAAAAGCCCAAGAGAGATCAAGTAGGGCAAAAATGGACAACCCTCATTCTGCCTATGCCAGATATCATCCAAAAGTGATCGATGTTCTTTCCATCTCTGGATCTGCAACAAGATTAACATCCATTTGTGAGCAAATTTGAGCAATTTTGCCTGATAGCTACAGAATAAATTCTTACACAACCCTGCTACTGATACTTCACTGCTCTTAGCACCACAAGTAGGCAGTAATAGTGGCTCTAACCCAAGTATGGTCAGGTTTGTTCCCTGTTAAATGCTGTTGCCACACCCAAAACACACCTGGACATGTCTCCAAAAGGGCCACCTTCTCCTTCTAGAGCCACCAAGTCTAGTAATACATGTCAGCTTGTCCCTCTCATTGGTGATTAAATTGCAAATAAGGGAAGCGCAGTTACAGACTAACTTAGCATTTAACAGCTGAAAGCCAGGGCCTCTGAAGTCTGCTGACTGTGTATAAGGGCTGAGATTAAGGAGCTGGAATACAAAACTACAATAAAACATCAGGCTTGCATTCCTTAAGAATGGCCTGCTCACTGTCTCCTACCATATATCCACTTCTTTTCACTAGCTTAATACTTCAGCTCATCCTTAACCTTCAAAGGAGGAACCATCTCTCCAAGACTGGGGACTGCTCACAGTGACCATCCCCCTAGCCCAGGGGTAGACAACCTTGTCTCTTTTATGACTCATGGACTTCAATTCCAAGAATTCCTCAGCCAGCATGGCTGGCTGAGGAATTCTGGGAGTTGAAGTCCATGAGTCATAAAAGAGCCAAGGTTGCCTACCCCTGCCCTAGCCAAACTCTCTCTTTGAAGGCAATGGGTAGTCTAGAAATATGAAATACAAATTAATTAATTAATTGCTAACAAACCCAGTCCAAAGAAAAGAACCCATACAGCAGAAATGTCCACAACAAAAAAGCACACAGTACTGATGGGCCAGCTCCACAGGTCTGCCACCAGGTCTACTGGTATAACAAATGTGGCAGGCATGGCCAGTGCAGCAAACACAGCCCATTGTCTGGAAAATTAGCTCAAATGTATGCAAATCTAAGTCCAAGTCCAAAACCCCTGCAGCCTCCATCCAAGTAGGTACCAATTCAGACATTCCTCTAACAATCCACTACAACAAGACACTAACATGAAGATAACCTGGTAATGTTTCCTGTTCTGTCCACCATTTTGTTAATCAGTTGTAAATAAATGCAGTAAGTGTATGGCTACTGGATCTGAGTTGCTAAAATGTGGGCTACCACTGTAAAGCGATGCAGAAAATGCTCTTTGCTGCCATTTAATATTTGTTTGCAGCCTAGATATGGCAGGTCTAAATAAATCTAAACAAACAAAGATGCTATCCAGAAGGTAAAAGTCTAGCTGACTAAAATTTCGTGGTGGTTGACAGGCTCCTTCCTCCATTTCTCTTAAAGAATTCTTAGGTGGTTGGTGGCAGCTGTGCTGAGGGAAAAGGAGAACAAATTATCCAGCTAAGTGGACTACTGAGTGGCTGATTTTTAGTTATAAGACCCATGACTTATTTTGTCAGGTAGTATGAAATAAAAGTGTTATTTAAAATAATTACATTTTAGCACTCTATTTCTGCAGTTATGCATGATTTGAAATTTTGCATGTGCATTAAAATGAAAGCTGATATTAACATTCCTTAGCGTTGGTTAGAATGTGTATTAATGGAAAAATCCTTGTGTCTTATTTTAAGACTTTTAAAATCAACTTATCACCTTAAGGCTAACATAAATAAAAACACATATGTCAATTATGAAAAGTAGAACATCAAACATCTGTATAATTTGGTAATCCAAGACAACTTGCCTCACAGCATTACTTGACAATTATCATTTCTGTTCACTTTTCAAATCAGTACATGCTTTGGGACTTATGTACTAAGTTGCTAAGTAGCAACATATGGCTCACTACTGTTCTTGTGATGTTGCTGCAAGCGAAGATTGTAATACTAGCCTTGAAATGATTTCCACAGACAGCCATTCTTGGAAATAAGCCAGAAGTATAACTGTACCATTAAAATTAATATTCTTTTAGCTTGTCCCGAAAGACTGGTGCTTCTGGACTGGTATATATTTTATATATGTAAATATTGTATTCTTAGTAACTATTATTAACATAGAACTATGGATTCCAGATAGCTTTTACAATATTTTTTACTATGTTCATATCTACATTTACCAAGTAAAATATGGCAATTTTATTAATAGCTAAACTTTAGCATAGGAGGAGTAAAGTTTAACAAAGGAGAGATTTATCATCTCCTTGTGGCAATTCTCTATTGTCATCTATAAGAATTTCATGGCAATATTATACATATATTAATATAACAAAGAAACTCATGGGATTAAGCACTTTCTTCTAATGTGTAACACTCTTCAGAGCTAACTTGTAAACTCAAGCCAGGGGAAGAATTATTTTAACATAGTCTTCCATTCTGATGTCCTCTAGATGTGTTAAACTTTCCCCAAGACTAGGACTCTTGGCCATTTTGAATGAATGAATTCAGTATATCTGGAAAAATCTGATGTGGGAATAATGAACACATTGGAGATAGGTTCTCCTGCTGATTGATTACTTTTAAAAGTCTTTAGACATCTGATAACCTGAAATGTGAAAAATGCTCCATCTGAGCTTTGGAATTAATTTTCATAGATGATAGTATAAAAGTTAATATTAATCACATGAGTGGATTTCTCATTCTTTTCAGATTTAATATGATAATTCAGCATTGAATATCATCTGTGTATTTTGTTTTACAGTTGCATTGTTGATTAGCTTTGTGTATTAGTGATTGCATTTTTTGTTTTACAGCAAATTTCCCTTAATATAATAAGCATGTATTGTACTGGATTCTAGCTTTTTTTCCCCCTTTCAGGTTGATATCTGTGCCTTTAATTGTATATGAAAGAAAGAACTTACACCTCATTTTTAAAAGTGTGTCATTGCAAAGTTTATGTATTACCACTAATGTTCTATACCAGGGGTGTCAAACTCAATTTCATTGAGGGCCGCATCAGCATTAACGTTACCCTTGGGGGGGGCAGGTGGGTGTGGCCAGGGTGGGTGCAGCCTACTGGGTAGGCGTGGCTGGAGTGTGTGTGGCCGACTGGGTGGGCATGGGCAGCTCTACATTGTTCGCGTCAAGGGTGCTTATGGGGGCCTGGGCAGGAGTGAGACAGATCTGAGGGTCTCTGGCAGAAGGTGATGTGACCAGGTCAAGTGCCAAGGCATGGTCCACTGGAGGAGCCTCACTGTTCCTCTCAGGCCATGTGGGGGGAGGGGGCTGGACAGTAGCGCAGAGGCCAAATGCCTAGCCCAGCCCTCAAGCAGCCGTGGCACTAAGCCGAGCCCCACTTCCCCAAGCGGGTGCCTAGCTGCACTTACCTCCTCCTCAAGGCTGCTGCTGCTGTGTTTGCTCTCCTTAGCCAGGTTGCTCATGATGGGTATGAGGGCAAAGTCAAGAGGGAGGCCCACTCCCTCTCCATGTGAGGAGACCTGGCTTTGTATCCAAAGCTTCCTTAGCAATAGGATGGGAGACTCCCCAGGATAGGCCAGGAGGAGGTGGCAAGGGGATGGTGAAAGGGCAGCAGGGCAGGACTAAAGCAGGACTTCCCTCAGACCCTCCCTCTCCTTCCTTCCTAAGAGTGGTGGGAAAATATTTGAGATGAGGGAGGGAGAAAAACAGGCAAGAAACGCAGCTGGGGAAGTGTCATCCTTTGTGAGGAATGAAGAAATGCACCATCATCTGGAATTGGCCACCACATGGCCCTCGCCTACTTCACATATGTGGCTTGGTGGGCTCTGGGGGAGGGGATGCCATGAGCAGCATGAATCGATGTTACCTGCGCAGTGCTGCCCAGCCCCCAGCCTGTTTGGCTTTGGTAGGCAGCGGGGCACTCTCCTCACAGTGCCGAGAGGCTGAGCTGGGTGGCATGAATCTGAAGAGAAGTGCAACGCTGCCCAGCCCCTAGCCTGCCCAAAGTAGGCAGGGCCATGTGCTGGCCACTTCCAGGCAATGGTGCATTTCTTCATTCCTCACAAAGGGTTATACCTCCCCAGTGTGCACCCAGCAGGCAGGGCCAACGCAGCAGGAGTTGTTCCCTCGCTGTTTCCAGATGGGCTTGTGGAGCTAAGACTGAATGCGTTTCAGCCTAGATGGCCACCATGAAATTGTACATTGGCTCCTGGCCGGCCTGGGCCAAGGCAGCGGGGGCCATTTCCTCACTGTTTCCAGGATGGCTTCACGGGCCACATGAAATCACTTTGCGGGCCAGATCCGGCCCCCGGGCCTTGTGTTTGACCTGTCTGTTCTATACAGTGCTTATTAGCTGAACTACTTGGCTTTTGAGTTAATCAAATAAACAATTAAATTATATTCAATAAAATAAAAGTAACAATAAGCTGTTATTTTCTTGTGAGTAAACAAAATGATACATGTTCTGTTAGAGTGCTAAAGCTATTTATGCCTATTATTATGCCACTTTGTTATACCTATTTTTCTAGAACTCTATCAGCATATCCTTAGATATATACCAAATATCTAGTATAGATATGTCCCTTCAAATATATATAACATGCTCTTCCATATACTTTTACCCAAGCAATAACACACCTTTATGTCTTTACATAGATATTATAAAATACAGTTTCTTTTTTGGAAACCTAGAGCAATCATACATCATGGGAAAAACATACCATAGGAAATACATTACATGATTGAACATTATTAGGCTACTGCCTAGGTTTGTTTGTGAACATAAAAATACTTTGGAACTTCTTATTAGACAATAGCAGTGAACTGTTCCTTATGTTTAAGGTATAAAGGCACCTTGACCTATGGACCCTTGACCCAGTAAAACAATAACAATAGCATGCCACAGATTAATCTATTTACTCTCCCAATGTCTGGCATCTCAACAAGCCCAAATTACTTACTCCAACTGTCTTTAGTATAGCATTCAAATGATTACCCTGTGCAATCCCAGAGGTGTTCATTACAGATAAAATTGCTCTTTCTACCTTGCATACAAGCTGGGTTTTCAGTGGGAAATGAAAGGCTGCCTGGAAAACAGGACACCTAATTAAGTTAAACTACTCTAGCATTTGGCTTGACATCTTCATTACTCAAAATTAAAAAGATACTTCACTCGAACACACAGATTACTATTGTTTATGTTGTTGTCTCAAATTGGCGTCTCACACAGAAGCCTGTTTTCCAGAATTATATCTTTTAATTGTTCACATATTTCTTGCAGTTTATAAAAATGTCTGAAGAGTCAGGAGAGCTACTTATAATACTGTAGTCTTTACATACATTAAGTACAAGCAGTCTAATGGTTCCAGGCAAAATTGTTTAGATGGCATTCTGGACTTGCATGCAGAAGGTTCACTCTGTAACTTTATATTTATTAAACTACACCATTTTTATAAAGCTCAGTACAATGTTATAGAATAAATTGCATTGTAATTGTTCCAATTAAATGCCTTCTGTGGGACATTTGGACCGCATAGTTTCCCAAAGTCTTAAAAATCTAGGGTTTTGTTTTCTTTTAGTTTATTTTAAACCATCCTTTCAGCAAAATTGTACATTTTTTGTCTATCTCAGGTAACATATTCCTTTCTGTATTTGTATCTATTGCATATTTATATGCAGCTGAAATCTCAGGGAGAAGTAGTTGATGTGAAGTCAATCTGTGATTTAAAATGTCCCCATTTAACATTAATTTTGCAACTTTTAATGTTATCTGTATTGTAATGTGTTAAGAATTATTTATAGGAATTGTGTTATTTAGAATGAAATTACTCAAAGGACTTTTGATTTTATCTTGCAATCTGCTGTTTTTAGAAGACATTGTAACCAACCTTTGTGTCTCTAAGTCAGACATGTCAAACACAAGGCCCGGGGGCCGGATCCGGCCCGCGAAGTGGTTTCATGTGGCCCGCGAAGCCATCCTGGAAACAGTGAGGGAACAACCCCCACTGCCTTGGCCCTGGCCCAGAGACCCTCCTTCTGCCAGAGACCCTCAGATCTGTCCCACTCCTGCCCAGGCCCCCATAGGCACCCTTGATGTGAATGATGTAGAGCTGGCTACGCCCACCCAGCAGGCCATACGCAGTGTAGCCATGCCCACCCAGTAGGCCACGCCCACCCAGGCCATACCCACCCGGCCCCCTGAGGGCAACCGCAATGCTGATGTGGCCCTCAATGAAATTGAGTTTGACACCCCTGCTCTAAGTGATCAGTCCAAATATATAGCGTGCTTTGTGTTTTAACATCAACAATAATGTAGTTTGTTGTCATAAAATCTTGTGTTACATGTGGTATTTATTGGCAGTACCCAGAGCCCATTGTGGCTCTGTGGAAGAGGAGACGTGTACTGTCCTTCCCCACAGAAAGTGAACCTCACCTTTCCTTGTCACAATATTGTGTTTTCTGCATACTGCTGAAGTGGGTATGTAATGTACACTAGGAGTGCAAGCACACTTATAATATTAAGACAAATACAGATATACAGAATTAAACAAAAGGAATATTTGCTGATGCAGTTCTGTATTGCTCTCTGTTTAAGGATTTCTCAATAAATTTGTCCTTTCAAAGCTAATATTTAAAACAAATTCACTGTAAATTTACATATTGACAGCATGATTATTTACATATACAATTTATATAGTCATCAATATCACAGAGTGACAAAAATTAAAACCAAAAGAAGTGTAAACAAGTATAAACAAAAAAAATAAAGCAAACAATAACTGCTTGTGTTTCAAGAACAGCTTGGTTCAAAGAATCCATAAATTCAGCATAAGGAAATCCAAAAAGGAGAAAGCAGGTCAATTAGAATGCAAAAATAAAACACTTTAATTTAAGTAACCATTATGCAATATTGGATGTTTATGTCCCGGTCTCCAGAATTTCTATTCCCTATCAATTTCTGATAATCCATGTGTCAGGGTTCTGGCTGAAAAGCCCAACGAAGTAAATCTACCAGAGACATTGTGATCTCTAATGTGAAGATTTATTAGGCATAGCATACTGGTACGATAGAAAGACTACCAGCTCTGGCAATATGGCAGGAAAAAGTTAATTAAAAAAGTAAAACCTTTCCTCCCCTCTCTGACAGTTCAGGTCACATTGTCCAATTAGTTTTCAAACATCTGTTATGAGAATAAAACCTCAATTCACCAAAACATCTCTTCAGTGGCCTCAGCTCTCACACTGATAGCAACCACCTGTGCATCCCAAACCTTCCACCCCCTTCCCTCCAGACTGTAGGCAAGCTAGAAGCATCATGACAGTTCTAAAGCAAGGGATCTTCATAGCTTGACGTCATGATTAGCCAGTCAGATGGATTACTCATTAGAAGGGTCAATCTTCCAATACATTTGCAACTCTATAGATGCCTCTCAGTTATTTCTATAGTTTAAATCTCTAAATTGGACTTGGCTGTGGTGATTCCTTGTGCTGACAAAACAGGGTTTAGATCAGTGTGTTCCTGATCTACAGTGATAAACCAAAGCACAGTAGGAATGGGCAGGACTTCTCAAGGAGGATAACCACAAGCCTGTTTGTTTTATTTGCCATCTAGTCACTTTGGAGACTGGCTTTGCTTGCCATTTAACTTTGATACAAGCCAATAGGAGAGGTGTTAATTATAAAACAAATGAAAAGCAGATGCAGGAATTGGATATACTAATTTAATGAAAAAAGGACTAGAAGTGATATGATAGCAGTGTTCCAATATCTAAGGGGTTGCCCCAAAGAAGTGGGGTAACTGTTCTGTTCCAGCCTACTACCGGCCCTGCAGAAATGTCAGGGACAACCCCTTTTCAATAGTCAATAGGCTGAAAGTAAGCCAGCCAAATTTATTTACACAAATGAAACGAAACAGATCCAAAACAGAGCAAAACAAATATTAACCATGACTAAATCAGAAGCTGTTCAAACGGTTGCCTTCAGCAACCAGCACCTCCCACACATTCCCCTTTTAAACACAGTTTCAAGGCGTGGCTTCTCTTTGCCTCCTCCCGAGGTGCCTCATTGCCCTCCTTTGTTCACTCCTGCTTGTCTGCCTCCTGCTTCGAGCGTCCATGAACAAAGCCAGCTGTGAATCATCTTCATCCAAGCTTTCAGGCTCACACAGCTGGGTCTGACGAGGAACAAGACGGGAGGGGCCTGGCTGAGAGCTCTTCAATGCCTCAGAACTTTCCTCTGCATGCTCTCCAATCCCATCCTCCTCCTCCTCCTCAGAATTGTCCGATTCAGCTGCCGTACCCACAAGCTGACACTGAATCACAACAGTATCAACCTATTTTCCAAAGCACCTGAAGGCAGGATAAGAAGCAATGGATGGAAATTAATCAAGGAGAGAACAGACCTAGAATTAAGGAAGAGTTTCCTGACAGAAATTTCCTGACAGTGAGAACAATTAATCAGTGGAATGACTTGTCTCCAGAGGTTGTGGGTGCTTCAACACTGGAGGTTTTTAAGAAGAGATTGGACAACCATTTGTCTGAAATGGTATGAGCAGAGTTGGACTAAAAGACCTCCAAGGTCCCTTACAACTATGTTATTCTGTTAAACTATTAATCATGCCTTAAGGTACATGTTATTTACTGATAGGTTTTCTTGTGCAAAATGAGTTTTGTTTGTGCTGCTTATCCATTATATAAAATTCTAGAAATATTAATTACAAGTTGCTTTCTTATCTATGATACAGTGAGGGCATAACTTAATATTTTGCTCAAAGGACCCAAAAAAGATCATTCACAATAACTACTTGAAAGTATGACTCATTGAAAGTATGACAGTGCAGTTTCTTCTCAGCTATAGTCTGTATGTGACAACAGCAAAATAGACTAGGAAATGAGAGGATCTAGGCAAATAGCAAATACTTCTGAACTTTTTGAGCATTACAAGATACACTAGTATAGCATGCTCGGTAAACAAGCAGAAAATGTTTGGCCATTAAAGTGCTGATATAACTTCTACTTAGCTGCTACACCTACACTGCTAACACTGTAAAACATATAGTTTTGCTGAAACAAAATACTTGCCAAGTGTTTGTTAAAGAACAAACCAACTAAATGGTTCTGCCCCAGGCGCCTAATGGACCCTGAACGGTTCCAGATGGCGCTTGGGTCTGTACCTATCGCCCTCATTCACAGCCCAGTTGATGCCTTGGTCGATGCCTGGGAAAAGGCGGCCACTGAGGCACTCGACTATGTTGTACCCTTGCGACCTCTGACCCGGCACAGATCCCGTAGGGCTCCATGGTTTTCTGCGGAGCTCCGGGAGATGAAGCGTCGGAGACGGGGTCTAGAGAGCGGTTGGAGGTCCAGCCGTTCCGAATCTGACCGATTGCAGCTAAGAACCTTTATAAGGTCTTATCTTGCTGCGATGAGGACGGCGAGGGCTAATTACGTCGCTGCCCTCATTGCGTCCGCAGATAATCGCCCGGCCGCTCTGTTTAGGGTGACTCACTCCCTTCTTAATCAGGAGGTGAGGGAGGATCCCTTACAGGGACGGGCCGAGGAGTTTAGTCATCATCTGACGGACAAAATCGCTCAGATCCGGGCCGGCGTGGACTCTGACTGGGCAGAGTCTGACGTGGTGGAATCGGATGGTCTTGAGCATGTTATCTGGACTGAGTTCGATCCTGTTTCCCCTGATGATGTGGACAGGATCATGGGGAGGCTGAGCTCCACCACCTGTTTGTTTGATCCGTGGCTCTCCTGGCTGGTTTATGCGGCCCGGGAGGGGACACGAGGCTGGTTCCAGGCAGTAATAACTGCTTCTTTGAAGGAGGGTGTCTTCCCCGCCGCCTTGAAGGAGGTGGTGGTGAGACCCCTTCTCAAGAAGCGTGTCCTGGACCCAGCTGTTTTAAATAACTATCGTCCAGTCTCCAACGTTCGCTTTTTGGCAAAGGTTGTTGAGAGTGTGGTGGCGCATCAGCTTCCTCTGTTCCTGGAGGAAACTGATTATCTCGACCCGTACCAATCGGGTTTCAGGCCTGGGTACAGCACGTAGACGGCATTGGTCGCGCTGGTGAATGATCTCTGGCGGGCTCGGGACAGGGGTTGCTCCTCTGTCCTAGTCCTATTAGATCTCTCAGCAGCTTTCGATACCATCGACCATGGTATCCTTTTGTGGCGTCTCAGGGGGTTGGGAGTGGGAGGCACCGTTTTACGGTGGTTCTCCTCCTATCTCCTGGGCCGCTTGCAGTCGGTGTTGACTGGAGGGCAGAGATCCACCCCGAGGCCTCTCGCTTGTGGAGTTCCTTAGGGGTCGGTTCTCTCTCCCCTCCTGTTCAACATCTACATGATGGGTGAGGTCATTCGTGGTTTCGGGGTGGGGTATCATCAGTACGCTGATGATACCCAACTGTTTTTCTCCACCCTGAACCAATCCAGCGATGCCCTCGCCGTGATGTCCCGTTGCCTGGAGGCAGTTCAGGTCTGGATGGGGAGAAACAGGCTTCGTCTCAATCCCGCCAAGACTGAGTGGTTGTGCGTATCGGCATCTTGGGCTAACCAGATTATTCCACCTTTAACGATGGGGGGGTGAGGTGTTACCCCCCATTGATAGGGCTCGCAACTTGGGTGTCCTCCTGGACTCACGGCTCAATTTTGAAGATCATATAGGAGCCGTGACCAGGGGGGCTTTTGCCCAGGTTCGCCTGGTGCACCAGTTGCGAACCTACCTGGACCGAGATGCCCTACGCACAGTCACTCATGCGCTCATGACCTCCCGTTTAGACTACTGCAACGCTCTCTACATGGGGCTGCCCTTGAGGACCACTCGGAGGCTTCAAATGGTGCAGAATGCAGCCACGCGAGTTGTGATGGGGGTTTCCCGATACTCCCATGTAACACCTCTACTCCGTGAGCTGCATTGGCTTCCGGTTGCCCTCCAGGTGAGATTCAAGGTGCTGGTGATGACCTATAAAGCCCTGAATGGCTTGGGTCCGGGATATCTGAGGGAACACCTGCTGCCGGCATCAAGCTCCCTTCGTCCAGTGCACTCCCACAGGGAGGGTCTTCTCAGGGTGCCGCCGATAAAAGACTGTCAGCGGATAACACCCAGGGGAAGGGCCTTCTCTGTGGGTGCGCCTGCCCTCTGGAACCAGATGCTCGTGGAGCTTAGGACTGCCCCCGACCTCCGCACATTTCGCCGGGACCTGAAAACCTGGCTCTTTGAGCTCTCTGGCCCAGGCTGAGAATTTTTAACTGGGTTTTTTAATTCTAGGGATGATTTAATCTTTTTTAAATTGTTTTTAACTTTTGTATTGGTTGTTTTAAATGCCCTGTAAACCGCCCTGAGTCCTTCGGGAAAGGGCAGTATAGAAATTTAATAAAATAAAATAAATAAATAAAATAAATAGTTAACAAAAATGAAATACCACACAATTTACTCTAAAAATAGGAGAAAGGGGAAAAAGAAAATTCAAACCAATTTTCTAAAAATGTTCATTTCTCTTGTTGACATCCAGCATGATGCAGTTGGTTCACTAAAAAAATTATCATTTCAGTTCTGTCAGTCATTCACCATCTGCTTAATTAATATTGTCAGCCTGCAGGAAATTGAAAATAGAGAAATCAACATTTAGATGAATGTCTTTATATTAGTTTGTATAAAATATTTGTACTTGGTGTATAATATACAAAGACGCAACATGAGTCATTTGAGCAATGTATGCACTTCTGTGCTCACACATGCTATCTATTTTGCCCTCATTGTATCCTAAACTATTTTCTCTTAGCTTGCATCTAAAAAGGAATGTAGATTTGGCTCCAGGAATGAGGAAGCAATGAGTGAACCATTTAAGCAGAACTTTTAAAAAATATTATTCAGTCCTGAAAAAGAGGGCAGTGTAAGGAAGAAATTCAAAATAACCCTACCTTGATTTTATTTGATGTAAGATGGAGTAGAGAAAAACTTGAACATGCCTTTGAGGTTTTGTTATTCTTCCTAACAACACTAAAGAACAATCCTTGGAATCGCTGCTGTGTGTTTCTTGATTTTGCCTATTTTGAAGGGCTGACATTGATCCTGAATGCTTCAGTAGTCTCCCATCAGAGAGGCAATGGACCTAGCCCTCTAGCTGTAAAATTTGGTAATAGATCTTTGAGGCAACTGTCTCTAGAACCAGTTTTGGAGGCATTGTTACAGCATCAATAGCAGATTGGTTGATTGATTTATTGATTGACTATATTATTTTTTACTCCTAGCAACCACATAGATTTTCTCCATGATGATCTATCCCTAAAATATTTTTTCCAGATCTCATAATGGTGTCCACATGGCTACTATAACTTAGTCCATCTACTTTGGTGCTTGTCATTCTCTTCTCTTTCTTTCCAGTTTTGCTAGCAATAGAGACTTTTCCAGAGAGCTAGGATTTTGCATAATGTATCCATAATAGAACAATTTGAGCTTGATCATTTGTGCCATGAATGAGAACTCTGGATTGATTTGTTTGATGATGCATGAATGGCAGATTGATATACAAATAACAAACCTGCACAATGTTGTGATGCAGCTAGCACAGTAATTTGGATAAGCCTTACCTCAGCTGAGAACAGTTCCACAAGTTACTACACAGCCAGTATTGCTTTGTTGTCCTGAAACTCTACTGGTGAAGTTTAGGGGTGGATGTCTCAAGATCACTTCTTGACTTTCACAATACAGAGTGAGTCATTTAAGGTTCTACTTGAGTGGTATTTCCTATAGTTTGGCCCAAAGCCACCTTAGTCTGTGGAAAAAACAGACGAATAGCTCATGCTGCTCATTGAGAGCAGTAAAGGATTATTGGAAATTACCAGAATTGTTTGCAAAATTTTAGACATGCTTTTTCACAAGCTAGTCAAGGAAACATCAGCAAATCAGCAAATCAGGTGAAGAAATAACATTGTTTTGTTTGTGAGCACATACAGTAGTTGATTTCCAGTTGTATGCCAGAGATGAGCATTGAAATGATTGTCCCCTGATTAACCCATTTTGGAAAGGACTTTTAATGGCATTTTTGTAATTTTTTAAAATAAAGACTTGTTGGATTTCTCTATCATCATATCTCCCTTTCAAGAAATCTTTGGCTACCAATGGCCTCTTGCTCTACTGTTCCCCATTTTCAGGAGAGACAAGGCCACTCAGCTCTTCTTAAGGGAATACCGTATTTTCCGGCATATAAGACGACTTTTTAACCCATGAAAATCATCTCAAAAGTTGGGGGGTTGTCTTATACGCCCAGTCGTCTTATACGCCGGAAAATCAGCGAGCTCGCGAAGGCACGCCCTCCCCTCTCACTGTGGAGGAAGCAGGGCAGGCTGGCGTCTGGCGGGAGCCAGCAGGGCAGTCCTGCGCACGCGCGCGCTCCCCAGCTGTTAAGGAGCACTCCTTATCAGCTGGGGAGCGCGCACGTGTGCAGGACTGCCCTGCCGGCTCCCGCCCGACGCTCTTCCCTCTTGAGGCAGCATCGCTCCCCGGCTCCTAAGGAGTCCTCGGGGATGCTGCCTCAAGAGGGAAGAGCGTCGGGCGGGAGCCGGCAGGGCAGTCCTGCACATGCGCGCGCTCCCCAGCTGTTAAGGAGCACTCCTTAGCAGCTGGGGAGCGCGCGCGTGCGCAGGACTGCCCTGCCGGCTCCCGCCCGACGCTCTTCCCTCTTGAGGCAGCATCGCTCCCCGGCTCCTAAGCAGTCCTCGGGGATGCTGCCTCAAGAGGGAAGAGCGTCGGGTCCTGCCGGCTCCCGCCCGACGCTCTTCCCTCTTGAGGCAGCATCCCCGAGGACTCCTTAGGAGCTGGGGAGTGATGCTGCCTCAAGAGGGAAGAGCGTCGGGCGGGAGCCGGCAGGGCAGTCCTGCACACACGCGCACTCCCCGGCTGCTAAGGAGTGCTCCTTAACAGCTGGGGAGCGTGCGCGTGCGCAGGACTGCCCTGCCGGCTCCTGCCAGACGCCAGCCTGCCCTGCTTCCTCCACAGTGAGAGGGGAGGGCGTACCTTCCCGGGCTCGCTGATTTTCCGGCGTATAAGACGAAAAATCTTGAAAATCATCTCAAAAGTTGGGGGGTCGTCTTATACGCCCAGTCGTTTTATATGCCGGAAAATACGGTAGTTAGATTTAGCCAAGGCCAAATATTCTGATTAGCTAAATTGACATTACCAATAACTGTGGATGGACATAAGTATTCACTATTAAGATTGTTCTTATTAACATAAAAAAGCAGAATCAAAATGCTGTATTTTCATAGAATACACTTCGTATCTAAGGCTAATTTTCACTGGGTATAGCAAATTAAATTTATTATTCTTTTATGCACTATAGAACAATACTTAAGAACAAGAATTTCTCCACTTGTATTTTTTCTGCTCTTGAGTGGCTATGAATGCTAGGAGGCCTTTTTGAGGTAATATTAATTTTATAAATTCCCTTCCCTTCCCTAGCTCCTGTTCAGCTCTGTGAAGACTCTTAGAAAATTGTAATGAAGCCTTAAATTTAGCCACTGAAGTGGAGAGAATTGTACTTAATGGAAGCAGTGAAAATATTAAAGGTTGTAAACCTCCAAAAAACTATTTTTTTAATTACATTTATATCCCGCCCTTCTCCGAAGACTCAGGGCGGCTTACAAGCTTAGCATTCATAGTAGTACAAATGTCTTAATACAGTAGATAGGTGCTTTAAAAGTGTGTAGAGAATAAATGATTGCCTACCATTATGCCAGTCACAAACTTCATTTTGCTTGTAAACCTTATATTGCTTACAGTGTTTGAAAAAGTGTTTTGTCACTTTGAAATATTAGTGGATTTCTTTGCTTTTCATGATAGTTTCATTAAAACTTTTCTTTCATCTTTCCACAGTCTTTTCCTGGTCAAAGCCTTGAAAGTGAAGATTTTAACATACCTCCCATTACTCCACCTTCATTACCTGACAATTCACTGGTACATTTGAATGATACAGAATCTGGTTACCCTTCACTGTGTCACCCTATAAACCATAATGGCCTGCTTCCTTTCCACCCGCAAAATATGGATCTACCTGAAATCACAGTCTCAAATATGCTTGGCCAAGATGGAACGATGCTTTCAAATACTTTGTCTGTGGTAAGATTATTAATTGCATATACGTTTGTGGGTATGCATGTATGTATGCATTCATGTATGTTTTCCAAAACAATGTACTATTTGTAATCTGATAAGAAGCTTACTTTACATTATACATGATATAAGAGGTTTGGGGATTGAAAAAGTATTACCCTCTTTCCCAAATCATTAAGGACAGTCCTAATTTTGAAGTTAGAGGAAGATCTTTTAACATAACGAGGATATGCATTGCTCCTGAAAGCAGCAGGAGGAATACTCCGGCCTGATGATGACGGATGGGATTTCGTCGAAACGTCGCCACAACTTTCTGAAGATGAAAGGAACGCGGGAAGAAACCCGAGACTCTAGACCTACATATATATATATATATATATATATATATATATATATATATATATATATATATATATATATATATATATATATATATATATATATATATATATATATATATATATATATATATATATATATATATATATATATATATATATATATACACATATACATATACACATATACACATATACATATACATATACACATATACATATATATATATACATATACATATATATATATATATACATATACATATATATATATACATATACATATATATATATGTATATATATATATATATATATATATATGTATATGTATATGTGTATATGTATATGTATATATATATATGTATATGTATATGTGTATATATATATATGTATATGTATATGTGTATATATATATATGTATATGTATATGTGTATATATATATATGTATATGTATATGTGTATATGTATATGTATATATATATATGTATATGTATATGTGTATATATGTATATGTATATGTGTGTGTGTGTATATATATATGTATATGTATATGTGTATATATATATATGTATATGTATATGTGTATATGTATATGTATATATATATATGTATATGTATATGTGTATATATATATATGTATATGTATATGTGTATATATATATATGTATATGTATATGTGTATATATATATATGTATATGTATATGTGTATATGTATATGTATATATATATATGTATATGTATATGTGTATATATGTATATGTATATGTGTGTGTGTGTATATATATATATATATATATATATATATATATATATATATATATATATATATATATATATATATATATATATATATGTAGGTCTAGAGTCTCGGGTTATACATATATACATATATACATATACATATACATATACATATATATATATCCGTAGTTAACAAAGCTCCCCTCATCCGTGATCTGATCGAGGAGGAATGTGCGGATCTAGCGTGCATCACGGAAACTTGGTTGGGTTCGGAGGGAGGGGTGCCTCTCACCGAGTTATGCCCGCCAGGTTTCCGGGTGCTGCACCAGCCACGGGCTCAGGGCAGGGGTGGTGGGGTGGCAGTGGTTATTCGGGAGACTTTGTGTCCCCGGGAGGCCACCATTGTCCAGATGGCCGGGAGTGAATCCCTCCTCTTGAGATGTGGTCCTCGGGTTCAGTTGTGCTTGTTGCTCACATACCTGGCGCCCAGCTGTGTGGCAACAGCCCTGCCTGAGCTGCTCGACACCCTCTCAGGGTTGGCGGTGGAGTTCCCCAGGCTTATAGTCCTGGGTGACTTCAACCTGCCATCACTGGGGGGGTCGTCGGAGTTAGCTCGGGAGTTCATGGCTTCCATGACAGCCATGGGCCTGACCCAGGTTATTGAGGGCCCTACTCACGAGGGGGATCATACTCTCGACCTGGTGTTCCTGTCTGGACAGTGGTTGGATGATCTGGGAGGGGGTTCTCCGTCCATCACCCCTCTGTCATGGTCAGATCATCACCTCCTGAGGCTGGTTTTCCGTCATGCCATCCCCCGCCGCTGGGCGGCGGAACCGACCAGGTGGTTCCGCCCCAGGCGCCTAATGGACCCGGACCGGTTCCAGAGGGCGCTTGGGCCGATACCTATCACCCTTACCCACAGCCCAGTCGATGCTCTGGTGGAGGCCTGGGAAACGGCTGCCACCAGGGCACTCGACTGTGTTGTACCCATGCGACCTCTGACTCGGCGCAGATCCCGCTGGGCTCCATGGTTCTCGGTGGAGCTCCGGGAGATGAAGCGTCGGAGACGAGGTCTAGAGAGCGGTTGGAGATCCAGCCGATCCGAATCCGACCGATTGCAGTTAAGAACCTTTATAAGGTCTTATCTTGCGGCGATAAGGACGGCGAAGTCTAACTACTTTGCCGCCCTTGTCGCGTCCGCAGATAATCGCCCGGCCGCCCTGTTTAGGGTGACTCGCTCCCTCCTTAACCAGGAGGTGAGGGAGGATCCCTTGCAGGGACGAGCCGAGGAGTTCAGTCATCATCTGATGGACAAAATCGCTCGGATCCGGACCGGCTTGGACTCTGACTGGGCAGAGTCTGATGTGGAGGAATCAGGCGGTCTTGAGCATGTTATCTGGACTGAGTTCGACCCTGTTTCCCCTGATGATGTGGACAGGATCATGGGGAGACTGAGCTCCACCAACTGTTTGTTGGATCCGTGCCCCTCCTGGCTAGCTTATGCGGCTTGGGAGGGAACACGAGGCTGGTTCCATGCAGTAATAACTGCTTCTTTGAAGGAGGGTGTCTTCCCTGCTGCCTTGAAGGAGGCGGTGGTGAGACCCCTCCTCAAGAAGCCTGCTTTGGACCCGGCTGTTTTAAACAACTATCGTCCAGTCTCCAACCTTTGCTTTCTGGCGAAGGTTGTTGAGAGTGTGGTGGCGCATCAGCTCCCTCTGTTCCTGGAGGAAACTGATTATCTGGACCCGTACCAATCGGGCTTCAGGCCCGGACACAGCACGGAGACGGCATTGGTCGCGCTGGTGAATGATCTCTGGAGGGCTAGGGACAGGGGTTGCTCCTCTGTCCTGGTCCTATTAGATCTCTCAGCGGCTTTCGATACCATCGACCATGGTATCCTGCTGCGGCGTCTCAGGGGGTTGGGAGTGGGAGGCACCGTTCTACGGTGGTTCTCCTCCTACCTCCAGGGCCGCTCGCAGTCGGTGTTGACAGGAGGGCAGAGATCCGCCCCGAGGTCTCTCATTTGTGGAGTCCCTCAGGGGTCGGTTCTCTCGCCTCTCCTGTTCAACATCTATATGAAGCCGCTGGGCGAGATCATTCGTGGTTTTGGGGTGGGGTATCACCAGTACGCTGATGATACCCAACTTTTTCTTTCCACCCCGAACCAACCCAGTGATGCCCTCTCCGTGATGTCCCGGTGCCTGGAGGCGGTTCAGGTCTGGATGGGGAGAAACAGGCTTCGTCTCAATCCCGCCAAGACTGAGTGGCTGTGCATATCGGCGTCTCGGGTTAACCAAGTTATTCCACCTCTAACGATGGGGGGTGAGGTGTTACCCCCCGTTGAT
Source organism: Vipera berus (assembly GCF_964194415.1). Classification (NCBI taxonomy): domain Eukaryota; kingdom Metazoa; phylum Chordata; class Lepidosauria; order Squamata; family Viperidae; genus Vipera; species Vipera berus. The sequence continues at coordinate 178,404,355 of NC_138204.1, read as the reverse complement.
AGGGTTCGCAACTTGGGCGTCCTCCTGGATTCACGGCTCAATTTTGAAGATCACATAGGAGCCGTGACCAGGGGGGCTTTTGCACAGGTTCGCCTGGTGCGCCAGTTGCGTCCCTATCTGGACCGAGACGCCCTACGCACAGTCACTCATGCGCTTGTGACCTCCCGTTTGGACTACTGTAACGCTCTCTACATGGGGCTGCCCTTGAAGACCACTCGGAGGCTTCAACTGGTGCAGAATGCGGCCACGCGAGTTGTAATGGGGGTTTCCCGATACTCCCATGTAACACCTCTACTCCGCGAGCTGCATTGGCTTCCGGTTGCCCTCCGGGTGAAATTCAAGGTGCTGGTTATTACCTATAAAGCCCTACATGGCCTGGGTCCGGTTTATTTGAGGGAACACCTGCTGCCGGCATCAAACGCCCTTCGCCCACAGGGAGGGTCTGCTCAGGGTTCCGCCGGTGAGAGATTGCCGGCGGGTGACACCCAGGGATAGGGCCTTCTCAGTGGGAGCGCCTGCCCTCTGGAACCAGCTGCCGGTGGAGCTGAGGACTGCTCCCGACCTCCGATCATTCCGCCGGGGCCTGAAGACCTGGCTCTTTGAGCTCTCGGGCCCAGGCTGAGAAGAAAATTTTAACTGGGGTTTTTAGTGTACAGGGTGAATTTAATGCTTTTTAACTGGTTTTAACTTTTGTATGTTTTGATTTTTAATTCCCTGTAAACCGCCCTGAGTCCTCAGGGAAAGGGCGGTATACAAATGCAACTAAATAAAATAAAATAAATATATATATATATATATACATATATATATATATACATATATATATATATATATATATACATATGTATACACACACACACACACACACACACACACACACACACACATATATATATATATATATACACACACACATATACACTTGCTTAGTCCCAGACACGGGACAAATCTTATTTCCTGTTTCAGCCTAGCCCAAGGCCATCTACAGGCAGTAGCCACAGCTCATATTTGTGTAATTTTTTTTTAGCAAGCCAAAAAAAAATTTACACGCACATACATACATACATACATACATACATATGGATCTTTGGTCATTCGGGTATATAATATTTTTTTTCTGGACTGAATTAATCTCTGTTCATACATAAAGTCTAAATGCTGCTTCATGTTTCACCTTTGGGGATGAAATGAATACAGAGTTGATATAAAGAAATGTATCTGAATCATATGAAGATCTTAAGAGGATAAGAATAGTATTTAATGCATACGTACTGGTTTTCACTAATGGTATATTGCAAGACTTTTTCTGTACTGAGGGCTAGAGTTTGGAAACCAAACATTTCCCTAAAGAACTGACATTTCATATCTATTTCTTTCAAAGAAGGAGGAACAGTAGAATTTTGAGAGCTTGTAGATATTCAGCCTGAGAAAATCATTAAGAAAAAGTAAATGAAAGCCAAGTTGGGTAACTACAGTATTCAAGATACTTGGGGGGATTTTAATATAAAACTGGAGGAAAAACTTTGATAACCTAAAAGAAGAAAAAATGCACTGCAAGATTGTTTATGGTTTATTTAGGTTCAAGTCATTTGCTTCTTTTAAGTTGTTTTTCAAATAGTAGAGCTTAGCTTTTTAACAAATTAAAACTTTTAGTATTATATTTAATTTTAATTTATGAAGAAAAGTGAACAGATCTTACAATATTATTTTACATTGATTTTACAGTTTACATTTTAAAATGCATCTCTTTCTATAATTTTGAAAGGAAATAATCTATGAAAATCCTTTTGGCCAATATCTGAAAACATCAGCTGCTATATAATTTTAAATGTTCTGTTCATGCAAGGTTATGGTATTTCACAATATCAGAAGTATGAATGATATCTTTTTTTCAGTATAATCTTACCAGCCACATGTAGTGAAACATTTGGCTCACATATGGCTCATGACTTTATGGCTATAGTTGGAAGAGTTCCCTGGAATCATACTGCTAGTTTAAGTAATGAAGAGGTAATAGAAGTGAAAGATAATGGAAACAAAAGGTAAGGTTATTAGAAAAAAAAGTATGTAGCGGGAAAAGGAGGAGGGATACTTGGCTTAGTAATAATATTTGTGAAAGGGTTTTGGAATTATGATTGTTCAGAAACTGAATATTAATCAATGAAAAGATACCAAAGAAGGTAAATGCAATTTTAAGCTGCATCAATAAATGTAGTTTGTGAATTCCATTCTATTCTGCATTGGCTAGACCACAGGTCTGCAACCCGCAGCTCCGGAGCCGCATGCGGCTCTTTCAGCCGTCTCCTGCGGCTCCCGGTCCTCTGCCATGTGCAGTCCCCCCCCCAAAAAAAGTGGGACTAAAAAAGTTCAACCAATCAATTCAAATATGCAGTGTAGGTGCATATCTCGCCTTGGCTCTACTCTTCAGTCAAACCCTGTTCTGTGCATGTGCGCATGTACGCGCATGCGCACATATTTTTTGCGGCTCCCAGTTTTTCCTTTTGTGAGGGAACCAGTTCCGAGTGGCTTTTTCACTGTTTCAGGTTGCTGACCCCTGGGCTAGACCTACCTCAAAATGTTTGTCCAGGTCTGGGTAACACATTTTAAGAATGATTACCAAACATTTGAGAGAGATGGAAAGAGGGCAACAAGGATGATAAAGAGAATAAGTCTTAGGAGAAGACACTGCAGAAATTTTGGAAAAGATAGGTGACAGATATGATAGCATTATTTAAGAGCTGTTATTGTCCCAGAGTGCAGGACGTGGAATAATGGTTTAAAATAAAAGGAAGGGAAATTTTTTATTTGAATTTCTGCACTGAGCAGGGTATTAGATTCTGTGTCCTCAGTGACTCATCCCAGTTCCATGATTGTTCAGGCTAATACAAATAGTCCTGGACTCACAACCACAATTCAGCCCCAAATTTCTGTGGCTAAGTAAGACAGTTGTTGAGTTTTTCCCCATTTTATGACCTTTCCTGTCACAGTTGTTAAGTGAATCACTGCAGTTATTAAGTTAACATGGTTGTTAAGTGAATCTGGCTTCCCCATTGACTTTGCTTGTCAGAAGGCTGTAAAAGGTGATCACAGGACCCCAAGAAACTGCAACTGTCATAAATATGAGAGAGCTTCCAAACCTCTGAATTTTGATCATGTGACCACAGCATTGCTGCATCTGTCGTAAGTGCGAAAAATGGTTATAAGTCACTTTTTTCAGTGCTGTTGTAACTTCAAATGATCAGTAAATGAACTGTTGTAAGTTGAGGACTACCTACATGTAATTGCTATCCTTGACCTGTCTGAATCCAGAGAAATACTTTTTCGTGGGTTTTTTTTGCATTTTCCCCCTTATTATCCTGGATATGTGGCACAGAAACAATAACCAGAGTTACAAAGAATACATTGTATGGTGTAGCTAGCATATTGGAAGTAACCCAAGCCCCACCATACAAAGATATCTTTCTCTTTCTGCTGATTATGATGAGGTTTAATTGCAATATTTGCAAGGCCATAGAGATGTGATGAAAACTGAAAGGTATAACCTCCTTGTTTTAAGAAAGTGTGTTACCTAAGTGGGGGGAGAAGCTAAACATAAACCAGCAGTGTAATCTGGATAGAAATAAATGTAAATGCAATTTGAGGTTCATTCAACCAATGTTAACTTTCTAAATGATAAGAAGCAATTATACCATTCTCTTCTCTTTACATCATATACTACCTGTTCTGGGCCTCAGAGTTTAAGAAAGATCCTCAGAAACTGAATAGGGGTTAAGAAAGTGATAACAAAGATGAGCAGAGAAGTTGATATTACATATTACTAAGAGAGATTGAAAAAAATTAATATATTTTTCATGAGACATGAAGACTAGTGGGTGGATATATCATATATCAGGAGGGCAAAAGAAGGTCAAGGCATGTCTTCTTTTGTTTCAGACTGCGTGACAGATTCCCAGATTATAGAAATAATTAATTTAAGTTGCAGAAATAAAGGTTTCAATTACATTTTAGAAAATACTTCAAATCAGGGAGAGCATTTTAACAGTGGAACCAGTTCTCCAGACAATGAATTTCCTCCGGTAAATGTTCTGGAATGAACTCAGGACAGTAGATCTGTGTGAAAATTTGAAACAAGTGGTTTGCAATATATGCCAGTGTGATTGTGGCACCTTTTTTTTATTAAAGAGTTTTACAAAAACAAAATTTTACAATATATCCCCAAATCCCTCCCCCCCCAAACCCGCCCACTTCCCCCCCCCACTTCCCAGAGCTAAATACAGGATTATAGTTACAATAATCATATTCTAAATAAAAATTATGCATAATATACAATTAACCAAATTCATAATGTGCTTCAACTCCCCTTTAACATAACTACAAACAAAGTACCAATAACAGTATCCCACTAAAATCTACTCATAAGCTAAATGGAACTTTTTAGTCCCATATTTGTCCTGAATATAATTTATCCATCTCCTCCAAACTGAAATATATCTTTCCTGTGAATGATCTTTCAAATAAGCAGAAATCTTAGACATTTCCGCAAGATTCGAAACTTTAAACACCCATTCTTCTATAGTGGGCAAACTATCCTTCTTCCAATATTGTCCCACCAGTAACCGGGCTGCTGTTATCATGTTCAACATCAAGTTAGTTTCTTTAACATCACAATCTACAACAATACCCAATAAAAACAATTGCGGAGAAAACTTTATCTTTCTCTTAAAAATCTTTTGAATGTTCCACCAAATTTTAATCCAAAAAGCTTTTATATTTCTACAAGTCCACCACATGTGAAAATAGGTAGCTTCTAAACTACCACACCTCCAACATTTAGACTGTAAATTAGGATACATGTTGGACAACTTCTTGGGATCCAGATGCCATCTATAAAACATTTTATAAAAATTTTCTCTTAAATTTTGAGCCTGAGTAAATTTAACATTTCTGACCCAAATTATTGGTTCCTGAATATTTTGTGCCCACTTTATCATGCAGTCTTTAACCAGTTCCGTTTCCGAATCCAATTCAATTAAAGCATTATATATCCTCTTTATATGTGCACAATTTAAATCTCTAATTTGCTTTACTAAATTTTGATCTGTAATTGTGATGCCAACCTTTTGATCTGACTTCCACCTAGCTTTCAATTGGGTATATTGAAACCAAGAGTAACTTATGTTTTCTTGTCTTAACTCCTCTAATGGTTTAAGTTGCCAATCATTCCCTTGCAATCTAAGTAGTTCCTTATAAGAAACCATATCCATACTCACTCCCATAGATACGCCCTCTATCGTGGAACCAGTTCTCCAGACAATGAATTTCCTCCGGTAAATGTTCTGGAATGAACTCAGGACAGTAGATCTGTGTGAAAATTTGAAACAAGTGGTTTGCAATATATGCCAGTGTGATTGTGGCACCTTTTTTGATGCAGATAACTCTTTTGCAAGTTTTGCATGGCTGCTTCATGTATTCCCAGTTGTGTATAAGGGCATATGTCCCCCGGTCCCCCTGTCATGGTCCGATCACTATCTCCTGCGGTTGGTCTTCTGCTATGTCACCCCCCCACCACTGGGCTGCAGAACCGACCAGGTGGTTCCGCCCCAGGCGCCTAATGGACCCGGATCGGTTCCAGATGGCGCTTGGGTCTATTCCTATCTCCCTCACTCACAGCTCGGCCGACGCCTTAGTGGATGCCTGGGAAAGGGCTGCCACTGAGGCGCTCGACCGTGTTGTCCCCTTGCAACCCCTAACCCGGCACAGATCCCGGTGGGCTCCATGGTTTTCTCCAGAGCTCCGGGAGATGAAGCATTGGAGACGGGGTCTAGAGAGTTGTTGGAGATCCAGCCGGTCTGAACCTGACCAATTGCGGCTAAGAGCCTTTACAAGGTCTTATCTTGCTGCAATGAGGACGGCGAAGTCTAATTACTTCGCTACCCTCATTGCATCTGCAGATAATCACCCGGCCGCCTTGTTTCAGGTTACTCGCTCCCTTCTTCATCGGGAGGAGAGGAAGGACACCTTGCAGGGGCAGGCCAAAGAGTTTAGTCGTCATCTTGCGGATAAAATTGCTCAGATTCGGGCCGGCTTGGACTCTGACTGGACAGTGGTCTTGAGAGTGTTATCTAGACTGAGTTTGATCCTATGACCCCCGATGAGGTGGACAGGATCATGAGGAGGCTGAGCTCTTCCACCTGTTTATTGGACCCATGCCCCTCCTGGCTGGTTTATGCAGCCCGGGAGGAGACACGAGGCTGGCTCCAGGCAGTAATAACTGCTTTTTTGAGGGAGGGTGTTTTCCCTGCTGTCTTGAAAGAGGCGGTGGTAAGGCCCCTCCTCAAGAAGCCTGCCCTGGACACGGCGATTTTGAATAACTATTGTCCTGTATCCAACCTTCGCTTTTTGGCGAAGGTTGTTGAGAGTGTGGTGGCGCATCAGCTCCCTCTGTTCCTGGAGGAAACAGACTATCTCGACCCGTACCAATCGGGGTTCAGGCCCAGGCATAACACAGAGACGGCATTGGTTGCGCTGGTGAATGATCTCTGGCGGGCTCGGGACAGGGGTTGTTCCTCTGTCCTAGTCCTATTAGATCTCTCAGCGGCTTTTGATACCATCGACTATGGTATCCTACTGCGGCGCCTCAGGGGGTTGGGAGTGGGGGGCACTGTTTTACAGTGGTTCTCCTCCTACCTCCTGGGCCACTCGCAGTCGGTGTTGATGGGAGGGCAGAGGTCCGCCCCGACATCTCTCATTTGTTGAGTCCCTCAGGGGTCGGTCCTCTCTCCCCTCCTGTTCAACATCTACATGAAGCCGCTGGGTGAGCTCATTCATGGTTTTGGGGTGGGGTATCACCAGTACGCTGATGATACCCAACTTTTTCTTTCCACCCCTGAACCAACCCAGTGATGCCCTCGCCGTGATGTCCCATTGCCTGGAGGCGGTCCGGGTTTGGATGGGGAGAAACAGGCTTCGTCTCAATCCTGCCAAGACTGAGTGGCTGTTCATACCGGCATCTCGGACTGACCAGCTTTTTCCATCATTAACAATAGGGGATGAGGTGTTACCCCCCGTTGATAGGGCTCGCAACTTGGGCATACTCCTGGATTCATGGCTCAGTTTTGAAAATCATATAGGAGCCGTGACCAGGGGGGCTTTTGCCCAGATTCGCCTGGTGCGCCAGTTGCAGCCCTATCTGGACCAAGATGCCCTACACCAGACATGTCAAACACAAGGCCTGGGGGCCAGATCCGGCCCGCGAAGTGGTTTCATGCAGCCCACGAAGCCATCCTGGAAACAGTGAGGGAATGGCCCCCACTGCCTTGGCCCTGGCCTAGAGACCCTCCTTCTGCCAGAGACCCTCACATCTGTCCCACTCCTGCTCAGGCCCCCACAGGCACCCTTGATGCGAACGTTGTAGAGCTGGCCACGCCCACCCAGTAGGCCACGCCCACCCAGTAGGCCACGCCCACCCAGGCCATACCCACCCGGCCCCCTGAGGGCAACCGCAATGCTGATGCGGCCCTCAATGAAATTGAGTTTGACACCCCTGCCCTACACACAGTCACTCATGCGCTCGTGACCTCCCGGTTAGACTACTGCAATGCCCTCTACATGGGGCTGCCCTTGAGGACCACTCGGAGGCTTCAACTGGTGCAGAATTCAGCCACGCGAGTTGTGATGGGAGCTTCCCGATACTCCCATGTAACACCTCTTCTCTGCGAGCTGCATTGGCTTCCTGTTGCCCTCCAGGTGAGATTCAAATGGCTTGGGTCCGGACTATCTGTGCGCTCCCACAGGGAGGGCCTTCTCAGGGTACCGCCGGTTAATGAATGCCAGCGGGTTATTCACAGGGGAAGGGCGTTCTCTGTGGGTGCACCTGCCGTATGGAACCAACTACCCATGGAACCTAGGACTGCCCCCGACCTTTGCTCATTTCGCCGGGACCTGAAAACATGGCGCTTTGAGCTGTTTGGCCCAGACTGTGGGGTTTTTAATTTAATTGGGTTTTAGATTTACTTTTGGGGCTTGAATTTAATCTAATTGTTTTAATTGATTTTAATTTTTTGTATTTCATGGTTTTAACTGCCCTGTAAACCGCCCTGAGTCCTACGGGAATAGGGCGGTGTACAAATTCAATAAAATAAATAAATAAATAAATATGTCAGTTTCACTGGAACTATTAGCAAAGCAAAGCAAAGTTGCCATGCAAGGACATGGTTGTGGAAACAGCTCAGAAACAATTTAGAAGCAGCAATTTTAGTTCTAGTTCCTTCTGAGTTGTATAAGAAACCTTTTCCTTTTTCCAAGTTGTCAATGTCTTTTTTGGATTTTCAAATATCAATATTTGTTTAATAGTAGATTCTTCATCGTACTTGAATGTTTCGTTTTTTCTATTGTATTTTGTATAGATGATTCTTTAGTTGTGGTCAAAGTTTGGGCTTTCATATCTGGGCTGTCTTCTTGTTCCTTCACATAGCCTCTTAGTATTTCATTGGCTGTGGTAAGAATTTGGATTAGTGTTTTCAACATAGCGAGAGTTTGTTGATCTTCCTCCATAAATAAATTTTGTTTCTGGTCTTCTTCCATATTGGTATCTTAATCTAAAGGCTTTACACTTGGAAAATCCAAAAGAGAGATTTCTTTTCTAGGTAGGGAACACAAAGCCTTTCACAGCTGTTGTTTCAAAGTTCTCAAGGTTATGTATCTTATCTATTTCCCTGGGCAGTCAGCCAGAAGTAGGCAATGAAAAATAGGAAATAAAAAATCTTTCAATCCACATGCTTTGAGAAATAAAGTTCCAATTGGGATTCAGTTACTTTTTCAATGTTTAAAACGCCCCTGGGTATTTAGTCGGCGCTCTTTCTGGAGGGAGGGCAAAAGTTCCCCTTCCATCACTGCAGGGGGGAAAATCCTTAGCAGCTTAAGGAGGTACAGAAAGTAATTAGAGTGTAAAAGAGGTAGATCTCATCCAGCCTCTTCCGCACTGCTTTAAGAGTTGCCTAGTGGACAAAATGTGACTTTGGCTGTTCATAGCCTAGGGATGAGCCATAATGGCCAGTCCTTTCGTCTGCTGGTTTGGAGGGATCGCCAGGTCTAACGGGAGAGTTGCAGCTCTCCCACAATCCAGCGAGCGCCCCTCCTTGCTGGTTGCCTCTTCAGGGCAACTTTTGGCCCTTTTTAGTGCCCTCTAGCGATGCGAAACTGGACGGGGGGAAAGAGAGCAAGTCTCCCAGCCGTCCATAGTGGCTGCGTGACAAACCAGAAGTCTGATTTTGTGTAGTTTTTTTTCTAGCAAGATAATACTGATTTTAAATTCTTGCCCTTTCAGAGTACTGTAGGTGCTATAAACCTGACAGTGCTTTGCAGTATAAAACTAGTAGGCAGGAGAAGACTGTTTAACAGCAACAGTGAGCAGTATTTTTTACTTCAATGTAATAATCAATACTGCCATCAATGAAGCCAAACTTTTTGTCCTTCTCTTCTTCTGCCTGGGGATGGTTAAGAGACAGAGTGTGTGATTTACCAAGATATATTATTTGCTCTGCCTTTTAAAACAACTATAGGAATAATTAGACTGATTAAAGGAAAAATATATATCTTAATTTTTCTGCAAGGTTCATAACACCTATTATAGCCCATGAAAACATTTCAACCCAAAATGTTTGGAAATTTTGCTGTAATCTATTCAAAAATAGTTTGGAACTACAAATAGAGTACTGGAGCTGCATGCAGATTTCTTTCCTGTTCACAGAGAAGATGCCACAAATTCATGTTTTTGAGCTAATGCTCATTGGTCTTCATTTATTTTTCTTGACTATGATTTCTACATTTTACCATAACATACATTTAAATCAGAAACTAAAGATATTTTGTTTCTGATTAAATAGTATATAAAGTGTTGATCATGTAAGCATATTTTGACTAAACAGTAGAGGAAGATTTGCATTGCCTATATTGCTTAACAGAGAAACAGTGTGTTTTGGGAGCTGATTGCCTTTTCTTGTCATAGGTCAGGGGTGTCAAACTTGCAACATCACGTGATGTGTCGCAACGTATTGCAACTTTTTTGCCATTGCCGGCAGTGGGGTGGGCGTGGTTTTGCTATGATGCATCTGGCCCATGGGCTGGCAGTTTGATACTCCTCTCATAGATAGAGATAAAGGCTCAATAGGACTTCAGGGATATTGTAATTGAATTGCAGATCCCTACCAAGGAAGGACTACTTCCAATTTTCCCTCTAATCCAATGATTCAGCATAGATACAAAATTTTTGGCATATTTAACATTCTCCCAAAAGTTACACTGAAATGAATAAAATAATCAAATAAATGCCTGATGATAATTATATTCCTGGAAACTGGAGGAAAAGAGAAGCAGCCCATTTATAAAATGGTTGCAGTAGATATAATTAGGACCCAAAGTTTTATGTAGCAAGTGACAGAAGGATACACAATAATTATAGTTTGTTGACAAGTGGAAAAGAATTCCTTTTTTATCTTAGAGCTTTAGAAACCAAGTGTAAATAAATATGCTATTTGACAGATTGTAATTGCCATTAGCAGGGCATCTTCCCCTTGAATCTCATGGTGTTATTAAAAGGGGGATTACAATTAAGCATTTTATAAAGTGACGTGAAAGTCCATTAAATTTCTCTAACAAACAGTAATTTGCATTTGATACTAATACAACACTTTTTTTATTTGCAGAAATGTTGTTGGCTGTGACCTCCCCCTGTTTGGGTCTCCTGGTGCTCTTTTTGTGCTTTGATAAATGATATTAAGCATTCACTCTCTTTTTCTGATTCACAGTGCACTTGAAAATATAGTATGCCAGTGACAGATCTCTTTGACTCTTACATGAAACATGCAAGACAAGATGAAATGAAATGTTGAATTCCCTTGATAGACCCAGAACATTTATTTCTTTAGGTTGCAAATAACAGGTTCCATTTAATTTTGTATTAAATCTGTTTCATTTAAGATGAATATGTTTGTTCCTTTTTGGGGGGAAATGGTTTAAGTTTCAACTTAGAGAAAAAATAATATTTAGTAAAGGATAGTATTGAATAGATATTGAGAAAAAGTTCTGGCATTTTAAAAGCTTAATTCTGACATTTTTCTTCAAGACTTCCTTTTCTTCCTTTTTCGTTTGGTTTTAGGCTCATGTGCCTATTCTTAATTGATATTTTTTCATATGTGCTGAGGTCAAATAGCTTGCCATTTCAGTAGCTAGAAAGTTCCTTTTTCTATTGATGTATACTGTAAATATTAAACATACTTAAATGATATACAGACATATCATTTAATCAACACAAACATCACATTTCTTGACACATGTGACAGATGTGTTTAGCATAACAAAACCTATAAGATAAAAACAAGAAATAGCTGGTATCAGTAAGTTTAAGAAAACTCTGCTTTTGGTATGGGTTGAAGGAAAGAATAGAAAGTGAACGATGTCAGCAAACTTGCTTGAAGAGACAAAAAAAGATAGATTCTTGGTTTCTGAACTTTGTTTCTTTGTCTTTGGGTTGGGCTTCTGCCTCTGTATGTTAGTTTCCCTGTGAGTTAGATTACAGAGTCACTTGACTGAGGTAATGGTTGGTGTGTGTGCTGATTGTTTTTCTTGAATGGC